>NW_026652283.1:94488849-95181476 GCF_009828535.3 Hylobates moloch
TGTGGGAGTTTAAGTCCCTTTGTAGGTCACTGAGGACTTGCTTTATGAATCTGGGTGCTCCTGTGTTGGGTGCATATATATTTAGGATAGTTAGCTCTTCTTGTTGAATTGATCCCTTTACCATTATGTAATGGCCTTCTTTGTCTCTTTTGATCTTTGTTGGTTTAAAGTCTATTTTATCAGAGACTAGGATTGCAACCCCTGCCTTTTTTTGTTTTCCATTTGCTTGATAGATCTTCCTCCATCCCTTTATTTTGAGTCTATGTGTGTCTCTGCACGTGAGATGGGTTTCCTGAATACAGCACACTGATGGGTCCTGACTCCTTATCCAGTTTGCCAGTCTGTGTCTTTTGATTGGAGCATTTAGCCCATTTACATTTAACGTTAATATTGTTATGTGTGAATCTGATCCTGTCATTATGATGTTAGTTGGTTATTTTGCTCGTTAGTTGCTATTGTTTCTTCCTAGCCTCGCTGGTCTTTACAATTTGGCATGTTTTTGCAGTGGCTGGTACCGGTTGTTCCTTTCCATGTTTAGTGCTTCCTTCAGGAGCTCTTTTAGGGCAGGCCTGGTGGTGACAAAATCACTCAGCGTTTGCTTGTCTGTAAAGTATTTTATTTCTCCTTCACTTATGAAGCTTAAATTCTGGGTTGAAAATTCTTTTCTTTAAGAATGTTGAATATCGGCCCCCACTCTCTTCTGGCTTGTAGAGTTTCTGCTGAGAGATCAGCTGTTAGTCTGATGGGCTTCCCTTTGTGGGTAACCCGACCTTTCTCTCTGGCTGCCCTTAACATTTTTTCCTTCATTTCAACTTTGGTGAATCTGACAATTATGTGTCTTGGAGTTGCCCTTCTCGAGGAGTATCTTTGTGGCGTTCTCTGTATTTCCTGAATCTGAATGCTGGCCTGCCTTGCTAGATTGGGGAAGTTCTCCTGGATAATATCTTGCAGAGTGTTTTCCAACTTGGTTCCATTCTCCCCATCATTTTCAGGTACACCAATCAGACGTAGGTTTGGTCTTTTCACATAGTCCCAAATTTCTCGGAGGCTTTGTTCATTTCTTTTTATTCTTTTTTCTCTAAACTTCCCTTCTCTCTTCATTTCATTCATTTCATCTTCCATCAGCGATACCCTTTCTTCCAGTTGATCACATCTGCTACTGAGGCTTCTGCAATCTTCGCGTAGTTCTCGAAACTTGGCTTTCAGCTCCATCAGCTCCTTTAAGCCCTTCTCTCCATTGGTTATTCTAGTTATCCATTCTTCTAATATTTTTTCAAAGTTTTTAACTTCTTTGCTATTGTTTTGAATTTCCTCTCGTAGCTCAGAGTAGTTTGATCGTCTGAAGCCTTCTTCTCTCAACTCATCAAAGTCATCCTCCATCCAGCTTTGTTCCGTTGCTGGTGAGGAACTGCGTTCCTTTGGAGGAGGAGAGGTGCTCTGTTTTTTAGAGTTTCCAGTTTTTTTGCTCTGTTTTTTCCCCATCTTTGTGGTTTTATCTACTTTTTGTCTTTGATGATGGTGATGTACAGATGGGTTTTTGGTGTGGATGTCCTTTCTGTTTGTTAGTTTTCCTTCTACCAGACAGGACCCTCAGCTGCAGGTCTGTTGGAGTTTACTAGAGGTCCACTCCAGACCCTGTTTGGCTGGGTGTCAGCAGCGGTGGCTGCAGAACAGCGGATTTTCGTGAGACCACAAATTCAGCTGTCTGAAAGTTCGTCTGAAAGTTTTGTCTCAGAGGAGTACCCGGTTGAATGAGGTGGCAGTCTGTCCCTACTGGGGGGGTGCCTCCCAGTTAGGCTGCTCAGGGGTGAGGGACCCACTTTAGGAGGCAGTCTGTCCATTCTCAGATCTCCAGCGGCGTGCTGGGAGAACCACTACTCTCTTCAAAGCTGTCAGTCAGACAGGGACCTTTAAGTCTGTGGAGGTTCTTGCTGAGTTTTTGTTTGTCTGTGCCCTGCCCCCAGAGGTGGAGCCTACAGAGGCAGGCAGGCCTCCTTGAGCTGTGGTGGGCTCCACCCAGTTCAAGCTTCCTGGCTGCTTTGTTTACCTAAGCAAGCCTGGGCAATGGCGGGCGCCCCTCCCCCAGCCTCGCTGCCGCCTTGCAGCTTGATCTCAGACTGCTGTGCTAGCAATCAGCGAGACTCCGTGGGCACAGGACCCTCCGAGCCAGGTGCGGGACACAATCTCCTAGTGTGCCGTTTTCCAGGCCCGTTGGAAAAGCGCAGTATTGGGGTGGGACTGACCCGATATTCCAGGTGCCGTCTGTTTCCCCTTTCTTTGACTAGGAAAGGGAACTCCCTGACCCCTTGCGCTTCCCGAGTGAGGCAATGCCTCGCCCTGCTTCGGCTCGCACACAGTGCGCTTCACCGACTGTCCTGCACCCACTGTTAGGCACTCCCTAGTGAGATGAAACCGGTACCTCAAGCAGAAATGCAGAAATCATCCGTCTTCTGTGTCGCTGGGGCTGGGAGCTGGAGACCGGAGCTGTTCCTATTCAGCCATCTTGGCTCCACCCTCGTTACCAATTTCCGAAATAGGAACATTTTTACACTGTTGGTGGGACTGTAAACTAGTTCAACCATTGTGGAAGTCAGTGTGGCGATTCCTCAGGGATCTAGAACTAGAAATACCATTTGACCCAGCCATCCCATTACTGAGTATAAACCCAAAGGATTATAAATCTTGCTGCTATAAAGACACATGCACATGTATGTTTATTGCAGCCCTATTCACAATAGCAAAGACTTGGAACCAAGCCAAATGTCCAACAATGATAGACTGTATTCGCGGTGGCTCACGCTTGTAATCCCAGCACTTTGGGAGGCTGAGGCGGGCAGATCATGAGGTCAGGAGATTGAGACCACAGTGAAACCCCGTCTCTACTAAAAATACAAAAAATTAGCTCGGCGTGGTGGTGGGTGCCTGTAGTTAGTCCCAGCTACTCAGAGAGGCTGAGTCAGGAGAATGGCGTGAACCCAGGAGGCGGAGCTTGCAGTGAGCCGAGATTGCACTACTGCACTCCAGCCTGGGTGACAGAGCGAGACTCCGTCTCAAAAAAAATAAGAAAATGTGGCACATATACACCATGGAATACTATGCAGCCATAAAAAGGATGAGTTCCTGTCCTTTGTAGGGACATGGATGAAGCTGGAAACCATCATTCTCAGCAAACTATTGCAAGGACAAAAAACCAAACACCGCATGTTCTCACTCATAGGTGGGAATTGAACAATGAGAACACATGGACACAGGAAGGAGAACATCACACACTGGGGCCTGTTGTGGGGTGGGGGGAGGAGGGAGGGATAGCATTTGGAGATATACCTAATGTTAAATGACCAGTTACTGGGTGCAGCAAACCAACATGGCACATGTATACATATGTTACTAACTTGCACGTTGTGCACATGTACCCTAAAACTTAAAGTATAATAAAAAAATTATTATGAAAAAAAGAAAAAATGTCTTTTAGAAGGTAGGTTAACATTAAGAAAACTTTTACATGATTGGCTTTGGCATTTCTGTTGGGTTTCTGGGTCAGTTAAAGTTCGGGCATATGTGGACATGGCAACATGTCAGTGAGAAATTTAGGAAGCTGTAGCCAAGGTGAAACATAGCACAACTTTACAGCCTATGAGCCTGTAAAATCAACAGCACTTTAGTTACTTCCTAGGTACAATGGGGTTACAGGTTTTGGGTAAATACACCCGTTCCAAATGGGAAAAATTGCCCAAAATGCAGGGGCTACAGGCCCCATGAAATTCCGAAAACCAATAGGGCAGTCATTAAACCTTGAAGTTCCAAAATGATCTCCTTTGACTCCATGTCTCACATCCAGGTCACACTGATGCAAGAGGTGGGCTCCCACAGCCTTGGGCAGCTCTGCTCCTGTGGCTTTGCAAGGTCCGGCCCCATTTCAGCTGCATTCACAGGCGGCATTGAGTGTCTGTGGCTTTTCCAGGAACACAGTGCAGGGTTTTATATGTATATAACACATACACATACACATGTGGTATGCCTATATGTGTATATATGTTTAGAAAAAAATACATACATATACATATATATACATACACATATATAATAAATGTGAAAGGAAATAACAGATTGCAACTTTTGGAGCAGTCTAATATTTTTAAACTTCTAAATTCTTCAGTTAAATTCAGATGCAATGAATCAAATTAAAAAAGCTTTTTCTTTCCTACTGACATTTTTTTTTCCTCCTGGATACTCTTGAACATTCTCCTCTCCGTTGAGTAGTTATATAGTTTCTTTTTTGATAAATATATAGTGCAAAATACAAGAACATAACTAATTCACAGTTTTAATACAGGTGATTTGGTGAAAAAATAAAACAACAGAAGGACCAATGAGTTTTTATTTGTTGGTAATTTTAGCAAACTGTAGGACAATGTTCCAACATTTTGTACTTCATATTCTTTTATCCTTTATAGGCTGTAAAAGTTATCATTAATTTTGAGCTCCTTATCTGTACTCTTTGTATCTGTTTCACTCCATTAGTTTCAATTATTTTATTTCTAGCTCTCCTCTAGAGACTCCTAGAACATCACCTTCTCCTGATTTCTTTGCTGGCTGCTTTTATAACCAAACTCCAAACATCAAAATTATCAACTTAGTCCTGGGTGTTCTGTCCTAATGTGTTAACTGCAAAAATGACCTCAATTCTTACGAACTTCTGCCATCAGTAGCTGGAGTCTATTGGGTTTCAAGTCTGGGCCTCAAGAGGCATTGCAAACTTTCATCCTCTTTTTTGAGATTTCAGCACCATCACCAAATGAACAAGTCCCAGGTAGCCTGCTGGGGGATGTACAACCATGTGGAACGCAGATGAGCCATCACAGCTGAGTTGTTTTGGACCTGCCAGCCCTAAACCAATGTTGCAGCTGTCTGCAGAAGCAGAATGAGACATGGCCAAGCTCTATTGAGCCTGGCCCAGATAAGCAGAACTGTTTCACGGAGCCCAGGACAAATTGCCAAACCCCAGTATTGTGTGTTCAATAATTTCTAGTTGTTCTAAGCCACTAAGTTTCAGGGTGACTTGTTAAGTGGTTATAACTACCTAATAAGTACATTTTGTATTTCCTTTTTATTATCATCTATCATAGCCTGTTATTATTTTCTTTGTTTATTTATTTATTAGCTGTTTCTCTGCAAATGTAGGACAATTGCATTATTTGTCTTGTTCTCTGATGTATTCAAAACAGTTGGTGACTGGCACATCAAAGGCGCTTATTGAAAAGTTACTGAATAAATGAACACATGATTGGATGAATAAATGTTTATAGGTAAACCTTCCAAAAGTACATTGATAAAAATGAATATTTCTATCAGTTATATTAATAACTTATTTGCTCTCTAGAATGACTCAGGAAATTTAATGTATATTATTAAAGCACAATTTCTATTTTTTGTTTTAAGTTGTTTTTCTGCCATTGCTATCTACTTTGATTATTTTGCTATGTTTTTGATTTGTACATCTCCATTACATTGAAACAGTTTTGAAAACGTCTTCTTCTCTTAAAAAGTTTTTAGCCACAATGATGTATCCACTTTTTTTTTTTTTTTTTTAAAGACAGAATCTTGCTCTGTTGCCCAGGCTAGAGTGCAGTGGTAACATTTCAGTTCACTGCAAACTCCACCTCCTCGGTTCAAGCAATCCTCTTGCCTCAGCCTCCTGAGTAGCTGAGATCACACCCAGCTAATTTTTTTATTTTTTGTATTTTTAATAGAGATCGGGTATCACCACGTTCACCAGGCTTGTTTTGAACTCCTGACCTCAAGTGATCCGCCCGTCTCCCCCTCTCAAAGTGCTGGGATTACAGGCATGAGCCACCGAACCTAGCAATTTCTCCACTTTCATATGTTTATTTATTGATTGATGTCATAATATTTATTAACATAGCAAATTCTCAATATAGAAGATCTATGAATTCACAAGTATTTCCACTTTGTAAACTAGTTTATACAAAATCAAAGAAGTGCTTTTCTGAAGAACAAAGTTTTAGGGCTTGGAGGAAAGAGAAAGTGATCATTAAAAATTCTTCATAGATCCATCAAAGATCTCTTAATCTACTTAAATCCAAATATAGAAGATCATATTCTGATATGACATTAGTTTTACATTTTTATAACAACTTCTCACTCACAAATCCAAGGTGACAATGGCATTAAAAATATCTACAGGACAAGATTGGTATGAAATGCAATAACATGATAATAGTGTTACATTAGAGCAGTTATTTTTATTTTCTGTGTTTTTCACATGTCCTATTTGGCTATATAATTTTTATAATAAAAAATAGTAAATTAAGAAAGAATTCAAGCTTACAAAGTATAGTTGACCATATAAAGTAATTCTTAAAACAAATGTACAGAAAGGAAACATTCAACTAAGATAAACAAGATGCTGGATGCAAAGGCTTGTGATGATCCCTGAAGGAGATGTAAGGATGAACACCATCATTACCATTTTCCAGCAGTGCTGTCCTTGCAGATAGGAAACCCTTTCCTGTGCAACCACAGACACCTACCAAGGCATGTATAACATTTATTAGCCTTGGGTGCCTAGGGAATTTCAGAGTACTTCTGAAATCTGTACTTGATTCAGTTTTACACTGAGGAAAGTAAGAGACACACAAATATCAAATGACTAATGAATGGCGGCCTCACTGGCAACGGCAGCCATTGTAGGTAGCCAAATTGCCTCACTGGCATTCTATAACCCACGGGCTTAGGGAAAGATTAAGTAATATTTCTTTTTTGAATTCATTTCAAATACTCAACTATGTTTATTTTAATAACTACAATTATATGCACAAGACTGAACAGATGCTGTTCACACTGAAAGCCCTCAGAGGGGATGCTGCATCTTTTCAGGAGTTTTTTAGGCAATGAAACCAAAATCTATATTTAAAATAGGTGTGTGTCTCTTAAGATAAATTTTTCCACTCATTTATTGACTGTCCTATTGCACATTACAAATTAGTAATTTACACCTAGAGAGAGGAAATATCAATGCCCTCTGTATAGTTATATAAAAATAGAAATTCATCACAATAGTCCAATCCTCAAGAAAACACATAATTTGTGCCCAAAGACTGTACATATACTAAGATGACTTCCTTCCTTGATCTCTAAATAACATGCCTCTCCACATGGGCAGGAGCTGGAGGTTGGGCATGTGCCTGATCCCATGGAATCCACCTTGGGGGAGTCACAGCTGCCAGTTGGTGAAGAATCCAATCTCCCTGCAGAAAATTTAGAATTGGTGAAGAATTTAATCTCCCTGCAGACAGGATTTACACTGAGCAGACAACTCAGAGTCAACTCTGCAGAGCATAGCTCGTTAAACTGGATAGGTGAGTGCACCAAGTCAGCCAGGGCCTTAGAGAACACTAGATTTTCATTAAGAGGCTGCTCTTCTGATGTTTTGAACTCCACACTCATTGTCTAAAACTTGAGAGTACTCGATATCCGGTTTCTACAGCATTTTGGTGTTATCATTGGTAAATGCTATCAAAACTGAGAGGATATTCTTCTTCCCCCTCTCAGAAAGCCCTCTGATAGATTTCATCTGTTTGAAGACCCAACCAGGGCATTGAACCAACCTTGGATTCTCACACCAGCTGGTAAGGGTTGCAGTAACCCAGCCTTTCTATGACTCTTTGGATAGTGGCACTTAACTCCTGAGAATAGGGGTCTCCTCTGTTGATCACGGATATTGGCAGTGAGTGAGCAGAAAAGAGAATGGCCGACTCGCTTCTCTTCTCCGGTGGAAAATGGTCCAGCTCTTTCAGAATGTGGTCAACAAAGCAGTGGGTGAGGAGGCGATGTGTGGGCCACCTACCGATAGTGCTCCACTTCATTATAAGCTTCTGTCCCACTCTATTATAGGATCTTTAAATGGCATTTAAGCTGCCGCCTGTGGTACGGCAACCATACTGTGGATGCTGCAGGAAAGCAATAGCCCTTTCCAGGCCATCTCTCTCCATCTCTTCATTTGCTTCTTTTGGTAAAGAATGGACATGCCAAAATCCAATAAAGTATTTGTGAGGGTCTATGTAGGGGGACAAGTCATCCAGCAGCTTCACCATGCCTTCTCCCTGCTTGGAAATCCACGTCTTGATAGAAGACCCACCTCCAGTACTGTGGTACTGCCCTCGAATCTTGAAGGTTCTGCATTTGGCAAAGAATGGTGTAAACTTATTTTGAACAGTAAGTGTCATGAGGTCTTGGTCCAAGAAGAGCCTCAGAAGGAAGTCATGAACGTGTCCGACGGTTTCAGGTCCTCCTATGTTTAGCATTAATATTCCAGTTTTCAGCTTCCTCTTCTCCATTTGAACTTGAGATTTTGCACCCTGGCCACGCTGGGCTGTTTCTGTGACACCTGACTGGCACTTCTATGGCTGACAGGCCCTCAAGCTGCCTTGTGCCAGCCAACACATTCCCGGGGCAACCTTCACCGAGTCCCAGACTCCTCCCATGGCAGCGCCCACAAGTGTCAGCCCAGTAGGGCCCAGCCAGGATCTCTCCTTACCGATATCCCAGGACACCTGACTTCATGTGGCCACCCGTAGCCCTCCCAGCGCCTGTTTGTTTGAATTGCTTCATTCCACTAAATATATAACAATCATAATGTGATATTAAATATGAGTAAAAATCAAAATCAGAAATATATGTATACATATGAATGTCCACAGCTAGAGAAAATACATTCAATACAGATATTCAACATGGTCTTAGAGTCTTGTAAGTTGCTAGAGTTGGTCTGTGCATTTGCCTCTGTCCTTCCTCAAGGCCTGAATGATAAGGTAAACATAGTTCTTATTTTATCATAAAAAGAATGAAGATCAGTTTCCTCTTGCTTGCTGGGAATTTATTCTGGTTTTAGAGTTTCAGCTTCTAGTTGATGTGACTTAGAAGAAATCTATGACATTTAATGTAGAATGTTGAGGATATCTTTTACAATTCATTAGATGTCTTCTGTATGAGGCTCAGTTTAGATATTCCATTTACATCAATTGGAATATTCTCATCACTAAACTTTCCTGGATTGGGCACCATGTTACTTGGTCCCATGCTTTCCTTCTACAGGAGAGTGGGTTGTATCTTCACTCGTAACAATCAGTTATCACTTCTTGTACATTTTTTATCTTTAAATTATTGTTATAGTCCTATGTTCCCTGAAATTCTGCCTTCTGTTCTTTTTCTCTATGTGTTTATCTGTTCATAATATGTTACCACTACTTTACTAGGATCAGGAGGTTCAAGAGATGAAAGACTGTTCCATGTGCAGTGTCTAGCCACACTCTGCCATTGCACCCTTGCCAGGGATAAAGATGAGGAACAGTAACTTTCCTTGCAGACTCCAAGGACTCTTTTTCCTCATTGTTTTACACCTTGTACCAGGTGTTACAGCTGCTTATATAGAGTAGATACTCAACTGAATTGTATAAAGAAACCTCCCTTACCTTGCTCTTTAATATCCTTGCTTTTTTTTAACCTGTTGTTTCCTCTCCCTGAAATGCCTCTACCCGGCAAATTCCTATTCACAACTCGAAGCCCAGCTGACATATCACCTCCTTTTAAGTCTTCCTTGACCACATCCAGAATGGAGTCAATCACTCCCTTATTTTTATGTCCTCAGTACCTTGCACATACAGGCATCAGCAAAGTTAGAATAGTTTACAACAATATGTCCCTATGTGTGTTTATATATCTTTTTTTTTTTTTTTTTTTTTTTTTTTTTTACGAAGTCTCGCTCTGTCACCAGGCTGGAGTGCAGTGGCGCGATCTCGGCTCACTGCAACCTCCACCTCTCGGGTTCAAGTGATTCTCCTGCCTCAGCCTCCTGAGTAGCTGGGAATACAGGTGTATGCCACAATGCCCAGGTAATTTTTGAATTTTTAGTAGAGACGGTGTTTCACCATGTTGGCCAAGATGGTCTCGATCTCTTGACCTTGTGATCTGCCTGCCTTGGCCTCCCAAAGTGCTGTGATTACAGACGTGAGCCACAGCACCCGGCCTATATGTCCTATTGATGAACTCCTGATTAGTGATACAATGTCTTATCCATCTTTGTTACTTTCCAGATCTAGCACAGTTCCTGGTAATAGCAGGCCATTAGTAAATGTTCATTTTAATGTAATTTTATGCATTTAATTTTCTATCTCTGGACCTCGTATCCTATTTCCAAACAATATTACTTTAGTTTTAAAGTTTGTCTATTCCTGCCTCTCTAGCTGTGTGACTTTGAGCAAACTACTTAACCTTTCTATGCTTTATTACTTTTACCCTAAGAAATGGGAATAGTAATATTTACTTTATATGGTTATGATAAAAAATAAATGAGTTTAGTTATGCATAATACTTAGCATAGTTCTTGTCATGTAATAAATGTTAGACACATGTTAATGTCATCATCATCATTTTCTGTTATGCCTATATTCACATTAGGCAGTATGTCCTCTATCCTATCACTGACAGCTCTGTGCTACCTGTTAATGTTTTTGTCACTCTCTCTGAACCGTGATATAATAGCTCAAGGTCAAAGATGTTGCCTGTCCACATGTATTTCCTTAGCCCCAAGATAAGTGCCTAAATAGCCATTGCTGAATTAATGTTTATTTATACAACTGATTGAATGAATGGAAAACAAACA
Organism: Hylobates moloch; assembly: GCF_009828535.3. NCBI lineage: Eukaryota > Metazoa > Chordata > Mammalia > Primates > Hylobatidae > Hylobates > Hylobates moloch. Next base: position 94,499,531 of record NW_026652283.1, read on the forward strand.
TATTAAAGTATTAGAGGACTTACAGAAGGAAAGAATATTTAACCCGTTTAACAATTTCTGAAAGGATATGTTCAAGAATGTCTATTTGGACTGAGATCTATAATCTCCACTCATCAAATGGAGGACCCAGAGTTACTATGGTCAGTAGCTTAAAAAGTGTGTCGTTTACTTAATGGACTCCTCTCCAGACCACCAACACTCAAATATTACATTATGTCAAGTGTATTAACTTCCACATATCAGAGCCACCATTACGACTACCTTTCAAAATAACAAGGGTTTCAACTTACTGAAGTTGCTTCACATGCCTCTGTCTTATAAAAAAAAAAAAGATAAATTAAGGTAGATGTTTACATGTTTACATGATGGCATCATCCCTGCAAGCTCAGTCCTACACTTCACTTATCTCATCCCCATGATTTTGGAGAGAGGGGATGCAGTTTTGCCCAAATTCTGGCAGTAAATCTGCTTTCTACTCCTACGTGACAGGTGGCTCCCAGACAGGTAGGCTGGTAGAGCTGGGCTTCCTTTCATGCTGTCAAGGAGGAGCAGCATCCTGCTGCTTGACAGCTAAAGCCTTACCATCGTATTAAGAGTCTCTTTTTCTTTTAATTCCCCTAGCCACAAATCTTTGAGAGATTTGGTCCTGTTGTGAACAAGGCTGTTGCAGATTGGCGGAGCTCTGCTGTGGTCTGCATATCCCCGTGCAATGTATTTCCATCTGCGTAGGGCATCTGCCTCCTCCATTCTGCCATCTGACTTGTCTTAGGCCAAGTGCTGAGCCTTCTCTTAGGGAAAGGAGGAAAGAGGCCCAGAGTCAACCTCAGGCTTATATAGCACCTGATTCTGCCCTTATCTTTCTATCCAGTGTTTCTCAAATGTTAGTGTGCTTACCAATTACCCAAGATCCTTGTTCAGAGCAGATTCCGATTGATATATTCAGGTATTTTGCCTGAGATTATGCATTTGTAACAATGTTTCAGGGACCATTCCAAATGTGGTCCCCAGATTACCAGCATCAGAATCACCTAGGATCTGAGTTAGAATCTACATTTTAATAATATCCCCAGGTGATTTGTGTGCACTTTGCGATTTGAGAAGTCACTGCCTTTGAAGGTATTGAAATCCATATGGTAGGAAGTTATTTCTCATCTTCTTGCATAGCAAAAGCTATTAGTGATAGGTACTTCTCTTACCTCCACTCTGCTGATGCTGCTGGTCTAAGGAGAACTTTTTGGTAGTAAGGCTTTAATCAGCATTATTTAAAGGGTAGCTTTTCTCCTACCTCTGGGCTACCATGACGCCATAGCTTTAATTTCCTAGGTGTAGTTGATAGTGTTGTTCTGACCTTCCAATTAGCTTATCTTCTGAAACCAGGCTAACTGATTGCCCTAATCATCAGCATTTCAGTGTTTAAAAATATGCATTGAATTAAACTAATAAAAAAGAACAGAAAGCAAACAATTTACCCAATAATTAGTAAATCAATGGATTAATTCACAGATCAACTCTTATACCTGTTTTCTTTCATTAACGTTTTAATATTTTGTGCTTGTCAGAACTTCTAGTAAGGGAATAAAGAAGAAAAAAGGTGAATTACTTCATTAAATCCAATTCATTTCAATTTAACAAACCAATTGTTGAAGTAGGTGCTCTGGTGGTACCAAGACAAACAGGCACAATGTTTCCCTTCAAGGACATTACAATGTCACAGGGTGAATGGACATTGCCACAATATGAATGGACATTGGTGTGAGTAGAGCAGAAGATAAAAAAATACCTTCACAAACTATACTGCAAAACAGAGGGACAGAAGATGCTAAGTGCTACTGAATAGGCAAGAGAGGAAAGAGTGTTAGGGTTTTACTACTGTGAAGTGTGGTCCATGCAGCAGCATCAATATTACCTGGGACCTTGTTAGGAACAGTAATTCTTGGATCCTCATTCAGAACTACTCAATTATAGTCTGGGAGTAGAACAGCAATCATTGGTTTAACAAGCCAACCAGGTGACTATTAAGCACAATAAAGCTTGAGAGCCACTGTTATAAAATATGCTAAATGCTATCAATAGCCAATGAAATGGAAGGAAAAGAGCATTAAAGAAGTGGTGTTCAGCCGGGCGCGGTGGCTCACGCTTGTAATCCCAGCACTTTGGGAGGCCGAGGCGGGCGGATCACGAGGTCAGGAGATCGAGACCAGGGTGAAACCCCGTCTCTACTAAAAATACAAAAAATTAGCCGGGCGTGGTGGCGGGCGCCTGTAGTCCCAGCTACTCGGAGAGGCTGAGGCAGGAGAATGGCGTGAACCCGGGAGGCGGAGCTTGCAGTGAGCCGAGATTGCACCACTGCACTCCAGCCTGGGCGACCGATCAAGACTCCGTCTCAAAAAAAAAAAAAAAAAAAAAAAAAAAGAAGTGGTGTTCATAGAAATATAAAATGAGCAATCAGAATCTGCTTTTAACAAGAATCTTGGGTAGTTGGTAAGCACAGTAAAATTTGAGAAGCACTGGATTAAGATTATAAAATAATGTTATTTACAAGTTTGTGGTTCTCCTTTAAATAATTAAAAAGAAGCAACTAAAATTAACTTGATTATATATTTTATTAAGCTCAATATAGCCAAACTATTATCAACATGTCATCAATGTAAAATATTAATGAGAAATTTTATATCCATGCTTTTTTAAATGAATCTTTGAAATCTTGTATTTTACATTTATACAACATCCGAATTTGAACTAGTTACACTTCAAGTGCTTAAGAGCTGCATGTGGCAGTAGCTACAATATTGGACAATGAAATTTTAGACCCTACTATTCCAAATGTGGTCCCTGGAATACCAGCATCAGAATCACCCAGGATCTGAACCAGAATCTACATTTTAATAATATCCCCAGGTGATTTGTGTTCACTTTGTGATTTGAGAAACACAGCTTTTGAAAGTATTGAAATCCACATGGTAGGAAGGTATCTCTCATCTTCTTGCATGGAAAAAGCTGTTAATGATCGTTACTTCTCTTGCCTGCACCCTGTGCCTCTCAGAGCCTGCAATCCTCTGTCAAATCTATCTAGTTCTAGACTCTGGGACCCTATGAATCTAGGAGTTGGCAATATTGCAGAGGGAAGAGCAGCATTCCAGCAGGTGCAAATACAGACTATTTGAAGAATTCCAAAGTACCTGAATTCCCATGTTTAGAACTATACAACACCCTCATCTTCCTCCCACATATTTGCTCAGAATTACATGAAAAAGTAATTATTATATTCAACATAACTGTTTTGAATAGAAGAATTAACAACATAGAAGTTCCTGAGAAGAAATAATATAGTTGTTCTTAGAAAAGAATAAGGCAATGTTCTGGAAAGGCTAATGAAAAACTGACAGATCATAGTATAAAAATAAATTAATTAGTGAAGATGAATGGGATAAGCTATCTCAGCAGCTGGATTGTAGGAGGAAGGAAAAAGGAAACCAGTATTGCTGGCCCACGAGTAAGATACCAGTAAGTAGTTATCGATAACCTAGGGGAAGAAGATGAGAATCTGTAGTCTCTCAATCCTAAATTCTAGTTTGATTGCACTGTGGTCTGAGAGACAGTTTGTTATAATTTCTGTTCTTTTACATTTGCTGCGGAGTGCTTTACTTCCAACTATGTGGTCAATTTTGGAATAAGTGTGATGTGGTGCTGAGAAGAATGTATATTCTGTTGATTTGGGATGGAGAGTTCTGTAGATGTCTATTAGGTCTGCTTGGTGCAGAGCTGAGTTCAATTCCTGGATATCCTTGTTATCTTTCTGTCTCATTGATCTGTCTAATGTTAATAGTGGCATGTTAAAGTCTCCCATTATTATTGTGTGGGAGTCTAAGTCTCTTTGTAGGTCACTAAGGACTTGCTTTATGAATCTGGATGCTCCTGTATTGGTGCATATATGTTTAGGATAGTTAGCTCTTCTTGTTGAATTGATCCCTTTACCATTATGTAATGGCCTTCTTTGTCTCTTTTCATCTTTGTTGGTTTAGAGTCTGTTTTATCAGAGACTAGGATTGCAACCCCTGCCTTTTTTTGTTTTCCATTTGCTTGGTAGATCTTCCTCCATCCCTTTAGTTTGAGCCTATGTGTGTCTCCACATGTGAGATGGGTCTCCTGAATACAGAACACTGTTGGGTCTTGACTGTTTATCCAATTTGCCACTCTGTGTCTTTTAATTGGAGCATTTAGCCCATTTGCATTTAAGGTTAATATTGTTATGTGTGAATTTGATCCTGTCATTATGATGTTAGCTGGTTATTTTGCTCATTAGTTGATGCAGTTTCTTTGTAGCACTGATGGTTTTTACAATTTGGCATGATTTTGCAGTGGCTGATACCGGTTGTTCCTTTCCATGTTTAGTGCTTCCTTCAGGAGCTCTTTTAGGGCAGGCCTGGTGGTGACAAAATCTCTCAGCATTTGCTTGTCTGTAAAGGATTTTATTTCTCCTTCACTTATGGAGCTTAGTTTGGCTGGATATGAAATTCTGGGTTGAAAATTCTTTTCTTTAAGAATGTTGAATATTGGCCCCCACTCTCTTCTGGCTTGTAGAGTTTCCGCTGAGAGATCAGCTGTTAGTCTGATGGGCTTCCCTTTGTGGGTAACCCGACCTTTCTCTCTGGCTGCCCTTAACATTTTTTCCTTCATTTCAACATTAGTCAATGGCCTCTCTCTCTCCAGCCAAAGTGGTGAGATATGGCTCTGCTTCTCAGTATTTAGAGGGCTTTTTTAAAAAGAACTCAGTAAGTTTTAACCTCTTGGGGTGTAGTTCTAAGATAATGAATTAGAATATCTGACTGGTCCTATTATTGGTCGGAAATGAGGCAATGGAGGGAGAAGAGGTTATCTCTGGATGATGGGTCACAGAAGCAGATATTTTAGGATTTATTCATAAAAACACATTTCTGCTCTTTTTCTATGCCCAGACAAGGTTCTATTGAAAATGATAGGAGGCTGTGCTGCAAATGTGCTTGCCAGAATTCAGATGCACAGAAATGGAGCAGTAAAGGGCTCGGCTACCGATGTATCTTTGTGAACAACCCAGTTAACAACAGACACAGATTGGGGAATTAGTAAAAGCAAGTTTTTGTATTTTACTGCTCATTCAAACTACAGGTAACAAAACTCTTGTAAAACCCGCATAGCACTTTCTTAAAGTCACCCCAGGCTTCCATTACAATAGTTTTGTTGTTGCTGTTGTTCCAGCAATGCCTTTTTAGGAAACAAGTGCTGTCTTTTATTACTGCTTAACACATTCCCAAAGCTCCAGCTCTCATTTATGCAGCAAAAGTAAAATTGAATTATTTCTCATTTCTCTCCCTTAAAGGCCCAAAGTCAGGTACAACTAAAACTACCTGTAAGTGCTAGCCATACTGAAAAAAAAAAAGTGATGAAAAATCAAAAACACAAAGCAACTTCAATTACATCCACTGAGACCAATTTTGGCCTCAGACAAGCAAGTGTATTTATTGGTCATGTAAAGGTTGCCATGTTTAGAATGCAGCCTCATGATTCTTCATACACACCATCTCACAGAGTTTATCTGTGAGCAAAATGGATAAAAGCATCTCTGAGAAATCTAGCTGGCCTCTGTGGCTTGGAGGCTGGGCTTTACTTAGGCTATAAAACTCAACACCCACTGAGAATCCAGAACACCAGCTGGGGTGATCTCCCAACTTACTTTCTTAATAAGGATAGTGTAAACTGTGAATGGCTTCTGGTCAAGGCTATTAGGAGTCCCGTGGCCAATTCACCAATGTCTCATATCCTTGCTGTGCCCGTGGACACAGGCTTCAAACACCAGCTGTCACCTTAAACCCTGACATGAAATGTCTCACCAGACACCAACCCAGAGACTCACAGAAATTCACACATGTCCAGAGTGCTTGAGGGGCTTCCAGTTTGCCTTGCTGGCCCCCCGTCTCTGGTGCAAGCCTGGGTTTGAGATTCTTTCTAACTTTCAGTTCCCCAGCTGGACCTCGGTTTCCTTTTCAGACTGACCCATGGTTTCTGGAATGTACACTTCCTTTTGTAATTATGAGAATATATTTATGTTGTAAACAGTGGCAAACAGTCTTAGTCAACAAGAGAGTACCTTCCTAAAGAGATGAAGTAAAAATAACAATAATAGAATTCAGTGGTTAAAAGGTACTCTTTGGTAAGATGTAAAAATCCCCATAAACTCCCAACTATCCAACAGATAAATGAATCTCCTCTACAACTTGTTGGAAGAATCAATATAACTCACTATGTGCAGCAGTACATTTTTCTCTAAGGACCTGGCCTTTGAGTAATTGGGGAAACATGTTCTCCTAAAAGGCCAAAAGCATTGAATGGAGGGAGAGCTGCCCCTAGAGTGTGTATAACAATCATGAAGGGGGCTTTTTCAAGCTATAACCCTCCCTCACATTTCTGAAACATGCCCCTAGGGTGGCGTTAGGCATGAGTATCTCTAAGAAAATAGTCTGAAGTAAAATGCTTTTTGGTCACCTTGCTCCAAGGAGAATGACTCACTTCCTTCAAATGTGTTGTGAGTTTCTTTGAGTCTGACTCTGTCAGATTAGTATGAGAAGATGAAGGTGCCAGAAATATAAACCACTACAGCAGCATAGAGAAGACTAAGTCTATGCACCCATGTGGAGTCAGAAAACCTGAGACTTAGGCTGGCGTCAGCTGAGTGTTCTTGGGCTAATCTCATACACCTCTGAGCTTCAGTGTCTCCATATGTAAAATGGGTATGTGACCCACCTCCAGGGCAGTAGTGTGGATTGCAACAGACAGCACCTTTGAAGGCATTATAATAACTGTAAAATGCAAGACAAGTGGTAGTTATGACTATAAGTGGGTAGAACCACTCCTCGATATTGATGGTAGACAGCATCAACCCAGTCATCTTCTCCCAGGGCAAATCATTGAGACCTAAGCATCAGGGTTTATGAGAATAAAGCTGTAATTCTCCAAAGACTTCTCCCTGGCTGGTGAGCATATAAATCATGAGCTCAGATGGCCCCAGCTTGATCTTATGATCACCAACAATAACCTACAGCTGAAACTAATTATGGCAACTGACTAAAAGAGTAACTCATAGGGAAATGAAGATGAGCCAGCCCAACCTTGGGCCCATGGCAGAAAGCAGCCAAAATAGGGTAAAGCAGCATTTTTTTCTACTGGAGGATAAACTCATAAAGATACACACACACGCACACACACACATATTTATATATATATACACACATAAGATCTACAAAGTTAGGTTTGTTTTAAAGGGAAGATTCTCATATTAAATATAATACCACATATAATGAAAACATATAATCTAAATGAAATAATTTTCAAGTAATACAAAAATGAGAAAGGAAATAAAAACAATGTTAGTGTCAGGCAGTTCATTCATTTTTATTCTTAATCGTTTAAATTGGAAAGGAGAGTATTATTGTCTCCACCCTTTTACAGATGAAGAAATTAAGATGATAAGCAATTTGACCAAGTGAAGTCCAGAAAGAAGATTGTCTCTCAAGCGTATACTATCCTAGCAACAGCACCATTGACATCAACACCATTACCATCCTCATCATATAAGCCACAGTCTAATAAGTACTAGAGTACAAATAACACACTAAAGGCACAAGAATAGGGCAGATTAAGTCTTTCTGGATTTAAAAAAGTAATAATAGAGGTGACAGTATTTCAGCAAAGCCTAACAGAGAACATGCAATCAACTGGTTGACTAGCTAAATATTCAGCAAGATAAGGAATGTTTTTTGGTTAAGGACTTGAGGGATCATTCAAAAGCGTGAGAATCAGTGAGACTGAGACAAGTGTTTAGGGACTGCTGGTAAAGGCGTGTCAGGGCACCCTTCACAGAGTCAGTTCTGCAGCCCAGTAAGCCCTCTTCAAAGCAAAAGGTATCAGCTGTCATCTCAGCTAGAGCTCAGCTGACAAAGCCGAAGCATCTGACAAGAAGGGACCTGGGAGGTAGGTGTCAGCCCTGACAAGACTTGGTCTCTGCCTCCAGGAAAGCAATGCAGGCCTCCTTAGACTCCACCAGAAGGCTTACAGACAGACTGGGCTACAGAAGGCCAAGAGCCCCTGCCTCGTATCCCTCCAGTTCACAGCACATGAAGTTGTCAGTGTAAGTGCAGCAGGGTCTCAGTGGCCAGAAAAGGTCCTTTGTAGAAAATGGATCATGTCGCTTGCAGGGATTTTATGTCTAATGGCCAGGCTGTCATTTAATGAGAGCCATGCTGTAATAAATATGCATTAGTTCCATTAAATTAGGTCCAGAGGTAGAGAAATCTCTGTAGATGTGGCTGTCAATTTTGTTCATGCCACAGAGCAGTCCTGCCTTACATTGATTGTGAAAGCACCTAAATGTGTGAACTGTGTCTCCTCAGTTTTGGAGTTTTCCTTCACCACCCAGCATATTGTTTGCTTCTTTAAATGTTTCTATAAACATCAGTGCAGTGTACATTTTTCTGTTATTTCAGTCAAATCTCAGTTGTTCACTGTGGTAGTGATTGTGTATCATGTAATGTACTAAAATCATCAAATTACCCCAAACTAATTTTAAGAATTCGCAGTTTCTTTTGGGAGAAAAATTGTTTAAACTAAGTGCTTGAAATCCACCTCTTTCTTCTCTTCATTTCATAAAGTTGCCACAAATTAGACTCTATTTAGAGTTGGAGGGGATGGGAGGCAAAATTCTATAAAGGAGAAGCCTGCAAACCTGACTGTGTGATCTTGGGCATGCTAATTAAACTCTCACAGTATAGTTTCTTCCATCTGTCAAGGGTGAATAATATACTTATGCTTTATACTAAGGATTTCTATATGAATAAAGTAAGATAGTGTTTCTGAGAATGTACTTATTAAAGAGTAAAGAATCAAAGAGATGTAAAACCTTATACTTAATGAGGAATACACACCAAATTGTAATGATAATATGGTACAGCAAAAGGAGAGCATACATTAAAACGCAATGAGAAACAGTAAGGATTACTGTTAAAAGTAGTTGGTAAGCCATATGTGTTTATCTCATTTTCTGCAATTAACTATAATTAAATAACAAATTTAACATCATAATATTCCAAGAAGACCAAAAGGAAAAGCAGAAAAGACAATAGTAGACAAGGGATTGGTATTTCAACAAAACTTTTGGAAGCTGGAAAGTAAATGGATGATTAAGAATTACAGTTAACAGAATGGTGGTGGCTGTAAGTAAAGCTTCTGCAGCAGCAGACACCACTGAGAAAGGGCAGTTGACCTTTAGAACTGAGAAAGGTATAGGACTGGGAGGATCCAGGTCATGTGTAAAGTTTGGATGAGGCATGCATCTGGACACAGTGGATTACCTGCACATCTGAAAACTAAAAACTAAGGCCATCACCCCCTCCACACCCCAGGAAAAGAGAAAATTCCTCTCTATAAGAACAAAATGGTCCCACAGAAAATATCACCAGACTGTGACATTTAGTGATAATTCCCCAATAAAAATTTTATCTTATCCAAATCATCTTAGAATGAAGCCACAAAGTTTACAGGTCACGTGCCTACACATAGAGCTTTTAGTAAATTTCCTTGTTCCTCCTTCTTAAAAATAAAATGGACAGCCAAAGCATGCCAACAATTGAAAAAAGTTTTCAACATAAAAAACCCAGAGACCAAAACAAAAATAAACGTGGAAACCTAAAAGAAACAGGGGGAAAATTAGTGAGCATAAATTAGATAAATAAAAACAAATTTAAAACAAAAACTATTATATCCCACAAGAGATTAGAAAAGATATTACAAAAGTCTATTTTGAACAATAATAATTTTTAAAACCTTATAGATACAAACATTTTATATCAAGAATCTTCTCAAAAAAATAGAAACATAAAAAATTTTAAGGGCTTTCCCAAAAAGCACAACTACAGCAACCAACAGAGAGAGGGAGAGTGAGAGAGAGCACATGAGAGAGAGGGAGAAAGAGAGAGAGAGATTAAAAAGAAAGACATACTTTAATAAATGAAGAAGTTTCAACTAATAGTAAGAATTCCAGAAGAAGAGTACAAAATAATCAGAAGGCAGGAAGTTATTGAATATAATACAATACAGATTTTCAGTATTGAAGGACAGAAGTCACCAGAAGGAAAGGATTAACTAAGGTTCCAAGATTAAAAAAAAAGATCCTTCCTACACAAACACATATACACACACACATGCACACACATATATCCCCCTATGGACATCATAGTGCTACTTCAGAATAGTGAGGATAAAGAGAAGATCCTAAAATATTTTAAAGAAAAAGAGTTAAGTCACGTGTAAGGGAGCAGGATTCAGAATAGCATAGAATTTTTGAATAACAGCAAAGAAAACTAAAGAAAAATGAAGCATCATTTTTAAAATTCTGATTTCAACTTAGAATTCTTACTCAGCCAAACTACTCAACAATGTAAGAGTAAAGAACAGAGCATTCAAAATCAACGAAAATAACGACAAAAAATATTTTTTCATATTCCTTTTTAAAATTATGTTTTATTATGATAGGAATATTTAACATGATATCTACCTTTTTGACAAATTTTTAACTATAGGCACGATACTGTATAGCATATTTCTACAGCTTACTCATCTTGCTTAGCTGCAACTTTGTGCCTGCAAATTAGCAATTCCGCTGGCCCCTATCTCCACTCCCTGGCAACCACCATTCCACTCTTTGATTCTATGAAACTATTTGAGATACCTCATGTAAGTGGAATTATGCAGTATTTGTCTTTCTGTAACTGGCTCATTTCACTTAGCATAATGTCCTCAAAGTTCATGTATGTTGTCTCATATTTCAGAATTTCCTTTTCTGAAGGCTGACGAGTGTTCCATTGTATGTATACACAACATTTTCTTTACCCATTCTTCTCTCTATAGACACTTAGGTTATTTCTACATATTGGCTATTGTGAATAGTTCTGCAATAAACACGAGAGTGCTAATATTCTTTGAGATTCTGATTTTTAATTCTTTTGGATAGATACACAGAAGTAAGATTGCTGGATCACATGGTAGTTCTATTTTTTAAGAAATATTCATATTGTTTTCCATAGCAAATGCACCATTTTTCATTCCCACCAATAATGTGCAAGGGTTCTGATTTCTCCACAATCTAGCTAACATTTGTCATCTTTTCTTATGATATCCATCCTAACAGGTATAAGGTCATATTTAATTGTGGTACTGATTTGCATTTTCCTGATGATTGCTGACATTGAGCATTTTTTCATATATCTCTTGGCCGTTTGCACATCTTCTTTAAAGAAATGCTATTCAAGTCCTTAGCTCATTTTATAAAATACACTAAAATTAAACTATCTAAAAAGAAAATTTGGAAGTCAATCCCATCTACAGCATCACCAAAAATTAATGTTTAGGAATAAAATTACCTAAGAAGGTGAAAGACTTTTACTGAAAACTACGGAACACTGATGACAGAAATTAAACAATACACAAAGAAATGAAAAAAAAAAAAAAAGCCCATGTTCATAGATTGAAAGACTTAGTGTTTTTAAAATCCTCATACCACTTAAAGTGATCTACAGATTCAATGAATTCCCTATCAAAATCCCAATAGCATTTTTTACAGAAATATAAAAAAACAGTTTTCCAATTCATATTGATCAGAAAGATTCCAAATACAAAGCATTTTGAGAAAGAAAAACAAAGCTAGAGGAATCACACTTCCTGATTTCAAATTATATTGCAAACCTACAGTAATCCAAACAATAGTGGACTAGCATAAAGGCAACCATATATTCCAATGGAACAGAAATAAATCCATGCGTGTACAGTCTACTGATCTTTGACAAGAGTGCTAACTAAGATTTGGAGAATGGATAATCTCTTAAACAAATTGTCCTGGGAAAACAGGATATCCACATGCAAATGAATGAAATTAGTCCCATATCTTATATCATACACAAAAGTCAACTCAAAATGGATGAAAAACTTAAACATAAGACCTGAACTGTAAAATTCCTAGAAGAAAACATAGGAAGAAAACCTCAAGGTCTTGGGCTTGTTAATGATTCCATGAATATGAGACCAAAAGCACAGGCAATAAAAGAATAAATAAGCAAATTGTATTAGATCAAACTAAAAAGGTTCTGTACAACAGAGGAAACAATCTTTAGAGAGTGAAAAAAACAACTTATGGAACAGGAGTAAGTAATGTCAAACCATATATCTGATAAGAAGTTAATTATTAAAAAATATAACAAACTCCTACAACTCAACCTCCTTCTTTTCATATGCTTTCTAGAGAAATTACTAGAGATGTGGTATTTTTGATATTTCACTACCAAAATTAGTAAATAAGCATAGAAAGAGAAAGAGATGGATGCAGAAAGGATGGGACCCAACACAGAATTGTGGTGAAGAGGTCTTCAGATGATAGTCACAGGGCAGGCCTAACTGAAACCAGTTTCTCTTGAAACAAAAAGAGAAAGCATGACCTCTGGGGAGAGTGATGTGGTAGAGCATATAAAGACTTTCTGCGTTTGACAGATCTGTTAGGACATTTGAAAAGAAACTTGTAGGAAGTAATAGTTAAATAAGTCAATTAAGTAATAAACAAATACTAGTCTAACATTTAAGAAAGTAGGGAAAAGGAAAAAGGAATCACTTAATTTGGCAAAAGACTTCATTTGCACAGACATAATGTAAAAATTATAATGGGGAGAACGAGGAGAGAGTAATTGGAATGAGGATGTGTACTGGCAAAATAAATTTATATATATGATAACAGAAAGTATATGAAGTTTAAACCTAATAAATTAAAACACCCAATACAATCACATTTTCAGAAATATGAAGATATATATCAGGAAAAAATCAAAATCATTAAAAATTTATTTTTCTGTGGAGCAGGATTGAAAAATGGGGAGAATTTTTTCACCTTCAGGCCTTTAGTGCCATTTGACTTTAACAACAGTTTGCTTGTATATTTGATAAGGAAAACTAACTGAATAGTTTCAATCAGAATTAGGCTCAATTTCTGGTTGATTCAGTAGTCTGACCTTGGACAATTTTTATAATTCTCTATGTTCCAGTATATTTATCTATGAAATGAAGATTATAATACCAGCTACCTCCTCTAGTTATTATGAAATTGTCATGAACATAAGTAAAAATCACAGGTAGATACCTGGTATTCAGTAAAAAGCAACAAAATGTTATTATTATTTTACCACGTCTTCCTTCTTTTCTTTCTTTTTATTTCTTTTTTTTTTTTTTTTTACCTTAACTAAGAGCTTTCCTTAAACAACATAAGGCTAATCAGGTTCAGTGGGTATAGCTCAGTACTGTATCTCAGTCTACTCTACAGAAGCTGTTTGAAAAATACACAGCTGTTTACCTTAGAAGCTTAGCATGTACTGGACCTCCTTAATGCAATTTAAAAAAAAGTGAAAAACTAAGAAACTAAAAGAAAACATTAAGATCCCTACTATTTTCTACAGGTTATAAATTCTCTCATAGAGGAAAGTAATTTTCCAAATGTCGGTGCTATAGTGTATATCCTTTCAATAAATTCCACAATGCAAAAGTTACATTAACCTTAGTTATGTAAAAGTTACATGTTACCTTAGTTATTTCTTATAAAAATACACAAAAATAATTAAAGTAGTGAAGAGACCAGCTTCTTTAGAGTCTCTAGGACACAGTGGTATATGGGCTCATGTAACTATTTCAGGGTACATTGGAGCTTCTTCATTTAGGAGGGAACGAAATGGAAGATTCCAAAGAAATGTTTCAGCTGTTGTAATGAGAAACATTAAGAGCATGTTTATGCTGCCCACACTCTAGTCTCTTATACATTTAAGTTTAAGCAGTGTCAGTCTCCTAACATTTCCTGGCAAAAACCCACTCCAACCCCTGAAGGAGGCCCAGGGGAAAGTTCCTCACTGTCATAGGATGCCTGATCAGAATGCTAGTTTACACTGAATGACAGCATGAGAAGAGCAGGAAGTCCCTGGAGAAAGCTGCTATGTTTGTCTCTCCTGCTAACACAGTTAACTCTTCTTTGCAGCTCGCACAAAACATCATTTGTGATTCTTTTCTCTTTGAATTCACTGATGTTTTCCCTGGTATAGGAGACAAAGGTCTGAAGTTAATAGCCTTATATCACCTCCAATCCCTAAACGTTGGCAAGGGAGAGCTAATGCTCCACAACAAATCTTATCCTTTTTCTGCTGCTGCTTCCATGTGCCATATTTAGGGCCTCTCTTTGATGTGCTCTAATGTTTGTAAAAATCCCTGCTGCTGCTGTCACTGTACCAGACTAGAGAGAGCTTCTTCTGAAACTTGCAAGGCAGCTGAAACTAACTTTTCCTTGAAGCTTTGGAAAGTTCTAGAAGCGTACTTTAGAATCCACATACATCGTCCCCTGTATTTCCTGACTTCTGTGAAGTCTGTAGCACCACCATCCCCCAGGGAAGGAAGGTACTTGGGTTATTTTTAGCCTTGTTCAAAGCTAGAGATTTCAGGAGCCTCAAAGAGAGATTCAAGCTGCCAGAAGCAGCTAGTCTATTTTGCAGGATTATTCAGAATAATATTCAAAGAAGTGGCCTAAAGTGAAGGTCATTTTCAAAACAGCAATGAAACAAGCTACCCCTCCACACAAATTGAAGTATTTATTGCCTGAGATTTGTCTAGTCATGGGTGCATAAATATGTAACATGTATAAGTCATGTTATAGAGATTTTACTGTGCATACTTCAATCATTGACTAATGTCTGTCCAATATTGAGTACCTACTGTGTACCAGGCTCTTTGCTCTAATCCACACAACAACCCGGTAAGGTTGTTACATTATAGAATAAGTTGATTTGCCTAAGGCCATGAGGCTTGTATAGGACAGCACAAATTCAAATTCAGGAAAGCCTGTATTTAGCATGTCTTTTTATTCTGATGCTTTGACATCTGGGAGACTTGCTGACCCTGGAGGGACTGTCCCTTGCTGGCTAGTCAGTTCCCAGAAATAGTAAAAGACTGCCCCACAAGTGTACCGTTCTCATGCCAACCAATCAATGCAGAGCCTGTAGCCCAACCACCTCCTTTATCACGTTCTCTCAGTGCTACCATTCGCCTGCCTAGTCATCCCAGGGCCAGGTACCAGTTAACTAGAAACAGGCTCTTAACTCCTGAGCCTGCTGAAATTATTCGAAGCAGCTAATTCTAAAACTACTTGCCCTGACTTTCCCATTTTGTCCTGTAGAAATCACAATAAAGCATTTTGCCCATGTTTTCCCCTTACTCCCTCCGCCTCTTGATTCTGCTGCTTCCCAACGTGGCACCTGCATGGAAGGGCATGCCACCTCCTGTTGGAAACTCTAAATCACAAACTATCTTTCAAATAGCAGTTGTCTAATCTGTTGGCCTGCTGGCTTCACTGTACCTGAATAATATTAAATCCAAATTTTAAAACAAAGCCTGACTCCAAGGTGAAGTACTTCTTCATGTCACTGGCTTGCTAGAGATTTATTACATGCTAAGTACTCTACTCATCAGTGCTTAACTAGAGCGAGGAAGTGAGGTAACTAATGCATGAAATGTAGAAATGGGCTCACTCTGGGGTTAGTGCAAGTGCTGGCCCTGCACTTAACCTTGGTGCTTTGCTTGTCTCTAGTCTCAGCCCTGCTGCCTGTGTCCTGGGGCAGCAGAAACAAAGTAATCAGATTCTGCCCTCAATTTTATGGAAGAGACAGGCACGGCAATGAACAATTATCAAATGGTGCACTGACTCCTGTGATAAAGGTTTGAGCCAGTGCTGAAGGAACCATGAGGAAAGATTCTCAAATCCATGAGTGAGCGGGAGGCAGGATTAAATGAAAGTGGAGAAGGTGGATTCTTAGCAAAGAAGTTCCTTGAATGGAAACTCCAGGCACTGTCAGGAGAAAGCGTGCAGATGTGCTACCATACGTGTAAATAAAATAACCTCTATGAGCAATGGAACTTTTGTTTCCAGAGTTCACAAGAAAACTTACAGAATTACATCCTATCTCTGGTTGTGGTCTTTCAAACATTTAACAGGTCACTTGTTTAACAAAGCTATATTTTATTCTGATCTGGGAGAATTTCAGAAGTGTCTTTGGTTTGATGATAAGTTATATGATTTTCTCATCTGTGATCAACTTTAATAATACCAAAGAACAGAATAAAAAGAGTATTTCTATTAGAAGTTCTAGAAGTCTTTGGATGTTATTTAGTCAAACCTTTTCATGGCAAATGGGAATACTAAGGCACTGAGAGATTACGTAGTTTATACACCATCATTATCATTAAATGAAAGGTTTAGAATTGAAAGAAAGTTTCTTGACTCCAAAGTGTCCCATATTTGAAAACCTACTTATAAAACCTCCTGAACTACATGTGTTCTTTCAGTTCCATCCATAGCATATCACAACTTCCCTGATGTTAAAGATAAATATGAAGTGCTCATGTCTGGTAACCAATAACTAATATAAAATCATGATTAACCTCAGAGGCAGATTCAATAATTTAAAAAATTATCCATATCTTCTATACTATTAAAATAAGAAAATATCCATGTGTACAAATATTTGCTCTCTCTTTCCATGCCCATCTCCTCCCCCTGCCCTCTCTCATCTGCTTCCTTCCTACCTCAATTTTTAAGAGAGTACCTCCCTTGTTAGTATTTCTCTTTAAAAAGCAGAGTTGTGTCATGGGTCCATTACTTAAGCTTTGAATTGTTCTGTTGAAGTCCTAGCCAGCTGGAAGCCTTTCTCATTTGATATTGAAGATGTACATCACATCCTTAAACACGTCAGCAATTACGGAAAAAAAAAATCAGTGTTACATTTCCTCTGGCTTCAAATCAGAAGACACTTGAAGAGGTGGCATGAAGGAAATTAGACTGTCAGATGGCTTTCTGGCTGGGTGGAGCCAACCTCTAAATGGCCAGAAGATTAAAGTCAGAATGACAGAAGTTAAGCAAGCAACACAGAGTGCAGGAGACTATAATATAGAGTTAATAGAAAACATAAGATTTGGAGCTCATATAAAATCTGACGCAGGCTGGCCCCATGATCACCACGTTGTTAGGGGCATTCTCATTAGCAATACCATGCATCTGTCAAGCATGCCTGAGTTCTGGCCCTGTACTAGTTCTCAGCAAACAAAGGGAACCTCTACACTGGCCAACAGATGTAATTGAAGTGGAAGAAAAACATATATGCTGGATTTGGGGTGAAATATACTCTAGAGAAGGCACAAAAGTGATTACACTCATTAATTATCTGTGTAGACCACAACGCATGCTATATCTCCTATGGATGGTGTGATGGAAGATCACACACACTAAGAGGGGCTGAAGGAAAACCAATTAAGAGGGATGTATTAGCCTAATCAAAGCATTAGATAATAAATCAAGGGAACATGATCTGGATCCACTCTGAGGCAGGCCAGTTCTACGAGCAAGGAGCATACTCATATTCATGCTAAGTACATATTATGAACCTTCCCATTCATATATTGAAGCTCTAAACACCAATGTAAATTATATATGAAGATGGGGCCATTGGAAGGTAATTAGGATTATATTAGGTTGGCAAGGTAGGGCTCTCATAGTGGGATTTGTAGGGTCTTACAAGAAGGAGAAGACAGAGATAGAAACAGAGAGAGAGAAAGAGAGAAGGAAGGAAACAGAGAGAGAGTGTTCTTTTTCCCTCAGCATGCATACACCAAGGAAAGGCCGTGTGAGAACATACTGAGAAGGTGGACATCTACAAGCCAGGAAGAGAGCCCTAACCAGAAGTCTAGTCTGCCAGTATGTTGCATCTGGAGGCTACACTTTCCAGCCTCCATGTTTGTGAGAAAATAATTTTATTGTTTAAGCCACCCAGTCCATGGTATTTTGTTATGGCAGCCTGAGCAGACTAAGGCACAAATTTTTGCATAATCAGTTTTGAGATCACTAGGACACCTGCAGTAATTATTGACATCATTCAAGAGCAATGGGACTGGAATAAGAGCAAGGGGATTTCTAGAAAAGAGACCCAAACTTGATAGAAAGAATCCATAGAAATTGAAGATGGAGAGGAGGCCTTGACATCCTACTCTCCGTCAGAAACAGAGGATTAGCTTACAATTTTCTTGGAAACTTTTGGCAAAAAAAAAAATCTAGTGTTGAAGACCCATAAAAATGTCCAGTAGGTGAATGTACTACACACTTGTTTGGCATGATTGTATGCCTGTAGTCAACTTAGGGAGGAAGAATGAATGACTAAGGATGAACATTTTTGTCTGCAAGCCAATCAAGCATAGAGTGACAATGAACTGAGACTTGCTCTAGAATTCATTTCTAGTAAGGATTGTGCTTCCTTTGCCTGGGTAGGGCCTGGATGAAGAGAACTCTGCAACCATGTAGACCACAGATATACAATGGCTTTGTAGGAGGTTTAATGTGTGGGTTATATTTAAGAAAATGAAATGACTCAGGATGAAATTTTAGAGAATGAGACTTGAAAATGGAGATTCTAAAGGTAAGTATAAGCAACATGTAAAAATAAATTTAGCATTATATCTATGGTTCTACCTGACCATGGTCAGAAAGTCAGCTTCTTATTGTCCAGCGGGTCATGTTATGCTATACCCCATTGTATTCCAGTTACTCCTTCTCAAAGGTAAAATCAGACAGTGAGCTCCTGCAAAGTAGGGATGGACTTACCCAGTCTGATTGTGCTTGGCAAGCCCTTTCTACATGCTCACTGGATAATTGGGGCCCACTCTTCACTTTGGTCTTGCCTGCCCATGAACCTTGTGCCTGGGTGGCCATGCCTTGTGACGATTCATAGACTCACCAGACTCTGAGGCTGTCCATTCAGTGTCTGCGTCTCCACTCTGCAGCAGGTCATCTGCCCATCCTCAACCCTTATCTACAACCCAATATCTATTATTTTCAACACTACCTCAAATATAGACCTTAACTGCTTAGGCATCTCTGCCTTGTTTCCCCTAATTCTGATAAATGAGCTCCTTCTTGGCCCTACTCCATTCACTCTCAGCATGTGTAACAAATAGCCAGCCTGGACAGTGTACACGAACACTCTGCCTGGGGTATTCCATCAGGCAGCACCAGCTCTGCATTTATGTTCCTTGTTCTTTGACTGTACTGTGTTGTGAGCTGTGTTTGAATTTGTATAATTTCAGCCTATTTTTTCTTGCTTTGATTGAATTTAATAATTATTTAGAAGATCCAACTTAATGCAACAAGAGTCTCAGATTGCCAGATAAAATTACTGGCTTTATGTGTTAGACAAATACAAATGATTCTGTGGGTAAATATTTTGTATATCTGGCTAAGTACAAGAGGAAAGCAGTGATAGACTTAATTGTTCCCTAAGTGTTGTTTCCAACCATCTTTCCATTAAAAAAGAAAAAATGTACCTAATAAGTTTATTTTCTGCCTTAATTTCAAACCCATGAAGCTTGGAAAAATGGCTTTTATTTATTAAAAAATAAAAAGCACAGGCGTGGCCAAAAATAATAAAATACAGAAAAGCATTAACTCCCTGCATGTCTATTTCTCCTTACTCGCTGCCTCACTCCACACAGAAACAGCCTTAATCTTTGCTACTCATAGCTGTTTCTGTGGCTATTTATGCTACCTTGTTCTTTAGTTTGTCCATTTTAGGACATTTACTATTAACTTTCTGCTAAAGATAAATTTAACATTCTTATACCGACTCTATCTTATCTTTCTTGCCTTTCCCCCTAATTTTTTGTTCTTTAATTTGTCCGTTTTAGGACATTTACTATTAACTTTCTGCTCAATATAAATTTAACATTCTTATACCAACCCCATCTTGTCTTTCTTGCCTTTCCCCCTAATTTTTATGGTTCTATAACTATGTTGGCTTCCATTTCAGCTGTTTTTATAAAAGTAAATTATGTGCCAAAGCTTCTCTAATCAATTTGTGCAATGTAACTGTAATACCCATATTATAAGAAAATAGTGCACCACCCCCCCCCCCCCCCCCCCCCCCCCCCCCCCACCAGCTTCAGGTAGCTCCCATTTTGCTTTGTCATTGCCAAGACAGCAGACACTTCTCTCCTACCTTAATTATATGTTCTGTGCTTAATTGGCTGATTTTTTCCAGTATTTGAAAATCAATAGGGATCCATGCACTGAGTCAAGTCTTGAGCAGTAAGGTGAGTTCTTCCACTTAAAAACCGTATAACACTGGTCACATCGCAAGAACATTCTAGACCCACACAGTCCAATATGGGAGACTATTCAGATGCGGCTGTTTGAATTTAAATTAAAGTTTAAAATTGCTAGCCTTAGTCACACTAACCAGATTTAAAGTGTATAGCAACAACATTCAGGGAGTGGATACCATATCAGACAGTGCAGATAGTATATACAAAATTTTTGCCATGGCAGCAATTTATATTTCTGCATTGCTAGACTGTGGGTTCTTGGTAGGTGAGAGGAGGAAGTCAAACTAGATGATTTCCAAACTGCCTCTCGACTCTAAACTGCTAAGGTTTTGTAATAGAATGCACCTTTTTCCAAAGCTGCTAAGCATACCCTCTCCAAAGCCAAGCTTAGTTAAAAGTACAGAAAAAAAAAAAGTGGCAGAAAGAAAAAAAAATGTATTTACAGAGAAAGAAGATCCAAGCCAGAAGGAAAAAGAAATATCCCATCAGAGATGTGCTTAAGAATAATGGTCTGTGGGAGTGTAGTGCAGCTCTTCACGGGCTGCCTCCCTAACAGTGTTATTTGTCTTCATGCAACTCGTTCAAGGTTAGTCTAGCACATGCCACATGATCCCTTATTTTCTCTTTTCAAGGGCTTTTCTCCCACTTAACCATGTTTGCTTTATTGTATGCTCAGATTTCTATATTGTAAAACAAATGAGAACTACATAGACCTGAGCGGACAGGCTAAAGGCTTTCAAAGTTAGAATTCACAATGTTCTGCTTTTTGTTAGTTTCATGACATTAATCATTTTAGTAACAGCAGAAATATAAGCACAGAACTAATGTGCACAAATAAAGTCCACACATAGGAACAAATTAAGAAAAATTTTGTGTATAATGTATTTATTTCCATACCAGATACCTGGAAATGTTTGGTAAGTAACTATACAGTGTCACAATCAGAGGAACAATGTCTCTCAGAGAAAAATATCTCAAATCTTTTGTGTCAAGAAGTCAGTTTCATCCCTGTATACTGATTCTTTTTTTATTTTCTTTTTGACACAGGGTCTCACTCTATAGCCCAGGCTGGAGTACAGTGGCACAAGCACAGCTCAATCTCTCAGGCGTAAACAATCTTCTTTCCTCAGCTTCCCAAGTAACTGGGACTATAGGTGTGCACCATCACAGCTGGCTAACTTTTTATACTTTGCAGAGGCAAAGTCTCACTATGTTGCCCAGGCTGGTCTCAAACTCCTGAGCTCAGTGATCTTCCCACCTGTGCCTCCCAAAGTGCTAGGATTACAGGCATGAACCACCATGCCTGGACTGCACTAATTCTTGAGTTGGGCAGTGCTGCCTCTGAAAATCTTGACTTTCACATTTGTGGGGAGGCAGATAGGGTAGGAAGGAAGGAAGAGGTGGAAAAGAGGAGTTAAAATGATATCATGGAAGGATCTAAAATATAAAAGAGAGGAGTACTGAAGCAAATTAGTAAACTCTAGATTTCCATTATTATAAAATCAGGCAAAGTATCATCCATGGCACAACAATAGTATGGCAATTGCAAGCATGTTTAGGCAGATCACTAAAAGGATTAACATTCATGATTCTGTGATCTTATTTGCCATTGTATCCCCCTAGCCCAGTGCCTAGGACATGTTAGGCGGTCATTAAATGTGAATTGTAATTAGTCCCATGATGTTTACAGAGCTTAATGGAAGCATCAAGGTGTGTTAGCTGTCAGAGTGTTTCTTAACCTAAGCATTGCATCAAACTGTGATTTCACGTTAGGGATGTGGACAGGTCTCAGCTCCTGTAAGCTTTTTGAGCTTTCTTTTCAGTAAAATGGAGATCATATTATATGTCAGAACACACAGTTTGGTTTTTGGTTTGGGATTTTTTTAAGCAATGCAACCAACAAATATCTAAGATGCTACACTAAGAAATCATTAAAACAACATGAAGGTATTTGTGAAATATTGTGTCTCTAAAACGTCAGCTTTGATAAGTAGGAGACAGTTAAAGGCAATGAGGTAATTCAATTGAAGGAGAAAAGTCAGCACTGATAGACCAAATGATTTTCAGCAGCTTCAGTTATGTCACAGCTTTTTTTTTTTACATCATCCTGCACTTGTCCTCACTCATAGCCATTTTCCACCTGCTTTGCCAGGCTCTATGCCCTTCGTTCTGACCCCTTACATCATCAGGGTCCCTTGGCCCTCTGGGTCCTGATTGGGTTCACTAATTTGTATCTACAACAGGAGTTTCTGACAGAGACAGGTCAATGCGCTTGTCTCCTAG
The DNA here is from genome assembly GCF_009828535.3 of Hylobates moloch. Taxonomy (NCBI): domain Eukaryota; kingdom Metazoa; phylum Chordata; class Mammalia; order Primates; family Hylobatidae; genus Hylobates; species Hylobates moloch. Next base: position 94,522,058 of record NW_026652283.1, read on the forward strand.
CTGTCTCCATGTCTCAGTGTCTCAGTTCTAGTAGAAACCATGCACCTCTACAGTGACATTTATGTGTGGTGGTCTCAATTTTTCAGCTCCTGCACTTCCCAGGCTTCATTTCCTCTGCTTGTTCCTTCAGGCCTATGGGTGGTAATGGTTTTCCACTTTTGCCAGTCCCTCAGAGTTTCAGCATTATTTGTGGTCCCCTACCTCATCTCTATAAAGAGTCACTTAATTAAATTCCTTTACAAATTCAAGATTTCTGTTTCATTTAAAGATCCTATCAGATATATGCAGATCTCAGATCACAAATAGTCCCACAGCTCACTTTTCAGTTTTGTCTCAGTACTAGGAATGAATGGTGCCAAATATTCTCTACCAGAAGTGAAGACGGATGGAGAGGAAGTCACATGTATGCAGATCTGTTTCTATCCAATGAGTGTGTAATAGGGCTGGAGGTCAGGGCAGTTTGACTCAGCACTCAAACAAGTGAAATGGATATGAAGAATATTAATCTGGTTGTAGCCTTGTATCCTGGGCTTAGTGAATACATTTTGGCTTGATTTATGAGCGAGATCCTAATCTTGATCCCCGGTATAAACCCACCCCTTTACCACATATTTCTATGAACTGGCATATACCACTCCTATTTCCCATTATAAAGTTCTATCTACCCCAATATCTGAGTAACATAGATACCCCTACTCAACTTTCCTAAGGTACTGAATGGGCATCTCCATGGCTTTGTGAGCCACGTTCTGCTGTCTGTTACTGGCCTTCTTCTATCACATTCGAAGTCAACTTTAAACTGAAAAGTACATATGAGCCTATTCACACACCTAAACTTAAAAACAAATAAACAAACAAAGAACCAAAAAAACCTCCTTCAAATCTATCTACATCACAAGATGCCCTAGCTAGATGCCAAAATATACAACCAGCTACTTATTCTTTCCGACTTAATCTTTTGTACATCACCTAAGACAGCTGTCATTAATGGATCCCAGGAGGGTTTTCACTAACGTTTAAGACACAGAAACCTCATACAATGCTGTCCCCCAAATCAAGGAGGAAATCTGGTCTGAGACTGAAGATAAAGGCAATCTTATACCTAAATAAAGCCTTCTTCCTCAAGTTGCAAATTCAGGCATTCAAAAAAAAAAAAAAAAAATGGGAACACACAACAGCCCTTCAAAAGCAGCTGTAACCTAATATTTGCTGACCAAAACTGAATTCTTCCTTCTGCTGAAATACTGCAGTTTAAAGGTACACTAAATGAACATTTGTATTCAGAACTTTCCGGAGAGTTTAAAACACTTTAATACTGAGTAGAATTTAATGAGTCTTTAGATATTAATAATGTCATTTGCTGCTCTTTATTGTTCTGTGCATGAAGTGTTTCCTGGGAAATGGACCTTAAATGTAGGAACAATAAGAATTTGGGTTCTCAAATGAAACAAACAACATCTGTGCCTATTGGAAAATAATGGCTTGTATAGTCTTAATTGTCATATGGTAGCATGTGAGGGCCTAAAATGAAGCTAAAACAGAGAACATAGAATTTTGTAATTGAGTTTCCCAACCTCAGGAGGAGGTCCCCTTGAATATCAAAAAAAAGAGAACATCTCTGAAATGGGAACACAGAGAAATAGGAAAGGCAGAGTGAAAGAAGGATGAAGCTTGTTGAAGCCCTGGACAAGCTACATTTCCATTTTCTTGTCTGTGACTTTCACACACTTTTCTTCATTCAGTTCTCACAAGGACTCCATGTGGTAGGAATAATGCGGTTTAACAAAAGAGGAAATTAAGGTTCAGATTATAAATAGATTGCCTAACTTGACACCATTAGTGTCAGACATAGAATTTCAAATGTGTCACATTGTCTCTGGTAGATTGCATGATTAACCACGATTCTTTATCTGCACTGTACCTACACCTTTTGCCACTTAAGTCTGTGGTGCTTTCTCACTGTGGGGAGCAAGATATATATCTTTTGGGTGCTATTGCATGACTTTGCTTTTCGAATAGAGTTCAGTGGAAATAATAGTGTTTCACTAGACCTTGTGTGTTTCCACTTGTGCTCTGAACTCTCTTCTATCACCATGAAGAAGAAAACGGCTAGGTTAGTCCACTGAACCCAGGAAGAAGATGAGAGATACATGAATAGATAGCCTCCCTAATTCTAGATAGAATCTAGATCTCTAGACAGCTGCAGATATGTGAGTCTGCCCCAAACCTGCCCCTAGTTCAGTTGAACTCCATAGTTATGTTTATTTTTGCATGTCACTGAAGTTTTATGGTGGTTTGTTATGCATTAAAGACTGATATGCATGGTTTTGGAACTAGACAACTGGTTTTCAAGAAGAGTCTTATAAATGGAGCCTATTCATCATATCAGTGTTTACTGAGAATCTTAAGGTTGGAAGCAGATAAAAGTGATCACTCATACAGGTTGTTGCTATGTTTCTACCCAAAGGTGATTTTACTGCTAGTCATCCAGTGAAATGTATGCCACCATAACTCCTTCTCTCCATATTGATACAACAGACAGCATTAGGAACATTCAGCATAGGAGATGGCTGGAAAACAGGTCTCTCTACTTCCATATCCTAGGAATAAAGATGATTTCTGGAGATTGCATGATGCTATATTGGAAAGTCTTTTCCAGACAACTCTGCTCCAAGTAACTTTACTGCAAAAGTCTAGTTTCTGACTATATCGATCACGCTTTTGTTAAGAATCACATTGGTGAGACCCACCTAGGCTTGAGATATATTTATAGATGCTTGAATGAAATAGTGGCTTGGTGGCTCAGCCACAGGCATTTTACAAGCCCCTGAAATCTCTCATCCTAAAGAAAACCAATAAATTTACCTGTGAGAGAAAGAATGTAGAAGTGACAGAGATCATGGATATCAGAGCTGAGAACAAGTCCTAAAACCGTCCTGAGCTGTATGAGTTTAGGCAAAACGTTTACCAATGCTAGACTTCAGTTTTCTTATCTGTAAAATGATGGTAATGATACCATACCTCATATCACATAAAGATAACATAAGGAAAGCAATTAGTATGGTTTCTGGCATACAGCAAAGATTCAGCGAGTATAGCAAAAAGGGGGGTAAAAACAGTATGACTGTTTCAGAGCACAGATCAGCCAAGAGAGTACCCACTGTCAGCAGTTTGGGCCTTCCACCATTGTGAGTTTCTGCTACCATCTGAGCAAAACGTCATTGATTTTTTTGCTCTGAAAATCCTTTATTCACATTAAATCTCAGCAGACTTCCCTCTATCACCCATGCCTTTGCCCATGTTACCATAGAAACAACTAAGCTTAGAATGTGCCAGCTCCATTAACTGTGGACTCAGCATATTTAGGAGATGTGAACATGCTGCTTTAATTTCTTAAAAATGTATTGTATAGCTGCACTTCACCAACAAATTAAAATTATATTTCGATTAGCTTCAGGGTCTAGTTGTGTGTGTGTGTGTGTGGCATTGCTTATATTGACTCCGATAAGAATTAAAACACCTGTTCAAATTCTCTCAATTTCATTGTTCCTCTCTTATTTCCCACCCCACTCTTTTCTTTTGTCTCTCCCTCCCTCTCTTCTTTTTCTGTCATTACCATAAAGTGTGACTGGGAATCTGGAATTAAATGAAATTGCTATCAAATTCCACTACTGGGTACAAGGAAAAAATGTCTCTATGCATGTAATGTTTTCCATTTAAAGCTAGAAGCTGAAATATAGTTTAATAACCAAGAAATTGACAGAACTCAGTGCTCAACACTTGCTCACATCACACAGCTAGCTCCTTCCTTATTTCTAGCCCTTCACATCAGGGAAGCAGTTAGACTTATAAGGAAAGAACACAAGAGTTAAGTGAAGAACAAGGTGAAAAGAGCTAATAAATTCATTTCATTTAGTGGATTTCCAGCTGGTGGGTCCTTTTTAATGGGCAGAGAGAAGTGTGAGAAAAGTCAGGCTGAGTGAGTCATCAGATCCCGCAATGTGGGAGAATTAGATTTAAGTGAAAAAGGATGTTTCCTAGGAAACTACATGATCTGCTTGTGGAACATCAAACAAGAGCAATTTCCTAACAACAACCATGACTAAATTGATCTACCTCAGACAGCTTTATCAATAGGGGGGAGATTAGACGCCTTTTGTGTTTTCTTAGTTACTATCATCAAATTGTCTATTATGTGATGGCTTCAGCTGCTGCGTTTCTGACCTTCTGTAAGGACAGGAATGGTATTTGCTATTATGTAATTGGAAAGCAGTTTTCCCTATTTTCCATCTCTCCCCCATCTTCCTCCAAACCTTCGCAATATCTCTTCATGACCCCTTTCTAACTTGAATAGCAGCTTCTAATACTGTCTTTGCAGCAAGCCACAAGATCCAGTCATTAGAGTCACTAAAAATATCCTTCCAGCTTTAGTCATCCAGGAATCTAAATTAACTTACTCTCTTTTAACCATGACAGTGACAGTGAAGAATCTGTAATTCACACTAATAGGACAAGAGAGGTTGTTCTGAATTAGAAAATGATCTGGAAATGAATAAAAAACATATTTTTCAAATACGTTTATTACCACAAGCATATAGAATATTTAACTTAAATACTTTAATAATAGATGTTAGAAAGCTTTAGTTTAAAAAAGGTTTATAATTAGCATACAAACTGATGAGAAAGTAGACTTTTGTCATTCAGAGAAGTTAATTATTCATAAAATCCCAAAGGCTTTCTGGAGTCACAGATTCTGAGAGTCCTGTGGTTTGGAGAGTGAAGCCACTGTCTTTATCACCTCACTGCTGCTAGAAGCTACACCCACATACAGTTTTGCCAGTCGGCCTCTGGCTGACAACAATTGTTACCGTGATAAAAACAGCAGCTGAAATTTAATCAATATATTCATTCAACTGAAATTTATTTAGCATCTAGTATATGTTGGACATTGTTCTAGTTAATGAATAAGAGTAATGATACCCCTCTTTGAGAAGATTACCCTCTAGTAAAAGGAGAAAGAAAAGATAAAAATTCAACAAATGTGTTAATTTTAATTAGTGATAATTTCTATAAGGGAAATAAAGTAGGATGATCTGATAGAGTGATTGAAGTAGGGACTCACTTTGGATCCACACTTTCCAAACTATTCGTAGTCTACATGAGCTGTGAACTGCTATTTTCTCCCCAGTCCATTACTGGAAAAAACTTCTATAAAATATTATATGACTAGATTACCAGAAAAATAATACAAAAATGCAAGTTTAGTTTTTAAAATTAGTAGATTAAAAAATGAAATTACTCCATGAAATAGTTGTAAAAATATCTAAATGTTTACTCTCAATTACTGTTCTAATTTCAACATAGATCAGTAACAAGAGAGACTGCAGAGGCCCCTGTGTTCAGACCATGCTTGGACAGTAACTTATACATAGGCTGGTCAAGGAAACATTCTCTGAAATCTGAAGCCTTTTTCTGCACTCCATACACATTGTCTTCTCTTGGAGATTAGTTACTAGGTACATAGCAGGCTCTTAATAAATGTTAGTTAATTAACAGTGATGTCATTAGGGACTCGAATTTTATACTTCCAGTCATTTAAGGGTTAAATTTGTCTTTTGGACCTCACCTAGATAGCTAGCCATCTCTTTTAATATTATTTCTTAGAATTCCAGTTAAATCATCTTCAAAACACATTTTTGCAATGAACTCATTCAATGTATCTACTATTTATTGCATGCATTACCCTGGGCTGGGTATTATGGTGAACATTTTACATACATAATTTCATTTTAATTTTCAAATAACCCTAAAAGCAGAAGCTTTTATTATCCTTTTATAAGTTAGGAAACAAAAACTTTATGTATGTGCCTAGAGGTGTCATTTTCTATTTGTGTTTTTAAGCTATTGGATTATGCAATTCTGTTACAAAGATGAGAGTTTTACATTCTCAATTCTGTCAGTGATTAACTTCATTAAAATTCCTTTAGTTATCTGAGAAATAGTGTCATAGAGTTTCTAGAGAACGGGAAGAAGAGATTTTGCTGTCTTCTCTTCATGGGTATAGTGGAGGATCCAGGATAAAACTCAAGGCCAGGCACTGGGTAGGTCTCGCAGGGCTTTTACTTAGAGCTGAAGGAAGTGAGAATAAGACAGAGTGCACTAGTCCTGTAAGAAGATCCTTCTCTGGTTTTATTTACTCATTTGTTTTTTCCTTCTATTTCCACAGTTCTTTTCTACACCACTTACTGGTGTGTTCTAATGTGTTTAAAGTATATCTTTCTATGTATATATGTTCTTAACTTACATAAATAGTATTGGCTTTTAAATCTCATTGTTTCTCACTTTTTTCTTCTCAGCGCCCTCCTTATAGAATCTGTGTTGCTATGTGTGCAGCTAGCAATGTGTACTGCTAACTGCTGCAGATCTACTTTGTTTTACTCAAGATGCAGCACAGACACGGACACCTTCATAAACTTCTACCTTCATAAACACTGCATAGATCAGCCTCATCTATATCTCCCTTCTAGTCTTTTGTGAAAAGACCACAGAGATATATATCCAGGAGCAAAAGGGCTGGGTCACAGTTTGTACATCTGAATAAGTCCAGGCAGATTACTCCCCAGAATGATTGCACACTGCCCTTATGTCCTCATTCACATCCCGAAAGTCCCATAGCTCCACATTTCTCGATCTCTCTAGACCTGCTGCACAGCTCTCTATTTTGCAACTCCATTATTACCATCACCCAACAATGTCTTTCTCTTTGGTCCTATGTTGTGGCCCTTTTCTTGGACTCCACATTTTCCTGTAGCTTGACTTATTCCATAATTTTGATGATACAAAATTATGATACATAATCCAGTATCTTCCTAATAAAAATGGGGTGATACATGTTTTGAGAACTTGCTTGTATAAAAATATCAATTGTTCTCTTATTTGATTCATAGTTTGAATAATTATAGATGTCTGGTGGATTTTTTTTTTATGACTCAAAATTCTGAAGTCTTTGCTTCCAGTGCTGCCGTTAATAAGTTCCAGGTCATCTGATTCCCAGTTCTGTATATATTACTAATTTACTCCCTCTGTGGGAATTTGAGATCTTTTATTTCTCTAAAGTGTTCTGGAGAACAAATATACATTATGACAATGTTACTTAAAATATGTGGCTTTTCATTCATTTGCCACAATTTAGGCACTTTTATTCTAAACAGTCTTATCCTTTCATTTGAGAATATTTTCTTGAATAGTTCTTAGTTGTATCTTTTCTAAAACTCCTGTTTTTCAGATATTTTAATATCTGAAATTAAATAATTGCCCTCTACTTTTAAAAACTATTTTTTAGTTTTTAATTGGAGTGTTTTTTTCTCTTCTAGTCCTTCTAATTTCTGCTATCATATTTTCAAGTTCATTGATCTGTTTTTATAAATCTGAATGCTCCTGTTTCTTTGGCTTTTACTTTTGTTTCAGAGTAGAATAGCCTTTATATTTTCTGAGGATATTTATTATTTTTATTTTTTAGGTTGCTGTCTGCTTTCCACATTATCTCCATTTCCTCTTTTTTATTATTTTTATTGGTTTTTGTTTGTTTTTGTTTTGGCCTCTGTCTGTGATGCTAGGGCTTTTCCTCAACTGTTTGGTGGTCCTTGCCTTAGTATTCACATGGTAAGAAGGAAGCTGTGGCCTTTCTAGGAGTGGCTTCCTGGATGATCCTTTGACTGCTTCATTTTGGGGGAGACTCCTCAACTTTCTATAACTCTAAGTCTTTTTTCTTGTTTCTCCAGAGAAGAATCCTCTCTTGACTGAGGGTGTAAGTTGACTTGTCATCATTTTCTGACTTTCTCTTCATCTCTATGATTTCATGCTATATTTTTACATTCAAGGTTGTGTTGGATTCCTCAAGCTCAGAGTCCCTCTGTTTCAAACTTGCCGGCAAATCAGCACGTTGCTCTGTGCTGAAATAAGGGAAGGGCGTTTGCCCAGTTGAAAACGATCAATGAAGCGATCCGGGACACCTATTTCTAATATACACTTTCACTCATTTCCCCAATTGTTGACTTCACCTGCTTCCCCATTTCGGCGCTCTTGCAGCCCCCAGTCACTAAGGTTTGTTTATGCATGTGGTGGGGGAGTCTCTGTTACAACTGTTCTGGCCTCTAGATTTCCCATACTGTTAATTAGGGTCCAGCTTTCCCAGGTGTGTTAAATCAGTTTTTAATTTGCCTATCTGCTCTCCAGTTTTCTGAGTTTTGCAGTTCTCATTGCCTTCCCTATATTCTTTACTCTGAACTGTTTCTATTTTATGTCTTTGCTTCATTTTTGTGAGATTTCAGAAAAGTATAGAAATAAATGCCCAGGTTAATCCACTTATATCATTTAACAAGAAAGGGAATTACTATTGTTGTTGTTGCTGTCTTTTTTAACAGATTTTAGAACACATTCTTAGATACATAGTTCAAGGTACTATATACTTCCTTACACAGTTCAAGATACCGCATATCTTCTCCATAGATTTATAAACAGAAAAAAAAGTGATGATTTAAAAAATGTATTCTCTTCTCTGAAACTACTGAATTGTGTACCCACCAAAAAATATGTTGAAATCTTAACTCCTAATACTTTAGAGTGTGACCTTATTTGGAACTAGGGTCGATGCAGATGTAACAAGTTAAGATGAAATTATACTGGGGTAGGGTGAGCTCCTAATCCAATTTGACAAACAGCTTCTAAGATGACCATGTGAGGACACAGAGACACAGAGCAACTCTGGGAAGATGGAGGCAGAAATTGGAGTGATGCATCTATAAGTGATGCATCTATAAGCACTGATATGGTTTGGCTGTGTCCCCACCCAAATCTCTCTTGAATTGTAGCTCCCATAATTCCCATGTATCGTAGGAGGGACCTGGTGGGAGGTAATTGAATCATGGGGGTGGGTCTTTCCCATATGGTTCTTGTGATAGTGAATAAGTCTCACGAGATCTGATGGTTTCATAAAGAAGAGTTCTCCTACACTAGCTTCCTCTTGCCTGCCGTGGTGTAATACTATGCCTTTCCCCTCCTGTGACTTCTGCCATGATTGTGAGGCCTCCTCAGCCACATGAACTGTGAGTCTATTAAACCCTTTTATCTTTATAAATTACCCGGTAGAAGCGTGAGAACTGACTAATACAAATACCAAGGATTGGCAGATAAGCAATGTAAACCTAAGCTAGGAGAGAAGCATGGAAAAATCCTCCCTTAGATCTTCCAGAAGGAACCAACCCTGACAACACTTTGATTTCAGACTTCTAGCTTCCAGAACCGTGAGTCAATACATTTCCGTTGTTTTAAGTGACAGTTTGTGGTATTTCATTACAGCAGTCCTAGGAAACTAATAGATTCTGCTACAAGGAAGTGGGGTGTTGTAAAACAACGGAACATGTAGAAGTAGCTGAGTCACAAACAGGAATATTAAACACATTTCCAAGCAAAGAGTGGAAGGTGTGGACTGATTTCTCCTTTCTGCTATAGTAAACTGTGAAAGGAAAGAGATAAATCAAAGAAGAAACTAGTAACAGAAAGGAACCAGCACTTTGATGAGTGAAAAAAAAAACAAATTCTGCCAAAATATATTTAAAGAGGTTTATTCTGAGCCAATATGAGCAACTGTGGCCCAGGTTTACACAATCTCAAGAGGTCCTGAGAAAGTGCACCTGAGGCAACTAGGTTACAGCTTCATATTCTACATATCAGGGAGACAGAAGTTGCCAGTAAATTTATAAATTGGTACCTAGAAGGTATACATTGGTTTGGCCAGAAAAGGTGGGGCATTTGGGGATAGGGGTGGGGCTTACAAGTCACAGGTGGATTTTAGGGATTTTTTTAGTTGTCAATTGGTTGAGAGAGGTCAGTTATCGTCTAAAGACTTGAAGTCAGTAGAAAAGAATGTTTGAGTTAAGATAAGGGAGTGGGGACCAAACCCTTGTTCTGTAGTTGAAGCCTTATTGGTGGCAGCCCTCAGAGAGAATAGATGGCAAATGTCTCTTTTCAAACTCTGAAGGTGTCAGGCTGTCAGTTAATCTTGCCTAGATCTGAGAAACGCCTAGAAGGGGAAGGCCTGTTTGCATTCATAAAGATTCTCTACAGGTGTACCTTTCTTCAACAAAAAGCTTTGCAGGGCCATTTCAATCTCGTGGCCCTGTGGAACCCATTTCAAAATATGTTGAATAAATATATTTGGGGGTAAAATATTTTTATTTTCCTCAGGGTTTGCTATCGGTCATGAGATGCTATACCAGAGACAGGTTGGAAAGTAAGTCACATTATATAGCATTAATAAAAACCTATCTAAAGAGATTTTATGGTTTGTAGGGTCTGGCTCCTCAGATCCTTTAGGAATTGGGGCAGGAGAAATTCAAGGTCAGAATTTAGTCCTCAACTTGATAATTTGCAATATGCTCAACTATCCAGATAGCATGTTCTGGAAACAGGGCCAAAACTGTGGCTAGACAGCCATTTATTAAAGAGATTGCTAAAGGCATGTGATTCATGGATTCAGTCAATCATCTCAGGAACAGCCAGGAATAGAAATGTGGTTATTCAGAAAGGATTTGTTGAGAACCCTGGTGTCTAGCTTTGTGAATACCTTCAACATCCACAGATGACCCATAAGGTTTTTGAGAATTTTATACCAGCAAAAACAAAACAATAACAAAAAATACTGCATGCCTGTACTGAAAGAATAGATATGGGATGCAATGAAGGAAGAACAACTCCTAGAACAGTCATGGATACAGAGGCCTGGGTCAATGGGACTTCCTAGGTTCCAGAGCCTGGGGCTGCCACCCAAGTCCAAGAGGGTGGAGCCACTGCCTGGGGCCAAATAAGTGCAGCCATCCCAGAAATCCCAGAGGAAGGAGCATTAAGGCACAGATAATTACCCTCACGTCTCGGAACCTAATAGAATTTGCCTCACTAAGTTCCAAACTTACTTTAGACCAGTGATGCTTTTTCCCTCTAACGTTTTCTATTTGGAATGGACATGTCTGTCACATCATTTTATCTTAGAAGCAGATATCTTGTTGTCTAGGTTTCTCAGGTTGACAGATGGGGGGAATGTTGTTCCACGATGAACAGTATCAAGAGTGTCACCCAGACCAGATTTAGCTGTGTTTTAAAAAGACATTTAGGGCTGGGCATGGTGGCTTACAACTGTAATGCCCGCAATCTGAGAGGTCGAGGTGGGCAGATCACTTAAGGTCAGGAGTTGGAGACCAGCCTGGCCAACATGGTGAAACCCCATCTCTACCAAACATACAAAAATTAGCCAGGCATAGTGGTGGGCACCTGTAATCCTAGCTACTTGGGAGGCTGAGGCAGGAGAATTGCTTGAACTTGGGACGTGCAAGTTGCAGTGAGTCGAGATCATGCCACTGCACTCCAACTAGGGAGACAGAGTGAGACTCCGCCTCAAAAAAAAAAAAAAATAGAATTTTTTAGTTGCATTAAGACTTTGGGGGTTGTTTGGATGAGGTGAATGTATTTTCCATGTGAGAAGGACATGAATTTTTGTGAGCTAGAGGAAAAGTCATTATGAGTTGAATTATATTCCCTAGAAAAGGTATATTGAAGTCCTAACCTCCAGTACCTAAGAATATGAACTTATTTTGGAGTAGAGCCGTTATAGATACATTAATTAAGATGACATGTCATACTGGAGAGCAGTATGACTGGAGTCCTTATAAGAAAATAGTCATGTGAAGACACAGGGAGAATGTCATCTTAAGAGGTGAGACCAGAGTGATGAATCTACAAGCCAAGGAATACCAAGAATTGCCAGACATCACCAGCAGTTCTCTCAGAGCCCTCAGAAGGAACCAACCCTACAGACACTTTGATTCTAAAGATCTACTCTGAAAAAGTATGAAACAATATAGTTCTGTTGTTTTAAGCCACATGGTTTGTATTTTTTGTTACGGCAGCCGCAGCCCATGTTTAATCTACTTATGCCATTTGGCAAGAAAAGAAATTACAGTGTATTACTTAAACTGTATTTAGAATACATTATTAGATATAGTTCAAGGTCAATGCACCTGAACTTTCTTCTCCATAGTTTTTACAAATGGAAAATAAAATGTGATAATAAAAACACGTTCTCGTCTTATCCAAAACAGTACCCATGGAGAAGAGTATATCTTTTCCTATTATAATTTATAATATGATTAAAACGGGTATAAACATCAGATATGAAGGTCACAGAATTTGTTTTTTCAAAAGAAAATTAAAAAAGTAAGACATAGCAATGCAATAGAAGTGAGAAATTGCAATACAGCTCTCATTGTTTAATAGATCTTTTATATACAGTGCTTATAATAGAATTAGTAAATTAATAGGTGTATCAAACTATATGCATCAGTATTACTATTAGACCTGGGAAAGCAGGGCTTTGATTCAGGTGACACACTCTGGAGACCTCCTTTTCTCTCCTCCAGCCATACCAGCCTCCAGAGATCAGAGTCCACAAAGTCAAGGAAACGTACCCTCCTAAACCATCCAGGTACCTAGGACCAAGAAATTCCAAGCTCAAATAGCCAGCCCAAAGCCCACTTCAAGGGTCTGCATGGACCCCTTCCCTAGGACCATCACTCAGAGAGCAGACCAAACATCAGTTTACACAAACTTAGTTCTAAAGTTTGGCTACAGTTGTGGCTGTTTACAGAGGATGCGGATAAAACAGGCTTCTCCATGATACAGATACTTTAATGTAGATTTCCTATAGACATCAGTTTATTTTACAAAAGAACAGCTTTTCAGAGCTACTCCTGTGTATGCAATTTCTCAAAAATAACCAGCTCAAAATACTTCAAAAAAGTATGCTCTTGGGTTGGCATATTCTGGTTTCCTACAGTCATATTTTGAGGTAATGTGTCCTGAGCTCCAATAACTTCTATCTCCACTGGCAAAACAAGTTGTATGACTATACCCAAAATCAAGAGACAGGGAAACATATATACTCCTTCACTAAAAGATACTGCAAAGTCGGCCGGGCGCGGTGGCTCACGCCTGTAATCCCAGCACTTTGGGAGGCCGAGACGGGCGGATCAAGAGGTCAGGAGATCGAGACCATCCTGGCTAACACGGTGAAACCCCGTCTCTACTAAAAATACAAAAAATTAGCCAGGCACGGTGGCAGGCACCTGTAGTCCCAGCTACTCGGGAGGCTGAGGCAGGAGAATGGCGTGAACCCGGGAGGCGGAGCTTGCAGTGAGCCCAGGTCGCGCCACTGCACTCCAGCCTGGGCGACAGCGAGACTCCGTCTCAAAAAAAAAAAAAAGATACTGCAAAGTCACATGGCTAAGCATATGGCTGTGAAGAGGAGTAAGGAATGTAGGCTACTTGATACAGTCTGCCATAGTTCACAATGGGATAAAAGACGTGACAAACAGCAATGTAATTTTACCAAACTCAGCAATAGGATATATTGTATCAGTACACCTATTCATTCATATAGCTACATCAAATGATAGATACTTACCTAAATTCAATTAAAATTTAGCAAAGAGCAATACTTTTTACAAACTAGTAAAAGTTACTCTCATTCTGACAAAAAATAACTGCTCAATAGCTTGCCTGATACAAGTCAACCCTAGAAACATCTGATTATAATACATATACATTTTTATATTTTCAAAATTTCCCAAATGATCAAATAGCAATTTATTATTATTATTATTATTATTGAGACAGAGTCTTACTCTGTTGCCCAGGCTAGAGTACAGTGGCATGATCTCGGCCCACTGCAAACTCTGCCTCCCAGGTTTAAGCGATTTTCCTCCCTCATCCTCCCAAGTAGCTGGATTACAGGCACGCACCACCAGGCCCGGCTAATTTTTGTATTTTTATTAGAGATGGAGTTTCGCCGTATTGGCCAGGCTAGTCTAGAACTCCTGACCTCAAGTGATCTGCCCGCCTCAGCCTCCCAAAGTGTGGGGATTACAGGCCAGAGCCACTGTGCCCAGCCCTGAAATAGTAATTTTAAAATCAGGAAACATGATAAATGAAAAGATATTTAAAATGTCTAAGAAATTTTTTTTAAATGTGCTGTTATTTTCAATAAAATGGAAAAGCATAGCATAAAGATTTTTTCTTGTTTTGTACTATGTTTTCATTTTTGTAATTTTTTCTGTGATTTAAATTAATGATAAAATAACAGGAGGCATTCCAGTGTATGGGCAATATAATCAAAATGCTGTGAAGTAAGATTTTTTCAAACATGCTCTCCTAATGTTTTCTATTAAGTATAAAAATAATTTTCCAATTGTTATAATACTCTGTGTATTCTTCCTGATAGTTTCTTTCCCCTGCTCTCTTTTAACATGTAGAAATAATTTTCACAAGGCTACCCATTCTAAGTGTGCCAATAAATGCGATTATATTTATTTTAGAACACATAGTTAAATGTATGGAAGCAAAACAACACTATTTTCATTTATAACCATGATAAATTTCAATAGTGAGTTTACTCTAGCAGTGCATAATGGGATGACTGATATATTTAACATGATTATGATTTAATGTAAACCCTCGGGAATTCCTCAAGAACTCTTTCCTCTCCAGTGGTTCTGTCTGTAGCTTAGTAAAGGATAACTGAATTAGAAATCAAGAAAGGCAGGCAAATTCTTAGCCTGGAAGCAAAGCCTCCCCTGTGAATCCACTGTTCCTCAACTGACCTTTAATGTAGCACTTCCCAGACTGTTCTGCATTCACTGATCTACTTCTCAATTCCCCACTGTGCAGTTAGCTCCTTAAGTTTAGGTCTTGGCTTATTTCTCCTTTTGACAATAGTGCCTAGCAAGGTGCTTAATAGTTCTTTGTTAAAATGAATGAGAACAGTATGTGAGATGTTGAACAAATTATTTCAGTGTTGTAAATATGTTTCCTGAAATGGGAAGGGAGCACCTCAGAACTGCTGGGTCAGCTGTATTGTTTTATATGCCATGGACAAAGTGATTATTCCATTTACCTGGCATGGCCCATTTACCATAACAATCTGTTATTTCAGTCACTTTCATGACATACAGAAGACACAGATTGATTCTCATTTATCTTGGTATCTCCAGCCCCTGAAAGTGTTCACCTCACTACATGAATGACAGAATAAATGAATGGTTAGGAGTAATAGGTACTGTTGGTGTGTCACTCACATCCCCTTTACTTGGCAAATGCACCCACTCCCCACCTGTTGTCAATGTTGGCTGCTAATTGGTCACAGCTGGCCTTTCCTCCAGGTAATTGCCCTTGGTATCTACACACCACCTTGACAAAGAGGCAGTCATCCCCCTGATACAACCTGAATTCAATGAGTGACTGACCTGTCTCAAGATGGAGCCAATCTGTAGTGAAAAATTGTGTTCCATAATTCTTATGGGATCAGCCTGAAGCTGGGTTCCAGCTGAGACCACGTCCTTGCTTAGTGCGTTTCCCTGCCCCTTCTCCTTTCCTCACTCCCCTTTTCCTAAAAGCCTCTCCCCAAAAATCATTTGCACAAAAATATCCTGTCTTGGGGATAATCTAAGACACTATTTCAATTTTTTAATTAAGTTATTTTCTTTTGAGATCAGGTAGATTGTAATCGGAAGGAATAATAGGAGTTCCACTTCTGGCATGACACAGTGAGGATCTCTGCTGAACCACTGACCAGTGAAATTGATGAAAACTATCAAAAGTAAATTAGTGCTTTTTGAAATGACCCTAAGGGTATAAAGCAAAAAAAAAAAAAAAAAGAAAAAAAAATTCAAGAAAATCTACACAACTCTAAGAATTATGGGAGTTTGTGGTATTTGAACCAAAATCTATTCTTTTACTTCCCCTTCCCAGCTCAGCAAGACAGAAATTCTACTCCAGAATGGCACAGCCAAGAATGTAGGAATCCCACTTTCCTCAGCTCCCAGTATGAGGGCTATCTTCCTGAGAATGGCAGAATGTCAGCAAATTCTTATCATGTCCCCACTGTCTGCCATTGAAAGTAAGTTTCAGATGAGTACAGTCAAGAGGTCAGGAATCCCTTCTCCTGCCCAGACTTTACTCATCAGAACAGAACTCTACCTTGGATGAGGCACCACTAGGAATACTGGGGCCCTAATTGCCCTTAAAGGCTGGAGGTTCCACACAGGAAAACCAAGGAGACTTGGGGCTGCTGACTCCCTCATCCACCATGTCCTCAGCTCCCGAACTGAAGTTGTCACTCAGACACAAGCGTGCCATTTTCCCTACCCCCAGCACCAGAGCCTAGTTCAGAGATATTTTCTAAGTGAAATTACAGGCCATAGAACAGAGTTTCAAATACTTTCCGAGAGCAACTGACCTCATTTACAAAAGTGTAGAGAAGATCAAGCCTATGAGTACTCTCAAAAACAGTGGAATTCATGTTGAAAGACAGTTGGGAGGAGATTTATAGATTCACTGGAGATATAGGCTAAACTGTAGGGTAGCCAGTTTGTCAGAAACAGAGACAGAGACAGCTGCAGGAAGTCTTCCTGATGTTGGAAAAATCTCCAACACTGGTCTGCACTGGGGCAGGAGTTTCAGATTTCCTCATGGTCTCCCCTGACACTGGTATGTTTGGCCTCATTACCAAATGATATAAGTTCTGACTCTCTATTGGGCCTCCATTGACACAACCCCAGTGGAGAAGGGAGGAGCACCTCATTACAGTTGTATGGGTATGGAATATAGGACCCAGGGATGAGGGGAAAAGGGGTGCTTATTACCACTCTAAGAAGGTGAACATCCATGGTCTCCACTTGGCATTCATTGATATCAACACATCAGGGTTGTTGGGCACATCATTATAGCTTTATAAGGATACAAGTCCAGGATCCCCACCCAACTAATGGTGTGGATGGAGGTCAGAGCCACAAGTTTTCCTGTGGTATTTGTACAGAGTATAACAGTTATTGTCTAAAAGTTTTCTGTCTTCCTAGACTGTTCCTTTCTTGGTCTATTGCCTAGGGACAACAGGCTTTCATCAGAGCTTTTTGCTTTTTCCTGTGCCTATTGGCATTTCTAGTTTGCTTGCTTCTTCAGCTCCAAGTCTGGGGTATATGAGGAAAAAAATGCAAATAAAAAAATTATCACTATGTTTTTCCTCATGCCCCAAGGTCCCTGGTTGGTTTGTCATCTTCTCTCTACCTTTCAGTCTTCTGATATTTGTTTTGTTTACAATATCAAAGGTTTGTAGTTGTACTTAGAAGGAGGACTAGAGAAAAGTATATCTACTACTGGACTAAGTTGAAGTCAACCTAACAATAGAAAAATGTTAAGATGATTTGTCTTCTCTAGTCCACAAACGACAGTGTCACTTACTAAAATTTGCCTTTTTTGCCTTTGCTTTTCTAAGGTTATGAAATCCTCTTTAGAATGTTTGGCTATGACAATACAGTCCTTGCTGAGGATTTTGGCATTTCCTTTTTCGCTTCTCTAGTCCTACAAATTAGATGATATGAAAAGATTCCACACATTGAACAAATGAAAAATATGTATTGCATAGATACCAAGTGGCAGGCACTGTATTGAGTAGAATACTTGTCTAAAGAGGAATTTATTTCACAGACAAAAGAAAAAATTCAGCTCACTGAATTTAGTTTTCTGTATTGTAGAGAGCAGAGTCTAGATTTGAACACAAGTCTAACTTATTGGAAAAACCAATTATGCTTCTTCCCTGAATAGTCTTGAAAAACTCACTTAGCCTCTCAGCTTTCTATTACTGTTTATTGGAAATATGAATAACACTTATTTTGCAAGATTATTAGAAAGATTTAACAAATTGTCATGTGGAAGAATTTTAGATTCCATGGAGATGCAACTATGAAAGATGGCTACCATTAGAAAGTCATTTCCCATCACCCATCAGTAGAACTTGCATCTGAAAATATTTGTTCAGTCGTGATGCCCAATATGTCGTAGAGCCCTGAAGTTTAAAAGCTTGGGAACTGGAGCAGACGCCTAGATTCTAATTTTGGCTTCTACTTACTAAATGTTTGCTCTTAGAGGAATTGCATAAATTTTTAGGTTCTCAAATCCTGCATATTGCCACTTATAAGTAGGAGCTAAACAATGGGTACACAGGAACATAAAGATGGAAATAATAAACACTGGGAACTCCAAAAGAGGGGTAGGTGGAAGGGGGACAAGGATTGAAAATCGGCTGTCAGGTATAGTGTTTACTATTTGGGTAATGGATATACTAGAAGCCCAATCTCTATCAGCACACAATATATCCATGTAACAACATGCAAATGTACCCCTTGAATCTAAAAAAAAATTAAATTTTAAAAAATCTTCGACTTTCAGTTTCCTCATCTGTAAATAAAGGCAATATATTACCTATGCCATTTGTTTGTTGTGAAGATTAAATGAGTTAAATAATGTAAAGGATCTAATATAGTACCTTCTTCATGGTTAGCACTTATTATCATATACCTTTTTTGCCCATTGCCTTATCCAGAAATAATGACTCAGATGTATAAAAAGTCGTTCTAGCGGGTCAAGGTCCAACCATGGTCATAGAACAGATTAAAATGAATGAATTCCTGAAGACATCTCAGGTTTGCAAAAATGGAAAAATATAACAAGAGAATTGGAGTCTAAGTTGAAATACCATATGGTGCAAAAGAGAGCATTAAGCCTTTGCATAATCCTTTAGCACTGCTTGCCTACATGGAGGTGCTGATTTAAATAGTGTGGAAAAAAAAAATCTTTGGAACTATTTCACACAGACTTTCATTTGATTCGTTGCTTCTGTCACAGTAAGGTACAATGCAATTGGCTTCAAAATCAGCACATCTACCTTGTATGTCTATCTCCATGTTCTTTTATTAAGATGCTCTTGCAGGGTTAATAAGTGTTTATATTTAAATTGCTATATCTGTCAATCAAATATAGTCTCCAGTCAATCATGTATCTAGGTTAAGATGGAGAAGAGGGAAAAGCAGTAAAAATGACTTGGCTGACACAATGTGTATGAAATCTATTCAGAGAACAGGTTAAAAATGTGTTTATAATACTCAGTTTGGAACAGAAAGTTTGTCCTCTGAAAATAGACACTAAATAACTCAGGTGATGCATGATTTTTTCCTCTTCCCTTTAGAACTTACATATAAATATATAGAGAGAGACATATTTCACACTCAGGTTAGTATAATTTTGACTGCAAATATCAATTAACTTCATTATGAAATAATCATTTTAATATCATCAGAAACAATTATGTGAGTATATAATAGATAATTTTTAAAACTTCCAGGTAAAGACAACCATATTAAAAATGTACTAGGGATCAGGATTGTCTATGTCATGCCCCAGTATTAATATTTTATGGCTTGGATATATCACAGCAGTTCTTTGACTCCCATTTTCTTTAAATTACAAATGGAGTGTGACTTCTCTTCCCCCAGGCTTCTCTCTGTCCACTTAAATACGCTTCACACATCCACCAGTGTGATTTTTGTAAATATGTATCAAATTATCTTGCCCAAATGATTTAAAATCATTTAGAAACTCCTTATTGCCACTAAAATGAGGTTCAAATTCCCTAAGTGGAACATAGAGTACCTTTTAATCCAGAATCCACTCACTTTTATGCCCAATTTTATCCACATAGTCACATATGTAGATTGTATTTCAATCCTGTTGTAGCAATCGAAGTTGGCTAACATAACCATCCTTTTAATACACATGAATATTTGCAAATAAACTACCTTTCTTCTCAATGTCTCAATTGAAAATGTATTTTTCATCCTTTTTCTCCAAATCCTACCTACCCTGTATCAATGCTTTCTTGAACATGCTTGTATGTATTTTCATTCTGACATATGTCATTTGTATATAACCTATGTATTACACTTCCTCACTAAATTCTAAGTCCCCTTCATGGCAAAACCAATGCTCCATACACATAGATTTTACATGATGTCAGCAATAGTAGATTATTCATTATGTTATCAGTAATTAACAATTAAGAGATAGCTATCCAAAAGAGAGTTAGTTGTCATAATTTGAGTTCCAATCACTGAGCTAAATATTTCAAACAAAAAGCCTTATTTGGCCTAAAAAGCCAGGAAAGGAGATATAAAATACTCAGTTAACCCAAAGGAGGACAGGAGTAGAACAGGAAAACAAAACAACAAAAAAGAGGCTAAT
This sequence comes from Hylobates moloch, assembly GCF_009828535.3. Classification (NCBI taxonomy): domain Eukaryota; kingdom Metazoa; phylum Chordata; class Mammalia; order Primates; family Hylobatidae; genus Hylobates; species Hylobates moloch. The sequence continues at coordinate 94,542,236 of NW_026652283.1, forward strand.
AAAACACAAAGAATGTAATAGTAGACATCTCTAACCATGCAATAATTACATTAAACATAAACAGTCTAAACACTCAAAATGTGAAGATTTTCAGAGTACACAAAGCAAGACCCAATTACATGCTATTTACAACGGACACTTTTTAAATACAAAGACATAAACAGATTGAAAATAAAAGGATGGAACATATATATATATACCATTCCAACTCTAAGCATAAGGAAGCAGGTGCTGCTATATTAACATCAAATATTGTAGTGCTCAAGACAAAAAATATGGATTAAGTATAATATATCTAAAATGTTTGGGACAAAAAGTGTTTCAGATTTTGGATTTTTTAAAGATTTTGGAATGCTTGCATATACATAGTGAGATATCTTAGAAATGGGACCCAAGTCTAAACATAAAATTCATTTATGTTTCATGTACACCTTATACACATGGCTTAAAGGTAATTTTATAAAATATTTTAAAATAATTTTCAACATGAAAGAGTTTTGACTGCATTTTTACTGCACCTTATTACATGAGGTATGAAACTTTCTACTTGTGGAGCCATATCAGCACTCAAAAAGTTTTGGATTTTGGAACATTTTGAATTGGGGATTTTCAAACAAAGGATGCTGAATCTGTATCACCATAAATAAAGAGGGTCATTTCATAATAATTTAATAAAATCTATTGTATAGATGGAAAACCTGAAGCTTATAGAGAATGAACAATATACCAGGAAGTAGAAGAGTTGGGTAGAAAACATAGTCTTCATGAATCAAAAATTCACTCCATTCACTGTGCATGCTGCTCAATGATGACTGCACATTCTGATAAATGAAGCAATGGATGAATAAACATAATTTCTAGAGTCTTTTCATTTTCTAACTCTTGGTAGTTTATTTTCTCCTCTTCCTCTTCCAAAGTATGACCTACTGTAGGATCTTCATTGTCAATGGGTCTTTGGGAGAAAAGACAGTTCTATATTTCACATATATGCAGATGATTCCTAGTGGTGTCAATCAGTCTAAGATAATTTGTGCTTTGTTGCTTGAATGATTTTCTTTATCACAGTTTTGATGTTCTCATAACTAGAGCAGAACAGAGTTGTAAGGAATGTCTTTTCATAGAGGTAGAGCTAAGTTTCAGACATTCTATTGAGTTATTAATTTCAAACATGTTAGTATTTATTGGTTTAATAAAATATGTGATACTTAAGATGTCACAGGTTAAGTGTATTTGCTCTAGTACTAGCTAAGCAGGATAAATTGATGAAACAAGATTAAAGATTTTTATTTGTAAAGTATCTCTGAATCTAGTATCTCAGGACAGTATATTAGTGTTGGTTAATTTAAGCTCAGAAAGCACTATTCACAATAGCAAAGACTTGGAACCAACCCAAATGTCCAACAACGATAGACTGGATTAAGAAATGTGGCAATATACACCATGGAATACTATGCAGCCATAAAAAATTATGAGTTCATGTCCTTTGTAGGGACATGGATGAAACTGGAAAACATCATTCTCAGTAAACTATTGCAAGGACAAAAAACCAAACACCTCATGTTCTCACTCATAGGTGGGAATTGAACGATGAGAACACATGGACACAGGAAGGGGGGAACATCACACTCTGGGGGGGGGGGGGGGGGGGAGGGACAGCATTAGGAGATATACCTAATGGTAAATGACGAGTTAATGGGTGCAGCAAACCAACATGGCCCATGGATACATATGTAACAAACCTGCACATTGTGCATGTGTACCCTAAAACCTAAAGTATAATAAAATAAAATAAAAAAATAAAAAATAAAATAAAATTTAAGCTCAGAATAAGAAAGCATTGCTGCATTTGTAAGAATCTAACACTACCTGCTAAACATGTTAATACAACTTTTCTCTCAAACTCTTCTTAAAACTTCGTTACTAAAGTGGCTTGTTTGAGCATCCTTAGAGAAGTGTGAAGTCTTTCCATGTTCAACTTCAGTGTCACAAATTTTACTTTAATGCCAAAAGTTCCAACAGTGGTGGCATCAATTCCCTCATTCCCAGGATTCTGGCCTCACTGTTATTGCCATTTGAGGTTTATTTGGGGAGACAATGTGACTTTATGGTCAAGTGGCCATACCTTCAAACCAGAGAAAACTAAGTTTAATTTCTAATTTTGTTACTGTCAGGGTGCCCTTCTGCTTGTCCTTAACTCTTTTAAGTCTCCATTTTCTCTGTATCATGGTGATTATAATATTTACATCAAAATAGGAAATAAGATAATTTATGTAGAATCTATAGCATAGTATCTAATACAAGGAAAGCTCTTAACACCTAATATGAAATAAGAAACTGAATGAAGTTGACTTTGCACTTTACAATCACATGTTGGTGTGTTGTGTGTAGATGTTCCTTCATATGACTGTCTAGGCTACATTGTGATAAGGTTGGTTACTTTTCACTTGAAGTGAGTTTCCTCAGTTTCTGCAGAACTACTTCTCTTGCACGCTGAACTTAGAGCCAGTTTTTGAGAAATGAATGAATCAATAAAAAAGGAGTTTGAGGTTTTGGGGTTTAACAGCAATAATTTATTTTTATTATTTGTATGTTATGATTATTGTATTCACTTATTGTAGGTTTTGCAATCAGTTGACATGAAGGTTAGATGACAGTATTAGTGAAAAATAGTCTGAATGTGGAAGCTGCTTATGTTCATCCTATTTTTTGGATTTTTTAAAAAGAGATAACACATTTGCATGATTCCAAAGTCAAAGTTTTGTAATAAGTTATATTCGAAGAAGTCTTGCCTTCATTCCTATCCCTTCCCCTCCATCTCCCTCCTTCCCTGACCCAATATGTAACTATTTTTGTTTTTGGTTTCACTTTCCAATATTTATTTTTGCATATATAAGCAGATATCTGTATCTGCTTTGGGGGATCAAGTGGTGATTAGTTACATGGATAAGTTCTTTAGTGGTGATTTCTGAGATTTTGGTGTACCCATCACCCAAGATGTGCACACTGTATCCAATGTTTAGTCTTTCATCCCTCGCCCCCCTTCCACCTTCTCCCTGAGTCCCCAAAGTGCATTGTATCATTCTTTTGCCTTTATGTCCTCATAGCTTAGCTCTCACTTATAAGTGAGAACATATCCTGAGTTACTTCACTTAGAATTATGGTCCCCAACTCCATCCAGGTGGCTGAGTAGTATTTCATTTTATATATATATATATATCTCTCTCTTTATGTTTTTACATATATATACACACATTTTACATATATATGTACACATTTTACTATATATATATATATATATATATATCCTCTGTTTTCTTATCCACGTACTGATTGAGCATTGCGGTTTGTTTTTAGGGAGAAAGTTGCAAGAAATCTCAAACTTTAATTAAAACGAGAAAAGTTCCCTTGTCCCCCTCACGGGGTGTATGATGGGGTGTGGCTCACTTCTTCAGTGCCCCGCTGCTCAAACCTCTAGGGGAGCATAGACACGGGCAGGCTGTGGAGCTCTGACGCCATGGCAGTGTCTAGGGGTGAATGCTTACAGCTCCTGAAGTCCCAGTGGATGTGTGTTACAGGGTTCTCTCTTAGTTTGCTGTCTATAGGTGGCTTGTGTTAACCAGCTCAGTTAGACCCTCTACCTTGTTGCAAGGACAGAGGGCTTTCTGAATCCCGGATTCTTGCCTTGGTATACTGGAAGAATCAGATCACAAGTGAGCTTGAAGAATGAGTGCAAAGTTTTATTGAGTGCAAGTAGCTCTTAGCCAGTGGGGGAGCCAGAAGGGAGATGGTCTTCCCCTGGAGTTGGGCCGCTCATAGGTCCCAGCTCTCCTCCAATGGCCTGGGCCAAACTCCACTTCCTCTCACTGGTGGATGGCCTGCTGGGGTGCCAGCACCTGTCGATGTGCTCTTCTGTGGGGATGCTCCTCTCGATGTTCTGTCGACAACCAGCTGCTTGTGTCTTCCTCCTCCGCCAGTGTGCTCCTCTTAATCTCCAGCTGTCTTTGTCTGCCCGCTATGGTCTCTGGTTTTTAGAGGCCCAGGATAGGGGTGGCAGGCCAGGATGGTCTTGGAAAATGCAACATCTTGGCAGGAAAGCAGGACGACCTGTCCTCACCTAGGTCCGTGAGGGTGGAGCCCTACCCAGGGACCACGTTCTCCTCTACCCAGTACTTCCCTTCCCCTCTTCCCCCCTTCCATATCATTTAAAAGGGACCATGTTCTTCCCTTCCCAACACTACCATATCATAATCACTCCCAGTCACTGACAGACATGACATGGGAGAGCATGGATGTTCCATAAGTGGGGAAAAAAGTAGATCTCAGAAATATTAAAAAGTCAGAATTTATTCTAAAATATGTAAAATTAATCCTTATTTCATTTCTTCTGCAACATTGGAAACAGGAGAACATTTTCATCACACCAGAGAATAAGAAACTAAAAGACCATAATAGTGCCTTGGCCATACTATCTCTGCATGCCTATGTTCTTTTTACCATCCATGTGAAATGATGTGTTTGTTCAATTTGACACTTTTACGTTTTTAATTGCTTCTTACACTTTCTTATTCACTTGTGTAATATTGCAGCTTTTACTGATAGAGATTTTTTTTTCTCAACAATGGTGTTATTAATGCTTTCCCTTTTGATCTTTTCAACAGCTTTGTTGATCTCCCCTCCCCCCCCATTCTTTCTCTATTTCTTTCTTTTTCTATTGATCTCTTTTGGTCCACATTTCTCTTCGTGCCTCCTCATCCTTCATTCATAAGACAGGTTTCGATAGGTTATAAAAAATGGCTGGCAATTCTTTCCCTTCCTGTGTCTATACATTTGCAATGTGACTTCGAAGATTCTCCCATCAAGCACGTTTTCTATTTCTCCACCACTTAGGGTTGGTCTTGTTACTAGGTATGACTAGTGAGACAATAGCTACCTGACACAAGCAGAGACTTTAAATGTACATATTGGGACTATTGCTTACAGGAGATGGAATGAATGTGCTTTTCCCTATCCCTCCCACCATGTACCAGTAAAAACCCTCAACATAATTTATTTAAAGAATTATAAGAAGACTCTGAAAGGTGGAAAGAAGTAGCAGTACTGGCTAAGAACTGCTGGGCATGGTGGCACATGCCTGTAATCCCAGCTACTCCGGAAGCTGAGGCAGGAGAATCGCTTGAACCTGGGAGGCAGAGATAGCGATGCGCTGAGATCGTGCCATTGCACTCCAGCCTGGGCAACAAGAGTGAAATTCCATCTCAAAAAACAAAAACTAAAAAAAAAGAAGGAATTACACAGTAGTGAATTCCTTGGGTTTTCTTTTTGCCTCAGATATCCTTAGACTTGGGGCTGAATAAACTAGAAACTGAGAAATGCCAACAAGCCCAGACAAAAATTCTAAAACTTGCCTTCTGTAGCCAAAGGACAAGGAAAAGGGAACCCTAGCAAGGCAGAAAACTTGTAATCAGCAACCACTCTTTTCCACCCAAGCACCACAGTAATAACTGTGATGCCAGCCCCACCCATGCCATCAAAGGACAAATGGGCAGTCTAGACTCACAACTTTGACAGGCTGTAAACAAGTTGCCTGAGTGCCTCTGTTGGTATAGTGTTATAGAAGATGAGCAATGAGCTGGAAATTTTTATCGTTGACAGTAGCAATCACACCTTTACTGACACATCCACTCCTACACTGTCAGCGAAGACCATGTAGGGAGCCTAAACTTCCACCTTCTCACCTTCACCTGGCAGTAATAAGGTATTCTTCCCTCCTTTGAAAAATCAACTCACATAAGTCAGATTAATTGGAGAAAAGGCATAGAAATTTATTTAATGTGTACACACAGCAACCTTCAGAATGAAGATTCAAAGATCTAGGGGAAATTGTTCATTTTTATGCTTAAGTTCAGCAAACTATGGATAACCATGTAGAAATATGATTGGACAAAGAAGGTTATACTCTAATGCTAATAGACTAATTGGGGAAACTCAGCAAGGCCTGTCTATCTAGATTCTTCCTGGCCACTCTGAGTACAAATTTCTTCTTTCTGGTTATGGAACAGGACCCTCTGGAATGGCAGTCATAAGACCTATATTCAAACAAGGTATAGGTCAGACAGTCTCTCAATGGCCACTTTTATACACAGAAAGTCAAAGGGAAAATTGGAGTAATATTTTTAGGTTTTATGGGTGGCTTTCAGGATAAAAAGGTTCTAGTTTCTATGGCCCACCCTGGGGAAGGGGAATTTTAGTTTCTATGTCCAGCCTCAGGGAGAGAATGGAACTGAGAGACAGGAAGGCAGGAGAAGTTCCAAGAAAACTTTTGTTACTGAGGCTGCTTCTGAGGCCTTCATTTTGAGGTATTGTTTTCTGAGCCCCAACAACAGAAAAAGATGTCAGACTTAAGCCCTAACATATCAATAATTACCCAAATGCAAAAGGTTTCAAAAACCAATAAAGAGACAAAAATTGGCAGAGTGGAATAGACAAAAACCAGCTGTGTACTCTCAAGAAAAACTCAATTCAACTACAGTAATACATTATGATTAAAATTATGTCTGAAGAAAGTCTGTCATGTGAATATTAATCAAAATAAAGCAATAGTATTTCTATTAATAACAGATAAAGTAGCATTCAGAGAAGAAAATTACCAGGTACAAAGAGGGCCATTACATAATGATAAAAGGATCAGTTCATTAAGAACAATCCTAAATGTGTATGCACTGACAAACAGAGCTGCAAAATATAAAGTAAAACTGATATAAATTAAAGAATAAACAGACAAATCTACATTATACAGAGATTTCAATCTTTCAACAATTTATAGACAGAAAACTAGCAAGCATAATCAAACAATATAATCTAATAGACATGAATAAATATTCCATCCAGTAACAGCAGAATGCACATTTTTTAACTGCCCATAGAACATGGAGTGGTATACTAGCTCAAACAATTCTCAACAAATTTAAAAGAAATGGAATGATGAAAAGTGACTTCTTCTCTAACTACAATAGAATAAGAGAACTAGAAATAAATCACAGAAAAATAGAACAATCTTTCTACACTTAGAAATTAAACAATACAGAATAAGTCAGGAGATAAATTTACAAAACATGAAGCTAAATGAACTAAAATACAATATATCAAAATCTGTGGGACACAGATATATTTTGGAGAGCAAAATTACAGTGATAAAAACATAAATTAGAAAAGAGCACACATGGATATAAATGGGGACAGTAGACACTGTGAACTACTAGAGAGGGAAGGGAGGGAGGTGGAAATGGGCTGAAAACTACCTTTGTGTACTATGCCCACTACCTGGGTAGCATGACCTGTACCCTCACCTCAGCATCATGCAGTTTACCCATGTAAAAAACTTGTACATGCACCCACTGTATCTAAAAAGTTAAAATTTAAAAAAAAGAAAATAAAAGAACAAAAGTCTCAGTCAAAAATCTAAACTTCGATGTTAAGAGCTTAGAAAAAGAAGAGAAAAATGAAGCAGAAGGAAGGATATTACAAAGGTAAGAACCAAAATAACATTGGAAAGATGTCAGTGGGATGACAGAATAATAGGTCCCCAGATTACAGCTTCCAACACACACAAAATCTAGCAGGCATCTATGAACAGAAGTATCTTTGTGGAAGCTTTTGGGTGCCTGTAGGAGATTATGAAATCCTGGTGAAGCCCAAGATTGGAGACAGGTTCCTTGAGAAGGCAGGCACACACTGGTGCCAGGGTTAGCAATGTCTCAGCTACAAGGCCAAAGCAACAGTCCCTCTATGGAACTGGCCTCAGCTCCAGTTAGTCATGATCCTGCAACAAGCCCCATTCATCAAGGAACCCAGGAGGAAGTATGCCTATCTGTGCCCCTGGTTATGGCATCACCCATAGTATACCTGACTGTGGATCTTGAAACCACCCTATGCCATGGCTCCAGCCCTAGTATACCACTGTTCCAGAGTCAGTCCTGTCTGCACAGGGATCCAGTGAAAGACAAAACTGTCTGTGCTCCCAGTAACATGCCTGCCAATGTCAGTCCCAACTGTAGATCCTGAAGTAGCACTGTGACCCAGCAGCCTTGACTTGTTTCTGATCTCACAGTAAAAGTTTTCAGCTTGTCATTGTTTCATACGATGTTATCTGTGGGCTTGTAACATATGGTAAGGTACATTACTTCTATGCTAAATTTGTTGGGAATTTTTATCATGAAAGGGTGGCAAATTTTGTGAAATGCTTTTTCTGCCTCTATTGAGCTGATCATTTGATTTTTATCCTATATTTTGCTAATGTGGTATATAATATTGATTTGTATATGATGAACAATCATGGGATCTTCAGGATAGATTGCCCTTCATCCTGATGCATGACTCTTATAATGTGCTGTAAATTTGATTTGCTAGTATCTCACTGATAAGTTTTATATCTATGTTTATCATTAATGTTGGCCTGCAGTTTTCTTTTCTTGTAATATCCTTGTCTGCCTTTTGTATCAAGGTAATGTGGAACTCTTTTTTTTTTTTTTTTTTTTTTGCTGAGTCTTTAATTTCTTGGCTTCTTTTTTATTATTATTTTCATTATTATTATACTTTAAGTTTTAGGGTACATGTGCACAATGTGCAGGTTTGTTATATATGTATCCATGTGCCCTGTTGGTGTGCTGCACCCATTAACTCATCATTTAGTATTAGGTATATCTCCTAATGCTGTCCCTCCCCCCTCCCCCCACACCACAACAGTCCCTGGAGTGTGATGTTCCCCTTCCTGTGTCCATGAGTTCTCGTTCAATTCCCACCTATGACTGAGAACATGCAGTTTGGTTTTTTGTCTTTGTGATAGTTTACTGAGAATGATGGTTTCCAGTTTCATCCATGTCCCTACAAAGGACATGAACTCATCATTTTTTATGGCTGCATAGTATTCCATGGTGTATATGTGCCACATTTTCTTAATCCAGTCTATAGTTGATGGACATTGGGGTTGGTTCCAAGTCTTTGCTATTGTGAATAGTGCCACAATAAACATACGTGTGCATGTGTCTTTATAGCAGCATGATTTATAATCCTTTGGGTATCTAACCCATAATGGGATGGCTGGGTCAAATGGTATTTCTAGCTCTAGATCCCTGAGGAATTGCCACACTGTCTTCCACAATGGTTGAACTAGTTTACAGTGCCACCAACAGTGTAAAAGTGTTCCTATTTCTCCACATCCTCTCCAGCACCTGTTGTTTCCTGACTTTTTAATGATGGCCATTCTAACTGGTGTGAGATGGTATCTCATTGTGGTTTTGATTTGCATTTCTCTGATGGCCAGTGATGATGAGCATTTTTTCATGTGTTTTTTGGCTGCATAAATGTCTTCTTCTGAGAAGTATCTGTTCATGTCCTTCACCCACTTTTTGATGGGGTTGTTTGTTTTTTTCTTGTAAATTTGTTTGAGTTCATTGTAGATTCTGGATATTAGCCCTTTGTCAGATGAGTAGGTTGCAAACATTTTCTCCCATTTTGTAGGTTGCCTGTTCACTCTGATGGTAGTTTATTTTGCTGTGCAGAAGCTCTTTAGTTTAATTAGATACCATTTGTCAATTTTGGCTTTTGTTGTCATTGCTTTTGATGTTTTAGACATGAAGTCCTTGCCCATGCCTATGTCCTGAATGGTATTGCCTAGGTTTTCTTCTAGAGTTTTTATGGTTTTAGGTCTAACATGTAAGTCTTTAATCCATCTTGAATTAATTTTTGTATAAGGTGTAAGGAAGGGATCCAGTTTCAGCTTTCTACATATGGCTAGCCAGTTTTCCCAGCACCATTTATTAAATAGGGAATCCTTTTCCCATTGCTTGTTTTTGTCAGGTTTGTCAAAGATCAGAGAGTTGTAGATATGTGGCATTATTTCTGAGAGCTCTGTTCTGATCCATTGATCTATGTCTCTATTGTGGTACCAGTACTATGCTGTTTTAGTTACTGTAGCCTTGTGGTATAGTTTGAAGGCAGGTAGCGTGATGCCTCGAGCTTTGTTCTTTTGGCTTAGGATTGAATTGGCGATGCGGACTCTTTTTTGGTTCCATATGAACTTGAAAGTAGCTTTTTCCAATTCTGTGAAGAAAATCATTGGTAGCTTGATGGGGATGGCATTGAATCTATAAATTACCTTGGGCAGTATGGCCATTTTCATGATATTGATTCTTCCAATCCATGAGCATGGAATGTTCCTCCATTTGTTTGTATCCTCTTTTATTTCATTGAGCAGTGGTTTGTAGTTTTCCTTGAAGAGGTCCTTCACATCCCTTGTAAGTTGGATTCCTGGGTATTTTATTCTCTTTGAAGCAATTGTGAATGGGAATTCACTCATGATTTGGCTCTCTGTTTGTCTGTGATTGGTGTACAAGAATGCTTGTGATTTTTGTACATTGATTTTTGTATCCTGAGACTTTGCTGAAGTTGCTTATCAGCTTAAGGAGATTTTGGGCCGAGACAATGGGATTTTCTAGATATACAATCATATCATCTGCAAACAGGGACAATTTGACTTCCTCTTTTCCTAATTGAATACCCTTTATTTCCTTCTCCTGCCTGATTGCCCTGGCCAGAACTTCCAGCACTATGCTGAATAGGAGTGGTGAGAGAGGGCATCCCTGTCTTGTGCCAGTTTTCAAAGGGAATGCTTCCAGTTTTTGCCCATTCAGTATGATATTAGTTGTGGGTTTGTCATAGATAGCTCTTATGATTTTGAGATACGTCCCATCAATACCTAATTTATTGAGAGTTTTTAGCATGAAGAGTTGTTGAATTTTGTCAGAGGCCTTTTCTGCATCTATTGAGTTAATCATGTGGTTTTTGTCTTTGGTTCTGTTTATATGCTGGATTACATTTATTGATTTGCGTATGTTGAACCAGCCTTGCATCCCATGGATGAAGCCCACTTGATCATGGTGGATAAGCTTTTTGATGTGCTGCTGGATTCGGTTTGCCAGTATTTTATTGAGGATTTTTGCATCAATGTTCTTCAAGGATATTGGTCTGAAATTCTCTCTTTTGTTGTGTCTCTGCCGGGCTTTCGTATCAGGATGATGCTGGCCTCGTAAAATGTGTTAGGGAGTATTCTCTCTTTTTCTATTGATTGGAATAGTTTCAGAAGGAATGATACCAGTTCCTCCTTGTACCTCTGGTAGAATTCGGCTGTGAATCCATCAGGTCCTGGACTCTTTTTGGTTGGTAAGCTATTGATTATTGCCACAATTTCAGACCCTGTTATTGGTCTATTCAGAGATTCAACTTCTTCCTGGTTTAGTCTTGGGAGGGTGTATGTGTCGAGGAATTTATCCATTTCTTCTAGATTTTCTAGTTTATTTGCGTAGAGGTGTTTGTAGTATTCTCTGATGGTAGAGTGTATTTCTGCGGGATCGGTGGTGATATCCCCTTTTTCATTTTTAATTGCATCTATTTGATTCTTCTCTCTTTTCTTCTTTATTAGTCTTGCTAGTGGTCTATCAATTTTGTTGATCTTTTCAAAAAACCAGCTCCTAGATTCATTAATTTTTGAAGGGTTTTTTGTGTCTCTATTTCTTTCAGTTCTGCTCTGATTTTAGTTATTTCTTGCCTTCTGCTAGCTTTTGAATGTGTTTGCTCTTGCTTTTCTAGTTCTTTTAATTGTGATGTTAGGGTGTCAATTTTGGATCTTTCCTGCTTTCTCTTGTGGGTGTTTAGTGCTATAAATTTCCCTCTACACACTGCTTTGAATGTGTCCCAGAGATTCTGGTATGTTGTGTCTTTGTTCTCGCTGGTTTCAAAGAACATCTTTATTTCTGCCTTCATTTCGTTATGTACCCAATAGTCATTCAGGAGCAGGTTGTTCAGTTTCCATGTAGTTGAGCGGTTTTGAGTGAGTTTCTTGATCTTGAGTTCTAGTTTGATTGCACTGTGGTCTGAGAGACAGTTTGTTATAATTTCTGTTCTTTTACATTTGCTGAGGAGAGCTTTACTTCCACCTATGTGGTCAATTTTGGAATAGGTGTGGTGTGGTGCTGAAAAAAATGTATATTCTGTTGATTTGGGGTGGTGAGTTCTGTAGATGTCTATTAGGTCTGCTTGGTGCAGAGCTGAGTTCAATTCCTGGGTATCCTTGTTAACTTTCTGTCTCATTGATCTGTCTAATGTTGACAGTGGGGTGTTAAAAGCTCCCATTATTATTGTGTGGGAGTTTAAGTCTCTTTGTAGGTCACTCAGGACTTGCCTTATGAATCTGGGTGCTCCTGTGTTGGGTGCATATATATTTAGGATAGTTAGCTCTTCTTGTTGAATTGATCCCTTTACCATTATGTAATGGCCTTCTTTGTCTCTCTTAATCTTTGTTGTTTTGAAGTCTATTTTATCAGAGACTAGGATTGCAACCCCTGCCGTTTTTTGTTTTCCATTCGCTTGGTAGATCTTCCTCCATCCCTTTATTTTGAGTCTGTGTGTGTCTCTGCACGTGAGAGGGGTTTCCTGAGTACAGCACACTGATGGGTCTTGACTCCTTATCCAATTTGCCAGTCTGTGTCTTTTAATTGGAGCATTTAGCCCATTTACATTTAAAGTTAATATTGTTATGTGTGAATTTGATCCTGTCATTATGATGTTAGTTGGTTATTTTTCTTGTTAGTTGATGCAGTTTCTTCCTAGCCTCAATGGTTTTTACAATTTGGCATGTTTTTGCAGTGGCTAGTACCCGTTGTTCCTTTCCATGTTTAGTGCTTCCTTCAGGAGCTCTTTTAGGGCAGGCCTGGTGGTGACAAAATCACTCAGCATTTGCTTGTCTGTAAAGTATTTTATTTCTCCTTCACTTATGAAGCTTAGTTTGGCTGGATATGAAATTCTGTGTTGAAAATTCTTTTCTTTAAGAATGTTGAATATTGACCCCCACTCTCTTCTGGCTTGTGGAGTTTCTGCCGAGAGATCAGCTGTTAGTCTGATGGGCTTCCCTTTGTGGGTAACCTGACCTTTCTTTCTGGCCGCTCTTAACATTTTTTCCTTCATTTCAACTTTGGTGAATCTGCATATTGTGTGTCTTGGAGTTGCTATTCTCGAGGAGTATCTTTGTGGCATTCTCTGTATTTCCTGAATCTGAATGTTGGCCTGCCTTGCTAGGTTGGGAAGTTCTCCTGGATAATATCTTGCAGAGTGTTTTCCAACTTGGTTCCATTCTCCCCGTCACTTTCAGGTACACCAATCAGACGTAGGTTTGGTCTTTTCACATAGTCCCATATTTCTTGGAGGCTTTGTTCATTTCTTTTTATTCTTTTTTCTGTAAACTTCTCTTCTCGCTTCATTTCATTCATTTCATCTTCCATCACTGATAGCCTTTCTTCCAGTTGATCGCATCGGCTACCGAGGCTTCTGCAATCTTCACGTAGTTCTCGAAACTTGGCTTTCAGCTCCATCAGCTCCTTTAAGCCCTTCTCTGCATTGGTTATCTTAGTTATACATTCATCAATTTTTTTTTCAAAGTTTTTAACTTCTTTGCCATTGGTTTGAATTTCCTCCCGTAGCTCAGAGTAGCTTGATCATCTGAAGCCTTCTTCTCTCAACTCGTCAAAGTCATTCTCCATCCAGCTTTGTTCCGTTGCTGGTGAGGAACTGCGTTCCTTTGGAGGAGGAGAGGTGCTCTGCTTTTTAGAACTTCCAGTTTTTCTACTCTGTTTTTTCCCCATCTTTGTGGTTTTATCTACTTTTGGTCTTTGATGATGGTGATGTACAGATGGGTTTTTGGTGTGAGTGTCCTTTCTGTTTGTTAGTTTTCCTTCTAACAGACAGGACCCTCAGCTGCAGGTCTGCTGGAATTTGCTAGAGGTCCACTCCAGACACTGTTTGGCTGGGTGTCAGCAGCGGTGGCTGCAGAACAGCAGATTTTTGTGGACCGCAAATTCAGCTGTCTGATTGTTCCTCTGGAAGTTTTGTCTCAGAGGAGTACCTGGCTGAGTGAGGTGTCAGTCTGTCCCTACTGGGGGATGCCTCCCAGTTAGGCTGCTCAGGGGTCACGGACCCACTTCAGGAGGCAGTCTGCCCATTCTCAGATCTCTAGCTGCATGCTGGGATCTAGCTGCATTACTCTCTTCAAAGCTGTCAGACAGGGACATTTAAGTCTGCAGAGGTTCCTGCTGAATTTTTGTTTGTCTGTGCCCTGCCCCCAGAGGTGGAGCCTACAGAGGCAGGCAGGCCTCCTTGAGCTGTGGTGGGCTCCACCCAGTTCGAGCTTCCTGGCTGCTTTGTTTACCTAAGCAAGCCTGGGCAATGGTGGGCGCCCCTCCCCCATATTCGCTGCCGCCTTGCAGTTTGATCTCAGACTGCTGTGCTAGCAATCAGTGAGACTCCGTGGGTGTAGGACCCTCCAAGCCAGGTGCGGGACACAATCTCCTGGTGTGCCGTTTTCCAAGCCCCTTGGAAAAGCACAGTATTAGGGTGGGAGTGACCCGATTTTCCAGGTGCTGTCTGTTACCCCTTTCTTTGATTAGGAAAGGGAACTCCCTGATCCCTTGCGCTTCCCGAGTGAGGCAATGCCTGGCCCTGCTTCGGCTTGTGCACGGTGTGCTGCACCGACTGTCCTGCACCCACTGTTTGGCACTCCCTAGTGAGATGAACCTGGTACCTCAGATGGAAATGCAGAAATCACCCGTCTTCTGCATTGCTCACGCTGGGAGCTGTAGACTGGAGCTGTTCCTATTCGGCCATCTTGGCTCTACTCCAATGCTGAACTCTTAAATGGGTTTATACATATTCCCTCCTCTTCAATTTATTGAGAGGAGTTTGAGAAGGATTGGTATTAATTCTTCTTTAAATGCTTGGTAGAATTCACCAATGAAAATGTCTGACCCTGAACTCTTTTTAATTGGGTGACTTTTGATTACTGATTAAATCTCCTTAATCATCACTGCTCTGTTCAAATTATTTTGTGGTTTTTTTATGATTCAATCTTTGTAGATTGCATGTTACTAAGTATTATCCATTTCTTCTAGATTCTCCAACTTGCTGGCATATTATTGTTCATAGTAGTCTCTTATGATTCTTTATGTTTCTATGATATCAGTTGTATTTTAATCTTTCATTTGTAATTCTATTTACTTTAGTCTTCTGTATTTCCTAAAGGTTCATCAAAGAAAATGCTAAAGGCTTCATTAAAAGATTGTTAAAACTAATGAAGAAATTCAGTAAAGTTGCAGGATATACAACATACAAAAATAGTTGCATTCCTATACACTAACAATGAACTACCCAAAAATGAAATTAGGAAAACAGTTCCACCAATATAAAAAATTATAAATAATTTAAAATATTTTATAAAAATTGTTATAAATATATAAAATATTATAAGTAATATAAGAAAGAAAAATAAGTTTAACCAAGGAGATAAAAGAGCTCTACACTAGAAATAATAAAATACTGGTGAAAGATATTGAAGAGAACAAAAATAAATGGAAATATGTCCCATGTTCATGTATTGAAAGAATTAATATTATTAAAATATACATTCTACCCAAGGTGATATAGAGTCAACTTAATCCCTATCAAAATTCTAATGGCATTTTTCACAGAAATAAAAATTTCTAAAATTTGTATAGCATCTCAAAAGACCCTGACTAGCTTAAGCAATCTCAAGGAAGAAGAGCAAAGCTGAAGGCATCATGCTTTCTGACTTCAAATTATATTACAAAGCTATATTAATTAAAACATTGTGGTACTGGAATTATAACAGACACATAGACCAATGGAACAGAATAGAGAGCCCAAAAATAAACTAAGGCATGGGTCAATACATTTTTGACAAACGTTACAAGAATACATAATGGAGAAAGGTAGTCTTGTCAATAAGTGGTGTGGGAACTGGCTATTCACATACAAAATAGAGGAAATTGAACACTTATCTTACACCATGCACAAAAATCCTCTCAAAAGGATTAAAGACCTACACCCAGGACCTGAATTTATAAAACTCCTGGAAGAAAACTTAGATGTCATGTTCCTTGATGCTGGTCTTGGCATTGATATTTTGGATATGATCCCAAAAGCATAGGCAAGTAAAGCAAAAATAAAGTTTCTGTGCAGCAAATGAAACAATTGAGAAAATAAAAAGGCACATTACAGAATGAGAGAAAATATTTATAAGTCGTATACCTGGACAAGAGCATGATAACCAAAATATACAAGAAAGCCATACAATTTAATAGTTAAAAAGTTTTTTAAATGGGCAAAGGAACTGAATAGACATTTTTTCCCAAGAAGACATATAAATGGCCAAAAGTTATAGGAAAAGATACATTCACCATCACTATTAGGGAAATGGAAATAAAAAAAAATCAATGAGGTATCACCTCATATCTGCTAGGATAACTTATCAAAAAGTCAAAAGATAACAAGTGTTAATAAGAATGTGAAGAAAAGGAAGTTTGTATCCTGTTGTTGGAAATATAAATGGGTACAACCATTATGGATCAGTATAGAAGTTGCTTAAAAATTAAAAATAAAACTATGTGATTCATTAATCCCACTTGTTGGTATACATCCAAAGAAATAAAATCACTATGACAAAGAGATATCTGTATTTCCATGTTTAATACAGCATTATTCACAATAACCAAGATATGAAAAAACCTAAGCTTCTATTGACAGATGAATGAATTAAGATGATATCTATCTATGTATTATTCAGCCTTAAAAAATCCCATCACTTGTGACAACATGGAGGACATTAGGTTAATTGAAATAAGCCAGATATAGAAAGACAATTAATGCGTGATATTGTCTATATGTTGTATTAGTCTCTTCTTATGCTGCCATGAAGAAATATCTGAGACTGGGTAATTTTTAAAGGAAAGAGTTTTAATTGACTCACAGTTCAGCACGGCTGGGGAGGCCTCAGGAAACTTACAATCACGGCAGAAGTAGAAGCAAGATGCCTTCTTCACAAGGCAGTGGGAAGGAGAAGTGCAAGCAGGGGAAATACCAGATGATTATAAAACCATCACATCTTCTGAGATTCATTATCACAAGAACAGTGTCGGGGAAACTTCCACCCTGATTCGATTACCTCCACAGTACACATGGGGACTGTAGGGATAATAATTCAAGGTGAGATTTGGATGGGGACACAGAGCCAAACCACATCACATGTGAAATCTAAAAGTTTCTAATACATAGAAACAGATACTAGAAGAATAGAAGAGTGGTTCCCGGGGGACTAGGCAATGTAGAAATGGGGAAATACTGGTCAAGGGTACAAATGTGCAGTTACAAGGTGAATAAGTTCTAGTGACCAAATATAAAGTTCAATAAGTTTAGTTAGTAATTATGTGTTACATGCTTGAAATTTGCTCAAAAAATATGATTTGTATTCTTACTACACATACATAAAAAGGTAATGGTATGAAGTGATGGCTATGTTAATTAGCTCAATTGTGGTAATCATTTTACAAATGTGTATATATTAAAATATGCACACCTTATATACAATTTTTATTAATCATATCACAAATGTTTAAAAAGGCATAAATGATATTGAAAACAATAGAGACATCATTAAAGAGCTTGTTTTTTGAATGGTCAATAAAATTGACAAACCCTCAGCAAGACAAAGAAAAAATGAGGCACAAATTCCCAAAAGAAGGAATGAAACAGGAAATATAAAAATTGATCCTATAAACATCAAAGGATTAAAAAAAGGAATAGTGTAAACTACAGTATACCGTAAAAATAACAACTTAGATAACATGAACCAATTCTTTGAAAACACAAAATACCATAGCTGAAGGAACATGAAATTGACAAATAATGCTATACATGTTGAAAAGCTTGAATTTGTAATTTTAAAACTCCCACAAATCTACAGATCCAAGTGTGTGTGTGTGTGTGTGTGTGTGTGTGTTACTGATAAACTGTTTCATTTAAAAGTTACTACACCTTATTTTTTAGAGCAGTTTTAGATTTGTGGAAAAATTGAGTAGAAAATAGAATTCTCATATGCCCCCTCTAGCCCCCTCCTCCAAACACTCCCTACACACAGCTTTCCTAATTAAAATCTTGCTTCATTTGATAGATATATAACAATTGACAAGCCAGTATTTTTATAATAAAATCCATGGTTTACATTAGAGTTTACTCTAATGTTGTATGTTCATTGGGATTTGACAAACATGTAATGACAAGCTTCCACTATTACAGTTATCATTCATTATTGTTCACTGCCCTAAAAATTCCATGTTTCACCTATTCATTCCTGTTGACCCCACCTCCACCACCCAAAACACTGGTAACCACTAACATTTTTTACTCTTTATAGTTCTGCTTTTTCTAGATTGTCATGCAGTTGAATCATATAGTATGTAGCCTTTTCAGGTGACTCCTTTTACTTAGAAATATGCTTTTAAAAGATCCTCCATGTCTTTCTATGGCTTTATAATTCCAATATATAGATATGCCTTCATTTGTTTATCTATTCACCTATTGAAAGAAATCTTGGTTGCTTCTAAGATTTGACAATTATAAATAAAGCTGCCATAAACATTGATCTGTAGGGCTTTGTGTAATATTTTCTTGTTTTAACTTGCAGTTTCTCAATAACATGATACAAAGCAACTTTTTATAGGCATACTTTCAATCTGTATACCTTCTTTGATGAGATGTCTGTTCAATATTTTTCCAGTTATAAATTAAATCATGTTCAAATCAGATGTTTTTGCTGAAGAATTCTGCCAAATGTTAAACAAAAAATATTAACACCAATTCTATACAAACATTTTCAAAAATTCAAAGAGGAGAAAAGGATTTTCAGTATTTTATGAAACTAGTTTTACTTTGTTACTAAAACCAAACAAAATTGTATAAAAATGAAAATAGACCAACTTTTAAAATTAAAATAGATACAATTTTTAACCAAATATAAGAAATAGAATGCAGAAATACACACAAAATAATTGTAACCTATATGACTTAGTGAGGTAAATTCTGGTGATGAAATTGTTTCAGTGGTCAAAAATCATTCTAAGTAATTCATTACATTAATAGGCTAAAAAAGAAAAAATATCCTGTAATTTGATACAGAAAAGGCATTTGACAAAAATTCCACAAAAATCTGTGATTTAAAAAACTATCAGGAAACTGAAATGGAGGGGCATATCCTCAACTTAAAACACGTACAACCTAACATGATGCTTAATGGTAAAAGACTGTTTTTCCCCAAAGATGGAGCACAGGGCAAGGATATCTGCTCTTATCACACTTATTCAACATAGTTTTAGATGTTTTAGCCAGTGCAACAAGGCAAAAATGGTAATGAAAGATAAAAAAGGAAGAAATCAAACTCCATATTTTTAGATGACATCATTATCTGCATAGGAAGATTTAAAAAAAAATCTACCAAAAATATTTCTAAAACTAATTACTGAGTTCATCAAGGTCACAAGATAGATGAAAAATAAATCAAATGTGTGTATATATATATAATATACACACACATATACACACACATATATATACACATACACACTAGTAATTAACATTTGGACATTGAAATTAAAAGCACAATACCAATTACTCATACTTCTGTAAAACTCTAAAAAAACATGTGGTGTAGGTTTTGGTATGTTTAAAACTATCAAATGTTGATAAAATATTTAAATAAGCAGAAAAACATGCAGTGTTCATAGACCTGAAGACTCAAAGATGTCAATTGTCCCCAAATTGTTATAAAGTTTTAACACAATTTCAATCAAAATCCCACAAAGATTTTTACATAGTTATAGACATTATTCTAAAATGTATATGGAAATGCAAAGAAAATAGGATAATTAAAATAATTGTGAAAAAGAAAAGCTAGAAGATTCAGCCTACTCAATTTTAAGATAGTTATAATAATCAAGACTGTGTGGTAAAGTACCAAGTTTTGTGATTTTTTTTGGGGGGGGGGTAGGCAGCAAAAGGTATCTAATACAGAGCCTGAAACAGTTCCCTGGTTTCCCAAAGTTTTTGAGACCACCCTCTGGGCTGAATGCTCAGAATTACAGGGAATGGCTTGTGTGTCCAGAAAGCTGTAAGCTCTTTTGCTGTTCAGGGAAACTCAAGATTCTGATAACATCCTCCTCCTTGGATTATAGTTATAGATGTCTTCTGACCTGTGTTATGCTAAGCACTGTGTCAGAGAGACAGCCAAATATCTCCTTTAATTACAGCTAGTTTTTTAGACATTCATGTCTGCTTCTGAATGCCTCCTGGAACTGAGAAAGACAAAAAACACTCCATTCTTTCTCATTTAATAAGTCCTCTAACACCTTGTCTCAGCCTCTCTTCACTTTATAAAAAGTAGAGAAAAATTCTAAGGTATTTCTTCTCTTCACCCTCTGCTTTTTGGCAAGATAATATTATAAAAGCCTGGCTTTGAAGTCAGAGATTTTTGTTCAGATATTGGCTCCATCATTAAATAACATGTCACTTCGGGCAAGTCACTTAACGTCTCTGAGCCCTGTTTTTTTTAATCAGTAAATTATAAGGGCTGATTGTGTAAGATAAGGTATGTGAAAGAGCCTAAAGCTGTGCATGATAGATAGTAGATGCTTAAGAAAACTAAATTCCCTTCCTCATCAATTTCTTCAATCATGTGCCTGTTTAACTCCAATCATCAGAGATGAAGCTACTGTCCCTAAAATCTCTTCAAATAAATCATGTTTGAAGATCTGCTCCTCTTTTCTCAGTAAGAATTTTTATCTTATAATATTTGGTATTGATATTATTGTCCATTGAACACTAAGATTTCCAGTGTTGATCATGGAGGTTCATCATAGAGAGAAGAGGAGAGCACGGAACATCAGGGACTCTTCTTGCGTAGCCCACCGTTGCTAACTCCAAGAGGGTGGCTGCAAGAACTTGGCCAAAGATACAAATGCTTTTTTATTTAAATGAAAACTGGAGAGTTACCTTGGCAATTCTAGTGTGCTTTCTCCCTGGGAAAAAAAAAAAGAAAGTGAAATTGCTTTGTTGCCCCTTGCTAACAATAGCTGTGCCCCCATCAGGCCCAGTGACCTGAGCCCTTATCACTGAAATGAGATGACAAAGAAACACAAATTAGTGACTTTTCCTGAGTGTATGAAAAAAGGCAAGACCTGCATTCATCTTCTGGGTGACAGGAAATGCAAATTAAAAATTAGAGCTGGCACATTCACCACCACCTTACAGGTCAACACTGCAATAATCAGCAAAAAAACAGAACAGAACTTCTATTTATATAAAAGGGCACCAGAAATGATCTAATCTCCATTATAAGTTATATCTACTGTCATAGTTTGTTTTTCTAGAAGCAAATGCTGAGAACACGATTGTCCAAAAAGTTTACTGAGAAAGTAAAAGTCACATTATGTATTAGTTTACTAGGGCTGCCACAACAAAATACTACAGACTGAGTCATTCAAACAACATAAATTTATTTTGTCACAGTTATGGAGACTGGAAGTCCAAAATCAAGGACCATCAGTTTTGGTTTCTTCTGAGGTCTCTCTCTCTTTGACTTGTAGGTGACTACCTTCTCACTGTGTCCTTACATGGTCTTTCCTCTGTGTGAATGTGCCCTTGCTGTCTCTTTGGATGTCCAAATTTTCTCTTCTGATAATGATACTAGTCAGATTAAATTAGGTTGAACCCTAATGGCCTCATGTTAGAATAATCAACTCTTTAAAGACCTTATCTCCAAATATAGTCACATTCTGAGGTGTAAGGGTTAATGCTTCAACATATGAATTTTGGGGAAAAGAATTCAGCTCATAACACACTGGTAGGGAGATGAAAAAATGATGAAAGAAAAGGAAACGCAGCCCATAAAGAGTGCATTATTAATCCCTTAGGGATATTAGTTGTCATAGCTGGGGTGAGGGAGCTACGATATCTATATTACACATCCAGAAGTCATTGCTAAAGGGCTGCCTCTGGGAGATATTATCTCCCTGAACTCTCTAACCTACCAAGTGCATGAGGGAAATAGGTTGTGAAAATCTAAAGACAACACTCCAAAAATAAATGCAGCAATGACCATTAGATAATGGATTGGTGTGCATGGATCAGAAAGGACGTGAACAGAGCACTGATTATGCCTGCTATCCCTACTAAACATTTTATAGGTGATTGTCCTTGGATTGCCTATGTTCTCAAAAGGTTTAGACCTAAAGCTTTAAATTGAAACTAGGATGTCTATTGTTTTAAGAATTTTATGTTGAAATATTTCACAATAAAATAACCAAAATTAAATGAAATAAAAAAACAAGACCTCTGTTGCTATAATCTTCCCAGTTTTAAGTTAGCTACTGCATAAGCGTCAAGGTCTATTGGTAAAAGTATAGGGGTAAGTTGCAAACCAATTGGGTCTGGTCCTGCTCAGTGCTCTGAAAATAACTGTTAGAAATAAACTTGGAGAATTGAAGTTAATGTCCTCTCTGTTTCCATCCTTTTAAAATTTCTAAGACTGTTTCAAACTCATAACTTCTAACAGTCTGTCATTGTAAAATTGTCATATATCTTTTATAAAATGGGAAAATATTAACTGAAAACCTTACCAATTATAAACATGAATGACTCTCCACTGACCATAAAGTCCAAACTCATCAAGATTTGTCCACCCTAATATGATATAGCCCTAACCTTGCTTTTGAACTCACTCACTTTTGTGTAAAAAAAAAAAAAAAAAATCTTCTACCCCAGTCAAAGGAGCCTATTTATGGCTTAACAATCTAGCTACGTCCTTTCTTGACTTCATGTCTTTATCCATGAATGATGTAGCAGAATAAAGACATCAAGAAAATGCAACCTTGAGCCAAACCACCAAAGACAGGAATCACTTAACAACATGGATACGGACTAAGACATGCTTCATTAGGCAATTTCATTTTTGTGGGAACATCACAGAATGTGCTAACACAAACCTAGATGATATAGTCTACTACACACCTAGGTTGTGGGATGTAGCCTATTGCTCCTAAGGTACAAACCACATGCCATTGTACTGAATACTGTAGGCAACTGTAACACAATGTTAAGTATTTGTGTATTTAAACATATCTAAACATAAACATATAGTACAAATACGGTATAAAAGATAAAAAATGGCATACCTGTATAGGACACTTACTACAAATGGCGTTTGTAAGACTAGAAGTTGCTCTGGGTGAGTGAGTGAGTGAATAGTGAGTGAATGTGAAGGCCTAAGATATTATTCACTACTGTAGACTTTATAAACCTTCTCACTTAGAAAACATTTATTTTAAAATTTTTTTTGTTGTTTAAGATATGGGGTTTTAAGGGTTTTATTCCGTTGCTTAGGCTGGAGTGCAGTGGTGATCATAGCTCACTGCAGCCTCCAAATACTGGGCTTAGGGAACCTCCCTCCTCAGCCTTCTGGGTAGCTAGGACTACAGGACTATGCACTACCATGCCTGGCTAATTTTTTTTATTATTATTATACTTTAAGTTTTAGGGTACATGTGCACAATGTGCAGGTTTGTTACATATGTATCCATGTGCCATGTTGGTGTGCTGCACCCATTAACTCATCATTTAGCATTAGATATATCTCCTAATGCTGTCCCTCCCCCCTCCCCCGACCCCACAACAGTCCCCGGAGTGTGATGTTCCCCTTCCTGTGTCCATGTGTTCTCATTGTTCAATTCCCACCTATGAGTGAGAACATGTGGTGTTTGGTTTTTTGTCCTTGTGATACTTTACTGAGAATGATGGTTTCCAGTTTCATCCATGTCCCTACAAAGGACATGAACTCATCATTTTTTATGGCTGCATAGTATTCCATGGTGTATATGTGCCACATTTTCTTAATCCAGTCTATCATTGTTGGACATTTGGGTTTGTTCCAAGTCTTTGCTATTGTGAATAGGGCTGCAATAAACATACGTGTGCATGTGTCTTTATAGCAGCATGATTTATAGTCCTTTGGGTATATACCCAGTAATGGGATGGCTGGGTCAAATGGTATTTCTAGTTCTAGATTCCCGAGGAATCGCCACACTGACTTCCACAATGGTTGAACTAGTTTACAGTCCCACCAACAGTGTAAAAGTGTTCCTATTTCTCCACATCCTCTCCAGCACCTGTTGTTTCCTCACTTTTTAATGATGGCCATTCTAACTGGTGTGAGATGGTATCTCATTGTGGTTTTGATTTGCATTTCTCTGATGGCCAGTGATGATGAGCATTTTTTCATGTGTTTTTTGGCTGCATAAATGTCTTCTTTTGAGAAGTGTCTGTTCATGTCCTTCGCCCACTTTTTGATGGGGTTGTTTGTTTTTTTCTTGTAAATTTGTTTGAGTTCATTGTAGATTCTGGATATTAGCCCTTTGTCAGATGAGTAGGTTGCAAAAATTTTCTCCCATTCTGTAGGTTGCCTGTTCACTCTGATGGTAGTTTCTTTTGCTGTGCAGAAGCTGTTTAGTTTAATTAGATCCCATTTGTCAATGTTGGCTTTTGTTGCCATTGCTTTTGATGTTTTAGACATGAAGTCCTTGCCCATGCCTATGTCCTGAATGGTATTGCCTAGGTTTTCTTCTAGGGTTTTTATGGTTTTAGGTCTAACCTGTAAGTCTTTAATCCATCTTGAATTAATTTTTGTATAAGGTCTAAGGAAGGGATCTAATTTCAGCTTTCTACCAGTTTACCCAGCACCATTTATTAAATAGGGAATCCTTTCCCCATTTCTTGTTTTTGTCAGGTTTGTCAAAGATCAGAGAGTTGTAGATATGTGGCATTATTTCTGAGGGCTCTGTTCTGTTCCATTGATCTATGTCTCTGTTGTGGTACCAGTACCATGCTGTTTTGGATATTGTAGCCTTGTAGTATAGTTTGAAGTCAGGTAGCATGATGCCTCCAGCTTTGTTCTTTTGGCTTAGGATTGACTTGGCGATGCGGGCTCTTTTTTGGTTCCATATGAACTTGAAAGTAGTTTTTTCCAATTCTGTGAAGAAAGTCATTGGTAGCTTGATGGGGATGGCATTGAATCTATAAATTACCTTGGGCAGTATGGCCAATTTCATGATATTGATTCTTCCAACCCATGAGCATGGAATGTTCTTCCATTTGTTTGTATCCTCTTTTATTTCATTGAGCAGTGGTTTGTAGTTCTCCTTGAAGAGGTCCTTCACGTACCTTGTAAGTTGGATTCTTAGGTATTTTATTCTCTTTGAAGCAATTGTGAATGGGAATTCACTCATGATTTGGCTGTTTGTCTGTGATTGGTGTACAAGAATGCTTGTGATTTTTGTACATTGATTTTGTATCCTGAGACTTTGCCGAAGTTGCTTATCAGCTTGAGGAGATTTTGGGCTGAGACAATGGGGTTTTCTAGGTATACAGTCATGTCATCTGCAAACAGGGACAGTTTGACTTCCTCTTTTCCTAATCGAATACCCTTTATTTCCTTCTCCTGCCTGATTGCCCTGGCCAGAACTTCCAGCGCTATGTTGCATAGGAGTGGTGAGAGAGGGCATCCCTGTCTTGTGCCAGTTTTCAAAGGGAATGCTTCCAGTTTTTGCCCATTCAGTATGATATAAGTGGGCTTCATCCCTGGGATGCAAGGCTGGTTCAACATATGCAAATCAATAAATGTAACCCAGCATATAAACAGAACCAAAGACAAAAACCACATGATTATCTCAATAGATGCAGACAAGGCCTTTGACAAAATTCAACAAACTTCATGCTAAAAACTTTCAATAAATGAGGTATTGATGGGACGTATCTCAAAGTAATAAGAGCTATCTATGCCTGGCTAATTTTTGAAAAAAATATTTTTGTAGGAATGAGAATCTCACTATGTTGCCAAGACTGGTCTTGAATTCCTGGCCTCAAGTGATCCTCCTGCCTTGGCCTCCCAAAGTGCTGAAATTACAGGTGTGAGCCACCATGCCTAGCCAAAAATATTTTTCTTTCTTCAGTAATAAATTAATCTTAGTTTAGTGTAACTTTTTTACTCTATAAACTTTTTAACATCTTTAAAATTTTTTGACTATTGTAATAACGCTAGCTTGAAACACAAATACAGTGAACATTGTACAGCTGTGTAAAAATATTTTTCATATGCTCATTCTAGAAGCTCTTTTTTCTATTTTAAAAATTTGAGGGGTTTTGGAGTTTTTTTTAAAGTTTTTTGTTTGTTAAAAACTAAGACATATTAGCCTAGGTCTACATGGGGTCAGGATAATCAAGACAACACTAGGCAAATTTTCAGCTCCATTACAATCTTAGGGGACTGCTAGTGTATATGTGGTCTCTGGTTGGTTGAAATGGTGTTAGGTGGGAAATGACTATACATAAAACTGTGTAATCTCAAACAAGGATTCCCTCCCACTGCCTCAAGTCTGTTTTCTCATCTGTAACGGGACAGTAACAGTACAGTTGATCCTTGAACAACACGGGGCTTAGGGGTACATTTGCATGCAGTTGAAACTTGGCTTATAACTTTTGACTTCCCCAGAACTTAAACTAACTTAAATTACTGTTGACCTGAAGCCTTGCAGATAACATATACATTCAATTAACACACATTTTTATGTTATATGTATTATATACTGCATTCTTACAATAAAGTAAGCTAGAGAAAATAAAGTGTTACTAAGAAAATTATAGGATGAGAAAACACACTTACAATTCATTCAGTGGAAATAGATGACCATAAATGTCTTCATCCTCCTTGTCTTCACATTGAGCAGGAGGAGGGAGAAGCTCAGTGGTTGCTCTTGCTGTATCAGGGGTTGCAAAGGGACAAGAAAATCTGCATACAAATGGACCTGAGCAGCCCAAACCCCTGTTGTTCAAGGGTCAAATATGTATATAGCATAGGTTTATAAAAAGATTCAATTTTTTTTATTTTTATTTTATTTTATTTTTGAGAAAGAGTCTTACTGTGTCTCCCAGGCTGGAGTTGAGTGGTGCGATCTCAGCTCACTGTAACCTCTGCTTCCCGGGTTGAAACAATTCTTGTGCCTCACCCTTTTCGAGTAGCTGGAATTACAGGCATGCATCACCACACCCAGCTAATTTTTGTACTTTTAGTAGAGATGAGGTTTCACCATGTTGGCCAGGCTGGTCTCAAACTATGGGCCTCAAGTGATCTGCCCACCTTGACCTCCCAAAATGCTGAGATTAAGGATTCAATATTTAAATTAGTTAATAAACATACATATTTTTAGAATAGTGTCTGGCACGTGGTAAGCACTTTTTTAAACATTTGTAGTATACACTATCTCTTAAATAAAATGTCTACCTCTCTCACAATTACAGCTGTATTCTAAATGAGAAATTCATGGAGGTTCCTCCACTATATTCCAGCCTTAAAAAGAACTATTTCCTCTGAAGTCCTGGGGTATGCGTGATCCATTCCAGGTATTTGGGTCACATGATGCACACACACACACACACACACACACAATTCTTTGCCATTCTTTCCCTGGGCTAAACACTTTGCTTGCATTCCTTGACATTTCTCTTTGTTGGCTTTGCCCTGCCTCCTAACCTCTTGTTTTTCATCTCCTTTGCTAATTTGTTTTTCTGTTTCCAATCTACATTGCCAGGCCTCAGTAATCATCATTGACTCACTCTTGACTCTACTAAACCAAACTTTGGACAATCTCATTCAACAGTTTTAAAAGAAAACTTCAGACAAATAAAATCTGATGGAATTTAATTGAGCAAAAATCGGGGGAAAAAAAAAGAAAAAACGATTTGCAGATCAGGCAGCTTCCAGAATCACAGCAGATTTAGAGAGACTCCAGGAGTGCCTTGTGGTCATGACAAATGTATAGACTAAAAAAAAGTAAAGTGACTTACAGGAATCAGAAGTGAGGTACAGAAACAGCTAGATTGGTTACAGGTTGGCCTTTGCCTTATTTGAACACAATTTGAACACTCAGCAGTCTATGAGTGATTGAAGTATGGCCACTGGGATTGGCCATCACTCAGCTATTTTTATAGGCACATACTCCTAAGTAAGGTTTTCAATCCTATCTGCCTTCTAGGTTAGGTTTCATCCATAAGACTCACATATGGAAGTATGGAGTCATTCTCAGGCCATATTTAGTTTGCTTTAATAATTCCGCCCTTTCAGTCAGCCTCTCAATTTAGAGAGATTGACCATAACTTTAGGAATTGATGCCACTCTCTGTCACCATCATAAAGACTTACTCAATCTCAGTGTGGAAGTCACAAGTCTTCTTTAGTTTCAGTATGGAGTTTCACAAGTTTTTGGTGTCAGTATGGAATTCACAAGTCACAGGTTTGTACGAGCTGAATGATTTTTATGTTCTTGCTGACCCAGTTGGAGTGAGACCATTCAACTCTCAATGGATGCCTGCCTACACAACATGTAAGACTTGAGAGGATACAGCGTGCCAAGGGGACTATTATTATGACTATCAAGAGAATAATGTTATCAAAATGCCAACATGTGCTCCTTAACAGGAGTTCTTATGAAATGAACCAAACCCAATTAGCCAAGTTTAGGTTCATACAATATAGGCAGTTCAACAGTATTAGGTTCTAATTGGTCATAGTCCTCCTTTGGAGTGTGATAGCAATTAAAGACCATAGTTCACTGTAAAGTAGCCTGACTCAAAGAGGTACTCATTTTCATTGTTACCCTGGTAATATAAGTCATAATAACCTGGAAACATACTAGAAGAAATAAAAGATTAGAAATTCTTGGAAAACCCAAGCTTGTCATCCACCACTTAGGATGCCTGCAAACCAACTGTTAGTTGATCCTGTAAACACATCATAGGTTCCTCTCTCTTGAGAAAGTTCTTTAATGTATTTGGTCGCAGTGTCTAAGGCAACAGCAGTATCAGCCACCTTTTTAATTAAGTTTTCTTTGGTAACAAAATCAGGGGAAAGATAAGTACATCATTCAGTTCTGTTTAACACCAAACATAGGCTTCTAGCTTGAGCAAAAAGAAGATCTAAGGCTGCATGATGTTCCATCAAGTGTTTTTGTTGAATATGTGTGTTGTCATCTACCTTTCTGAGAGAAGCTTCTACCTGTCTGAAACCCTGGGAGCTCTGATTGGCTACAAAATCCAAGATTTTTCCCAATTTATGAATTAGCTTTAAATTCCATATAACTGATACCTCATTACAACCAAAGGTGAGCCCCCAGGAACCCCACTGGAATCCTCATCTATTTCAAGGCTAGTGCTAATTTTAGTTATTGATCATTTTGGCCTTTGATTATAAGTACTATCATAAGAATTTTTGTGGCCAGGCATGGTGGCTCATGCCTGTAATCTCAGCACTTTGGGAGGCCGAGGCAGGTGGATCATTTGAGGTCAGGAGTTCGAGACCAGTCAGGCCAACATGGTGAAATCCCGTCTCTACTAAAAACACAAAAATTACCTGGGTTTGGTAGCGCACACCTGTAATCCCAGCAACTAGGGAGGGTGAGGCAAGAGAATTGTTTGAACCCGGGGGGGCAAAGGTTGCAGTGAGCTGAGATCATGCCACTGCACTCCAGCCTGGGTGACAGAGCAAGACTCCATCTAAAAAAAAAAAAAAAAAAAAAAAAACAAGAATTTTCTGGTGTAAGTATTAGAAAGGCAGGAGCAAGCCAGGCCAAATAACAAGAACTGAGCCAACAAGGAGGCAGAACAATCGAATACACAGCTTCTCCACAGGCCAAGTGTAGACCCTCAGAGGTTGGAAAAGACAGCCACCTAGTTGCATTTGAGCAGGGATCAGTCAGGTTTGACCATAAATCTGCATCACTCCTGAACATCATCCAGTGAGAAATTTACCTTTTTGTGGCCCCTTTATGGCATGTTATAAGGATGTATGACCATATCTTGTAAAAAGAGACTCTACTGGATTTAATCTGGTTACATTATACAAGCAATTACTTGTACCAACATAAGTAATTCCCGTATCTTGACTGCATAATGCCTGGAAGCGTACTATGCCTTTTTCAGGTATCACTTGGTTTGGTTTTTTATGTTTGCTAATGACTGAATTATCAATTGAAAAAGTTAGAGAGTTGTTTTTAGTGAGTGTAGAAAAGCAAGTAGCAATGATATTTAGAATATCAGGAACAGCTTTCCATTCTTCCCTTGGAACTTCAAGGTGACTCTCATTGGGAACATGGAGAGGCATTGGCATCAGTGGAATCATTTCCTGATTTTTTGGCATTAGCCCAAAAACCCAACAATTACTCTGGTTTTGTGCTAGACCATAAGCTTGAGCTAACATCATCCACTGATTATGTTCCCATGGATTTTCCTGTGGGGAAAAGGAAAGAAATAGTACAAAAAATTAGTAAAACAGAAAAACACATAATGCTTTCATGATGGTAGAGAAGTCTTGATCTGTGATCTTGGGAAAGCTATCCACAACTAGGATGTCATCTGCTTCAGGGGAGAGATTTCCCTGGTCAGCTTTACCCTCAAGCCTCCAACAGTTGTACAGTTCCAGGAGTCTGAAGGGGCCCATTTGAGTTGTGAGATGTCAACCCAAGGTTCAAGGCCCTGAAGCTTCACTACAGTGTGGGTGGTGAGAAGAACTTAGTATGGTCTCTTCCATCAAGGTTCACAAGTAGTCTTCTTCTTATGTCATTTCCAGAAGACCCAGTCTCCAGGTTCTAGACCATGAGGGTTTGATTGTTCTCAGTTGGTGGATCTCAGAAAGCTTCCTTTACCTAGTGGAAGCACACTTTGGCATAATGTATTAAAGCCTTGCAGTATTTAGTCATGTCAGAATTTAAGAGAGCAGGAGAAGCATGAGGTGGTATTATTAGGGAGATAGGCCTACCAGTGACTATTTCATGAGGGGTCAATTTATGCTTTCCAATGGGAGTGGATCTGATTGCCATTAAAGCCAAAGGTAGTACCTTTGGCCAAGGCAACCCAGTTGATTCAGTTAACTTTTTCAATTTCAATTTTAATATGCCATTTGTTCTTTCAACCTTTCGTGAAGATTGAGGGTGATAGGGACAATGGTAGTGCCATTGTGTCAGCAGCACCTTATTTAACTGCTTTATAATTTGCCCAATAAAATGAATTCCTCTATCACTGAAGATTTTCAGAGGGATCCCCCATAAAGGAAAAATATTTTCTAATAATTTCTATGCTACCATCACAGCATCAGCTTTCCTACCTGGGAAGGCCTCTATCCAACCAGAAAACATGCAAACTATTACAAGAACATACTGATACTCCATCATGGG
Source organism: Hylobates moloch (assembly GCF_009828535.3). Classification (NCBI taxonomy): domain Eukaryota; kingdom Metazoa; phylum Chordata; class Mammalia; order Primates; family Hylobatidae; genus Hylobates; species Hylobates moloch. The sequence continues at coordinate 94,573,455 of NW_026652283.1, forward strand.
TGGCAATTGAATGAAGTCCATTGTAAATGCTCAAATAGTCCATCAGGTGGTGGAAATACACCACCTGAAGTTTTGATTATCTTTCCAGGATTATGAGTTTGACAAGTCAAACATTGATTATAAATCATTTCCGCAATTTTGAAACAGTCACCCTACCAATATTTTTTCATAATTTGAATCATTTTGTCTGTTCCATGATGAGTTGTGGAGTGCAGAGCTTTCAATAATGGAAGCTTCAAAGACTCAGGAAGGACTAGGCGGCCATCCTGGCCTTCTGTGACTCTGCACTTCACATTAAGTTTACATCCTTTTAGATACCAATTTTGTTTTTCCAAATCAGGTGCATTGCACTGGTTATTAAATAGGTCATCACAAGGAATTGGCTTGGATTAATTTTACGGGGTTCATTCAAATTGCATATCTTAACAGTTTCATCACTAGCTAATTTAGCATAAAAATCTGACAAAGCATTTCCCTGTTATTTGGGTTCAATTCTACAAGTATAAGCTTCAATTTTAATAAAAGTAATCTGCGATGGTAACAAGATAGCAGAAAGGAGCCCATTCATTTAGAGTCTATTTTTGGTGGGTGTCCCACTAGAGGTGAGAAACCCTCTTAGTTTCCATATTATGCCAAAATTATGTACTACTCCAAAAGTATATTTACTATCTCTATAAATATTTAATGACTTGTCCTTAGCTATATGGCAAGCTCTGGTGCGGGCAGAAAGCTCCACAGGTTGGGCTGACTTAAGTTGAGGAAGAGTTTTCTTCTCTATTAACTCATTTTGAGTGGTAACAGCATATCCTACCTGATATTTTCCTTCTGAGATTTTTGCAGATAACCCATTTAAAAAAGTATTAATTCAGGATTATCCAGTGGAGTATCTTATAAGTCAACATGAGGGGCCACCATTTCTGGCACTACACTTACACAATTGTCTTCACCATCGTCAGACAGAGGTAACAAGAGTAGCAGCATTCTGTTGATTACAGCATTTTAGATGAAGATTAGAAGGAGATAGGTGAAATAATTAATAAGATGTTAATCTACTTCCTGAAAAGTGCTGGGTTCGGTTGGAGAGTAATAGACTTTCCACAGTGTGTGGGAGTTGCAAATTAAGCTCATTTCCTAAAATCAAATCTTATGAAGCTTCTACCAGCTTGGCTGCCACTGCTACTGCTTTTAAACAAATTAGGATATGCCTTAGCGACTGGGTCTAATTGTAGGCTATAGTATACAATGGGCCTGTGTTCACCACCATGTTCTTGAGTAAGGACTCCTAATGCCTGATTTTTACACTCATGAACAGACAAAGTGAAAAAGTTTAGTGTAATTTGGAAGTCCTAAACCTGGGTGCTGTTGTAAGGTCAACTTCATTAGGCTAAAAGCCTGCTCATGACTATCTCCCCAAGGTGAAGGCTCTCGTATGGCATTTTTAGTGAGCTCATAAAATGGTGAAACTATTAAGAAAAAATTTGGAACCCAGGATCTGCAATATCCTGCAAGTCTAAGAAAGTCTCTTAACTGATTTTTGGTTGCAGGTTGAGGAAAACTTTGAATAGTTTTTATCCTCTCAGGTGACTGGAAAATCCTGTCAGCAGTCAAACTTTTTCTCTTAAAAACTGAAGTTTTTCCATTGAAGCCTTTTGATTTTTATATGCAAGTTGCTATGAAAGGTAAATTGAATCAATTTTAGCACACTCCTTAGTGGGAGAGAGTAACAATAAGTCATCTATGTACTGAATGACAGTAAAATTTTGAGGAAACTGTAGTGTCATTAAGCCCTGATGCAATGCCTGAGAAAAATATAAAGGGACTTCAGTAAGCCTTTGTGGTATTACAGTCAAGGTGTACTGCTGATTTTTCCAAGAAAAGACAAACAAGTATTAACTTACTTTATGAACTGGAATGCTAAAGAAGGCTGAGCAGAGATCTATTACTGTGAACCACTTGGAATTAGTTGGTATGTTAGATAATAAAGTATTAGGATTTGGGACTACAGGAAATCTTGGTATTACAGTTTTACTAATTGCCCATAAATCTTGAACAAATCTCCAGCCTCATCCATCTGGTTTTTAACTGGTAGGACTGGAGCATTACAAGGGCTGGTGCATGGGATTATATGTTCTTTTTAAATTAAATCTTCTACAATTGGTGAGAGCCCTTGAATTGCCTCAGGTTCTAGTGGATATCGGGGTAATTTAGGCCAAGATTTAGAATGATCTATTTGGGCTTTTATAGGTTCCACACTTTTAATTCTTCCTATATCAGTTAGGGAAGCGGCCTGTAAACATTTAGGTATTTTTGAAAGATCAGGGGTATTACAGGCCTGAGTTACAATCTTATCAATTTCTACCTGTAGATAGTATAACAGTTCTGTTTCAGGAGAATCAGAAAACTCTAAGATTATTTCTCCTAATGAGGAAAATTTTATGTGCCCTTTTAGCTTTGAAAGTAGATCTCACCCTAATAAGTTTACTGGAGTGATATCACATAGTGAAAGTGTTTTTTCTGAAAAGAGCCCCAAAGTTAATTGGATGGGTTCAGATACGAGAACCTCTTGAACTTGATTTGAAACCTCTACCACAGAAATGACCTTTTTATTCTGAGGAGTTTGTTGGCTTATTAAAGTGAGGTTTATGGTAGATAGAGTAGCTCCAGTATCCACCAGGATCCTACATGACTCCCCATTCCTTAACCTCTGTTTCTCCATGTTCATTTAAAGTTATTTCAGGGATCAATTTACTGGAGAATACTTGCTGGTCTCTTTGAATCCCTCTTGTGGTGAAACAGTTTGGCCTAAAGGGAGGCCTATTGGCAGATGGATATAAAAATGGGCAATCCCTTTTCCAGTGCCCTAGTTGTTTGCCAGACAGCCAAACATATTGGGGTAAAGAACTTCTTGTTCTACGACCTCTTGATTGTGATTTAAAATGAGAACAAGAAGGTTCCTTTGGTCCCTTTGGTCCTGGTTCCTCTAACTGTTCTAATTGAAGGGGCATAAGCTTGTTAGCCTTTTGAGTTTTTTCTTGCTGTAGAGTCCTGTCAAAATGTTCAGTTAAGGCCACCAATTCAGTCGTATCTGTAACTTCCTATCCAAACTTGCGTTTTTAATTAAACGGCTAGGAGTTCATTTATAAATCGAGCAGTTAAGTCATTTCAGTTCCTACCAGGAAATACTCCTTGCTGTACTTTTAGCCCACGAATGTTTCACAAACAAAATTTGAAGCAAGTTCTGTAATCTGAAACTGGTTCATCCATTTTTGGTTTACATGACTGTATGAAGGACCAATCAATTTTTGGCAGAAAAATTTTAGGAATTGAATTTAAAAGATTTTCAGCAATTTTTCTAGCTACTTTTGGTCCTTCTCATAAGGAGCTTTTGAAGGGATCTTTAATATCTACCTCAGGTTTGTCCCAGTCTACTGCTGCCATCCATCTCTGAGCTTCACCAGGCTCCAATATCATATGAATAAACTGGTAATGGTCAGGAAGTCCTGGATCATAAGCTCCTGTGAGGATTCTAAATCCTCAGCAAGTTTTTGAGGGTCTTCCCTTGGATCAGAGAAGTCCTTCACAACGACTGTAAACTTAGTTTTAGAACATGGAGTGAAAGTAGTTACAGCAGGCAGGTCTGCCTGATCAGGTCTCACTTTGTAAGGTATCTGTCTAACTTCCTTTATTTTATTATCTTCAGTGTGAAAGGGTAACTTAGCAAAAAGGTTAGTGGACTCAGAGCATGTAGGTAGAGACATATAAAGAGAAGGAATAGTCGAGGTTAGTTCAGAGTACAGTCCTTTTTCATCGTGTCCTTAGTCTCTTGCTTAAGCTTTTCATTTGCTTTTTGCAAAAATCTTTTAAGGAGGCAATTTTTGTTTCATTTAGTCTCTTAGAGCCCTCTGCATACTAATGAAAGAACGCATCCTACTGTTTTTGTGGGCTTTTTGATCTGCCTTTTTCTAATATGCCTCGCAAATAATTTTATCTAAATTAAAACTTCCCCATTTTGGCCATCTTCATTCTAAGTTTTCTTTAGTTAGGTTAACCCGTTTTTCTAAATTGCACACATTCTGGGCCCATAATTATTATACATAAAATTAGCTGGAGTCCCATATTGTGCAGTCCCAGATTCCTTGGATGGAGACGATCCCATTATTAAAATAAGTTACCTGCTGGAGATTCAAGGCCTCTAACTGAATCCAGTACAGTTAATTACTGAATCCAATTCAACCTGAGACTCAGATCAGTCTAAGTATTTCTCAAGTAAACTGAGAGAGCTCCAAACACAAGTTAGTGGAGCTTGGAATCTGAGATAAAATTCACCCATGACCTCCAGTTATAATCAACAGACCAGTGAGCATAACAGGCTTGGCAGGCACCTCTCCTAGTCACCTAGTGTTCCTGGGGGTCACTGGAGTTTTACTTCAAATCCCACTACTGATGCCAGATCTGTTAAAACTTCAGACAAATTAAATTTGGTGGAGTTTAATTGAGCAAAAAAAGAAGAAATGATTCACGAGTCAGGCAGCCTCTAAGATCACAGCAGATTCAGAGACTCCATGGGTGCCTCATGGTCAGAAAAAAATCTAGAAACAAAAAGAATAGAGTAATGTACAGGAATCAGAAGTGAGATACAGAAACAGCTGGATTGGTTACTGGTTGGCCTTTGTCTTATTTGAACACAGTTTGAACACTCAGCAGTCTATCAGTGGTTGAAGTATGCCCACTGGGATTGGCCAACACTCAACTATTGTTACAGGCTCATACTCCAAAGTTAGGTTTTCAATCTTGTCTGCCTATTAAGCTAGGTTACCATTTGTCCACAAGGACTCAAATATAGAAGTACTGAGTCCTTCTCAGGCCATATTTAGTTCTCTTTAACGATAGTAACAATAAAAACAAAACAAAACACCTTTATGTCAATGTCTTCCAAATTTACATCTGGAACACAGATCTTTCTCTTGAGCCCCAGACTAATATAGGACATCTGAAACTTATGTTAATAACTAAATTCATAATTTCACTCCTCATCTACACTCCTCACAGTTTTCACTGGTTCCTAGATGGCAAATCCATACTTCTATTTGTTCAGGCTTCCAAACCTTTGAGAGTCATTCTCAATTTGTTTCTCTCAACCCCCTATAGCATAATTCATAAACAACATTGTTTCTATCTTTAAAAATAAATTCAAAATCCAACCTCTTCCCTTATTATCACCCTGATCCTAGCCACCTTCGTCTTCTGTTTGGATTATTGCAGTAGTTACTTATCTAGTTTCCTTGCTTATTTGTCACTCTCCATTTATTCTTTAAGAGGACCCAGAATAATCTTTTTCAAACTTACCCAGATCACGTCACTCCTCTGCTGATTCCTTCCAATATGTCCCAAATTATTCAGAGCAACAGATATGGCCTTAGCAATACTACGTGGTCCCATTTGATCTGACTGCTCTCCTTCCTCTCTCTCATTGTTTATAGCCCTCCAGCCCATACTGACCTCCTTGCTGCTCCTTGACCCCTAAGACCAAGCACACTGTTCCCTCATTTGCTGTTCACCTGTTTTCTCTCCTTAAAACACCTTTTCCCTCATGTACACATTGCTTTCTCCCTACCTTTTTTCCTAACTTCTCCAATGTCTTTTAATGAGAAAGACTTTTCTAACCACTCTAATATAAAATGGCACTCCCAGCCGCAACCTCAATACTCTATATCCCTCTTTTACTCCTTTATTCTCCTTCATAGCATTTATCAACTTCTTTTACAGTATGAATTTTATTTATCTGTTTACAGTCCAAAGTTCTTTCCTAAGAAATTGTGTAGCAATTGTCTATTTTAAGTTGAGTATCGATCCCCACCTTCTAGAATACTAGTTGCTTAATAAATATTTGTTGAGTGACTGAAAAAATAAAAAATGCTTGCAATGTGTACGTCATAAAAATTTCCAGTTAGGTTGCAAGACCCCCAAGAAATGGAGAGTTTTCTCTTTCCTCATATTTATAGTTTTTGGCCCAAGTAGAAGTTTAACAAATGTTAGCACTGGGGGTTAGAATCAGAAATTGATACAGTTGCCCTGAGCTGAGCTAAATGATTTCTTCAAAAGGTTTGGCTCAGTAGCATGAACTTGTAGCAAGGCAAATGGATTATGCTTCCTACTGTGTATTTGCTCTGACATTATGCTTCAACATGGAGCAGTGTTTATTTTTCTTAATTAACACAAGCAAAAGCCACCATGTGAATGATAATAGAAAGTGTCAAAGTGCTCAGCAGGCTTTCATTTGGCCGAACTGTTCTTATCAGTTTTAAATATTATTCTTATTCTTGCTTTAATTATAAAGCCACCTCATTTCTATTCCTGAACAACTTTCTAGGGGAATGGAAGGAGACATGAAGAACATAACAGATAATTTATGGTTTTGGATAAACAACACTGATCAGTCAGACAACCTGGGCAAGTGAAATCAGCCACGACTGTGGTTTTCTTTGAATTCAAAGCCTTTCTACCTCCAGGAGCAATTTGTGGCAGAAAATGACATATTATAGCACATTTCCATTGGGGCAGCACCCAACCTTCCAAAGGAGGAACTAGGACGTTTACTCTGCTACTCAGCTTATTCTAATGCCTGATAGGAGAAATCACCTTTTCCCAAACCAGAAAACTGGATTTTTAGATTCAGTGCTCTTGTTTTCTCTGGAGAGAAGGAACTACATTTTGAACCTAACTAGCATCAGAAAACTTGTTCCTAGATCATAAAGAAAAAAATCTGTTAGGAATCCGTGCTTTGCCATTAGGCTGCAATAAAATAACTCTAATTAGGCTTGTGAAAAATATCCAGTGATGCTTTGGAAAACAGGGACTTGGTCGAATACTAGGTTCCCAAAGGGTCAACCCCAGTGCTTTCATTTAGATTCTGAAACCAAAATTACTTGCTTTAGCGTTGATGGAAAAACAAAAACATGCGATGTAGTGAAAACATCTCTATGCTTGGATTTTAAAAACCCGAATCTAGTTCTAGTTGTAGCACTAAATAAGCCACATGCCTGAAGGAGGGGGAGGGCCAGCTCTGAACTCCTATGAACCTGAGTTTAATCCTAAATTTTAGGCAACTAATTCGATAAACTTCAGTAATTTCTTGACCTCTCCAGGAGTCAGTTTCCTCATTTGTTGAAGAATAGCATAAATTTGAACCTGATAGAAGTGTAAAGACTAAACAATATGAAATTTTAAAGCACAAATTTCAGTAAAAGTGACTACTCATCTAATCTTGTTTCATGTACTTGATGAAAACCTTAACGTCTTTTACACCTCTGTTCACATGTTAATTTTGATTAAGCGGATTTTATATGATGCATATCTTTTCACATTAAACAGCTTATTTTTCTACCCTTATTTATCCTTCCAGTCTAAATTAAGGGTTGGCTTTGCAGTGTTGGCAAAGCACTTTATACATAGCTTCATTCAACAACAACAGAACTCAACCAATATTTTTGTCTTCAGTTTGATGTGGGTATTGATGAATAAGATGTAGTCCCCACATTCTGTGGGCTCGTAATATAGTAAAGAAAACAAACATATAACTAAGTAAGTAGAGTAAAATCTCTCCTGCATTTGTTTATTATTTCTTTCAACAAGGGAGCAACCTAACTTGGTGTTAATGCCACTGATGTGTACATAAATAGAGTAGGACCTCTGTGCTCAAGGCATATTTGGGATTGCTCTTACAGGGTTTTAAATATCATGTAATATGTCCCATTCTGCCTGTGATCTGATCCGTGCAGCTTGTCTTAGCCATCTCTCCTAAATAGGATTGTGAGCTACCTAAAGGAAGAGATTTTGTTATCTCCATTGTTGTATGTCCATTACTTTGCTTAATGAAATATTTAGCAGATAATAGATGTTTATTAAACAGCTTCAATTTTTAACTTTGTAGTTGGCAGAATAGTGAGTACATTTCTACAAGCAATCTCATTTCTTTTTCACAATAACCCTGAAACATGGGCCTCATTTTATACTTTCTATCAATGAGAAAACAGGCTAAATTTACTTGCTTAAAACCTGACAACTAGTACTTGGACTTATTAGCGGGATTCATACTCAGTCTTTTGTCTCTAAATCCAATATTCTCCTCATGGTATCAGAAGCCTGTGGACATTGGCGTGGAGACTCAGGCTTGGAAAGGGATTGATTCTGCCAGGTCCTGACACAGCTTCTAACACCACGCCCACCACCCCCTCCCCCACCTCTGCAGCACCCTAGATGACTTGTAAGTCCTGAATGTTCCCTGTCCCATCCCCCAAGTTACTGGTTCTAGCTGCAGATCTGCACTGCCTGGGTCTCAGACTAAGAAGTATAGGTCTGGGGGAAAGACAGCATTATGCTCAGGAAATAATCTCTTTTTTATAATTGAATAGGAGAGCAAGATCTCACTTCTCACAGATGCTGTGTGGACAAAAGCAGACTTTTTTTTCATTGTTTCCCACGTGAGAGATATTTTCTCTGAGTGCTTTTCCATACACTTGCCAAACCTTTTCTTCTCTTGGTTTTTGGACCTATTGCAGAAAGACTGTGTCTGAATCATAAGCTAGCTGAGGCTGAGTATGGCCTTTCCACCATGCTAGGGCAAATCTCTCCCTGGGTGTGTTGGATTCTCACAGGTTTATCTGCTTCTATCCATCATCAAGCCCTATCCTCTGCCTGAGAAGATGTTCCTGGGGTATCTTGGGCCTACCCATCACTTTTGATCCACCCATCAGACTCTTGATATGTGCCTAAAACTCTTTAGCTACTTTGGATCAAGGGCTTTTAGTTGGAGGCTCCTGGCCTAGATGTGAGAAGGAAGAGTAGCTACAAGTTCAGGACCTCCACTTTTGAGTCAAGGGAAGCTCCTTTGAGCTAGGTTTATTGTATTTCCTCCTAGGTGCTTTCTCCACTACTCAGTACAGCAGACTTAGGTGTCCAGGTCTCAGCACAGATCTGCAGGCAGGCTTCCTGTGCTCCTTAGTGTGTACATACGCCTGCAAATGCTTTTGTATACAGGTGTCTCCCAGTCTGTGGAGGCTCCTCAGGGCACAATGATGCTCAAGGGTGTGTGCCAGCTGTTGTTCAATGAGGCTTCAAAGCTCTTTGCTTTGGAATCTGTAGGGTCTAGCTCCCCCTCTGCAGTCTGTTCAACTAGTCCAGCTGCAACATTTCTGCCCATGGCTCAGGCTTTCTCAGGCCTGGAAGCTTCTCCACGGGTGGTAACAAGGCGACCTGGTACCTTAGCAATTTTATAACCAGCTCCATGATGATATACCATCCTTGCTCTTTTGAATGTTTTGTTTATATGACTCAGCACAGAATTTAGCAACAATGCTTAAGTCATGAGGATGGCCTGGAGCCATCCCACTTCTCCAGTCTTGTCTGGGGAGACATTGTGTTCCCTTGATGGTCCCAGTGCCCTTCTATCATTACATCCACCTGTAAGAGAGACTTCTAGAGACTTGACTTCCAGACAGACCTGATATCATGCCTGTTGATTCTGGACATTCTTGCCACCCTCAAACAGTGTGAAATAGGTGGTAAATGGAGAACTTGGTGCCCTCAGTTGGCAGAAGGAGGTGGGAAGAAACTGCTACTCTTAGAAACAAAACCTCAAGTATGGAACTCTACCCTGCCACATCCTCTCCAGGTAAAACAAGCTAGAAATTTTATGGGGCTCTCGATAAAAGTTAGAGCCAACTTTACGATACATTGTAATTTGTCTATAACATGAAGCAATGCAAATCACCATGTAAGCCTCAGTGAAGGAGAAACTGGATCAGCCCAGAGCTGAGGAGAAGAGTCAGGACAAGCAGGAAGTGTTCACTCAGAGAGTAACATAGAAGTGCGTTCTAAAGCACGAGGCCAGGGTTCAGGAGGAGAAAGAAAGTTTAAGCATGGAGAATGGTTCAGTTCATTGAGCTCCTGCTGTATTCTTGGTGACCCATCACTAATGTTTGATGAGCAAAGTATCTCCCTATCCTTCTGGCTTGGTTGGGTTCCCTAGAAAAAAAGCCCGAGATGTGGATCCTCATCCAAATGATTTATTGAGGGAATGCTCTTTGGTGAAACATGAAATGCAATAAAGGTAGCAGGATGAAGCAGGCGAAGAAGCTAAGTAAGGATGTGCTCTCAACATCCTGATACCATGGGAAGCTCTGAAGCATGAATTGCCTCACAGAGTAAGTCCCACATTGAGGGAAAAGGGGTGGCATTTTGTACCCTGTGTCGATCAATCATTGATCAAATCCTGACTGGAGCAGTGGGCAGCTTATCAAGCAAGATAGCTCCTTTTAGGCCAAGGGCAATTTTTTTGAGAAAGCAAGTATTCTAGGATGCTAACAGCCAATACTCTCAGTAGGTGGAGAGTGGACATATCTGCTGGCAAAGTGTATCTGAATAGGGCACTGACAGTATCTATGATGCTTTTTACCTCAGTAAGACACAGAAGAGGCTGGGAAGTACCCCGTGGTCCCTTTAAATCTGCCAGACTTACCTACATGCCTACATCTGCCCTCTAGAAGTGGAATAAAAATATGAGCCCTGTTTGAAACAATAGCCCAAGACTGACTTCTCAGCAGTTTGATTCCTTTCTGCTCTTTTACTCCTGCTCCTGCCAATGCTTTCATGTTTGTGGTTCTCATTTCTGAATAGATTCTAAATTTGCTCCTCCAGGCTATGACTGGGCTCATTCCTTAAGCTTCCAGTGCCCCATAGGTAGAGACTAGAAGTCTTAACCTCAGGCTCTTAAAACCTCCTCCCCAGTCTTGGCTACTCATCAACAGTGGCCTCTGTTGTCTTTCTCCCAGGCAAAAGTGACAGACCTGATTACTCATCTGAGTTTATAAGAAGAAAGTCTTATAAAAATCTTTACCATCATGCCTGTAAATTAGTATTTTACAGTCTTTTATTTCACGAACAACAAACTGAAAGTGTTGTTTTTACATTAAAAAGAGAGAGTATTTTTAGCTTGCAAAGGGAACAAGATGATATATGCTGCAGTTGTCAACTGTCTTTTAAAATGTATGTAGCACACGGAACTCATAAATATTTAAAAGGACTAAATAATTATCTGAAGCTCCCCAGTCCACTTTTAAAAAATTATCATTTCCACAGGGAGCCAGGGAGCATTTGTTCTTTGTCAACTGTCCAGGCAGAATTATCATATTTGAAAACTTGTCCCTCCTGTTTGTTACTGTTTTTGTCATTTCTGAATCACTACTCAGGCCCTTTCTTTATTTCCTCACTAGTTTCAATGCCACAAATTTGGCAAGTGTGACAAAATAGCTCAATTACAGATAGAGGATCTGACCATCCTGGAACCTGCTAGAGAGGGGTCATAAATGGGGGCCAAAGGATAGACATAGGGGACATGCTTCCTTTTTCTGGATTGTCAGGAAATCTCCTAGGCAAGGAAGTATGATAATGCCTTCACTACCTGGGACATTCTGAGAATGTGTATACAGAATAAGAGATTTTCCTGGATGGATAGAAAGAATGGCAGTGCAGGAAAATAGAGCAGAGAAATTGTAATTCTGTCTAGGCCACTTACTAATTATGTATCATTAATGCACTTATTATAAAGCAAAGCTCATAATAGTTATCTTGCAGATTTATTGCATTAAGGCTAATGCTGTTCAAGCTAGTTAAAAGGTAGAGCACAATACCTGACACCTATTAGAAGCTCAATAATTTGTTATCTTCTTCTTATTCAGTCTTTTAAATAACAGCATTTACAATTATTTTTAAAAGTAGAATTAAATATACTTATGTAGTGTTCCTATCTTCAACATGGTGAATCTTTCTTAAATGTTGCATTGCCTTGATGACTCCATGTCATTATCAACAACAATAATTTAAGCCTAAGACATGGATGACCCTCTGGTATACGGAAATACATAGTGTTGATTGTCCCTGCACTAACTCTTCTCAGACTGCAATGCATACTACTTTTCCTCTACCTACTTTTTCTGTATTCTCTTTTTCCATATTATTTATCAGGAAAGACATGTGTTTACTTGCAGAAAATTCCCCACTTGATTATTGCCTAGAAGTTGATGTGCATTTATAGACCAGATCACCAAGCCTGGCAGAATTGCAAATACTCAGGGTTTCTGTTCCTGAGAATACAGAAGACAATATATCATGAACATCCTACCAATAAAACACTTAGAAAACATTGTATGAAGAAATGATAAACCTGATTTTAAATGCACAGCAGGGCTCTAAAGAATGTAAGGGAAATATCAAGGAATGAAAAGTGAAGAATCTGACATCAGACATGAGTAGACACTGAGGTTTCTGCTGCTTTAGAGGTGGCTGAAATATTTGAGAGTTAGAGTTTTACAAGCCACATATGTTTAGAAGGAAAAATGTTGGACCAATACTAACATCCCCATGTAAACCTGTGATGCTGATAATGCTTCATCTTCAGTTATGAGATGGACCAGGCTTTTACAAAATGGCACCTCAGAGATAAAGAAAAAATAACTTGTTTATTTTGCCCTAAATTTTACATAAGAGAAAGAAAAAAAATTCCCTGAGAATGTATAATCATAATGCTCTGCTCATAAGAGTTTAAATTTAAATTTGCAATGCCTGCACGGCCCAGGAAACCCTAAGCTGATAAATTTAGACAAAAGGTGGTCCTAGGCTGGTAATATCTCAAGAGGACTCTGCAGAGGCAGTTGTCTTAGCCTAGATTCCTTAGAAGCCAAGTCTGTGGCAAAGGACTTGGGGATAGTATTTTACGAGGGTAAGTGAGAGACTAAGTGAGTTAAACTGGAAAGGAAGAAAAGCTGCCAGTATAAGGATGTGTTTTGGGGTAGTGCGACTTCTTATTGATCCCACAGGACTTTCTTCCAAGTAACCATATGACTTATCTTGGCAGTCTTCCCAGAAGAAGCAGGAGGACAGCTCTATCTTTTAATTTGTCAAAGGTTTTCCTCATAAGGTATTAACTACCCTACTGTGTCAGTGTTTACTGAGCCAGGTCTGTGATGTTCTCAACCCTGGCATCAAAAGGGAAGTTTCAGGCAACAGGCAAGAGACAAGTGGTATGAGTGTGATGGTGGGTGATATTGGGTGTGCCTACATGAAATCGGTAGGACTCATAGGAGATCTGGTCACCACAATGGCAATAGAAACAAAAAGCAATTTAGGCTGAAAGGCTCTGAAATTGAACAGAAGTAATGTCTTCTATACCATAGTGCACATGATTACCACAGATAAGATTCCACTGATAGTATACTTGCACCGAAAATTTACACAACACACAAAAATGCAAAACACCATGAGGAAGAGCAAACAAACCAACATAAAACCCAAGAAAATGTATGTGACAAAAAAAAAATCAGGCATCATTTAAAACGTATGTGTAAAATCACTGTACATGATGAAAGGAGAAACAACCCTAACAGCAGATTTCCATCTAATTTATGGACATACTTCTCCCTCCAGCTTAATGCAGTCCTTCTGTCTTTAGCTACAGGTTCTGCTTAGTGACTTGCTTCAAAAGAGTACACAGTGGAAAGGAGTGAAAAGTAATGTTATAGGACCAACGGCTTGGTATGCCCACTGTGCAGTAACAGACCCATTACACTGAGGCAACAGGGTCTGCAGCAAAGAATTTAATGATCACAGGGTGCTGAGTGACAGGAGACCCTCAAATCCATCTCCCCAAGGGATTCTGGGCTGGGGTTTTTAAAGGGCCCACGGATGGTGAGGAGCTAGAAAACTGGGGAGGCTGAATTATTGGGGAAAGGGGGATGCAGACATCAGGGTGTGGAAACTGCCTTTTTTGGTGAGTCAGCTTCCTGTGGGCTCCTTTGGACCAGTTGATGTCAGCAAGATCCATCAGACCAGCTGGTGTCAGTAGTTTTATCAGTAGGCAAGACCTGAAGGATTATCTCAAAGGGAAAGCTTAATGTTATGTAATGTTCACGTTGTTTAATCTAAAGAGCAGCTAAAAAGAACTACAATCTTGTAACAGAGTCTGCATGATTCTGGGACAATAGGGGCACCAAATAACTATGAGGAAGGAGGTCAGAGAATAAGCTGACTTAATGATTAATGCTGAATGTGCTGCAAGCTTGGTTTATTTTCATTTATCCTCCTCCCTTCTTCCCTGATTAATTTTATAAAGTTTGTAGGGATGGTTTCAGTAACTTTACAATAGAGAAAATGGGCAAACACCACCCTGGTCAGTTGATCAAAGCTAACATCATCTGTGATAAGTCATGTCAGTAGAATGTACCCTTTATGTGACGTGATGAGAATGGCACTTTACATATGTGATCCTCCTCCCCCAAACCAATAATTCCAGTCCAATCTTGAGAAAATCATCAGAGAAATTCAAACTGAAGGACATTCTAAAAAGTACCTGACCAGTACTCTTTAGAACCATCAGTCATCAAAAACTGTCACAGTATTGAGAAGCCCAAGGAAATAAAATGAATAAATGTAATGTGATATGCTAAATAGAATTCTGGAACAGCAGAGGGCCAGTGGGTGAAAAACTTGTGAAACATAAATGAACCACAGAGTTTAGTTAACAGTAATATACTAGCATTAGTTCCTTAGTTGTGATAAATATACTATGAACCGTAAGATAATAAAATGCAAGATGATAAAGTTAAGGAAAATAGAGTGAAGGAATGAGATATGGTATACAGAAACTCTCCATATCAACCTTATAGCTTTTCTGTAAATATAAAATAACTACTCTAAAATAAAAACTTTATTTAAAAAAATGACTGGCACATTGACTAATAAAATTCACAAAATCAAAATCTAAACTCATCATCATCCGATAGTTTGCCTTTCTTCTTTCCTGGCTGTACCCAGGAGGGAAATGGAGCAGGGCAGTAAGGCAGCCCACCAGGAGTTGAGGCATGTCCAAGAAAGTTGCCAGAGCTGGCTCGTGGTCCTGAAAGAGTCAGAACTTATGTGATGAAGTCCTCTAAGAGAGGAAGCAGTCCTGGAGGTTAGAAGATTTATTATATGTAGGGGAAATGAACAGATAAATAAATACACTAAGGAAAATGAAAGCCAAGATTCTAATGCCAGAGAAGAAAATACAAATATGAAAATGTGGAAAGCTAGAATGAACACTGTGGTGTTGCACTAGTTAGAGGTATCAGTGTAAACACATGGTCTTCAATAAATACATGTAGATACAGAAATATATGTATACACATGTAAATACATATATGTATCATTGCACCATGCATAATACATATGCATCATATATGTATAGGTAATGTATGTGATATGTATGTGCATAGGCACATAATTTCATATGTATAATATATATGTAAAATGACTCCACACTAAAAGGTCTACAGGCTTTTGGTGAAACGGCTGAATTCAGGGCTGGGGCAAAGAAAGTTAAAAATGAATTTGGAATATCTTGTGCCTGGAAGTAGGCACAAAGTATGATGGGGACACCTAAAAAGAACAGGAGTCAGCACAAAAATTACTGGCCAAATCTGAAGGAATGTATCAAAATAATTAATGGGAATAATGAATTCTAACCCACTGAAGAAATTAAGAATTTATCAATCCACATGGCTATAAATAGATAAATATAAAATATTCTTTTTTACAGTAGAATTTCCAGCAATAGGCCGGGTACGATGGCTCACACCTGTAATCCCAGCACTTTGGGAGGCCAAGGCGGGTGGATCACAAGGTCAGGAGATCAAGACCATCCTGGCTAACACGGTGAAACCCCGTCTCTACTAAAAATACAAAAAATTAGCCGGGCGTGGTGGCGGGCGCCTGTAGTCCCAGCTGCTTGGGAGGCTGAGGCGGAAGAATGGCGTGAACCCAGGAGGCGGAGCTTGCAGTGAGCCAAGATCGTGCCACTGCACTCCAGCCTGGGTGACAGAGCCAGACTTCGTCTCAAAAAAAAAAAAAAAAGAAAAGAAAAAAAAGAATTTCCAGCAATAAATATAGAAAGAATGATGGAATTAGAAGATCTGCATTTAGTAACCACATAGTTATAATAAATGAAGACAAGAAATGTCAATAGTGAGTGATACTCACATAAGAAAGAAAATTTTTACGTAGTCTCAAGGTATCTCCTGTTACAATGTATACTAATTACAATGAGAAAAGAAGTAATTCTACAGTGTTGAAATCTAGCAGACACAACTTTAAGTAAGGCAGCAAGTTCACACCACCAGTTAGGGACAAATCAATATTGTGTACCACAGAAGAGAATGCAAAGAGAATATAGTATCAATTCTGTAATATTCTGTCCAAAAATGCATAACTAAAGGAACATTATAAATAAACATTAGACAAACCCAAGTTGAGAAACATTTAACAAAATGACTGGCTTTAATCTTCAAAAACATCAAGGTTGTGAAGGTTAAAAAAAAAAAAAAAACCGAGAAATTGTTCCACATTAAAGGAGACTACATGACAACTGAGTGTAAAATGTGATCCTTAATTGAATCAATTTACTAAAAAAAGGAGATTATTGTGACTTCCACTCCGAGCCATGTTGGAGTAAGAAGGGCCAGATCTATACTCCTCCAATGAACAACTAGAAAACAAAACACATTATGTGAGTCACTCATTTTTAGTCATTGGGCAATAGCATCTCAAGACTGTAATCTCTGAAAGTCTTTGTGCAGATTCCTCTTCGTTTTCTTCTTTGGAAAATCTAACAGTTTGGACCCATAATTCTGATCTCTCATCTCAGCGAGATGACCAGGCTTTGATTGTTCTTCCTTCCCTTCTTTCTTCTATCTAGGATCACAGGTGGGAGATAATTTGCACCTTCATAGCTAATTTCATAGAACATCATGAAATGTGACATTGGGTAGTGTCTTCAGGGGATGATTGGTTTAGTAGTGGGATTAAATTGGCCTTATGATAAAGACTGGACTCACAATAACAAAGCGTGAAAACATGCATGGAAAGGAATACAGTGATTTTTAGTAACTGTATGTCAGAAGAATGTCCAGTGTATTTAAGGGAATACACCAAATTTGGCACCAAACAATATAAAATTCAAAATATCCAAGAGTCAAAAATTCCTGGGCATAACAAAACAGTAGTATGTGCCCATAACTAGGAAAAAAAAATCAATAGAAACAGACCTAAAAATGACAGATTAGAGAATTAGAATATAAGTATAATCAGTTTTTGTAAATTGGAATCATATGTTCAAGAAGATAAAAGCATTAAAATAATGAGGAATAATTAGTTGAAATTGACTAATTCCTGAAAAAGTAAAACTTATCAAAATTAATATAAAATTATGGAAAATACAATAGCTCTGTGACTAGCGAGAAAAATCAGTCTATGACATTAAAAAAAAAAAAAAAAACTTCTCACAAACTATACCAGGCACAGCTAGTTTTAATAGTAAACTTTCCTAATCTATAAGGGAGAATAAAACAGCTGACTTAACAGTATCTCTTCCAGTACAGATACAAATAAATATTTCCTGGATATTTACATGAGGCCTCCATGACCTTCTTACCAAAGCCTTACAAAGGCATTATAAGAAAGGAAAATTGTTTTTTATAAACGTAAATACAAAGAATACTAATAACAGAAGCTATTGATAGCCAAAAATTTATATATAAATCTAAATCTATCCATATCCATATCGATATCTGTATCTTTATATACCTTATAACTAAATTGAAAATATTCTAGTAATGAAACTTTGGTTTAACATTCAAAAATATATTGTTTCCATATTTACAAAATAAAAGAAAAATATACGAATACTCAAGAGATGCAGATAAAGTATGACAAAGTCAACATCTATGATAGAAAGCTCTTAGCAAACTAGAAAAAGAAGAAAACTTGTAAAGCATATTTATAAACTAATAGGTGTGAAAATAAATTTTAGATGCAATGTAAAACATTTAATATCAGAGTTAAAGCCATTTATGCCTACCCACAACACTTCCATTCAACATTCTATTATATCAAAAAGAAGCAAGATATTATTGAAAAAGGACAAGAGGAACAATGAAGAAAATGAAAAAACTTACCCTACTAATTTTCATAATTTATTGTATAGCTACAGTGATTAAGATATTGTGTTATTAGCATCAGGGTAGTAAAAAAACCCCTGTAAACAGAATGATAGTACAGAAACAGACTTACGCATATATAACTACTTGATTATGATAACGGTAGTACTCAAGAACAATGAAGAAAATAACTGTTTTCAGTAACCCTTCTTGGGAAATTGAATGTTCATGTGAATAAAAGTCTTGCTCTCTATTTCACAACTCAGAAATAACAAATTTCAGATGAATCTTTAAATGGTAAAAAGTAAAACTGGGGAATACAAAAAAATATATTTATAACATTGCAAAATAACAAAGGTTTAAATAAAACTAAGACTACCAATCATAGCGGAAAGCTTTAAAATTGGACTATATTTAAATTGTCGACCTCTGTTTATCATAAGAATTCAGTAAAACAAAGTAGAAAAAGATTTTTTTCAATATATAGAAACAAAGGAGGGCTTCCATTAAGATATATAAAGAACACTTTCAAATTAATAAAAATTTTAACTTAAAAATTAATTACAAAGGAGTAAGATGATCTAACAAAAATTGTAAGAAATCTGGAATACTTCACAAAAGAATACAAAAGTGGAAAATAATGATATGAAGTTATTGTCAGTAAGACAAAAAATAAAACAATCATGAGATATCACTTCACATTCACCAAAATGTCTAAAAATAAGAATTTTGATAATTTGTAAAAATGTGGAACAGTAGAATACTTTTTATTTTATTTTATTTTATTTTTATTTAGTTTTAAGACAAGGTCTTGCTCTGTTGTGCAGGCTGAAGTGCAGTGGCTGGACCATGGCTCACTGTAGCCTCAACCTCTTAGGTTCAAGCAATCCTTCCACCTCAGCCTCCCTAGTAGCTGGGACATGCGCCACCACGCCCAGCTAATTTTTGTATTTTTTGCACAAATGGGCTTTTGCAATTTTGCCCAAGCTGGTCTTGAACTCCTGGGCTCAAGTGATTCACCCACCTCAGCCAAGGATACTTCTTAATACTGACTGCTTGCTTCAAATATTTCAGAAAACATTGTCATTAATCAATTTGAACCTACAATGTATTCTGGCAATATCTTTCAGAAATGCATTATTTTGTGTAAGAATATACAAGAATATTTACAGAATTATTAATCACCACAAACTAGTAACCACACAAATATCTATTCATTTCAAATAATAAAGTACTGTAAGAAAATGTTAAACTGCAACTACACATTGAAACATAAATTTATCTAACAACATAATTTTGAGCCAAACAGTTCAAATGTAACATACTACTAACTAGATCATTCAATTTATGTAAAGTTAAACATAGAAAAGCTAATAGACAATGTTAGAAGCCATGACACTTGTAAAGTTGAAGAGGAGAGACAGAAGAATGTTTTGGAGGGGGTGTGAGGAAGGCTTCTGGGACTCTCAATGCTCTGTTATTTAAAATGTGTCTACCTAGTAAGAATGTATTGAACTCCTTATGTGCACTTTTTTGTATGTGTGTTCTATACTGATGCAATAGAATTTTCAAAAGGGTGTTTCATGCAGTTTAGAATAAGGAAAAATTGGAACAAATGCAAATGCCCTTCAATATGTTAGTGATGAATAGATTTATAATGCATAACTAACATGGAATAATATCCAGTCTTTTAAGCACTGTGATACTAAGGTAAGACACTGAAATGAAGTGGAAAATAGAAAACATTATAAAATATTCAAAACATGATTCTTTCCCATCCCCCCAAAAAGTTTAAACTCATGACTCCTTTTCAATTTACTTAAATAAAGGTAACTTCTTTTTCTAGCTCAAGTGAACTCCTCAGAAATTACTCAGCTCCCTGAGACAGCTCAGAAATATTTTGTTTCTGTGTTTTCAGTAAATTGCTCAGCTGAGATTACCTAATGACATTTGTAACCAGAAAAGTTCCCTTTTCTACATTTAACCTGGGAAAATGATCTGTGTTGAATAGTAACTAAAATATTATCTAACATTCTTATGATTTGAAATACTTTAACACCTTATTTTCTTTATGTGAATTTATATTACTGGATAAAACACAGACCTAATAAAAGGCCTCATCTCAGCTTTACCCTAATTGTTGACTTTCTTGTAATATGACTGATAATTAGTCTGTGAAAAATTTCTGTCATATTACAAGAAAGTCAACAATTAAGGTAAAGCTGAGATGAGGCCAATTATCAGTATTTGCTGGTCAAGTCCCATTCCATTACAGTGGAGATCACAGAGATTCCTCTCATATATTTTAAGATGAAAAAGAACATTTCAAAAAACAAAATATAATGACAATATTTAGGTAAAATAAAATTATATAGATATGTGCATGTACTTTCATGCACATAAGTACAGATATGCAATGAAACCCCTCCAGATTCCTGTTTAGGCCAAGGGAGGCACCACTTAGAGATTAGATGGAGGAGGAGGGGGAGCCTGGGGTATTTACTCCTCTGGCTCCCTTCCTGTTGCTCTGTGGTTTTTGGTAGCAGTGTCCCTCTACCACCAAAGGCTACAGATACAACTCTCTTTCTGGTAACCACTATTTCTTCTATTTCTTCTATTATTTCAGCCTAATGACATGCTGAAGTAAAGCCCAGCCTGAGACCCAGTGAAAATTAGAAAGACATTCTGTTTATAGAGAAGCAGGCAAAAAACTTCCCACATCAACTTCTCATCCTCATGTGATCACAGCCACTTCACACCTCTTATGACCATGTTGAAAGAGAAATAGAAGCGGGGCCAGCCACTTCATGTTCTCTATAAAATGTAAAGTATACAGAGTTTAAATAGAGACTGAAGATGATGTCCGTGTCAACCTAAGTGAGAATCGTCCAATGCAGATGAATAAAGCTTTTAAAACACTGTGAGTCATTTTTGAGAGTACATGGAAGAAAGAGAGGAAAGGAGAGGATTAGCAGATGCATGTGTGTGGGTATGAAGGGGCTCCCAAGAGGCAGGCTCTTGGCTTTAGTCCTTCCAGAGAAAAGGAAGGTGGAGGACACGGATCAGTAAGGGAAGACATTCCACATAACTTTGAACCCTGTGTTTCCATTTCTAAGGTCACAAAGCCACAGAATCAGAACCAACTGATCCATGGAAAGAAAAGACAGGGATCAATGTGAGGTAGGAGCAAAATCTGCCTCTGTTTTTCTTTTCCCACTGATGGCTTGTCTCATGTAAAGAATGGGTCTTAAAATCAGACTTACCTATTTTACTTTTTGGCAAGGATCAAGGCAGGAAATTATCTTGTTAATTTCTTTTTTTTTTTTTTTTTGAGACGGAGTCTCGCTCTGTCACCCAGGCTGGAGTGCAGTGGCACAATCTCGGCTCACTGCAAGCTCCGCCTCCCGGGTTCACGCCATTCTCCTGCCTCAGCCTCTCCGAGTAGCTGGGACTACAGGCGCCCGCCACCACGCCCGGCTAATTTTTTGTATTTTTAGTAGAGACGGGGTTTCACCGTGGTCTCGATCTCCTGACCTCGTGATCCGCCCGCCTCGGCCTCCCAAAGTGCTGGGATTACAAGCATTCCTTATTTAAATTTTCTGCTTTTATTATTGGCATCCATCAGTGTTGATTTGGGCCTTTTGTTCCCCCATCACTGTGAGTCCTAGTGAGGTGAAGTGAGCCCAGAGCTCCCGAAGAAAGTTCGCCAGAGCACCTGCATCTGTCCTGGTTTCTCAGGGGCAGCAGATGTTGTGAGTTGCGGCTGCTCTGCATTACTAACAGTTTTTCTTTGTATTTCAAGTAGTTTTAACAGTAAGTGTTACTCTAAATATTACCTCTTAGCCCCAGGCTTCCCAGTGAGAATGGATCAGATTGCCTGTAAGGCTGCAGCTCTCAGGGGGCCCTAGCCTGCCAGTCATTCAGCAAAGAAAGCTCTAGACTGTTCTTTGTGGGGCTGCCTAGATCTGTCTTTGGATGCACAGAGAGCAGAACCAGGAAACCAAATGCTAATCTGTTCTCTGAAGGATTTCATAATGCTTTTTTTCTTCTATTTTTTAAAAACAAGTTTTTAAAAAACATTTCAGTAACTTTTTCAAGTCTAATGTTGATCATACATAATTGAGGAAATAAAGTTTTATATAAGAAAATAAACATGAGCCATAAACCTAACACCCAGATATATTCACTCACTGCTTAGACATTAAGATATTTCTTTCCATCCCTTCATCTACTTTATCTATTTGTGTTTTTTAAGCTGCTACTATTTAATATAAGAAGACTATTTAAAGAACCCCACCTTCCTTTTTTCCTCTCCATTTCTGTCTTATGAGTACATGTGTGTATGCTTCTGACCTGTTCATGACTCTGTTATTTTATCTTTCTGAATTTTTAGCTGCTGCTGCCACAGTTAGCTGTCTATCACTCTTTTATAAATGCTCCAAACCTTGCTATTATTTATTTACGTAAGTTCCAGAGTATTTCTCAAAATCCATACAGTAAACTATATAATTTGAGAATAAAACCAGTTCCATTTTTGAACAACCTTCTTCTCCCCGACCTTCAGATTTAGTATCAGTTCTGGCAGAATTATTCATACCTTAAGGTCATGCTAGGTAGGCCTCTGGATACTATTCCTGTGTGTTCCCATAGTTTTCTGGTCTTTGTGTAGATACATGAGGCTGCCCATGATGCTACCCTCTTCCAGTACTCACACCCATCTTGACTAGCCTTCTTAGAAGATCCTTGCCTTGTT
Organism: Hylobates moloch; assembly: GCF_009828535.3. Classification (NCBI taxonomy): domain Eukaryota; kingdom Metazoa; phylum Chordata; class Mammalia; order Primates; family Hylobatidae; genus Hylobates; species Hylobates moloch. Next base: position 94,596,231 of record NW_026652283.1, read on the forward strand.
TCACAATCCTAATGTTACCATCATTCTCATTATTGTCTGAACCAGAAATCTGTGAGGCATCAATGACTCCTCCCTAGCCTTTATCCCTAGCATACAATCAAGATCCTCTGATTCAAACTCCTGAATTGTTCTGAATTAATATCTTTCTATCCTTTCCCTTCAATGTCACCCTGTTTTGAACTCTGCTCATGTCTCCCCTGAATTACAAATCCATACAACCTCGTAGAAAACACAAGTTGGTTCCACACTCACTGCCTCTAAAGCCTATTCCACTGACATTTAGAAATTCTCAATAGTTTGTTCTTTCCCAGGCTTTTTTTTTTTCAACCTGCATTCCTTAAGTTCCTGAGAAGCATGCTAAAGCAGTAGTTCTCCAAGTGTGGTTCCAAGACCAGCAGCATCAGCATCACCCAGGAAGTGGTGATGCAGATTTAAGAGATGCAAATTTCCATGCCTCAGCTAAGACCTCTTATAGTGGGACCTCGAAATTTGTTGTTGTTGTTTGTTTTTGAAATGGAGTTTCGCTGTTGTTGCCCAGGCTGGAGTGCAATGGCACGATCTCGGCTCACTGCAATCTCTGCCTTCAGGGTTCAAGTGATTCTACTACCTCAGCCTCCCGCGTAGCTGGGATTACAGGCATGCACCACCACGCCTAGCTAATTTTTTGTATTTTTAGTAGAGAAAGGGTTTCTCCATGTTGGTCAGGATGGTCTCGAACTCCTGACCTCAGGCGATCCACCTGCCTCAGCCTCCCAAAATGCTGGGATGAAATTTGTTTTCAAAAACTTTCCTGGTGACTCATATGCATACTAAAGTTTATACTGAAAGAATATACTATTTAAATACCTATTTTATTGGCTTTGGGGATAGTGTAATTTTACATGTATAAAGATTTTTGGAGAACTCTCACTTTCTTCAACGAGGATACTAAGGCTCAAAAGTATATATGGCATGGCCAGGATAACCAACTAATTAACAGAAATGCTGGAACCAGCAGCTGCATCAGTGGCAAGTGGTGTTTCCACCATTCCATGCTGTTGACAGGACAGTTGTCATGCCTACAGTCGAGAGGAATACCTTTGAATTCACAGCAGAGGTTTTTAGTCATGTAGATCCCTGATGACGCAACTCACTTCGGCAGACTTTATCACCAAAGAATGAAAGTTTCAATCAATGTAAAAAGTTGTGAAAAATGACCATTATCTTTCTTTTCTTTTTCTGGAAATTTGTTATTGTCATTTCTTTTGAGAGAAGATCTCCCTCTGTCACCCAGGCTAGAGTACAGTGGCACAGTCAGAGCTAATTGCAGCCTCAACCTCCCAGGTTCATGTGATCCTCCTACCTCAGCCTCCCAAGTAACTGAGACCACACGCATGTGCCACCAAACTTGGCTAATTGTTTGCTGTTGTTTCTTGTAGAGACAGATTCTTGCTATGTTGCCCAGACAGGTTGGTCTTGAGCTCCTGGGTTTAAGTGATACTTCCACCTCAGCCTCCCAAAGTGCTCCAAGGTGGATCACAGGCATGAGCCACCACACCTGACCAGTCTTCTTTAACTTTCAATCACCTCCCTTGTTTTTTGGTCAGCCTCTGAGATGTTGACTGTAAGGTCTTGCAGGACAAAAAGTATGTCTTCTATGTGTTACTAAGCTAACAGTAATGTTTCTATTATTAGGGAAAACACAGACTCATGGGAAAATTATAAAAATAGGATATTTGTGAAATGTGGCAGGCACTTTTATGTGCTGCCTTGACATCTGCCAGTGTCAAGCTTGGTTCAGCCATGTTTGAGGGAAATATATAACATATAAGAGATATATTACAATTGTAAATATAGTTTAGTAAATTCATTTCTTAGAATTGTTCCAAGAAAAATACATGTATGCATTCAGATGCATAGCACAAGGATATTCTGTGCAGATGTTTGTATAGTAACAAATAGGATAACTATTATAAAAACTAAGACACATTCATGTTAAGAATGCTATTTAGCTATTACAATTGAATAGGTTTCATTTAAATACAGTATTTTGATAGAAGAAACTCTCCAGGACCTACACTGTTGCATGAGAAAAAAAGCTATGATACACTTAAAATTTGTTAGTTTTAGTTAAATTTGTAGTTAAAATAGCCATCAAAAATAATTGTATGTCTGTAATATCTATCATATGTAACATAACAAACAGCATCTGATGTATAGAATATTCCCACTCCAATCTTTTTTCTTCTATTGTGTTTGATTTATTAAAGTTTAATGCACACACAGCAAAATGTACAATCTGAAGTGTAAAGCTCAATTACATTATATAAATGCATGTACTTATATGATTACCACCCAGATCAAGATATAGAACAGTTCCATCATCTCAGTGTGTTTCTTTATACTCATTTCCAATTAAGTCCCTGTATACCCAAAGAGTGAATCACTTTTCTGACTTCTATCCCCATAGGTTAATTTTGCCTAATTTTGAACTACGTAAGAATGAAATCATACATTATGTATGTTTTTGTGCCTAGCTTCTTTTACTCAACATAATGCATTTGAGATTCGTTAGTGTTGTTGTATGTGCCAGTAATTTATATCTTTTTATCAGAAAGTGGTATCACATTGGGTGAATATACTACCATTTGTTTACTCATTGTCTTGTTGATGAACATTTGAGTACTTCCCAGTTTTTTGCTAAAGCTTCATTAATTTTTGCATGTAAGCCATTCCACTTGTTTTACCCTTTTTTTCCCACCAGTTTCTTGCATATTTATCACCCTCAAGACTTTAGCCAAGCCAAGATGTATTTTCCAACCACGAAAACCCCATTGCTACCTTTCTCCATTTATTTCCCCACTGCCAATAACAACAGTGATTTCTGTTATCTGAAAATGTTATATCCCTATGTCACGTGATACTTTATTTTTTTTCTTGGGACAGTGCTCCACAAACTAGGTGGAAAGTAAGAACAAAGCAAAGGTATCATCCCCTATTTCCTTGCATATACCATAGCTTCTAGCATTGTGCCATACGCCATATTTGTTAAATATACAAAATGTTAACTTTAACCTTCATAAGAGCTCAATAGGGTAAAAATATTTGCAAATTTCATCAACACCATTAATTGAGTGCTTGCTATGAGTCAGATGTTCACACTTGAATTCCTTTGTCAGCCTCACTCCTAACTAGCTACATTTACTTGGCAAACTACACAGCTACTCAAAACCTCAGTTGCAGTATCTGTAAAATGACAGTATTAGCTCACATTGATATGAGGTTTACTTAAGGCATAGTGATTTGCCTGTTGTACCAGAAACCCAGAAACATTTCATACATATTACTCATTATTACCTAATTTAGCTTTCATTAGAAATTTCTAAATTTCATTTAATTCTGCAGCATTTCCATTTCCATCATCATTCTATACCCACTAATAGCACTGTTACATGACAAACAGTTCTTAATTTGCTTGTTTCTGGTCTTTCCTCATTAAAATGCAAACTCCATGAGGGTGGACATTTTGTCTCTTTTAGGAAGCATTGCATTCTTACCCCTAGAAGAGTGCCTGGCATTCAGTAGATTTTCAGTTAACATTTATTAAATAAATGAATTAATATTTTTAGTATCTGCTTTGTTATGGGTGAGACCGAGGCTTAATGTTGCAAATTCTATTGCTGAGGCTAACTGTCCTTTCCTATTCCTAGCAAGCTACCCCTCTGCTTGAATCTGGCCGGTAGCAGAGACCCCACTACTCAGCAAAAGTCTACCTGGCATTGGTAGTTCTGATTTTTAGGAGTTCTTCCTTATTCTTAGCTGACAGCTCTCCCCCTGTGCAAAATCACAGTGTCTCTAAGTTGAAAAGAAACTTGGGTAAAAATCCCAATGCCTGAGTACCCAGCAGTTCCTGTTTGCCTGATATGTCATGCTGGAGGCAGCATTTAATTCAGATGAGAAGTGACACCCACGTCCTGATGCCTCAGCTGCCAGCAAAAGGCCACTGACAACTTCCATTACACAGAAGGGTGAGCCAGGTGTCCTAGAAAAACTCCAGCTTCTCAAATCCCGTCTACCTAATTAGATTCTCTCTGCAGTTAGCTGGATCCCTTCCACTGTGTCAAGCCCCAAATTCTGCCTTTAAAAGTGTACGACTTTAGTGCTGCAGTTTTGTAAAGAAAGAGCTGAAGTTGGGGATATTAGGGACAGCAGAAGCTAGGTGACAGGAAGGACGAAGGGAAGAGGATGGGAAAAAGAGAGAAATGAATATCAAAATGTACCCACTTCTATATTTAGCAGAAGATGTTTTGTTTTAAGACATTGATTTGTGAGAAGTGTTTAACCTCATTAAGTTTACAGTTTTGAGATTTGGGAGAAAAAATTCTCTCCCTTCTTGGCTGCTGTAGGATGCTAAAATGGTTGGCTTGAGAAAACCTTTAAATACAATCATTATTACTAACTCTAATCATCTTGGTTTCTCTTTTTGGTTATGAGCTTTTAATGCCAAGAGTGGGAGACCTATGTCCCCTAGGTATGCACCTTAAATTACATACATAAATGCATTGAGGAAGTAACTACAGAAATGGTGATGGGAAGCAATGGCAGCAAAGGTGATTTGAGATAGTAAAATGAAACGGGTTTATTTCAAAGTCATTTTCAGTGACTATACCACTGACATCAAAATTGTGTTTGTGTGTGTGTGTGCATGTATGTGAGCTGGAGCAACCACAAATCAAGTAAAATTTAGAAAAAATAAAAATTGTTTCATGAGTTCAGAGCAGAAATGATTCTCTCATATTAAGCAGTATGTTTCACATGAGAGAGATGAAATCCACTAATGTCACCATATTTTTAATCCAAAATCAAGACTTATTATGTGACTATAAGATATAATTTTTGAAATTGAGAAAAATCACAGAAAATTGGGTCTTTCTAAGAATGTCCTCTGTATGCAGAAGGCCATAATGTGGTCCTCACTAAGCACAAAGAGGAACTTTATTTCGTATTATTTCCAGTGTACAAATATTTCTTTAGCCATTTGCAAGGCCCTGGTAAAGAGGGGATGCCATTCAACATAAATCAAATAATGACATGCCTTCAAGGAACTTGCAGTACACTGGAGGAGAACCAGTGTTTATGCCGGTTACCACAGGACATGGTCTACAGTGATAAATGCATTGCTAATCACCACAGAGAAATTGGACTAGAGCATCCCAAGGGGAGATTATATATTACTGCTAAGTGGTGGCTGATGGCTCATAATGTAAATCTATAGAATCAATTTAACATAATTACTTTTTTAAAAAAATGAAAGGTGTCCTGAGGGTCCTTTGATTTACATGAGTGGAGGAGGCACGTCTATCCAGTTAGGTCTTAGGAGATTCTGCATAATGTTTGAGGGCAGAGGGTGGGGTTAGGATATCAGAAGAACAAGACACTAAAAGAATAGGATGCCTAACAGGAGAACATATGAGTCAGATGCTGCAGGAGGCACTGGGGGCTTTTAACCAAGACATCAAAGAAAAAACCTTATGCTAGGAAGGTCGCTAAAAGCGTGCTTACAGAGAGCAGTTCCTGATTCCTTTTTCTTCTCCTGTCAGCTGAGGTGAGGGCCTGTTGGAAGAGGTGGCATTTGAGATGGTACTGTGGTTGGGAGAAGAGCATATGAACATGAGACTGAAGGGAACATAAGGGTAAGTAATGCCCAGACTCCATCCCATCCATGGTCTATGAGCCAAGCCCAGTTTTACCCTCCAACCTCCATGCCGAGGCTATAGGAAGGTTGAAGCAGAAGCAATTACTCATTAGACAAAAGCTGCCTGTAGTGTTTTACGCCCTTGGCCCATGCAGATGCCTTTGTTACAGCTCCAAGCAAACCTCTTTCCCTTACTCTTGTCCTAAAGCCCTTTTGATGAGGGATGAAAGAGTGCCTTAAAATTCAAATAACTGCTACCATAGAATGTTAATGTAGGTTCAAATTAAAGCATCACTTTAATCCCGTGTATAGGCGCTCCTAATGTTACTATGATTCTGTGTAGGGCCACTGCCCCTTTCAAGACCCTGAGGTTGTAAAAGATTGATGGGAAAGGAGGCACACAGCATTAGAAACATAGATGGTAGTATCATTGGACAGGGAAAAAAAGGAGGGGGCGGGGCAGAACATAAAGCTCAGAGGGCTATTGGCTTCTCTACTCTGAGATTAACCCTCTATTTCCATTTCTGGAATACAAAATTCTTCAAACCTAAGGAAGCTACAATAGGCCATAATACAAGGTCTTCTCCTTACAGTCGTATCAGTATCAAGTGTCAAATTCATCTCCTAGCACTCATGCATAGCAAGTCATTAACAAGGAGGTATAACACACCTACACATGCTATAATAATAGATTATCATTTTTTATTGATACAGTGTCATCTCAGCATATTATACTCCATTTGTATTCACAGAGGAAGATTGAGCACTCACCCATATTTGAAATTAAAATATATTTTAACTTTGGAAATGTATTGTTTAAAGAAAATATACACATCTTGTCATAGTTGATAGGAAGAGAAAGATGTTGGAAGAAATACAACATGAGAATAAAATGTGCATGTTGAAATCCTTACTCCTCTTACTACCTTGTGTGTGGCATTAACAAGCCCTATTGACATCTCTGAGTCTCTGTAGCTTCACACATAGAGTGACTGTCTTGTGTGATTCGCATCATTGTGGCATAGATTTAAAAGAGAATGTATGAAAAATTGGCTCATGGTCACAGTAAGTTTTCAAGAAAGGTTAGAGCCTTCCAATCTTCTGTACACATTTAAAAGGCTCTTTAAACTTTACATAAAATAAAAAAGGCAAAAATGCCTGTGATCTCACAGAAAATATATCCACACTCTGTGTGGATATATTTTGTAAGAAAAACATTTTGGGGACAATTTTGGAAAATTCAAATAATATAGAAAAATATGCTGAAGCAGAGTGTCCTTCCGGACATTACAATTCTCCTGGTACAAAGTAACCAAGATAATAGGTTCATATAATTCTTTCAAGATAATTTTTGTGCATGTGTCACTGTACACTTGATATTAATATATGATCATATTTACACAACAGATCATAGTATAAAATGTCTACTGGTTCTTGTTTATTGTACTCAATAATATATATTAGAGCTCTTTCCATAACAGCATACATATAGATCCTCTTGCATTAGTTCGTTTTCATGCTGCAGATAAAAACATACCTGAGACTGTGTAATTTATAAAGAAAAAGAGGTTCAATGGACTCACAGTTCATGTGGCTGAAGAGGCCTCACAAACATGGTGGAAGGCAAAAGACATGCCTTACATGGTGGCAGGCAAAGAGGAATTGAGAGACAAATGAAAGGAGTTTCCTTTTATAAAACCATTAGATCTTGTGAGACTTACTCACTACCACAAGAACAGTATGGCGGAAACCACCCCCAGATCCAATTGTCTCCCACTGGGTCCCTCCAACAACATGTGGAAATTATGGGAGCTACAATTCAAGATGAGATTTGAGTGGGGACATGGTCAAACCATATCATTCTGCCCTGGCCCCTCCCAAATCTCACATTATCACATTTCAAAACCAATCATGCCTTCCCAACAGTCCCCCAAAAATCTTATTTCATCATTAACTCAAAAGTCCAGTCCAAAGTCTCATCTGAGACAAGGCAAGTCCCTCCTGTCTATGAGCTTGTAAAATCAAAAGCAACTTAGTTACTTCCTAGACACAATGAGGGTAAAGGCATTGGGTAAATACAGCCATTCTAAATGGAAGAAAGCAGTCAAGACAAAGAGGCTAAAGGCCCCATGTAAGCCCAAAATCCATCAGGGCAGTCAAATCTTAAGGCTCCAAAATGACCTCCTTTGACTCCATGTTTCACATCCAAGTCATGCTGATACAAGAGGTGGGTTCCCATAGTCTTGGAAAACTCCACCCCTGTGGCTTTGCAGGGTACAGCCTCCCTCCTGGCTGCTTTCACAGGCTGATATTAAGTGCCTGCAGCTTTTCCAGGTGTACAGATCAAGCTGTTAGTGAATCTACCATGCTGGAATCTGGAGGATGGTGGCACTCTTCTCACAGCTTCACTAGGCAGTGCCCAGTGGGAACTCTGTGTGGGGTATCAACACCACATTTTCCTTCCACGCTGCCCTAGCAGAGGTTTACCATGAGGGCCCTGTGCCTGCAGTACACTTCTGCCTGAAAATCCAGGTATTTCCATACATCCTCCAAAATCCAGGTGGATGTTCACAGACCTGAATTATTGACTTCTGTGAACTCACAGCCTCAACATCATTGGAAGCTGCTAAGGCTTGGGGCTTGCACTCTCTGAGTCCATGGCCTGAGCTGTACCTTGTACCTTGGCTCATTTTAGCCACGGCTAGAGTGGCTGAGACTCAGGGCACCAAGTTCCTAGGCTGCACACAGCAGGAGGGCTCTAGCCCCAGCCCAAGAAACCATTTTTTTCTCATAGGCCTCTGTGCCTGTGATAGGAAGGGCTGCCACCAAGGTCTATGACATGCCCTGGAGACATTTTCCCCATTGTCTTGGTGATTAACATTTGGTTCCTCGTTACTTATGCAAATTTACGCAGCTGGCTTGAATTTCTCCTCAGAAAATTTTTTTTGCTATTGCATCATCAGGCTGCAAATTTTTCAAACTTTTATGCTCTGTATCTCTTTTAAAACTGAATGCTTTTAACAGCACCCAAGGCACATCTTGCATGCTTTGCTGCTTAGAAATTTTTTCTGCCAGGTGCCCTAAATTATCTCCCCCAAGTTCAAAGTTTCACAAATCTCTAGAACGGGGCAAAATGCCACCAGTCTCTTTGCTAAAACATGGTAAAAGTCACTTTCACTCCAGTTCCCAACAAGTGCTTCATCTCCACCTGAGACCATCTCATCCTGAATTTTATTGTCCATATCATTATCAGCATTTTGGTCAAAGCCATTCAACAAGTCTCTAGGAAGTTCCAAACTTTCCCACATTTTCCTTTCTTTTCTGAGCCCTCCAAACTGTTCCAACCTCTGCCTGTTACCCAGTTCTAAAGTTGCTTCCACATTTTTGGGTATCTTTACAGTAGTGCCCCACTCTACCAGTACAATTTACTGTTTTAGTTTGTTTTCATGCTGCCGATAAAGACATACCCAAGACTAGGTAATTTATAAAGAAAACGAGATTTAATGTACTGACAGTTCCACATGGCTAGGGAGGCCTCGTAATTGTGGTGGAAGGCAAAAGGCATGTCTTACATGGTGGCAGGCAAAGAGGAATAAGAGCAAAGTGAAAAGGGTTTCCCCTTATAAAACCATCACATCTCCTGAGACTTAATCACTGTCACAAGAACAGTATGAGGGAAACCACCCTCACGATTCAATTGTCTCCCACTAGGTCCCTCTCACAATATGTGGGAAATATAGGAGCTACAATTCAAGATGAGATTTAGGTGGGGACACAGCTAAACTATAATACCATTTTTATATGTTAATTTTTATAAAATAGTTTCCTGTAATATTTATTTTCATTTTTAAAAATATTTTATTTGACAAGTATCTACTGAAGAATGTACTGCTTGGTTTTTGTTTGTTTGTTTGTTATAATAATCAAAGCTCTGCTGTGCATTCAAGTTGAAATAGCTTGGCCAATGTTTTTAGGTACAAATCAAAAGACTGGTGGCGTTAAATCTAAGGACACTAACTTTTATTTTCCTCAGATAAGAAACAAAGCTACAGATTTTTCCAGTACTAATATTATCATATTTAAAATTTTGCCAATTAAATAGATAAATACAGTATCTGATTTTTTCTTTCACTTAAATGTCTTTAATTAGGAGTATGCTTTAGCATATTTTATTTATTTTTTCATTATTTGTATTTATTTAGCTGTGACACATTTAAGATGCTTTCTCATTTATTTTATTTTACTAGTTTTTTGGATTTTTATAGAATCCTGGTAAAATATATGTTAAGATATTTATTGTCCAGTTTCTCATTTGTGTTTTGATTGTGATGTTATTAATATAAGTTCAAAGTTTTTATGTGACTAGATTATTAATTTAGAGTTTGTAAATTCTGAGTCTTACATACAATGCTTTGTCTACTACAAGATGATACGCAAATTCAGTCATGCTTAATTTTAGTATTTTTGTGGCTTATTTTTTAGGTTAGAATTTGATCTAACTGAAAATTTGGGGGGCATAAGAAACAAGGTAAAACTCCAATCTAAAAAATGCTACTACAAACAATCAGAAAATTCAGGAGAACTTTTAGGTAATTAAATTAATAAACGATGATAAGTCTTCTGCAAGTATAATGGCATTCTATTTATTTAAATTTGTGTCTGTAAGTGTGTCTGAGTGTGGGTATGTGTTTACTCCACTGGAATTTTACAGGTGACTTTATAAAAATTCTGCCTATTGCTTAAGTGTACACAAAGATATAATGGATATACTTGATTGCTAAATGTATGATTTTAAGAATTTTTATAGACAATAATTTGTCCTTTTATTAATATCTAGTCAGAATACCACTGCATATAGTCAAAACCGATATGATGATTTTAAGTAGAAAGGTATTTAAAACCAGGAATTCAGCTTCGGATTAGCTCCCTAGACTCTCCTAGAACAACTGTGCAGAACTGGCTCATCGAGGCAGCTGCTACCTTTAGCCATACCAGGAAGCCAGAGAATCAGGAAGCCTCTGTGACTGCTGCCAATTTCAATATCACACCACCTTAGCGGAAATCTTGGAATCAGAGACAGAGCTGTTTCCACACCTGATAGCTGAAGGAAATCACCAATTATGCCGAGGTCTGGATAAGAGAGAACCACCTCCATAATTGTTGGTCTTGTCAACCAAATCCACAATGTCATATCTGCCTCTCTCTCTATGAGGAGTGTGAAGAATGTAGATTTTTAGCAGTTCATCTTCTTCGATATCAACATGTTCATCCTAAGGAAGCTGGCATATATTTTGAATGAACCAAATATTCTAACAATCAACTCACTTGCACACTTACCACTTAGATCATAGTATATTTTATTTTAAACATACACCGAACTACATCTTCTTACATGTGATTTTTAAAGTTTTTTTCTTTTTAAAGTAGACTTTATTTTTTAGAGCAGCTTTAGGTTCACAACAAAATTTAGAGGAAGGTGTATACATTTCTCATACACAATTTTCCTCACACATGCATAGATTTCCTAATTACCAACACCCCCTACCAAAGCAGTACATTTGTTATTTTAGTTTGTTTGTTAATTTTTATTTTTATTTCAAGTTCCAGGGTACATATGCAGGATGTGCAGGTTTGTTACACAGGTAAAAGTGTGACATGGGGGATTGCTGTGCATATTAACTCATTACCTAAGTATTAAGCCTAGCATGCATTAACTATTTTTTGTAATGCTCTCCCTGCCCCCACCCCACCTCCAGCAGGCCCCAGTGTGTGTTGTTCCCCTCCCTGTGTCCATGTGTTCTCATTGTTCAGTTCCCACTTATAAGTGAAAACATGTGTTGTTTGGTTTTCTATTCTGGCATTAGTTTGCTGAGGATAATGGCTTCCAGCTCCATCCATGTCCCTGCAAAGGACATGATCTCATTCTTTTTTATGTCTGCGTAGTTATTCCATGGTGTATATGTACCAGTTTATTTATCCAGTCTATCATTGATGGGCATTTGTGTTAATTCCATGTCTTTGCTATTGTGAATAGTGCTGCAGTGAACATACATGTGTATGTATCTTTGTAAAAGAAAAATTTCTATTCCTTTAGGTATATTCTCAGTAATGGGATTGCTGGGTCAAATGGTATTTCTGGTGCTAGATCTTTGAGGAATCACCACACTGTCTTCCACATGGTTAAATTCATTTACATTCCCACCAAGAGTGTAAAAGCATTCCTATTTCTCCACAACCTTGCCTGCATCTGTTGTTTCTTGACTTTTCAATAATTGCCATTCTGACAGGCATGAGATGCTATCTCACTGTGGTTTTGATTTGCATTTCTCTAATGATCAGTGATGTTGAGCTTTTCCTCATAGGTTTTTTGGCCACACAAATATCTTTTGTTGAGAAGCATCTGTTCTTGTCTTTTGCCCACTTATTAATGGGGTTGTTTATTTTTTTCTTTTAAATTTGTTTAAGTTTCTTGTAGATTCTGGATATTAGACCTTTGTCAGATAAATAGATTGCAAAAATGTTCTCCCATTCTGTAGTTTGCCTGTTCACTCTGATCATAGTTTCTTTTGCTGTGCAGAAGCTCAGTAGTTTAATTAGATCCCATTTATCAATTTTTGCTTTGTTGCAATTGCTTTTGATGTTTTAGTCATAAAATCTTTGTGCATGCCTATGTCCTGAATGGTATTGCTAGATTTTCTTCTAGGGTTTTTGTAATTTTAGGTTTTACCTTTAAGTCTTTAATCCATCTTGAGTTAATATTGGTATAAAGTGTAAGGAAAGGGTCCAGTTTCAATTTTCTGCATATGGCTAGCCAGTTTTCCGAATATCATTTATTAAATAGGGAATCCTTTCCCCATTGCTTGTTTTTGTCAGGTTTGTCAAAGATCAGATGATTGCAAATCTGCAGTCTTATTTCTGAGATCTTCTATTCTGTTCCATTGGTCTATATATCTGTTTTTGTTCCAATATCATGTGTTTTGGTTATTGTAGCCTTATAGTATAGTTTGAAGTCAGGTAGCGTGATGCCTCTAGCTTTGTTCCTTTTGCTTTGGATTGTCTTGGAAATATAGGCTTTTTAAAATTTTTGTTCCATATGAATTTTCAAGTAATTTTTTGTAATTCTGTGAAGAATGTCAATGGTAGTTTAATGGGAATAGCATTGAGGTAATCTATAAATTACCTTGGGCACTATGGCCATTTTCATGATATTGATTCTTCCTATCTGTGAAGAAGGAATGTTTTTCCATTTGTTTGTGTCCCCTCTGACTTACTTGAGCTGTGGTTTGTAGTTCTCCTTGAAGAGGTCCTTCATTTCCCTTGTTAACTGTATTGCTAGGTATTTTACTCTCTTTGTAGAAATTGTGAATGGGAGTTCATTCATGATTTGGATCTCTGCTTGCCTGTTGTTGGTGTATAGGAATGCTTGTGTGTTTTGCACATTGATTTTGTATACTTAGACTTTGCTGAAGTTGCTTAACAGCTTAAGAAGCTTTTGGCTGAAAACGTGAGGTTTTCTAGATATAGGATCATGTCATCTGCAAACAAAGATAGTTCGATGTTTTCTCTTCCTATTTGAATACCATGTATTTCTTTCTCTTGCCTGATTGCTCTGGCCAGAACTTCCAATACTGTGTTGAATAGGAGTGGTGAGAGAGGACATTCTTGGCTTGTGCCAGTTTTCAAGGGAAATGCTTCCAGCTTTTGCCCATTCAGTATATTAGTTGTGGGTTTGTCATAAATGGCCCTTATTATTTTGCAGTATATTCCTTCAATACTTAGTTTACTGAGAGTGTTTAAGGTTAAAGGATGTTGAATTTTATCGAAGACCTTTTCTGTGTCAATTGAGATAATCATATGGTTTTTGTCTTTGAATCTGTTTATGTGATAAGTTACGTTTATTGATTTGCATATGTTGAACCAGCCTTGTATCCCAGGGATGAAGCCAACTTGACTGTGGTTGATAAGCTCTTTGATGTGCTGCAGTATTTAGTTTGCCAGTATTTTATTGAGGATTTTTGCATCAATATTCATCAGAGATATTGGCCTGAAGTTTTCCATTTTTGTTATATCTCTGCCAGGTTTTGGTATCAGGATGATGCTGGCTTCATAGAGTGAGTTAGGGAGGAGTCCCTCCTTTTTAACTGTTTGGAATAGTTTCAGAAGAAAGGGTATCAGCTCCTCTTTGTATTTCTGATAAAATTCAGGTTTAAATCTATCTTGTGCTGGGCTCTTGCGGTTGGTAGGCTATTTATTACTGCCTCAGTTTCAGCACTTGCTATTGTTCTATTCAAAGATTCATCTTCTTCCTGGTTCAGTATTGGGAGGACATTAAGTGTACTGGAATTTAGTTTTGATGTTATTGGGTTTATTTGAGATCTTGCTAGCTTTTTGCTGTGGGCAGTTACTGCTATAAATGTCCCTCTTTAACACTCCTTTAGCTGTGTCTGAGAGATTTTGGTACATTGTATCTTTGTTCTTATTGGTTTCAAAGAACTTCTTGATGTCTGCCTTAATTTCATTATTTACCCAGGGGTCATTCAAGAGCAGGTTGTTCAATTTTCATGTAGTTGTGTTGTTTTGAGTGAGTTTGTTAATCTTGAGTTCTAATTTGATTATGCTGTGGTCTGAGAGACTGCTTGTTATGATTTCAGTTATTTTGCATTTGCTGAGAAGGAATTTACTTCCAATTATGTGACTGATTTTAGAACAAGTGTCAATTGGCACTGAGAAAAATGTATATTCTGTTGTTTGGTAGTGGAAGGTTCTGTAGGTATCTCTCAGGTCCACTTGATCAAGAGCTGAGTTCAAGTCTTGAATATCTTTTTAAATTTTCCGTCCCAGTGATTTGTCTAATATTGACAATGAGGTGTTATAATCTCCTGCTATTATTGTGTGGGAGTCTAAGTCTCTTTATAGGTCTCTAAGAACTTGTTTTATAAACCTGGGTGCTTCTGTATTGGGTGGCTATATATTTAGGATAGCTAGCTCTTCTTGTTGAATTGATCCCTTTAGCATTATGTAATGTCTTTCTTTGTCTTTTTTATCTTTGTTGGTTTAAAGTCTGTTTTGTCAGAAACTAGCATTGCAGGCCTATGTTTTTCTGTTTTTCATTTGCTTGGTAAGTTTTCCTCCACCCTTTTATTTTGAGTCTATATGTGTCTTTGTATGTGAGGTAGGTCTCTTGAATACAGTACACCAATGGATCTTGACTCTTTATCCAGCTTGCTATTCTGTGTGTTTTAATTGGGGCATTTAGCCCATTTACATTTAAGGTTATTATTGTTATGTGTGAATTTGATCCTGTCATCATGATGCTGCTTGTTTTGCAGACTTGTTTATGTAGTTGCTTCATAGTGTCACTGGTCTGTGTACTTCAGGGTGTTTTTTTAGTGGCTGGTATGGGTTTTTCCTTTACATATTTAGTGCTCCCTTCAGGAGGTCTTGCAAGGCAGGCCTGGTGGTGATGAATTCCCTCAGCATTTGCTTGTCTGAAAAAGATTGTAATTCTCCTTCATTTATGAAGCTTAGTCTCGTGGGATATAAAATTCTACATTGGAAATTCTTTTCTTCAAGAATGTTGAATATTGTCCCATAATCTCTTCTGGCTTGTGCTGGTTTCTGCTGAGAGATCTACTGTTAGTCTAATGGGCTTCCCTTTGTAAGTGACCTGTCCTTTCTCTCTCGCTGCCTTTAACATATTTTTTTTTCTTTTTGACCTTGGAGAATCTGATGATTATGTGTCTTGGGGTTGATCTTCCTGTACAGTATCTCATCGGGGTTCTCTTAACTTCCTGAATTTGAATGTTGGCCTGTCTTGCTAGGTTGAGGAAGTTCTCCTGGATGATATTTTGAAGTGTGTTTTCCAACTTGGTTCTGTTTTTCCTGTCTTTTTCAGGGACCCCATCAGTCATAGGTTCAGTCTTTTAACATAATCCCATAGTTCTCAGAGGTTTTGTTCATTCCTTCATTCTTTTTTCTCTAATGTTGTTTGCCTGCCTTATTTCAGAAAGATAGTCTTCAAGCTCTGATATCTCTTCTGCTTGGTCTGTTCAGCTATTGCTACTTGTATTTGCATTTTGAAGTTTTCATGTTGTGTTTTTCAGCTCCATCATGTTATTTATGTTCCTCTCTAAATTTGTTATTCTGTTTAACAACCCCTATAATGTTTTATCATGGTTCTTAGCTTCTTTGCAATGAGTTAGAATATATTTCTTTAGCTTAGCAAAGTTCATTATTACCCGTCTTCTGAAGTTCATCCATCTCAGCCTCTGCTCAGTTCTATTCCCTTGCTAGAGATGTGTTGTGATCATTTGAAGGAGAAGAGGTACTCTGGCTTTTTGAGTTTGCAGTGTTTTTGCATTTATTCTTTCTCATCTTCATGGGTTTATCTACCTTTGATCTTTGAGGCTGCTGACCTTTGGATGGGGTTTTGGGGGATCTTTTTTGTTGATGTTGTTGCTTTCTGGTTTTTTTGTTGTTGTTGTTAGCAGTCAGGCCTCTCCTCTGTAGGGCTGCTGTAGTTTGTTTGGGGTCCACTCCAGACCCTATTTGCCTGGTTCCCTCCTGCCCCTGAAGCACTTTGCTTGTCTGCGCCAGTGGAGGCTGCAGACAAGCAAAGATGGCAGCCTGTTCCTTCCTCTGGGAGCTCTGTCCTAGAGGGGCACTGACCTGATGCTGGCCTGAATGCTTATGTATGAGGTGTTTAGAGACGTCTGTTGGGAAGTCTTACCCAGTCAGGAGGAGCAGGAGCAGGATCAGGGACACAAATAAGAGTCTGGCTGCCCCTTGGCAGAGTGGGTGTGCTGTACTGGGGGGAATCCCACTTGTCTGGGCTGCCCTGACTCTCCAGAGCCAGCAGGCAGAAAAGACTAAAACCATTCATTGATCCATGATACCACAGCCACCCCTTCTCCTAGGGGATCCTCTCAGGAATATCATAGTTCTTTTCATAAACCCCTGACTGGGGATGCTGAAATTTTCACAGGTAGGCCCTGCTCCATGAGGAGGAGTGGATTGGGGTTCCACTTAAAGAAGCAGTCTGGCCACAAACTGACCCAGCCGCTGTGCTGCACTGTGGGTAACTGCTCCCAGTCCAAACTGCCCAGTCTTGCTGGCACTGGTGATAGGGGAGCTGCAGTAATGGCAGCCACCCCTCCCTACCACCAAACTCGGTCTTGTTAGGCAGTCTCCAGCCTGCTGCACTGGCCAGCAGGGATTCCAAGCCAGTGGGTTTTAGTTTGTGGGGTTCCATGAGAGTGAGGCCACTTGGCTCCCTGGCTTTAGCCCCATTCCCACAGAAGTGGATGGATCTCATGCCTCACCACAATTCCCAGAGCTGGAGTATGCAAATACTCCTGTGTCTCAGTGCCTGCTCAAGTGGCCGCCCACCTGAGCAGCCGCTGTGAGTCTCCACAGCTGTGTGCTTGGGACCCAAGGCCTTGGTGGCATGAGGTCATGAGGAGACCTCTTGATCTGTGGATTGAAGGCATCTGTGGGAAAAGTGTGGTTTTCAGGGAGGGGTAGCACAATCTCTCACTGCCTTCCTTGGCTGGAGGAGGGAGCTCCCTTTGCTCCATGCAGCTCCTGGTTGGGCCCTTGCTCCACCCTGCTTTTCCTCGCTCTCCATGGGTCACACCAATCATCTAGTCAGTCCCAATGAGATAACCTTGGTATCTCAATTGAAGATGCAGAATTCACTTGCCATTTTCATCCTTCTCGGTAGGAGCTACAGAGCAGAGCTGTTTCTATTTGGCCATCTTGGCTGCTCTGGTCGATTTTTAAAGTTTCACCTTAATATTCACAAGCAAAGTTGCTTCATAGTTTTCCATATTGTTGTACTCTTTATAACATTTTGAGTATCAGTTAAAATAATTTTGAAAGTATCATCTAACAGGGATGCATCATATAAACTTAGGTTTATATTAATTTCTCTTTGTCTTTCACTTATTTTTGCTGCTAAGACATTGCAGACACTTTTCTGTCATTTTACATTTAATAAAATTTTTGGTTCACATTATTTTAAATATGTTTCTTGTATATGATGCATACTGGAATTTTTTTTGTGTGAAATCTGAGCCTTTAATCTTTTCAATAGATTAAAATTTATATCACTTTTCTAAATTAACAGAATTGGCTTCTCCAGTGTCTTCTTATTTAGCTTTTTTGTTTTTAATGTTTTCTGTCTTTTGCTACGTGTGTATGTATTATTTTAGGATATATGAGGTATGTTTGTGTATAATTTCCTTCTTATATTTTAGAAGATCTACTGTCTCTACTTTTTTTAAGTGGATAAGTTTACTTTTTGTAGTATATTTAACTCTCTGTGTCATCTTTGAACAACATATCTATAAAGTGTCTGTTATGGCAGGAGAAAAAATAACATCTATCACCTTCCCTACTCCTTTTAGATCATTATGTTTATTAATATATTTGTATTATTGCTGCTTCTATTGATTTACTCTGTAATTTTGTTTTTCCTATTGAAGACGTATCTAAATTCAGCAGAAGCAATTGGCCGACTTTTTGAGAAGCTGTAAGAAAATATACAAATCTTTCCTTACAACTTCCTTTGTCATCCACCTCCAGGTTTTGTTTTTGTCATTTTCACTTTTATATTGTCAGAGTTCCTAATATTTACTTCCTGGAACTACATTCCTGACAGAAATTTAGTCTTTGTTCTATATTTAAATGAATTCAGTACTCACAATCAATTTTGTTTTCATGCTTTTACCGTTCATATCCAGTTTAAGTGTCTTTTGTTGTCAAGGTCTTTTCACAAGAATATCTCATATTCCTTCCCAACAGAATAAATGGCCAAAAATATGCATGAGAAATATGCAGAAGAACTTTAAAAGTCCACCAAATACAAAAATAAACTTCTATCACTGATAATCAAAAGCCTACCAATACACCGTGATAACATTATATTTTTCTCTTGTAATGAAGTCTGTTAGTTGTCTACCCCAATATCTGTTCTCTTCTTCCTCTCTACCAATACAATTTTGCTTTTTACTTGACATTATTGCCACCAAGAAAACATCTGTATTTCATAATCTCACTCATATCTGAGTATAGTCATGTGGTATTCTGGTCAATAAAATGTAACGGGAGGCTTAGTATGAAATTTCTGGGAGCAGTCCTAAAAGAAAGTCAAGTCACTTGAAAGGGCCTCTTTTCTGTCCCCTCGTTTTTCCTCCTTCCACTTTGTGATGCAGAAGTGATGGCGGGAGCTCTAGCAGATGTTTGTACCATGGTTTACCTTGAAGTATTGAAGTCATGTTCTACAATTGTGAAGATGATGACAGAAATTAAAGACCCTTAACATGTAGTGGACTGTATAGTTCCAAATTTCTGATACTTTAGAGAGAAATACAATTTTACAGTGTTTTAACCAATAGATGTGGGCATTTTTGCTGTGAGCAACTGAACCTCATTTTATTGACAAGACTTTTTAAAGGTGTTAATAAGAGTGTGGGAAAATAAGCCACCAGCTCTATTATGAGTTAGTAAAAGTTAAAACTCAGTGAGAAATTTTGTGTTGTATATTAAAAATCCATTGATGTACTAATTTTACTTTTAGCAAAATTGTATTAGTTATGATATATCCATACAATTAAATATTCTAAGTGCAAGATATTATTTTAAATGCCCTGGACTGCATATTCCAAACTATTTTGTAGAGTAAAAAAATAACCCTGTGTTTTTAAAAGAAAAAAAAACATAATAATGAGATAAGAATGAGAGAGAGAGAGGACACACAGGGTAGAATATAAGAAAAAAATAAATGAAAGCCTAAAGGAAAAATTACCAAAGCCATGATTGGCTAAATATAGAAAATAGTGATGAATACTGAGGACAAATTGAATACATTCACAATAGAGGTACTAAGGGAGAAGAGCCGGAAAATATTTGATCTAATTCAGCTTCAGAACAATACCTTAAAATGGAGGAGTGGTTTTGCGAGCAAGCCTTAGAAGCTGGGGTCCTCCTTCACAGTACTCTTTAGTGTGACAGTTGTATGAGGAGAAGAAACATCTGTCCAGGACTTCAAGACCCAAAATCTAGGCCACAGAAGAGGCTTTCATTTTTCAAGAATGAACATTAGGAGAATGGCCACCTGAAATCATAGAAACATCCAATTCTGTGACTTACAGCCTCGATTATCTCCATGAAGAAAGAGAGCTATTAACAACTAAAGAGTTAAATTCCAAACACAGGACAGGAACCAAAATATTTCGTCGAGACTTGTGAGGCACAGATTACACAGAAAAGCAGTTAAGTTTTTCTATCATGGGAAAGGGCAAAAAGAACCAAGAAGGGAGTTGATCACTCTTCTTCAGTAGTTAACAGTCAGGAAGAATCTATTACGTCCTTATCGACTTCATTTATGCATTAATTTATTTTTTATTTACATATATATCACATTTTACCACGAACAAAACAAGGTCAAATTGAATACTATCCCATGCGTAAAACCACAGGGGAGTTTTTACATTGCACATTCTAGCAGTCATTCAACAATCAATTTCCGTCTTTCCCTCTACTCTGTACTCACTCTTACTCTCCCTTTCATAGATGTGTGATTTCAACTTGTGTGATTCCCTTCTTGTCTGCTAACACCTAGTTATCTATCTGAGGCCATTTTCTGGATGCTTCATTGGAACAAAAGCAGATGAATGTCATCTTCCTCACAGTAAGCACTAATCCACAAAGATATACTTTCAATGCCTTCCTAGTAATATGAAGTAAATGAATAAAAAAGACATTTGATGTATTTTCTCAAATTACTATCTAGAAATACTGTGCAGATTTACATTCCCACTGGCTCTATATAAATATGTAAATTTTCTTTCATCAACAGAGGTCATGATTTTTTTAACCTCTGTTAAAATTAAGATTTATAAAGTCTTTTCTAGTGTGACAGGATAAGAGCACTATGATTTGCATTTATTTGATTAAATGTGGGAATTATAATTTTGTCATTGACCATTTATAGTTTTTCTCTTGTGATTTTTCTCTTCTTGTCTTCAAACATTTTTTTTCATTTTTGTATTTATCTCCATCCCCTCCCCCTCCTTTTTTTTTTTTTTTGAGACAGTCTCACCCTGTTACCCAGGCTACAGTACAGTGACACAATCATGGTTCACTGTAACCTCAAACTCCTGGTTTCAAGCAATTCTTCTGCCAAAGCCTCCTGAGTAGCTGGGATTAAAGGCATGCACCACTATGCCCAGTTAATTTTTAAATTTTATTTTGTAGAGATGAGATCTCACTATGTTGCTCAGGCTGGGGTCAAACTCCTAGCCTCAAGTAATCCTCCCTCCTTAACCTCCCAAAGCATTAGGATTAGAGGTGTGAGCCACCATGTCCAGCCCTATCTCCCTCTTTAATTAATTTGCAATTACACTTTGTATATGAAGAATATTGACTCAAGGTCATAGTTGATAATAAAAGGTAATTTCTCAGGTTTTTAAAAGAAGTTCTTTCTATGTTGTTTGCAATTAAACTTCAGAATGTCCCCAATGTCCTCCAGTTTAAGCAATCTCTGATTGCATACTGGTGTACTGTCTCTTGGTAAATAATTCCCTATTCTAGGCATCTTATAGCAAACCATGGTTTGGGAGGAGGCAGCTGGAGACAATCTTTGTGGTTAAAGTCAGTTAGCAATTCTGACCCTTCCACAAATGAAAATTTGAGATAACATTCTTTCTATTTGTGTGTTTGCTTGCAACTTGTGTGTTTATTGTGAAAGACAAGAATCAAGTCCTTGTTATCCCTCGCATTCAACATCTTGACTCGTTCTTTGACTTTGCTTTGTGGTAAAATATGATGAAATATGAAACGTGAAAATATTTTCAGGTAAGACTTAGAGGATAGAAATCAAGTGGAAGCCATTTTTGTTTTTGACACTCAGAAACTCAGAAGACCCAGACTGGTACATGGAGTGAGAGAAGTGTGTGAGGTAACCTATTTCATTATCACTTGCTTTATCACTATTCCTGAAGCCATCCAGTAGTGGCTAAGTTTTAGGAATTTCCAGCCTTGGTTTTATATTCCAGAATTGCAAAATTTTAAGCCTAGTGTTGAACTTGGGACACAAATCCAGGCTCTGTCTTCTTTCTGGTGAATCTCCTTTTCTATTTTTACTTTTTTTGTAAATTTCAACTTTTATTTTAGATTCAGGGGGTCCATGTGCACATTTGTTACATGGATATATTGTACCCAATAATGAGCATAGTACCCAGTAAGTGGTTTTTCAACCCACACTTCCCTCCCTCCTCCCTACTTTCCCCCTCTAGTAGTCCACAGTGGCAATTGTTCCCATGTTTATGCCCATGTGTTCTCAATGTTTAGCTTCCACTTATAAATGAGAATATGTGGCTTTCTTTTTCTATTCCTGCATTAATTCACTTAGGATACATTATTTTTTATGGCTGTGTAGTGTTCCATGGTGTATATGTACCACATTTTCTTTATCCAGTTCACCATTGATGGGCACCTAGATTAATTTCATGTCTTTGCTATTGGGAATAGCATGGCGATGAACATACAAGTGTGTGTCTCTTTTTGGTATAATGATCCATTGTCCTTTGGGTATATAACCAATAATGGGATTGCTGTGTCAAATGAGAGCTCTGTTTTAAATTCTTTGAGAAATCTCCAAACTACTTTCCACAATGACTGATTTCCCACCAATAGTGTATGTGCTCCATTTTCTCCCCTATATCACCAGCATCTGGTTTTTTGTTTGTTTGTTTGTTTGACATTTTATAATATAGCCATTCTGACTTGTGTGAGATAGTATCTCATTGTGGTTATAATTTGCATTTCTCTGATGACTTGCAATGATGAGCATTTTTCCATGTCTGTCAGATGCTTGTATGTCTTTTTTTTTTTTGAAAAGTATCTGTTCATGTCCTTTGCCCATTTTTAATGGAGTTATTTGTTTTATGTTTCTTGATTTCTTTAAGTTCCTTGTAGATTCTTGATATTAGACATTTGTCAGATACATAGTTTGCAAATATTTTCTCCCATTCTGTAGTTGCCTGTTTACTCTGTTGATAGTTTCTTTTGTTGTGCAGAAGCTCTTTAGTTTAACTAGATCCCACTTGTCAGTTTTTGTTTTTGTTGTAATTGCTTTTGGGTACTTAGTTAAAAAAAAAAAAAAAAAAAAAAAAAAAAAAAAACTTGCCAATGTCAAAAAGGGTATTTCCTAGATTTTCTCCTAGGATTTTTATAGTTTGAGGGCTTACATTTAAATATTTAATCCAGTTTAAGTTGATTTTTGTAAATGGTGAAATGTGAGGGTCCCATTTCATTCTTCTGCATATGGCTAGCCAGTTGTTCCAGCACCATTTATTGAATAGGGAGTCCTTTCCCCATTGCTTGTTTTTGTTGGTCTGTCAAAGATCAGGTAGTTGTAGGTATGCAGTTTTATTTCTTAGTGTTCTATTCTGTTCCATTAGCCTATGTGTCTGTTTTGTACCAATACCATGCTATTTTGCTTACTGTGGGCTTATAGTATAGTTTGAAGTTGGGTAGTATGATGCCTCAAGCTTTGTTCTTTTGCTTAGGATTGCTTTGTCTATTTGGGCTCTTTTTTGGTTCTATATTAACTTTAGAATAGTTTTTTTTCTAATTCTGTGAAGAATAAAATTGGCAGTTTAATAGGGATATTGTTGAGTCTGTAAATTGCTTTGGGAAGTATGACCATTTCAATTATATTCATTATTCCAATCCATGAGCATGGAATATTTTTTCCATTTATTTATGTAGTATCTGATCTTTTTCAGCAGTGTTTTATACTTCTCCTTGTAGAGATCTTTCATCTCCTCACTTAGCTATATTCCTCAGTGCTTCATTTACTTTGCAGCTATTGTAAGTGGAATTGTGCTCTTGCTTTGATCCTCAGCCTAGAAGTTATTGGAGCATAGAATACTACTGATTTTGTGGCCTGAAACCTTGCTAAAATTATTTATCAGTTCTAGTGGCCTTGTGCAGAGCCTTTAAGATTTTCTTTGTATAGAATCATATCACCAGCAAAGAAATATAATTTGACTTTTTCTTTTCCTATTTGGATATACTTTATTTCTTTCTCTTGCCTGATTGCTCTGGCTAGGATTTCCCATACTATTATGAATAGGAGTGCTGAGAGTAGGCATCCTTGTCTTGTTTCCCTTCTCAAGGGGAATGCTTCCAGGTTTTACCCAGATGTTGGCTGTGGGTTTTTCACGGATGGCCCTTCAAGGAATGTTCCTTTAATGCCTAGTTTCTTACGAGTTTTTATAATGAAGGTATGTTGGAATTTATCTAGGGATTTTTCTGCATCTATTGAGATGATCATATGATGTTTGTTTTTAATTCTGTTTATGTGCTGCTAGATTTGATTTGCTAGTATTCTGTTGAAGATTTTTGCATCTATGTTCATCAGAGATATTGGCCTGAAATTTTGTTTTTTGTTCTTGTTGTGTTTTTCCCAGATTTTGGTATCAGGATGATGCTGGCTTCAGAAAATGAGTTGGGGAAGAGTCCTACCTCAATTTTCTGCAACAGTTTCGGTAAGGTTGGTACCCGTTCTTCTTTGTACATCTAGTAGAATTCAGCTGTGAATCTAACTGGTTCAGGGATTTTTATTGATTGGTAGGTTTTGTATTACTGATTCAATTTCGGAGCTTATAATTGGCCTATTCAAGTTTTCACTGTTCTCATGGTTCAATTTTAGGAGGTTGTGCATTTCCAGGAATTTATCTATTTCCTCTAGATTTTCTAATTTGTGTGCATAGTGGTGTTCATATTAGTCTCTGAAGGCCTTTTTGTTTCTGCAGAATTGGCTTTAATGTCATCTTTGTCATTTTTGCTTGTGTTTTTTGATCTTCTATTTTTTTTTCCTTTCTTAATCTAGCTAGTAGTGGTCTATGAATCTTGTTTATTCTTTCAGATAACCAATTCTTGATTTCATTCATCTTTTGTTTGGACTTTTAAATTTCATTTGTTCAGTTCTTTTCTGATTTTGGTTATTTCTTTTCTTGTGCTAGCTTGGGTGTTGGTTTGTTCCTTTTTTTCTAGTTACTCTAGGTGCACTTTTAGACCGCTAATTCAAGATCTTTCTAACTTCTTGATGAAGATATTTAGTATAAACTTCAGTTCATACTAAAGGAAAGTTTAGTATGTACTAAACACTAGTTTATACTGGAGGGAAAGTTTAGTATAAACTTTCCTCTTACTACTGCTTTAGCAGTATCCTAAGGATTTTGGTTTTATCTTTATTTTCACTAATTTCAATGAATTTTTCAAGGAACAATTTCATTGTTCACTCAAGAGTTATTTAGAAGCAAGTTGTTTATATTTATGTGGTTTTGAGAGATCTTCTTGGTAGCAATTTCTGTTTTTATCATATTATTGTTTGAGAGTGTGTTTGGTATGATTTTAATTTTTTAAAATTCATTGAGACTTACTTTATGACTGAGAATGTGATCAACCTTAGAATATGCTCCATGTGTGGATAAGAAGAATTTATCTTCTGTGGTTGTCAGGTGGAGTATTCTGTAGATGTCTATTAGGTCCAGTTGATCAAGTGTTGAGTTTAAGTCCAGAACTTCTTCATTAGTTTTCTTCCCTGATAATCTGTCTAACGCTGTCAATGGAGTGTTGAAGTCCCCCACTATTATTGTATAGCTGCCCTAGTCTTTTAGTAGGTCAAAAAGAACTTGTTTTATGAATCTGGATGTCTCAATGTTGGGTGCATATATATTTAATATAGTTAAGTCTTCTTGTTGAATGCAATCCTTTATCATTATGTAGTGCCCTTCTTTGTCCTTCCTGATTGTTGTTGGTTTACAATCTTTTTTATATGATATAAGAATATCTACTCTTGCTCTTTTTTTTTATTTTCTGTTTGAATAGTAGATCTTTCTCCATCCCTTTACTTTGAGCCTATAGGTGTCATTATATGTGAAATGGGTCTCCTGAAAACAGCAGAGAGTTGGGTCTTGTCTTTTTATCCAGGTTGCCACTCTATGTCTTTTAAGTGGGTTGTTTAGACCATTTGCATTCAGGGTTAATATTGACATGTGAGATTTTGATCATATCAGAAGGTGGTTAGCTGCTTGTTTTGTAGACTTGATGGTGTAGTTGCTTTATATTGTCTCTGGGCTATGTGCTTGAGTTTTTTTTTTTGTGGTAGTCTAACTGGTAACTTCTAAAGAAATGTGATCAATTCCTGTCCGGGCTCTCTTTGCCTTCTTCTATAATAGAAAAATTTAATTCTGCATTTTTCTGTTTAATCTGTGCCTCACAAGTCTCTATAAAATTTTTGGATTCTAGAAAGATTGAGTCAAAAACCTCACTTTTCTGAGAAATGTCTTTGGATGATTGTATTTATTCTGTTGTTTATCACTTACTAAGTTTGCATAACATGTGAATACACAGTAATTTGCTTATATTTTCTAGCTCTAAAATGCAAACTAAAATAATGATTCCCTTATAAAATAGAAATAAAATTATCTTATTAGTATAAATTTTACCACTGGATAATTTTAAATTTCAGTTTTCATAAATGTAGCATACATGGGATCACTGGGAGAAAAAAGACATTTCTAGGTACCCAGATGGACAGGGCTAGGGCAAACTCATAACACTGTGATAGACTCATGATGAGACATCCAAAAGGAATATGCTTGGCAGGGATGAGCTGGGGTCCAGAATCTGAGCAACTCTAAATATTCCAGAATACTCCTCAAGGATCAAAGTGTCACAAATAAAAATGAGGGCTGATGGCAAGAAGCGTCAACAATGAAGAGCATGTCACTACTACAAGGCTGAAGATTATTGAAGTATGAGAAGGTTTGTATAGGGACAGTGAAAAAGCATAGACTTTGCACTTAGATATATGCATTAGAATCCTAGCTACATAAAACTCTGGGTGGCCATATGTATCCTCTAGGATACTTCTTGTTAAATTGTAATAATGAAGCCAATCTCATAGGATTGTTTAAAAGTCAAATGAGACACCTATGTAAAGTACTGGAAGGGACACCTCTTCCCCTAATTTATATATTTTTTTTCTGTCATTTGCTATAACCATTACTACAACATCCAACATTACACAATTGTTTAATGGAGCACATTGCCTTAGCTCTACGTATATCACTGACTTTCTAGGTGCTCATATATACACAACCTAGAAGTTCTGCTGGAAAGCCTTAACCAATAGGTAGTGGAAATTAGTGGGTGAATGCTCCTATGTCCCTTGGAGATAAAAAAAAATTTGGGACGGGCGCGGTGGCTCATGCCTGTAATCCCAGCACTTTGGGAGGCTGAGGTGGGTGGATCACGAGGTCAGGAGATCGAGACCATCCTGGCTAACACAGTTAAACCCTGTCTCTACTAAAAATACAAAAAATTAGCCAGGCGTGGTGGCAGGTGCCTGTCGTCCCAGCTACTCAGGAGGCTGAGGCAGAAGAATGGCATGAACCCAGGAGGCAGAGCTTGCAGTGAGCCAAGATCACGCCACTGCACTCCAGCATGGGTGACAGAGCAAGACTCCGTCTCAAAAAAAAAAAAAAAAAAAAAAAAATTTGGAGGCCCTTTCCATCTTTTGGAGGTTTCAACTTGCTCATTTATCCCTGACCTTCTCTCCTCCTGTTTCACTCTCTCAGTCTCTCATTCTCTCATTCTTGTTTCCTGGGATTGCTTCCCAGACTATATTACCTACAAAGGAGTCCCTGCTTCCCCAGTTCAAGCTCTACATCCTCAAGGAACTTAGGCTAAAACAAGTATCTAGTCAAGCACATACTAAGTACTTTGAACATTCATACTCTAACTTCGGATCGTTGCATTTTTTGACAATATATCTCATATCCCACCAAAGCTACTTACTATCTTCCCCCTTGAATTGATGATGCATGAAATGTGGGATGAGAACCACTAAATATGCTTTTCAGCTTTAGTACCTTGAGAACTAAGTGCAATATACAGAGTCAGAAAGAGGGAGGGTAGGGGATTGGTGGTTACAGTGGGATTGTGTACAAAAATTGTATACATTCCTTATGCTCTAGGACAAGATGATGGCAAGTAGATAAAGAAAAATTTAGTTTTAATGGGCATTGTAGAGAAGGATTGGTAGAAGACAGAGTTTGAGTTGAAAATGGCTGGTAGAAGGACAAAAGATGCTAAATTGGACCAAGATAGTTCTAAGTACATTATTGAGGTTACTTTACACATTCTGCAAGTATGAGTGCTTACTATGTGTAATGGTAATTCTAAGAACCTAGGATATGAAAATGTTGAGATATAGCTCATAGTATTGAGAAGACCTTTGCTTTTGCATAGCCACATTTGCTTATGTGCTAGATGATTCCTATGCATTGATTCATTTCAAGTTAACAGCCATACTATGAGTTAGATAATGTTAGTTTGATCTTTCTTCATGAGCTTTCTTTCAAGGAGTTTAGTTTTAAATGTCAGAGTAATTTCCTACCGTCATTCAAAATAAGAGATGTAATCAAAGCAACAGATTCCTGGCAATGATCCACAGTGGTGGTTTTGCACACTTTCTAGCCTTCTTCCAAAATGTCCTACACCTATATAGCACACCTTCTAGGAAAATATTCCACCAGTTCTCTGCATATTATTCTAGATCAGTGGTTCTCAAAGTGTAGTGCATTAGCACCACCTGGGAACTTATGGAAAATTTAAATTCTGAGTCAAAAACTGGGAATCAAAAATCAGATGATTTTGATACATAATAAAGGTTGAGAACCACTGCTCTAGATCTTGCTCCATTCCTCTAGGTCCTGTCATCATTTTCTCTGCCTATTACCTTAAGCCATAATATCAGGGCCTCTAATGAAAGGCCTGTCCCCATTTAACATGACCTTTCTTCATTCTTTTCTATTATCATTGCATGTTAGTATCCACACATAGCTACTAGACAGTTCCTTTTTTGGTGCATAAAGATAATTTGGAGATAAATGGCAAGCATTAAGGCTGAAAAGGCATTAAAAAGGCCATATAAAAAAGATCTCATTGTTCATGTCAGGGAACTTTAATTTTATCATAAGGAAAATTCTGTGAACCCATTGAAGAGTTTTAAGCAGGAAAATAATCATGATTAGGTATGCATTTTAGACAGCTCATCCTAGATGCTATATGAACCTTTGAAAGGGAGAATGGAGATTGTCTCTGCCTTTCAGGGCTTATCTCAGTTCCACCACTTCCATACAGCCTCTCCTTATCCCTTGCCACCAAAGAAACAGGCTCCTCTTTCTGAAGCTCCCTAGTTCCCAGTTCGTGTGTCTCTTGCATCCTTTAGATT
The DNA here is from genome assembly GCF_009828535.3 of Hylobates moloch. Lineage (NCBI taxonomy): Eukaryota > Metazoa > Chordata > Mammalia > Primates > Hylobatidae > Hylobates > Hylobates moloch. Next base: position 94,625,219 of record NW_026652283.1, read on the forward strand.
ACTCAACCATGGCTATTTATAAATGTGCCTATCCCTCTGATAGTTAATAAATTCCTAAGAAGAGCTCTTTACCTCCCTCAGAACTTGACTTTGCATCTTGCATAAAGAAAGTGTCCAGACAATATGTGATAAAATGGAATTGATCTTTTCCACAATAAACTATTGAAGACATGGTAGCATTTATTCATCAATTTGATTTGTTTGTTTAACTGCACTAGATAATAAAGATTCTGGGATTTTCCCAAGAAGTACATGTTTCAGTGAGAGAAAATGATACTGTATGTATTTTAACAATTAGCAGTTTTCTCAGCTCACAATGTTAGATTATTTAAAAGGTGAAATTATTAAATCTCATGTTAATTTGGATTATTAAGAGGGTACAATTATTTTTCCAGCCAGTAGCACATCACACGTTTGGAAACCTGGATGGTACTATGTTCCTTATTCTCACAAAGTGCATTTTGAAAATGTTTCATAGACTCTGATAGAATGTCAAAATGTTCAAAGGATTAGCACATGTTTAGTAGTTGTGACCCAATCTATTTCACTGCCTTCACTTTATTTTCAAGCATAAAAAGATTTTTGAGATATTAAGAAAAAATAATGCTCTGTTCAAAGACTACTTTTGACCTACAGAGTAGCATTTTCTTTGAACTATTTTGGGGCTATTTTTATTAGCCAGCCACTCAGCAGAACATATTCTCTAGCTGAATTTGATAGTGTAGTACAGAACACCTTCCTAATGTTTAATTTTTCAGTGTAAATTACTGCAAGGAAATGACATAGCAAGTAGTACCAGTACAAAGGAAGATTAATTTTATGATATTAAAAATCTTGGTTGTCAAAAAAGCCCTCTCCATACCCTGAAGCAGACACTATAGTCAGTACTGACATCTCCCTGACACCAGCCCTTCTATCCAACCTGGTAGGGTCTTAACAAATGCCCATCTGCGGCAATAGGATGGTGATCGTTAAATAACCCATATACCTGTGACACAAATGCACATAGTTTTCTTATTCTCCCATATACTTTCATCATTCTTCCTTTCTCAAACCCTTTTTTACTTTCTTCCTTTTTTTTCTCACCTACCAATTCTCAACCTAATTTTTCTTATTTTTTCCCACCTCTTACCCTATGTATCCATATGTAAATTCCATTATCCATCTTTCCATCCATTTAACTTTTCATCAAATCTTTCTTTCACTCATGGGATGTTCATAGCCTAATAAATATGATTGCGACAAGCTCATACTTGGGGAGAATTGCCACCTCTGTGGCTTGCACACTGATTTCTGTCTGAGGGAATGGGCTAGGCAGCACTATCTCTGTGTTTCCAAAGTAGACTGGCAAGGAACAAATCAAGAAGGTTTCAAGACAACACAAAATGATTAGGTTTATCCCCTGAGTGCCAGATAAACCAGCGAACATTGTTAAACAAGCTGGTCGCATGATCAAATTTATATTTAGAAGTTGCATTATGTTAGCAATATTCAAATAAGTTAGCGGTATTTTATTGATAAATAGAAAGGTATAGGAACACTTTTTAAAATATCTTTGTATTAAAGAGAAGTGTCAAGTTTCTGAAATGAACAATTGTGGTCAGAATGAGGAGATGGGAGGCAAGACCTGTTGGTTTAGGTAGGTGGGAATAAAAGTGCAGGAGGCTCACTGAGGTAACTTTGTAAATGAAATTGCTGGAGAAACAAGGATAGGGGCTTTTGAGGTTCCCATGGAATCAGATTCGAAAGTGGCCCTAGGTCATGATTTCCCAACCAAGTATAAACTATGTTCATGCCAAGTAAATAATCAGACAAGGCCCCTCCAGGACCATGTCTAAAAGAAGATAGAGTTAAGGTTACCCTATAAACACCAAAATAGCTAAACGTCTCCTTATCCAACTGACAGGAGTGGTCACTCTTCTTTATTAATGGTGACTTAGGCCTTACAATAATCATCATATTTCCTAGGTAAAAACCACCAGGATACACAATTATCAACCTGTCTTTTGACAGCACACAATTTAGATTTAATTCTGATGGTGTCTCTGGTGTGCATTTCCTGAGCCACAGCAGGCTAAATAAATATTGTAGCTTGTAAATAAATCTGTAGCTTATTTGGCTACAGGTGTATTTCTTATTGCCTGGTCTTTGTTGACTAGGCAACAAGAACATCTAGTTAGAGCTCCGTGGTAAGTTGCAGAATATGTGGGCAAAGAGCTCATCAGAGAGAGGGCCCAAGTAAAGATAGAGCTCTTGAAATTATAAATATATAAGTAATCTACACACCAAAGAATATAATGAGATTTTGTACAGACAGAAGGGGCCTGACTAGATCCCACAAGCCACAGATATCAGGGATGGGCAGAGGAGAGGTAATAAAAAGAATTTTTAAGTATTCTCAATGTCAGACTCATAAGAAAAGAGGATGTTCTAAAAAAGAGGTGGCTCTCCATAAAATGTCCAATGATACGGAAATAGTTGAAAATAATCAAGAAATCAGTTCAGCAATGTGTAGAAAATAATTATGGTCAAATGGGTCATTTAAAGTTTTGTTGGACTGTTGTAACACTGAGAGTGAGAAGTAAATTTGAATGTTCTTATACAAATGAAGCATAAAATCTGTGCATAGGGCTGACTAATGTAGCTATGATTTCATTGATATTCCAGATTTCAAAGTCAAAGTCTTGTAAGGGGTGCAGTGTTTACAGTGCTTGATTCTTCTGTCACATCCATTGTGACTTCATAAGGTGATTAAGAGCAAACAGATTATTTGTCACTAGTTAACCTCTAACTCTCTACCATAATAATAGGAGTAGGTTCAGGCAGATCCAGTAACATTTTATAAGAGCAAAAGTATTACAATAATAGTGAGAGCCCCTGAAATGTGCCAAGAGCTTAGACTATAGCTTTGAATAGATTGTCTTTAATCTTCAAAACATCCAGCAGAGTAGGGCTTGTTTTTTCAGGTCTCAGAGTAGGACACTGATGACCGCAGAAGTTCAGTAACTTGCCTAAGTTCACATTTTAGGAAATCGGGACTTGACTCCAGAACCTGTGGTTTTTTCCTCTGTGCTTTGCTATATGGGGAAGGAAGATGTTGGTGGATACTGCAGTGAAGATATTTGTCTTCCAGTCTGAGTGCCTTGGCTAGCATGGAGAATGTTGTCACTTAAGAAATGAGATCAAGTAGCACAAATGGCAACAGAAGAAGACACACTATACAGTAACATTGTAAATGCTCCAACTGCATGGCCTATGTCTTATTTTTAATTTTTTTTAATTCTTATATATTTAGGGGATACAAGTACAGTTTGATTACATGGATATACTGTGTTGTGGTGAAGTCTGTGTTTTTAGTGTACCCATCACCCAAATATGTCTTATCCATTCCTACTTTATCACCAGCAAGCACAAGCACAGTGTCTGGTGCAGAGCAGATGCTCATTTTATATATTAGCTTAGGGTCCAACCTGGTTGCAGCAGTAGGAAACAACCTCTCATTCTTGATCCAATTTTGCCAAGTGCATACAATGAAAAAATTAGATTCTCTTCTCCTACCTCTGGAGTCGGCTAGTGCCAAATTGCAATTAAATCCAAATGATGGTTTCAGTAAAAGGTCAACAGCGTTGGTAGCATGGATCATTGAGCTGGGCTGAGCCCTCTGTGAATATTGATTATCGAGTTCAGGTTCTCACCTTGAAGAAACAGGCCAGAGATGGGCTCCCAGGTGCTCCAGGCAGAGTAGGAAAGGGACCAGGTGTCACAACAATGGGTCTGCTTTGTCCTTCTCTCTGGGCTGCCTCTAAGGTAGGCTCTTTGCCAGGGACAGGATGCGTTACATCTTGTTTCAGAAAGTTTTCCACAAGGACTGTGGGAAGCATTTTGTTCCTGTAAAATTTCACTTGGGCGTCTCCTCTTCTTTTCTAATTCCACAAGCTGGTATCTAGGATCAGCTGATGTGACAGAAAATATTTCAAGAACTTTAACCTTCTTCCAGAATGAAGTCATTATTTGAAGCGTAATGATCAGACATTGAAAGTGTTTGACCGTTCTCGAGGATCCCAAGACTGTGTGGATTCAAGGTATAAGAAAGGAAAATGCTGTGTGTGGCAGCATTGGGAAGGCTCCTTTCAGACTCCGACTCTGGGAAGTGTCTTGATCAAAAGTCCCAGCTGCTGTGTGCTGAAATCCATCATGCCATTTGTACCAAAGACACTCTTCCCACGGGTGGCTCCCAGCCAATAACTGAGCGCAAGGATGCCATGGTGGCAACTCACTCTGAAAGGCAAAATGACCAAACAGGGTTCCTCTTTGAAATAATTACATCTTCATTGCACAAATATTTACTGAGAACCAATCTACATGCTAAGTTCATTTCAATGCTTTGGAAGTCCAACAAAGAACCAACAAAACAAAAATCCTTGCTCTTTTCAAGCTTACATTTATGGCTGCAGGCAGGGCAGGGGGGCAGGAAATAGATGATAAACAAAATTGTCAAGTAAAATATGCATATAACTTAGACAATGTTAAGTACTAGGGAGAAAAACAAATCAAGCAATGGGAAAAGTTCATGTCACGGATTGGAGATTTGCAGATTTTGAAGGTGGCCGGGAGATGTTCATTGATATAGGGACATTATTGCTGTGAAGAAACAAGGATGAAAGAAAATATCAGAGACTAAACATTCACAGATTTTCACCTTTCCTATTTTCCAAGGAGTGAAGGAGTATGGTAGCTACTAGAACCACACAATCGATAAAGAAAGGGCATACAACTCTCTGAGGAAATGGGAGGCAGGCAACAATGGAGGCAGGCAGGGGAAAGAGGGAGCGAGATTGAGCAAGAGACAGAGTTAGTGAAAAGTAGAGCAGCTGCTTTAAATTACAGAGCTCTGATGGAAGAAATGGATGAGAAAGGAATACAGAAGTTTTCCAGTGTGATGTGCTGTGAACTCCATGTTTTGTGTTCCCACAAACACTTGATTGAAAGCTGTTGAAAGTTAAATTTGTTTCTTCTGGTTGAATCATATAACTATGCTGAGAGGGTTTTAAGATGAAAACAAAAAGCCTTTTTTGAAGTTCTGTTTTTCAGGTTTTTAGGTTTTTATGAAGTTTTCAGTTTACCCTAACAGCATTCCTAGTGCTCAATCTTAAAGCCACCCCATTAGACTCCACATCATCCTATCTAGACTCAACAAATCTGATATTTTGATCTGCAGCTGCCTGATTGCTGTGTCTTTTTCAATTGACTGTATTATCAGTTTTGGAACACTGGTGGTCTTCATCAGACTTCCTCAAATCTGCATGCCACTAAAAAGTTCAAGGGGTGGCATCCCTCAGAGATGGAAAAATGTCGGAGCTCAAGTGAGGGTGTATGTCTCTGGCTCTGGTAGTTATGTGTCGAATTAAAGTTGTTTCTGTAGCTTTAGTGGCTGCTTTAGATGGCAAGTCAAAATTTAGTTGGAGAGCAACTTGTGTTGTGCATGTGGATTCAGGCTCTATGGGCTCTCACTGGGCCATCCTCTGATGAGCAAGCAATATTTATCTTAATCCCTCATGGAACCAGGAATCCTCAGAGCTAAAGTCAGTGAATGTTTGACCAGAAGCCACCAAGGCCACTGCTGCTGGGTTTAGCTGCAATTCTCAAGAGCCATCAGGCTCTAGTCATCAGTGTAGGCATGTATCTTGGAGCCAATAACCAGGATCCAGCCACTCACTATACATTTAGGTTATGATAGATTTAGATTATTTATACATTAGGTTATTTAGATAATGAGTTACAAATAAGTGAGGAAAAGCAAAAAAAGCTAGACCATGTAATTATAACAAAAGGGCTTCAGATCTTAGCATCTTCATCACTTTGGGTAGTGAAACCTCTGCCAGGTACCCCCTCCATGCCTGATTAGCCCATGACATAGTACATCTGATTTTTAGACAGGACTCAGGATTTCCTTGATATTATGGCCATGAATCAAAATCTTTTTTTAAGTAAGTTTATTAAGATACAATTTATATACAATAAACTGAACATATTTTAAATATATAATTTATTTCCATGTATGAAACTCTCATCACAATCAACAGAGTGAACATAATCTTTACCCCTAGAACCTTCTTCCTACCTGAAGTTCCTCTCTTCCTTATCCTCTAGGCAACCACTGATTTGCTTTCTGACACTAAAGAATGGTTTACATTTTTCAGGGTTTAATACAAATGGAGTTACATGATATGTACTCTTTCGTGTGGCTTTTTTTTACATCAGCATAGCTATTTTGAAATTCATCTATGTTATGAATAGTTCATTACTTTTTATTACTGGATAATATTTCATTGTATGGATACACCTCAGTTTGTTTATACAGTTATGTTTTGATAGATATCGGTTTTGGCTATTACAAATAAAGCTGTTCTGAAGTTCCTACACAAGTCTTTTTTATAGACATATGCTTTTATTTCTCTTGGGTTAATTCTTAAAAATAGGATTACTGGTTCATATGGTAGATGTATATTTAATTTTTAGAAAACTACAAAACTATTTTCCAAAGTAGTCAGACCATCTTACAGGCCCACCAGCATAGACCGAGAGCCTCAGTTCTTTTACATTTCTCACCAAAATTTTCTATGATCAGTCTTTTAAATTTTAGCATTTCTAATAGGTGTGCACAATGTCACTGCAGTTTTAACTTACACTTTCCTCAAGACTAAGTATGTTGAGCATCTTTTTACGTTATCTCTTATATGAATATTTTCTTTAGAGAAATATGTTGAATCCTTTGAATTTTTTTAAGAATATTTTTTGTTTGTTTGTTTTTTGTTTGTTTGTTTGTTTTGTGACAAGGTCTTGCTCTCTCACCCTGGCTGGATCCAGGGGCATGATCGTTTAACTCCTGTAGCCTCAAACTCCTGGGCTCAAGCAATGCTTCTTGTTCAGCCTCCCAAGTAGCTAAGACTACAGGCACGTGTCACCATGCCCAGCTTCCTTTGAAATATTTTACTAGGTCTTCGTGTTCCTATTACTGAATTTTAGGAGTTCTTTATATAATCCGATTACAAATTCTTGATGACACATGAAATAAGTTTTACATTTTTGGCTTGCCTTTTTATTTTTTTAGTAGTGTTTTACAAACAGCAGAAGTTTAATGTTGAGAAAATCCCATTGGTAAAGATTTTACTTTATATATAGTGCTTTTGGTGTAATATCTTAAGAAACCTATGTCTAACCAATAGCCACAAACATTTTTTATTTTCTTCTTGAAGTTTTATATTTTTGGTTTAATATTTAGGTATATTATCAATTTAGTGTTAATTTTTAAATGCAATTTGTGGCATACATCAAAGATCTTTTTATCTTTCGCATATTGATATCCAATCATAGTATTAACATTGTTAAAAAAAAAAGACTATCATTTTTCCATTGGCTTGTCTTTGCATCTTTGTCCAATATCAGTTGTCCACATATTTGTGGCTCCGTTTCTTGATTCTCAATTCTTTTCTATTGATCTACTTGTTTTCATTGATTGCTCTCTTGACTACTGCAGCTTTAATATAAATTTTGAAATTTGGTAATGTTAGTCTGCCAAATTTATACTTTTCTATAACTTTTAGGTTTGGGGTGCATGTGCAAGTTTGTTATATAGATAAATTGTGTGTCATGGGGGTTTTCTGTACAGAATATTTCATCACTCAGGTAATAAGCGTAGTAACCGATAGGTAGTTTTTGAATCATCTCCCTCCTTCCACCCTCCATCTTCAAGTAGGCCCTGGTGTCTGTTGGTCCTTTCTTTGTGTCCATGTGTTCTCAATGTGTAGCTCCTACTTATGAGTGAGGACATGTGGTATTTGGTTTTCTATTTCTGTGTTAGTTCGCTTAGGATAATGGCCTCAAGCTGCATCCATGTTGCTGCAAGAAATATGATCTTGTTCTTTTTTATAGCTGCATAGTATTTCATGGTGTATATGTACCACATTTTTTTTATCCAGTCTGCTATTGATGGTCATTTAGGCTGATTCTACATCTTTGCTATTGTGAATAGTGCTACAATGAACATATATGTGCACGTGTCTTTATGGTAGACTAGCGTATTTTTCTTTGGGTATATGCCCAATAATGGGATTGCTGGGTCAAGTGGTAGCTCTGTTTTAAGTTCTTTGAGAAATTTCCAAATTGCTTTCCACAGTGATTGGACTAATTTACATTCCCACCAACAGTGTATGTGTTCTGTTTTCTGCTAGCCTCACCAGGATCTCTTGTTTTTTCTCTTTTTATAATAAACATTCTGACTGGTATGAGGTGGTATCTCATTGTGGTTTTGATTTGCCTTTCTCTAATGATTAGCGATGGTAAGTATTTTTTCATGTACTTCTTGGCCCTGTGTATGTCTTCTATTAGAAAGTGTTCATGTCCTTTGCCCAGGTTTTTTTTTTTTTTTTTTTTGCTTATTTATTTATTTAAGTTGTTTTTAGATTCTGGCTATTAGACCTTTGTTGAATGCAGGTTTGCAAAGTTTGCAAATATTTTCTCCCATTCTGTAGGTTGTCTGTTTACTCTGTTGATATTTTATTTTATTTTATTTTATTTTATTTTATTTTATTTTATTTTATTTTATTTTATTTTATTTTATTTTATTTTATTTTATTTTATTTTATTTTATTTTATTTTACTTTACTTTACTTTATTTTATTTTTATTTTATTTTATTTCCACCTGCATGATGTGCAGGTTGGTTACATAAGTAAATTTGTGCCATGATGGTTTGCTGCAACTATCAATACATCACCTAAGTATTAAGCCCAGCATGAATTAGCTATGTATCCTGATGCTCTCCCCACCACCAACAGGCCCCAGTGTGTGTTGTTCCCTTCGGTGTGTCCATGTGTTTTCATTGTTCAGCTCCCACTTATAAGTGAGCACATGTGGTATGTGGTGTTTGGTTTTTGTCCCTGTGTTAGTTTGATGAGAATAATGGCTTACAGCTCCATCCATGTCCCTGCAAAGGACATGATCTCATTCCACTTTATGGCTGCATAGTATTTCATGGTGCTTATGTACCACATTTTCTTTATCCAGTCTATCATTGATGGGCATTTGGGTTGACTGCATGTATTTGCTCTTTTGAATAGTGCTGAAATGAACATACACATACATAAATATTTATAATAGAATGATTTATATTCCTTTGTGTATATACCCAGTAATGAGATTGCTGGGTCAAATGGTATTTCTTGTTCTAGGTCACTGAGGATTCCACACTGTCTTCCACAGTGATTGAAATAATGTACCTTCCCACCAATAGTGTAAAAGCATTCCTATTTCTCTACAGCTATGCCAGCATGTGTTGTTTCTTGAATTTTTAATAATCGCCATTCTGACTGGCATGAGATGGTGTCTCATTGTGGTTTTGATTTACTTTTCTCTAATGATCAGTGATGTCGAGCTTTTTTTCATATGTTTGTTAGCTGCATAAATGTCTTCTTTTGAGAAGTGTCTATTCATGTTCTTTGCCCACTTTTAAATGGGCTGTTTTCTTGTAAATTTATGTAACTTCCTTGTACATTTTGGATATCACACCTTTGTCAGATAAATAGATTTATCCCATTCTGTATGTTGCCTGTTTGCTCTGATGATAGTTTATTTTTCTGTGAAGAAGCTCTTTAGTTTAATTAGATTAATCTGTCAATTTTTGCTTTTGTTATAATTGCTTTTGGCAATTTCATCATGAGAGCTTTGCTCATGCCTATCTCTCGAACAGTATTGCCTAGATTTTCTTCTGGGTTTTTATAGTTTTGGCTTTTACATTTAAGTCTTTAATCCACCTTTACTTATTTTTGTATAAGGTGTAAGGAAGAGGTCCAGTTTCATTTTTCTGCATATGGCTAGCCAGTATTCCCAGCACCATTTGTTAAATAGGGAATCCTTTCCCCATTGCTTGTTTTTATCAGGTTGGTCAAAGATTAGATGGTTGTAGATGTGCAGTCTTATTTCTAAGGTCTCTATTCTGTTCCATTGGTCTATGTGTTTGTTTTTGTACCAGTACCATGCTGTTTGAGTTACTGTAGCTTTTTAGTATAGTTTGAAGTCAGGTAGCATGATGCCTTCCAGTTTTGTTCTTTTTGCTTAGGATTGTCTTGGCTATACAAGCTCTTTTCTGGTTCCATATGAATTTTTAAATAGTTTCTTCTAATTCTGTGAAGAATGTCAATGATAATTTAATATAGTATTGAATCTATAAATTACTTTGGGCAGTAGGGCCATTTTCATAATATTGATTCTTCTTATCCATGAGCATGGAATGTTTTTCTATTTGTCTGTGTCTTCTCTGATTTCCTTGAGTGGTGGTTTGTATTTCTCTTTGAAGAGGTTCTTTACTTCCCTTGTTAGCTCTATTCCTAGGCATTTTATTCTATTTTTAGCAACTGTAAATTGCTCTCTGCTTGATTTGGCTCTCTGCTTGTCTGTTGTTGGTGTGTAGGAATGCTGTGACTTTCCCACATTGATTTTGTATCCTAAGACTTTGTTGAAGTTCCTTATCAGCTTAAGAAGCTTTGCGGCTGAGATGATGGGGTTTTCTAGATATAGAATCATGTCATCAGCAAAGACAATTTGACTTCTCTTCCTATTTCAACAGCTTTCTTTCTTTCTCTTGGCTGATTGCCCTGGCCAGAGCTTCCAATACTATGTTGGGTAAGAGTGTTGGGAGAGGGCATCCAGTTTTAGTTTTCAAGAGGAATGCCAGTTTTCAAGGGGAATGCTTCCAGCTTTTGTCTATTCAGTATGTTATTGGCTGTGGGTTTGTGATAAATGGCTATTATTATTTTGTAGTATGTTTCTTCAATACGTAGCTTATTGAGAGTTTTTAACATGAAGGGATGTTGAATTTCATCGAAGGCCTTTTCTGTGTTTATTGAGATAATAATGTGGTTTTTGTCTTTAGTTCTGTTTATGTGATAAATTACATTAACTGATTTGCGTATTTTGTTTTTTTTATTTTTATTTTATTATACTTTGGTTTTAGGGTACATGGGCACAATGTGCAGGTCTGTTACATATGTATCCATGTGCCATGTTGGTTTGCTGCACCCATTAACTCGTCATTTACCATTAGGTATATCTCCTAATGCTGTTCCTCCCCCCTCCCCCCCCCACAACAGTCCCCAGAGTGATATCCCCCTTCCTGTGTCCATGAGTTCTCATTGTTCAATTCCCACCTATGAGTGAGAACATGCGGTGTTTGGTTTTTTGTCCTTGCGATAGTTTACTGAGAATGATGTTTTCCAGTTTCATCCATGTCCCTACAAAGGACATGAACTCATCATTTTTTATGGCTGCATAGTATTCCATGGTGTATATGTGCCACATTTTCTTAATCCAGTCTATCGTTGTTGGACATTTGGGTTGGTTCCAAGTCTTTGCTATTGTGAATAGTGCCGCAATAAACATACATGTGCATGTGTCTTTATAGCAGCATGATTTATAGTCCTTTGGGTATATACCCAGTAATGGGATGGCTGGGTCAAATGATATTTCTAGTTCTAGATCCCTGAGGAATCGCCACACTGACTTCCACAATGGTTGAACTAGTTTACAGTCCTACCAACAGTGTAAAAGTGTTCCTGTTTCTCTACATCCTCTCCAGCACCTGTGTTTCCTGACTTTTTAATGATGGCCATTCTAACTGGTGTGAGATGGTATCTCATTGTGATTTTGATTTGCATTTCTCTGATGGCCAGTGATGATGAGCATTTTTTCATGTGTTTTTTGGCTGCAAAAATGTCTTCTTTTGAGAAGTGTCTGTTCATGTCCTTTGCCCACTTTTTGATGGGTTTGTTTGTTTTTTTCTTGTAAATTTGTTTGAGTTCATTGTAGATTCTGGATATTAGCCCTTTGTCAGATGAGTAGGTTGCAAAAATTTTCTCCCATTCTGTAGGTTGCCTGTTCACTCTGATGGTAGTTTCTTTTGCTGTGCAGAAGCTCTTTAGTTTAATTCGATCCCATTTGTCAATTTTGGCTTTTGTTGCCATTGCTTTTGGTGTTTTAGACATGAAGTCCTTGCCCGTGCCTATGCCCTGAATGGTATTGCCTAGGTTTTCTTGTAGGATTTTAATGGTTTTAGGTCTAACATGTAAATCTTTAATCCATCTTGAATTAATTTTTGTATAAGGTGTAAGGAAGGGATCCAGTTTCAGCTTTCTACATATGACTAGCCAGTTTTCCCAGCACCATTTATTAAATAGGGAATCCTTTCCCCATTTCTTGTTTTTGTCAGGTTTGTCAAAGATCAGATAGTTGTAGATATGCAGCATTATTTCTGAGGGCTCTGTTCTGTTCCATTGATCTATGTCTGTGTTGTGGTACCAGTACCATGCTGTTTTGGTTACTGTAGCCTTGTAGTATAGTTTGAAGTCAGGTAGCGTGATGCCTCCAGCTTTGTTCTTTTGGCTTAGGATTGACTTGGCCATGTGGGCTCTTTTTTGGTTCCTTATGAACTTTAAAGTAGTTTTTTCCAGTTCTGTGAAGAAAGTCATTGGTAGCTTGATGGGGGTGGCATTGAATCTATAACTTATCTTGGGCAGTATGGCCATTTTCACGATATTGATTCTTCCAACCCATGAGCATGGAATGTTCTTCCATTTGTTTGTATCCTCTTTTATTTCATTGAGCAGTGGTTTGTAGTTCTCCTTGAAGAGGTCCTTTTTGAACCAGCCTTGCATCCCGGAGATGAAGCCCACTTATTCATGGTGGATAAGCTTTTTGATGTGTCACTGGATTCAGTTTGCTGGTATTTTGTTGAGGATTGTTCATCAGGGATGCTGGCCCAAAGTTTCCTTTTTTTGTTATCTCTGCCAGGTTTTGGTATCAGGATGATGCTGGACTGATAGAATGGGTTAAGGAGAAGTCCCTCCTTTTAATTGTTTGAAATAGTTTCAGAAGAAATGGTACCAGCTCCCGTTTGTACCTCTGGTAGTATTCAGCTGTAAATCCCTCTGTTCCAGGGCTGCTGGTTTTTTCTGTTTGTTTGTTTTGGCTTTTTTCTTTTTTTTTCTTTTTTTTTTTTTTGGTTAATAGGCTATTTATTGCTTCCTCAATTTCAGAACTTGTTATTGGTCTATTCAGGGATGCAACTTCTTCCTGTTTAGCTTTGGGGGAGAGTATATGTGTCTAGGAATTTATCCATCTCTTCTAGATTTTCTAGTTTATTTGCACAGAGGTGTTTATAGCATTGTCTGTTGGTTGTTTGTGTTTCTCTGGAGTCAATGGTGATATCCCCTTTATTATTTTGTATTGTGTCTATTTTATCCTTCTCTCTTTTTTCTTTACTGGTTTAGTTAGCCATCTATTTAATTTAAAAAAAAAAAAAAACCCCAGCTCCTGAATTCATTTATTTATTTTTTTGGAACAGTTTTTCATGTCTCCATCTCCTTCAGTTCTGCTCTGATCTTGGTTACTTCTTGTCTTCTTCTAGCTTTTGGGTTTGTTTGCTCTTGGTTCTCTAGTTCTTTTAGTTGTGATGTTAAGGTATTGATTTGAAATCTTTCTAGCTTTTTGATGTGGGCATTTAGTGCCATAAGTATCCCCCTTAACAGTGCTTTAACTGCATCCTAGAGATTCTGGAATGTTGTCTCTTTGTTCTCACTGGTTTCAAAGAACTTGTTGATTTTTGCCTTAATTTCATTATTTACCCAGGAGTCATTCAGGAATAGGTTATTCAATTTCCATGTAGTTGTGTGGTTTTGAGTGAGTTTCCTAATCTTCAGTTCTAATTTGATTGCACTATGATCTGAGAGACTGTGATGATTTCAGTTCTTTTGCTGAGGAGTGTTTTACTTCAGATTACATTATTGATTTTAGGGTAAGTGCCAAGAAAAATGTATATTCTGTTGTTTTAGTGTGGAGAGTTCTGTAGATGTCTATCAGGTCCATTTGATCCAGAGGTGAGTTCAAGTCCTGAATATTCGTGTTATTTTTCTGTTTCAATAATCTGTCTAATATTGACGGTGGGGTGTTAAAGTCTCCCACTATTATTATGTGGTACCCTAAGTCGCTTTGTAGGTCTCTAAAAACTTATTTTATAAATCTGGATGCTCCAGTATTGGGTGCATATATATTTAGAACGGTTAGTTCTTCTCACTGAATTGATTCCTTTACCATTACGTTGTGCCCTTCTTTGTCTTTTTTTGATCTTTGTTAGCTTAAAGTCTGTTTTTTCAGAAACTAGGACTGCAACCCCTGCTTTTATTCTGCTTTCCATTTGCTTGGTAAATTTTTCTCATCCCTTTATTTTGAGCCTATGTGTGTCTTTGCACGTGAGATGGGTGTCTTGAATATAGTACACCAATGAATCTTGACTTTTTATCCAGCTTCCCATTCTGTGTCTTTTAATTAGGACATTTAGCCTATTTACATTTAAGGTTAATATTTTTATGTGTGAATTTGATCCTGATGCCAGCTGTCATCATAATTCTAGCTGGTTATTTTGCAGACTTGTTTATGTAGTTCCTTCATAGTATCATTGGTCTTTGTACTTCAGTGTGTTTTTTGCAGTGGCTGGTAATGGTTTTTCCTTTTCATATTTAGTATTTCCTTCAGGAGCGCTTGAAAGGCAGGCCTGGTGGTGACAAATTTCCTCAGCATCTGCTTGTTTGAAAAGGACTTTATTTCTCCTTTCCTTATGAAGCTTAGTTTGGCCAGATAAGGAATTCTGGTTTGAAAATTATTTTCTTCAAGAACATTGAGCTGGGCACAGTGGCTCATGCCTATAATCCCAGCATTTTGGGAGGTTGAGGTGGACAGATCACTTGAGGCCAGGAGTTTGAGACCAGCCTGGCCAATTTGGTGAAACCCCGTCTCTACTGAAAATACAAAAAATTTAGCCCAGCTTGGTGGCACATGCCAGTAATCCCAGCTACTCAGGAGGCTGAGGCAGGAGAATCACTTGAACCCAGGAGGTGGAGGTTGCAGTGAGCTGAGATTGCACCACTGCACTCCAGCCTGGATGAAAGAGTGAAATTCCATCTTAAAAAATAAATAAATGAAAGCATGTTGAATATCGGCCCCCAATCTCTTCTAGCTTATAAGGTTTTTGCTGAGAGGTCCTCTGTTAGTCTTATGGGCTTCTCTTTGTAGGTGACCTGGCCTTTCTGTCTGGCTGCCCTTCACATTTTTTCCTTCATTTCAACGTTGGAGAATCTGATGATTTTGTGTTTTGGGGTTGATCTTCTCATGGAGTTTCTTAGCAAGGTTCTCTAGATTTCCTGCATTTGAATGTTGGCATGTCTTACTAGGTTGGGAAGTTCTACTGAATGATATCCTGAAGTATGTTTTCCAACTTGGTTCCGTTCTCCCTGTCTCTTTCAGGTAAGGTCTTTTTTTACATAATCCAATTGTTCTCAGAGGTTTTGTTCATTCCTTTTCATTCTTTTTTTTCTCTAATCTTGTCTGCCTGTCTTATTTCAACAAGACAATCTTCCAGCTCTAAAATTCTTTTCTCTGCTTGGTCTATTTGATTATTGATATTTGCAGTTGCCTTGTGAAGTACTCATGTTGTGTTTCTCCGCTCCATCAGGTCATTTATGTTCCTTTCTAAACTCGTTATTCTGGTTAACAGCTCCCATAATGTTTTATCATGGTTCTTAGCTACTTTGCATTGGGTTACAACACGCTACTTTAGCTCAGAAAAGTGTATTACCCACCTTCTGAAGCCTACTTGTGTCAATTCATCCATCTCAGCCTCTGTTCAGTTCTGTGCACTTGCTGGAGAGATGTTGCAAACATTTGAAGAAGAGGCACTCTGGCTTTTTGAGTTTTCAGCATTTTTGCGTTCACTCTTATCTTTCTGGGTTTGTCTAGCTTCGATCTTTGAGGCTACTGACCTTTGGATGGGGTTTTTATAGGGACTTTTTGTTGATGCTACTGTTACTGTTGCTTTCTATTTGTTTGTTTTTCTTTTTGAGTCAGGTCTATCTTCCATAGGGCTGCTGTGGTTTGCTGGCTGTCCACTCCAGGCTCCATTCACCTGGTTCCCTCCTGCACCAGAAGGTGTCACCTGTGGAGGCTACTGAATAGCAAAGATGGCTGCTTGCTCCTTCCTCTGGGATCTCTGTCCCCAGGAGAACCGACCTGATGCCAGAGGGAATGTTCATGTATAAGGTGTCTGTCAACCTCTGCTGGGGGGTCTCATCTCACCCAGTTAGGAGGCACAGGATCCAGGATCTGCTTAATGAAGCACTCTGGCTATCCCTTGGAGGGGAGGGTGTGTGCTGCACTGGGGGAATCTCACTCATCTGGGCTGCCCAAATTCCTCAGAGTCAGCAGGGGAAACGACTAAGTCTTCTGATCCATGGAGACCATGGCCGCCCCTCCTCCAAGGGGCTCAGTCCCAGGGAGATCAGAGTTCTGTCCCTAAACCCTTGGCTGGAGTTGCTGAAATTTTTGCAGGGAGGCCCCACCCAGTGAGGAGGGATGGGTCAGGGCCTGGCCTAAGGAGGCAGTCTGGCCACGATCTGTCATAGCTGCTGTGCTGCACTATGAGGGAATTCCTCCTGGATCCAAACTGTCCAATCTCCCTGGCACCAGTAGGAGAAAAAAGGGAGACTGTAGCTGCAGTGATGGCTGCAGCCCCTCCCCCAGGGAGCCCAGTTGTCTTAGGCAACAGGCAGCCACAGTGATGATGGCCACCGCCAACCCCCGCCCAATCCCAGAAACTCAGTAGTCTTAGACAGTCTCCAGCCGAGTAGCCACTGAGAATCTTCACAATTCTGTGCTTGAGACCCAAGGCTCTGGTGGCATGGGCTCACAATGGACATCTGATCTGTGGGTTCCGCAGATCTGTGGGAAAAGTGTGGTTTCCCAGGCAGGGTAGCACAATCACTCACAGCCTCCCTTGGCTGGGGGTAGGAGCTCCCCTTGCCCCATGTGGCTCCCAGGTGGGCCATGACACCACCCTGCTTTTCCTCACTCTCCGTGAATCACATCAACCTAGTCAGTCCAAATGAGAGAACCTGGGTACCTCAGTTGCCAGTGTAGGATTCACTTGCCATTTTGGTTCTTTCTGATGGGAGCCTCTGACCACACCTCAATAGTTTCTTTTGCTGTGCAGAACCTCTTTAGTTTAATTTGGTCCCATTTGTCAATTTTCATTTTTTGTTGCAATTCCTTTGATCTCTTTGTCATGAAATCTTTGCCAGGGTCTATGTCCAGAATGATATTTCCTAGCTTTTCTTACAGGGTTTTTGTAGTTTTAGGTTTTACATTAAGTCTTTAATCGATCTTAAATTGATTTTTGTACATGTCCATTTTAAATCTGCATATGACTAGCCAGTTCCCAATACTATTTATTGAACAGGGAGTCCTTTCCCCTTGCTTGTTTTTTATCAACTTTTTCAAAGAGCAGATGGTTGTAGGTATGTAGTAGTATTTCTGAGCTCTCTGTTCCATTTCATTGTTCTGTATATCTGGTTTTGTACCAATACGATATTGTTTTGTTTACTGTAGCCTTGTAGTATAGTGTGAAGTTAGGTAAAATGATGTCTCCAGGTTTGGGTTCTTTTTTTTTTTCTTTTTTTGGCTTAGGATCAGCTTGGCTATTCAGGCTCTTTTTTGGTTCCATATGAATTTTAAAATAGTTTTTTTCTAGTTACATGAAGAATGTCATTAGTAATTTGATAGCAATAGCATTGTATACGTAAGTTGCTTTTGGCAGTATGGCCATTTTTAACGATACTGATTCATCCTATCCATGAGCATGGTATGTTTTTCCATTTGTTTGTGTCATCTCTGATTCCTTTGAGTAGCGTTTTGTAATTTTTGTTGTAGAGATCTTTCATCTTCCTATCTAGCTGTATTCTGAGCCATTTTATTCTTTTAGTGGCTATTGTGAATGGAGTTGCACTCTTGATCTGGCTCTCAGCTTAAATGTTGTTGGTGTATACGGATGCTACTTATTTTTGTACATTGATTTTGTATCCTGAAACTTTGCTTAAGTTCACCAGAACAAGGAGCTTTTTGGCAAATATTATGGGGTTTTCTAGATACAGAATCATTTTGTCTGCAAGCAAGAAGAGTTTGACTTCTCTTCCTAGTTGGATGCCTTTTATTTCTTTCTCTTGGCCTGATTGTTCTGGGTAGGATGTCCAGTACTATGTTGAATAAGAGTGGTGAGAGAGGGCATCCTTGTCCTATTACAGTTTTCAAGGAGAATGCTTAGACCTTTTGCCTATTCAGTATGATGTTGGCTGTGGGTTTCTCACAGATGGCTCTTATTATTTTGAATTATGTTCCTTCAATGCCTAGTTTGTTGATGGTTTTTTTAACATTGAAGGGATGTTGAATTTTATAAAAAAACATTTCCTGCAACTGTTGTGATGATCATGTGGGTTTTCTTTTAATTCTGTTTATGTGATGTACCACATTTGTTGATTTGTGTACATTGAACCAATCTTGCATCACAGGGATAAAGCCTACTTGGTTGTGGTAGACTAGCTTTTTGCTGTGCTGCTGAATTTGGTGTGCCAATATTCTTTTGAAGAGTTTTTCACATGTATTCATCAAGGATATTGGCTTGAAGTTTTTGTTGTTGTTTTTGGGTCTCCGCCAGGTTTTGGTATGAGGATGATACTGTACTGACCTCATAGAATGACTTAGGGAGGAGTCCTTCCTCCTCAATTTTTTGGAACAGTATCTTACTGGGGTTCTTTGCATTTGTTGAATTTAAATATTTGTCTCTCTAGCGAGCTTGGGGAAATGTTTATGGATGATATCATGAAATATGTTTCTCAACTTGCTTGCTTTCTCTCTCTCTCTCTTTCAGGGACATCAAGGAATCAGTCATACATTTGGTCTCTTTACATAACCTCAAATTTCTTGGAGGTCTTGTTCATTCTTTTTTTATTGTTTTTTCTTCTTTTTGTCTGACCGAGTTAGTCCAGAAAGCTCTGTGCCACTCCCAGGTGGGCTGCTGTCCTGTCTTGCTCTTCTTCATTCTCTGTGGGTCACTTTGTTTCCTTGATGAATCCCAGTGTGTCTACTTGGAGGTTGCAGTCACCACTCGTCTCTTCATGGAAGTGGTGCACACTAGCTGCTTCTAGTCAGCCATTCAACCATCATGACTGGACCCTTCATGCTTTTTTTTTTTTTTTTAGATGGAGTTTCACTTTGTTGCCAGGCTGGAGTGCAGTGGTGCGATCTTGGCTCACTGCAACCTCTGCCTCTTGGGTTCCAGTGATTCTCCTGCCTCAGCCTCTAAAGTAGCTGGGACTACAGGCATGTGCCATCATGCCCAGCTATTTTTTGTATTTTTTTTTTAGTAGAGACGGGGTTTCACCATGTTGGCCAGGATGGTCTTGATCTCCTGACCTCATGATCCACCCGCCTCAGCCTCCTGAAGTGCTGGGATTACAGGCATGAGCCACCACGCCTGGCTGCTTCTTACTTTTTCCAAAGTTTTTCAGCTACTCTAAGATCTTTGTATTTCCATATATATTTTAAAATTAACTTGTCAATTTATATAAACAAACAAAACAAGCCTACTTAAATTTTTACTAGGATTCCGTTTGGTCTGTAGACCAATTTGGGAAGAATTGATATCTTTACAATCTTGAGTCTTTTATCCCATGAACATGGTATATTTCTTCATTTTTAAAAATTTTCTATAATTTCTTTTAGTAATGTTTTATAGCTTTCAGTGTATAAGTCTTTCACATCCTTTGTCAGATTTATGTTTAAGTACGTCATATTTTTGAAAGATAAGTACTTCATATTTGAATGGTATTAAGTGCTTCATATTTGTAAATGGTATTTATATTTTAATTTCTGATTATTAATGACTAGTGCATATAAATATATTCTATATTAGTCTTGTTTTCTTGCAGTGTTAGTAAATTTACTTATTACTTACAATAGTTTTTTTGTATATTTTGTTGGATTTTCTACGTAGAAATTCTGTTATCTGCAAATAAAAACA
Source organism: Hylobates moloch (assembly GCF_009828535.3). Lineage (NCBI taxonomy): Eukaryota > Metazoa > Chordata > Mammalia > Primates > Hylobatidae > Hylobates > Hylobates moloch. The sequence goes on from NW_026652283.1 coordinate 94,645,172, forward strand.
GCTTTACTTCTTCATTTTCCATTGAAGTGACTTTTATTCTTTTTCTTGCCGTATTACACTGGCTAGAACCTTCAGTAAAATACTTAATAAAATGTTAAGAGCAGATGGTCTGGTGTATGTCCTGACCTGTCTTTAAGTGTGTTGACTGCTGTGGGTTTTTGTAGGTTCCCTTTCTTAAATTGAGGAAGTTCCCTTCTATTTTTAGTGTGCTGAATTTTTTATCTTATCTCTCAGAGATCATTTTCCTTGCCTAATATTCAGTATCTTAAAAATATACATTTTGTTTTTTTATTGGTTGTTGCAGGCAGGAGAGTAAATCCAGTCCCCATTATTCCATCTTTGCCAAAAGCAGAAATCTAAAGCTCCTTTTGAAAATAAGAAAAGTAACATGAAACTCAACTTACACATTGGATATCATTTATGATTATCATTGATGTCATTTTTTCTTCTAGTTCACACAAGTTCAGAGTTTCTAAGCATGGTTGCAGAGGTGGTTTCATATGATAGTGAGTGATCTTGAGGCATTCTGCTAATGAGTCATAGTGCTCATCTCTGTCACTTTCTGTTTACATAACCTTGAAAGTTTACCTAATCACTGTAAGCTTTAGGATTCTTATCTGTTAAATGGGGATGTGTATAAGAAAAAAGTAAGATTATTAACATAAGTGATCCAACAAAATATGTGTCATTTAATCGGTATTCAATAATTGATAACTTGTATGATTGGGAAAAAGAGCCCTGAATTAAGAGTCAGATTTTAATACCTGTGTTGACTGAGGCACTTTTTTCACTTTTTATCTAGGACCGGTCAATTGGTTTGGTTTTCTTTTCTTTCTTTCTTTTTTTTTTGAGACAGAGTCTCACTCTGTCACCCAGGATGAAGGACAATGGTATGGTCTCAGCTCACTGCAACCTCCATCTCCTGGGTTCAAGCAATTCTCCTGCCTCAGCCTCCTGAGTAGCTGGGACTACAGGCACGCACCACCGCACCCAGCTAATTTTTGTATTTTTATTAGAAACAGGGTTTCATTATGTTGGCCAGGCTGGTCTTGAACTCCTGACTTCGTGATCCACCCACCCCGGCCTCCCAAAGTGCTGGAATTACAGGCGTGAGCCACCGTTTGGTTTTCTATGTTGTCATATATGTGTATAGATATATCTAAAATGTATATCTATGTTTCTATACATATTTAAAAGGCATTATTAAATTAGACGATTTTTACATTGATGACCCAGAAATCTCTAGAAAATTTGCCTAGAGTATAGATAATATACTAACACAATAGAATTTAGATAACACCCTTCATAGGTATGACATTCAAGTCCTCCTTATCTTCTCAAGTTCTATCACTGGTCAAATCCACTGAATATGAAGCCAACTTCATTTTTCTATTTTTCTTGCACAGATATTCCTGTTGTAGTAGGAAATCACACAGTAATAGCACCCAGAAAATCTGAGTTATAATTCCAATTGCTCTCTGATATGTGGTCTCTGTTTTCTTGTCTCTAAAATGAAGTTGTTGAATTAGGTTCTTTTAAGTACTCAAACATTCATTCATTGTGTTTCTACTATGAGCAGAGCCCTATATTATCTCCTGGAGATTCAGAGCCAAAAAATGGCATTCCTCCTCTCAGGATATTCACAATCCAGTATGAAAGGCAGGCATGCAAATAAAGAGTAAAGTGATAATAATTATAAAAATAACATTAGAGTAATAATAGCCATTAAAATGTATTGAGCATTTACTGTATCCTAGACAGCCTTAAAGGAACTATGTACATGTGTTATCTTATTTAATTTTTGCACCACAACCCCATGAAGTAGAGATTACATTTACCTCCACTTTATTAATAAGTAAACTAAAGTACAGAGTGGTAAAGTAGCTGGTTCAAGACAATACAGCTGGTAAATGGCAGACCTGACATCCTCTCTTGAACAACTTGATACCAGAGGCTGCCTTCCTGACCACCACTCTGCGGTACCTCCCACAACAACAAGAGCTATGACACAGAGAACATGGAGGTGTCTTCAAAGGCACAAGAACACCACCTACATCAGACTCCCAGTGGCACAAGTGGAAGGTAGATAATCAAGGAAGCATTAAGATGCTCCCCTACTATTCCTGTACAAATTAAAGGCCATGCATGGTTTCTTATAACACTAAAAATTTCCCTATATTGAAGAACTTGGCTTGGTTGATTTTTCTTGTTTAAATGACAGGTAAAAACCTTTCCATTCTAGCTAATGGTTGCAGATTCATCCAACCCAAGGATTTCTGGGAGGATAATGATGAGGTGCTGGACTTAGTCTGCCCAAGGCACTGCCTGGGGGGATTAACTGCCAGACCATCGTTTAATAACTGGGACAGCAGGGACATTTCAGTTATTTTTAGCCTTCCATCTTGACTCATTTTTAAACCTTTTAATCAGAAGCTCCCCTAAGTGTTATGGCATTCTAAAAATGCAAGCAGAAAGACAGGAGTGGGGGTGTCTGGGATCAGTGGACAGGCTGTTCCCAGCAGAGAGGTGAACTCTGACCCACGTGTGGGCAACAGCTAATTAGAACTTGCAGATTTAAAAGAGGAAAAAGTTAAGTGCCAGGCAAGTGCTGTTTAACTTCCCCATCATTTTTGCAGGTTTTAATGAGAAACTGAAAAGAGGACAATACAAATGTTTGCAGGTGAATGTCAGGATTGTCAGGGTGTGCTTACATTTCTGAATTCTTCCTGATTAATCCTTTTATATCTTCCACTTCTCTTAGTGGAAAAAGGCTGGGCTCAGTATTCCCTGAATTTAGAGCTTTTGTCTCCCATCAGTCCTGAGTAACAGGTGAACCACTGTTCTATACACAGAATACAAAGATTATGTAGAACAGTCTCGACCACCTAGAGGGATAAACTCTAGAAAGAGGTATATATAAAACAATAAGAGAAAAATTCCTCCCTCAGTGATTTAGTCATTTTTTCACTCACTAACTACTTCAAATATTTAGTGAATATCTACATTGTATAAGGCATTGCATCACAGGAATCAATAAACCATCAATCCTGCTTTCAGGAAGCTGAAAGTCAAATGGGGAAGAATAATGTGTAAATAGATTATTACAAGACAGTGTGGAAAGTAGAAAGCACAGAGGACATGAGAACAGAAAAGAGGTAATTAACCCAGCCTTGGAGCATTTGGCTTGCTTCCCAGAGAAAAGGGGAAAATGAATAATCTCTCTGAAGAGAGAGAGAAAACTATCCCAGAAAGAGAAAGCAGCTTACATAAAGGCACTTTCAGTGGACTTCCAAATAGCTTGGTAAAATTCAGGGGTGAAAGATGGGAGATGGATTTTCTCCTATGAAGATTTATAGCAATGAGAAGTTAATGTAAATGATTTAACTCATTATCATTCACTTCACGTTTGGTGGCTTTCATGAGCCTATTCTGGTGCTGCTTGCAATGGAATTTGTTGTACTTAGTTTTCCTAAAGTAAGCATTTGTCAAGGGTATTTTTCTGGCTTTTCCACAACATTTAAAAAATTACAGCACTGACATTGAGAAAGGAGAAAAGGGGAGGACATAGGGAGACTAACCTTGGGCACCTAATATGGACTGTGATCATGACAGTTTACATAACTGATCCTATCAAATGCTCATGACTTCATTCATTCATTCATTCATGTCCTAAACCTCACACTGTTCTAGATTCAGTATACAAGGATTATATGGATAGTCTCTTCCATTTAGAAGATATACTCTAAAAAGGGGTACATATAAAACAAATCCCATATAGTGCAATAAATGTAATAATACAAGTTTGTTCAAATAATAAAGATTATTCAAAGAAGGAAGAAGGGTTGAGAAGAAATATTTAAGCTGTGCTTCAGTAGATAAATAGTAAACAGTAAAGCTACTGGACGAGTAAAGCAATGCCTTGTAGAGTGACTCCATAGCCCTAGGGAAAAGCCTGCACAAAGGAATTCAATAGCTGGCTCAACAAGGTTAATCAAGTATTATAGAGATAAATAAAGAAACAATTAGAGTTTCAGGCTACAGCCAGACTGTGGAAAAGGTCACATATCATTAAAAGCCATCTAGACTTTACTGTCACTTTTTTGGTTACAATGAATGGCCAGGAATTGAATAAGATATGGAACTGGAAAGAATATTATCTTGAATAAGTGAGAAATAAATTGGAAAAGGGTGTCAGACTAGAGGAAGAAAAGCTAACTAGAAGGTCATTTCAATAGTCCAAATCAGATGTGGTGAAGTTCTGGTCTACAGAAAAATTAGCAGGTAATAATCTCAAAAGATATTTTGTAGATAGAGTCGGAGAAGACTTACTGGTCAATTAGATGTGAGGGATGGAAAACAGGGTCAAATCAAAGATGACTTCTAAGTTTCTGACTTCAGAGACAGTGTAAAACTTTGTAGAGTAATCACCTATCACTCTCTCCTCTCCTTTCTTACATGAGGACAATGAGCTACAGATAAGTCAAGTATTTCGCCCAATGTCATATAACTATTAAATGGCCAATTTGAGATTCAATCTAGATCTTGCTAACTAAAAGCATGCTCTCTCCCAGGTGTTTGGTGAGATTGCTGTTTTAAAGTTAGAGAGTAGCATAAGCATGTAGAAAAAGTCCTAAACTATCAGCCTCATCATCTGAAAAATATAGGGCAAGATAAAAATTTTTTTAAAACGTGGAATGGAAAGTAAAGAGGCACCTGGAGCTGGTCCATTAGTTTTATTATCCATGTTTACTGTTTGGTTTCCTCTGAATTACCCACTGGTGGTCTAACAAATCTTTTCTGTTTTGATCCTCCTCGTCCTAAGTTGCTCATCACAGCATTAATCAATGTTGCCTGGAAAATAAAATATAATTAGAAGTAACTCACACTAATTATGACTTCATTGAGTGCATTGAATAATGAGAATGGTGACATCTTTTTCCTGGCATCCGAAGCATCTGTCGTCTCGTATTCTCCCTCCCCCTCCCATGGCCAGGAATTTTTAACCCATAAAAGAAACCGTATTGCTCAGCTAAATGTCATTTGAGAGATCTTTTTATCAAAATAAGAAAATGAAATAAGGGGAAACTATAAGTTATAACATGAACACCCTTTAAAGCTCATACATATTTCTAGGCAGCAAAATGAAATCATTAATCCATGAGGACTTCATCTATTTATCTGTCTTCTATTCTCATCTTATAAACACAAATTTTCTGCTACATTCCCAATACATTTGTTGGAAGAAGGGGATGAAAGATGAATTAAATGAACACCCACTCGATAATTCCTGACCTTTCCTTTAGCATGACAGTTTTATCAGTCAAGCAGAGAGATAATATGAAGAGGATAAAAAGCTAATATTCTCTCCTGGTGAAAAAGAATCAATGACACTTTCACCCACAACTTTATTGAAAAATGGATGACAATGGCTCAAGCACACCTACCAGAGTGAGCTGCTTGAAGCTACATTTAGCAAACTTCTAAGAAGATGAAATATAACTGAAATTGTAGGAAGGCCCACAAAAGAGGTGAAGGAATATTTCTTAAAATGAATGCAATAAGCCCATTTCCCTCCAGCCTATTGAGGAGCAATGAAGTGCCATTTATGGAAAGAGAGAATGAAAGCTGTAAATTGTTTGAGCTCACTGCATTTCACATTGAATATTCTTGTTTGGTGATCCTAACAGTTTTAGCCCTTAGGGAAACTTCCTCCAACTTCTGGACTACAGCTACTAGACTACAGAGAGAAAAGAAATGCAGTCACCTATAAAATTTTTATTATTGGTAACAACTGGAGCTTTTAAAAATTATGTATAATTGAAAAGTATATTTCTGACCTTCAGGGGAAAGAACATTCTTTCTTCCCTCAAATTACCTAATTAATCCACCTTCAGGAAGGAGTGTTAATCTTCTTAGTCAGAATACAAAGCTCACATTCTTGAGTTATCAATAAAATTATATGATAAATTTTCTCCTGATGCTGAGAAATGTAGAGATCTTTCAAAATGGGGCACTTTGCGATTGAGTGTGAGTTTGTGGGACAGCTTTCCATGGGTACTAGTCTAGATTGCTGGAGTTCTATATTGGAGTTTGGATTTAAAGACTGAGCAGTAGTAAACATTTAGGCTAATTTAATTGTGTTTTTATGTGCGTATGTTAGGGACTTGGCCGGATAATTCAGATAATCTTACCTCATCATTTCAAAAGGATGTCTGTTCTCATTTCCCAATATTGTAAGGCTAATTTTTCCTATTCCTCTTCCTCAGCTTTTCTTCCCTTTCTACTGGATTTTTCTATCAATAATTAGGGGTCCCTGGCCTCTCTTATCACCTCAAATTCATGATCTACAATAAGGAATATCCAAAAATAAGGCTAAAAGAAGACTCAAGAGCTTCCAAAATCCCTAGACACACAGAAATGTGCAAGTGTTACACTATGGTCAGGACTGACTATACAATTTTCAGGGCTCAATGCAAAATAATGATGCAGGAACCCCTCATTTGAAAATGATGAAGAATTTCAATATGGCAACAGCAGGGCATTAAACCAAGTTAGAGTTCTTCTAGGTATGGGTCCTAGGTGACTGCATAGATTATATGCCCATGAAGCATAAATCAGCAACAACTCTGGCCTTGACCTTCACCAACTCTCCTCCATGGAATGTGGGCTGAGGAGATGAAAGAGCTGTTGCTTACATCCCACTGCTATGGGTTCTTTTTCCTAATAACCTAGACCTATTCCAATGATTAGCCAGGATTGGGGCTATTCTGGTTAATAGATTAATTAGGTAATCTGAGAGAAGAAAGAATGTTCTTTCCCCTGGAGGTCAGAGTGGGGAATATCAACATGTTATAAAAGGCAAGTATGTCTTTATCAAAATGATTCTCACATCCTTTTCCGTGTTCCTGTGTATTTACCTGGGACCAATGAGACACACACTGCAAGTCCTCAATCACTTCACAAACATCACTTTGATGTTCACTCCAAACACTTCTGAAATGAATGAGATCATGTCTTCTGCTGGACTTAGTGCATGGCCACGCTCTACACTAGGTCAACAAATCACTTTTTATTCCATTTTGAAATCTGATTTATGTTCTTCAGTTAAGTTGTTTATGTTATTTGTGAACCCAATAATGCACAGTATTATTAAAATAAAAAGGAATAGATTTGCCATCACCTTATAATCTTTAAGCTAATAAAGATCATTATGTTATTAATATCCAATAAATTCACTATTCTGACAGAAAAAATCATATTGCACTCTGTGTAAAGACTACCTTCATGCTACTCACCTTATCCAAGCCAGTTCTACACTCACTCACATGCTTGATAGGATCATATCTTTAGAAAGTGCAGCTGGTCTTCCACTGAAACAAGTGCTGCTTGTTTGGCCTCATCCAAAATAGGCTACTCCAGTCCCACATGCTTTCAATAATTCAGTGAGTTATCATAATGCTAATCCCTTTATCACCCATCTATATATTAAATCAAGGCCCACACAGAACAAATGCTATTACTGTAAGACTTAATCTAAACATAGATTTTTAAAAATATAATTGACATTTTCTGAGCCCTGGCAGTGTTTCCAGGGCACAAATTATAATCTAGATGAATATTTACCAAAATATTCAACAGAGTGCTAGCAGTCTTCCATGAGAAAAAAAGTTATTTGTGAGAGCTAAAAAAAAAATTAAAACAATTGAATTCATGGAGATAATAGAAGGACGGATACCAAAGGATGGAAAAGGTAGCAAGAGGGGAGTGAAAATGGTTAATGGGTACAAAAAAAAAAGTTAGATAAAATAAAGAAGATCTAGTATTTGATAGCACAACTGGGTGACTACAGTAAACAATAACTTATTGTATACTTTAAAATAACCAAAGGAGTACAATTGAATCACTTGTAACACAAAGGATAAATGCTGGAGGTGGTGGATGCTCCATTTACCCTGATGTGATTATTACCCATTACATCCCTGTATCAAAATATCTCATGTACCTCATAAATATATATGCCTACTATGTACCCAAAAAATTAAAATTAAAAACTGTGACACTGTTTGTCAAGCAGACCATCTTATGAGCTGAAGTAGGACATCTGAACAATTCTTGTCTTTTTACAAAATATGAATATTTGCAATGGTGGCATGCCTATCCTTCCTGGAAGCTTCAATCTCCCCTTAATGTCCATTTCTATTAATGCCTTTCCGTTTCCACCGGCCATGCTTCCTCACCACCCCATTCTTATCATCATGGTCCAGCAGCAAGCACCTGGGCCTGCTATCTGTTGGTCAAAACAGGCTCCTGTATAAGCTCCACAGGCTTTCTCTCCTCACAACACCAAGTTATCTCTTCTGTTTTTCTCCAACCCTAGAATAACCGCAAATAACTTTCGCCTTTTTCTTTTTTTTTTTTCATGTTTCCAAAGTGATCCCTTCAGAGGCCCACACTGAAGAAAAATGCTCTTTGCCCGGTGCCTTTTTCAACTTTGCTTTTCTCAGCTTTTTACCCATCTGAGTAGCAGCTGCGAATGACTCCATTAGTGATGGCCATTTCCATCACTTGTTCTTCTGTTGACTCTATTTAAGAAACTTCTATTTAAAATGATACAGAAATATTACACTTTTATGAATCTCTGCTGTTCCAAATACATAACATTCGTAAGTGTTTTTCTGCGCTTTGTTTACAACCAATGTCTATGTTTTAAGTAAACGATTTGTTTTTCACAGTAAATTTTAGAAGTTCTTACAAAATCAAGGATACTAAATTTATGTGTTTTAGTTATATGTGGCTGCAAAGGTTCTGTGTAGTTCACGACTTTCTGCTTAACCGTATTTTATGATATTCTTTTAAGACAAATGTAAGGTAATAGGATACCTCAATCATTTTCTTCATGGTGGTAGTGTGTGTGCACATGTGTGTGTCCAGTTAGAAAAAACTTTTCTACTTCAGGGTAATAATATCTCCTGTAGTTTCTCCAAACAATTAAATCCTCATTTCAGTGGCATTTATTCTGGTATATGGCATAAGGTGAGGATGAATGTATGGATTATATAAATAGTCAATGCTCTTACATAATTTATGGAATGGTATATAACATCTACTGTGTATTAAACTTCCATATATTACTGGGTCTCTTTCTGGGTGCTCTGTTACATTCTATTATGCAAATACCACACTCTGTGAATTAAAATACAATTAGAACATGTCTTGATATCTAGCAGAAATAAGTCCTATCTTCCCAAGTTTTAGATCAAAATGTAAATGCTACAATTGTTTTTTTCTTTCATATTATTTTAAATATCATTTTGTCAAGCAACCTTCACCAAATAAAAACCCTTCAGATTTTTAGATGAAAGTGCATCAAATGTGTGAATATATCTGGAGAGTTGATATATGCATATTAAGTCTTCACACGCATAAATATTACTTAGAGCTCTACATACTTGAGCTCTTCAGTAAAGCCTTATTTTTCCTAAAGTCCTTGGGTAAAGTTCTAAGTATCATATATTTTTTCTTGTTACTTGTTAAAAATGATGCTTCTTTTTTTCATTGCAGTTTTTACCTGGTTATATGTATGTAAATACTTATAAGTTTTTGATGTAAATATTGTACCAGTAGTACTGAACACATCAGTTTTGAATGCTTTATGAAGTTGATTGATTAATATTACCAATGAAAATTCTCAAAAACTGTTATTTTTCTGGATGGTGAATGGTTGATAGAGGAACTCAGAAAAAATGGCAGAAAAAAATCAACATTGAGTAAGAATGAAAACAAACAAAAAACTCTGTAAGACTCTTTAAAAGAGCCTGAACATAAAAAATTACCAAATGCACTTAAAGTACACTAAAAACAAGAACAAGACATTACTAATCTAAACATAAATTTATTTTGTATGAAGTTACTTTTATTGAAATATCTGAAAAAGACATTAATGAAAAATATATCTTGTGCACTTAGAGAAAAGTAAAGAAATGGCTCTGATTAGAAAATAAATAATCGGAATATACAGGGTAATATAAAAAAGACTTAAGACAGAAGTTAGATGTGAAATATATTATTAGAGAAAACATAAAATCCTCAATATAAAAAATGTCTTGCCAGGAATCAATTAAAACTAGCTCATCAAAGTGAAAGATAAAACTGAGAAATGGGCACAAAATGTATCACAGGAAGACCAAGGGATTAAAAATTATAAAAGTAGAGTGAAGAGATATGATAGATAAGCTAGGAAGCTTCAACATACATACAACTGCAATCCTAGAAAAACAGAAAAAAGAATACAAAAAAAAGCTAGTAAGTTCCTATAATTGAAGAAAGCCTTAAGTCCTTTTAAATAAAAAGTGTCATATAAGTACAGATTAAAATAAACAAAAATAAATCTACATCCCAAAACATCTTAGTGAAACTGCATGGCATCATGTTACAGTGAAAATATGTTTCTCAACTTTTACTTTAAGTGCAGGGGTACGAGTGCAGGTTTGTTACATAGGTAAACTTGTGTCATGGAGGTTTGTTGTATAGATTATTTTGGGATCAGAAAAAAATAACTAATGGGTACTAGGCTTAATACCTGGGTGAGAAAATCTTAATATTTAAAGAGAGAAGGGAGAGATTAAGAGCAAATAAACAATAATTAGAATAAAAGCAGGCTACCTGCCAGCAACAATATATATCAAAAGAAACTGTCTTATGGGAAAATAACCCAAAATTTTCCAGTCAGCTAAACTACTGTTCAATATAAGCACAAAATAGACACATTATAAAAGAGAAAGAGATGTTACCATTTGCAGACTTAAAGTGAAAAAAATTGAAGAATATATTTTAGCAAGAAGATTAAATATATTAATAGAAAATGTGGGAAATATTGAGGTGATGGTGACAAATATGACCCTCCCCCAAGTAGTTGATTTTAAGTTTTCCTTCTGATCCTGATTCTGGTTGCCACAGAACTAATGATACTACACTAAAAAGAGACTAGCAGTTAATCATCAAATCCATAGAACATTTTTTCCCCTCTCTCCTTTTTAGTGTTTTTTTTAACCTCACTTCAACATTTTTACATATTTGGTCATCCTCTCTTAATTAAAACTTCCTCCTGTCTTGGCATAGAAATATCTAAGGTGACAATGTGGCATAATAGAAAAGCCACACATTTTGAACTCAAACAAATCTGGCTTCAAATAAATGTTAAGACAACAGTTACAAGTATGTGATGACAAAGTTATTTAGACATCTTTAGATTCAGTTTCTCTATCTGGCATGAGGCAAAAATAGTATGCACTTAATAAAATAGTTCTCATAGACATTCATTACTTCATTAAAACATATATATTTATTTTTGCTTGTTCTGTGCCAGGCACATTTAATGTTTTAATATATAAATTTCAAGTCCAATGCTCGGTACATAGTAAGTATTCAATAAATTTTATATATTACGTTCCTTCCCTGCCTCTTTCAATTGTGCGTTTTTCCAATGTCCAATCTAATTTTGATGATGCTTTCTCTCTACTTTTTATCTAGAAAATCTCATCCATGCCCAGGGCTTTAACTATCATTTCTTTGCTGAATGATTCTGAGCCATATCCAGTTTTTGTGCCACATTTCTATTTATCTGCTATAAATATCCACACGGATAGCTTCTCCATACTTAGATTATCTCCCCCCCCACCCCGGCTTTGGGACAGGGCTGTCTGGGAAGGAGCCCTCCTAACAATGGTGGACTAAACTCCTGAACATAAAAGGAGCCAAAACCCTTTAGGTTCATCTACAATGCTTTCTTCAAAAGATCTTGGCAAAAAGGGGGAAATGAGAACAGAAAAATAGTCCAGAGCAGTCTGAACTCTGTGGGGTATGCCAAACTGTTATCAAGCCCAGAAAGACAGGAGTATGGGACCACAGTCATGCCTCCACTTCCTCCCCTACTCCCCATGCTCAGGAGAGGCAGTTGTTAAAGACATTTTGTTCAGCTGTCTCACTCATTATCTTCATGGTCCTGGAAGTTATGATACAAAGAACAATGTATAGCCAGTTAATAGCTTATGTTATTTTAATGTAAATTATTGGTTAACAACTTAGGAACTCTTCTTTTTCCCTTAAAAACACACTTGTAACTAATGGAAGTGTATAGTCAGGACCACTTGAATCTGTGCTCCCAGATGGCCATCCTCAAGCTTTGAGCTTGAATAAACTCTACACTTAATTGTAAAAATTTGAAATTCAAAATTTCAGAAATACAAATATCTTTGTAGAAGAAAGTATATTATGTAAACTATCTACCCCAGTGCTTACAACAGGCAACAGAAGCATGTTAGTTCGCTTTTTGTCTTCTATACCGAAACTCTCTTCACCCACTGGCTTCCATATTTCTGTCATCAGCACTATGTTCTCAGGGGTAAAACTTTGATGCTATAAATGAGGCTTTTTCTTCTTTGCCATAAGTGATCAGTCACTAGCTCCTATTACTACTTCTGTTGCCACGGTGTCCCCTGTGTGACCTTCTCTGTGATATATACTGGAGCTTCATGTGTGACCTACTGTATTAATTAACTCCCTAATTTGTCTTTCATCTCTCAGTTTCTTCCCCTATCACACTGCCCTGCATACTGTAATCACTTTAGTCTTTCCAAATATCTATGTTTTTACCATGTCTATCCCTTGGAATGATTCATTTTTTCCTTAACTTATCAGATACATCTTAGACTCCTTACTCTACCTGATATTCATGTGTCTCTGTTATTTTCCCACAGTCACCCTTCCCAATATTATATCCATTAGTTCACAAGAACGTTGTTTCTTCCAAATGTGCCTATTCCTCAATTCTTATATATGCCACCCTGAGCCCTTCCCTTGTAGCATTGACTCTGCCTCCTTCCATATACTAATTTCCAGGGACTTACAGATACATAAGTCACTTAATGAATTCACATACTTTTGTAGAAGACAGAAAACTGATTAGATAAATCAGAATAATGAGTGATAAATACTAACACCAATATGTAACTCAAGTGCTATGAAACCATACAGCACAATTAAAGAGACAAAGTCTACATAGAAAAATAACTTTTTAATGCAATGTGTTTTTTAATCCTCCCAATTGTAAGAGGATCAAACAGACATATCCAAGTAGAAATATTGTAATAGAAGATCATTAACAGGTCAGTATTATTTAAGGAAATTCTCAGTCAGAGAATGTTCTTAAGGACAGGTTGAAATTCCTCAGTTTTGTTATGTGAAAATTTATATAAACATAGATATGAAGTTACACAGTGGACACAGTATTCTACAGCACAGCTGCATAATATACAGAATAAGTTTTATATGTTTTTCCTACATTTATTTTAAAAGAGTCAAGAGCAAAGCACTAACAGGTACTTTTTGCTGAATACTTACCTCATTTCACTTTTCATATATTGTCATCCTTCAGAGCAAGCAGTATAATCTTCCACTCTGATAAAACTGAGACTCAGAAAAAAGTAAGTTTCCCAAGATCACAGTGCTGGTAAATGATAGACTACATTCAAGCATTGGATGTTACACATAATTTTATTCCTATTCTAGGTAATCATTTATCAACCATAGCACTATTGATATGTGTGTTGTAGGGGTCTGTTCAGGGCATTGTAAGACATTTCACAGCACACCTGTAGATGCCAGTAGCATGCTCCGGCTTGTGACAACCAAAAATGTTTCTAGGCACTGTACATCTCTTGAGGAGACAAAATTTCCCTCAGTAAAGAACTACTGTTCTGGGTGGAGAAACTGTTCATCAGATGTGATTTATAGCCTAACACTAATATATGACCTTGAAACATATTTAAAGACACATATCAAATACAACAGAATTGATCATCAGAGTGGGAGTGAGAATGAGAAATGAGGGAAAAAAAACATGAAGTAAAATAAAATTAAAAGGGGGGCATTTACTGGACAAATAATATTAATGTGCTATGAACTAAGGAGAAGGAGAAACACCACTTTGTACTTGAGTTCAAAAATAGAGAAATATAACAAAAATGAATGTGCTCAGTGCAGGATAAATGCCCAGTTTGTCCCAGATTCTAGGCCTGTAGTCCTTTCCACATTAACAAGTCAATATGCTAAAACAATTACTATACCGTGGCTTCTAAAGTTGTCATCAGTTAACATTATTTTTTGGCTTATGAGATTATTATTCCATGCATCTACAGTATCTGTATGTAGCTATATGTATAAGACAATATAAAGAAGGTCAGGATGCTACCTTACAAAAAAAACACTGTTCTTGGAGTGGAAAGTCCTGCTTATAACTGTCTTTAATGGCTTTGAGCAAGTCACTTAACATCTGGAAAGTGATTGGCTTTGAGGAGATTCTCTCTCAGTTTTTCTTTTCTAAAATATCTTTATATCCAGAGAGAAACGTGTGAAAATCCTGTAAACCCACCCTTAGCATTTACACACACATTGACTAACACACAAACACACATGAGTTGAACAAGAGCCAGGGAGCTTTTTAGGACCTAAAAATATATGTGTTTTCATCCTAAGAAGTTAAGAGGTCCAGAACAAGAGAATGACTGCAGGAAATTTTTGAAATATAAATAAGATTAATCTCGAATCGTTGTCAAAATGACCCTTATTGTGTAAAATAATTTCAGAGTCACAAAAATATTTTTGTTATTAAACTCTTTAGTCAGGTATTCATTGATTTGCTAATTTAACAATGAGTAACTATCAAGTTCCAGGCACTATTGTAGATGCTAGGGAATCCAACATTTCATAGACCCAGCCTTCATGGATTTTATAGTCTAACAGAAAAAGACTAACCCAGTTATTACACAAATAACAAACATAGTTAATTACATTGTAATACATGCTGTGGACAGGTTGTTACAAGAATATAAAACAGGGGGTTCTTAATTAGCTTGAATGACATGCGAGAAGATTTTCCATATGGATATGCCATTTAATTTGAGACCAGAAGGGTAAATATAAATTGGCTGGCAGAATTGCATTAAAAAAAGAAAAATGGGCCAGGGGCAGTGGCTCATGCCTGTAATCCCAGCACTTTGAGAGGCTGAGGCAGGCAGATCACCTGAGGTCAGGAGTTCGAGACCAGTCCAGCTAACATAGTGAAACCCCGTCTCTACTAAAACTACAAAAATTAGCCAGGGGTCATAGCGGGAGCCTGAGGCAGGAGAATCGCTGGAACGTGGGAGGCGGAGGCTGCAATGAGCTGAGATCAGGCCACTGCACTCCAGCCTGGGCAAAGGAGCAAGACTCCGTTTCTAAATAAATAAATATATAAATGAAATAAAATGTTCCAGAGACAGACACAATACAGAAAGAAGAAGGCCATGTAGTAAAGATGTTAGAAAGCATTTGTATTAGTCAGGGTCCTCCAGAGGGACAGAACTAATAGGATATGTGGATATATGAAAGGAAGTTTATTAAGGAGAATTAACTCAAACGATCACAACATCAAGTCCTACATAGGCTGCCTGCAAGTTGAGGGGCAAGGGAGCCAGTAATGGCTCCTTCTGACTCCCAAAACCTCAAAAGTGGGGATGCTGACAATGTAGCCTTCAGTCTGTGGCCAAAGGCCCAGGAGCACCTGGCAAAACACTGGTTTAAGTCCAAGAGTCTGAAAGGCGAAGAATTTGGAGTCTGATGTTTGAGGGCAGGAAGCATCCAGCATGGGAGAAAGATGAAGGCTAGAAGACTCAGCAAGTCAGCTTCTCTCACCTTATTCTGCCTGCTGACAGATGATAGGATGGTGCCCACCCAGACTGAGAGTGGGTCTGCCTTTCCCAGTCCACTCCTTTGGCAACACCTTCACAGACAGTACTTTGGATACTTCAATCAAGTTGACAATATTAACCATCACAGCATTGTAAAGAAAATGGGAAACAAATGGCTTTAAGAAGGGAGTTGGCCGGGCGCGGTGGCTCACCCTTGTAATCCCAGCACTTCGGGAGGCCGAGGCTGGCAGATCACGAGGTCAAGAGGTCGAGACCATCCTGGCCAACGGGGTGAAACCCCGTCTCTACTAAAAATACAAAAATTAGCTGGGCGTGGTGGCATGCACCTGTAATCCCAGCTACTCAGGAGGCTGAGGCAGGAGAATCACTTGAGCCCAGGAGGAGGAGGTTGCAGTGAGCCAAGATCGTGCCATTGCACTCCAGCGCAGGTAACAGAGTGAGACTATGCCTCAAAAAAAATAAAAAATAAATAAAAGAAGGGAGTTAACATGCTTCGATTTTTATTGTTCAGATATTAGAGCAAATGCTATTTAGAGAGTGTATGGTAGAAGATAAGAATAAATGTGAAAAGATAGTTACAGAAGTCCAGTTAAGATATGATAGGACATAAAATAGCATCATAAGAATGGAGATGGTTAGAAGTGCACGTATTTCAAATACTTATAGGAAACAATTTACTTAACTTGGGCATTGGTTAGATATAAAAGAACAAAGAAGAGAGAAATTAAGAATGATTCCCAAGTTTTTGTTTGTTTGTTTGTTTGTTTGTTGAGACTCGCTCTGTCACCAGGCTGGAGTGCAGTGGCACGATCTTGGCTCACTGCAACCTCCGCCTCCTGGATTCAAGTGATTCCCCTGCCTCAGCCTCCTGAGTAGCTGGGACTACCAGCCTGCACCACCACGCCTGGCTGTTTTTTATTTTAGTAGAGACTGGGTTTCGCCACTTTGGCCAGGATGGTCTCAATCTCCTGAGCTCGTGATCCACCGGCCTCGCCCTCCCAAAGTGCTGGGATTACAGGGGTGAGCCACCGTGCCCGGCCTCCCAGGTTTCTTTCTTGGAATCTGGGTGGTTCATTCATTCAACAAGATGGACAAGATTGGGAAAAGACAAGTTTAATGGGAACACCAAATTAGTGCCCAGGAGAAACATACCAAATCTCGCTTAAGTGCAGGTTCTGGAAATAAAGGATTCATAAGCTTGCTACAGTCCCACAGTAAAGTCTGATATTAAGTACAGCTCCATTCTGTTCCCAGTGAATCTGGTGCTCCACTCCAACATCTTGCCGTCTTACCTCTAGCTCCTCTAAATACAGGCGGGCCTGATTGCTCTTCGTGTTTTTCCTAAAGACTCCCTTTGTCTACTTATCTCAGCATAACCAAGCCTGCTACTCTCTCTCGTATGTTAACTTGTATATTCCTGTCCACTTAAGACAAACGTTTTCCTTCTATCCAATGCTATTTAATGTTAGTTTTGCTAAGACTCTACTTCCTTTCTCCAAGTTTCACTCATCTCCATGAGGAAATATATAACTATTTTCCAACAAGTCTAAATTTACAGAGACCTGGGGGAAAAAATAAGTTAGCAAAGTCCAATACAAATATTGTTTGGCTGTTAAAGTAGATGAGTCAGATGGTTCTTAAACTAAAATATTTTTTAATACGGCAGTCTCATAGTGAGAATGAGAGATGATCATTTATATAGAATGTTACTACTTCGGGAAAATCACAATTACCACTGACATCTCTCTGAAAAATGGCTTCTCTTGGGCCGAATATTAACTCTAGTGGAACAGATCTTCAACAGCAGTAAGTTCCTTTTTATAATGAGATCTCAACTTCAACTTTACAGCTAAGTCTCCTGGATTGCTATTATACATGAACCACTGAGCTTGTGCCTGCTTTGCCCATAAGCCTGTCACCGATTCTAGCAGCATTACCTTTTCAAACTTAAAAAAAAAATCTTATTTGTTTTAAAACAGTTTCATTTTCTTCCATGACAGAAGGATTTCTCTCATTAAAAAATGGTTCTTTATGCAATAAAGTTCCTTGCTAAACAAAATATTTAATTAGAGATGCATGATTGAATGATACTGAAGGTTGCATTTCCTCATGTTTCTAAGCAGATAAGAATCCTAATTGCGGTTAGTCTGACTTTATCTTACCAGTTCTAATTCTGACCTTTTCTTCATATGTAGTATAGTTAATACTGATTATTTAGTAGCATATTGTAGATAAATTATTATTTACTCCTATATTGCAAATTTTGGATATTTACAGACTTCTGAGGTCATTAGCATATAGCCAAATATCAAATAGTGATTACAATCCCCAAAAGAGAAGAAATAAAAATATATTTGTTAATAAATAGGCTTCTGGTTATACTCTAGGTATTAAATAAGTAGTGTTGGTGTCATAGTCCATGATTTGATTAAAAGGTTTCATTTTTAAGGGAATATCACTCATAATGTAGGCCTAAAATCTGTTATATTTGTGATCTTGAGTGGCAAAAAGGAGAACCAATGATTAACAAAGGAGATAAAGAATTGATATTTAATTCATATTGCCTCATTTAGAATTAAATCTAAGAAATTCTTTATTACCAAGAAATCTGTTTCTCTCTGTAGTTATTTTCCTCCTCTTGGCACAAAATATGCTCATGTTTGCTTTAACTTGAGTACAAAAATAACAAATAAAAATCCCCCCATCAAGTCTTCAACTAACCTTCTCAATTCTTTCTTTTTCTTCACAGTAACATGTATTTCTTCCTTCTCACTTTCTCATCTATGAACTTCTCAACCTGCAGCAAACCCATTCCATCGCTAGCGAAACTATTTTTACCAAAGAGTCTCATGATTAAAGTGAATATATTTCTTATCACCTAAACCAGAATACTTTTGAGAGTGAAAGGAGCACTGTTAATAGTTAAGCATAAACTGCATCTGTTCTAAACAAATAGGACATATGGCCATAACACACATAATACATAATAAACTGATTACTCCCTGACCTTTCTGCAAATATTTACTTTATTGGCTGTTACTTTCTTTGCACAACTCTGTCCTTCTGTATATTATAGGTGCTCCTTTATCCTGGGTTTCCTTTCAACCGCTTTGTTGCACCCCTCAACTCCACGTCCAGGGTTCTTTAGAGGTTATTTTTTCTCTGTTTATTTCTTCAATGTTTATGTTCATAAAGTATTGGTCCTGGACAATGTCTCTTCTCATAGCATAAAAACTCTTGGGTATTATCATTGACTATCATAATTTCAATTTTAATCTATGCTAATAACTCTCATTACCAAGTGTCCAGCCTTATCTTCTGAGCTCCAGAATCATATCCAGACCTTCAATTGGCATGTACTTTTTCATAAACCATAGGCATATCAAAATTAGTTGATTAATCTGAAGTCATCTTCCTCTCTGAAAACTTATTCCATAGTCCAGAGTTCAGTGAAAGGTATTATTCATCTGTTCATAATATCAAGTAAGAAATATAAATGATAGCTGTGTTAGTCAGTGTATCTCTAGCTTCTGTTAAGAAGATACAACTCAAAGCCAGGTGCAGTGGCTCACGCCTGTAATCCCAACAATTTGGGAGGCCAAGGCGGGTGGACCACATAAGATCAGGAGTTCAAGACCAGCCTGGACAACATGGTGAAACCCTGTCTGTACTAAAAATACAAAAATTTGCCAGGCATAGTGGTGCACACCTGCAGTCCCCGCTACATGGGAGGATGAGGCAAGAGAATCACTTGAATCTGGGAGGCAGAGGTTGAAGCGAGCCAAGATTGCACCACTGCACTCCAGCCTGGGTGGCAGAGTGAGACTCCATCTCCAAAAAAAAAAAACCTCAAAATCTTAAAGTGTTAGTGTGTGCAAACACACACACACACACACACACCCCTCCATTTATTTCTCATTCACATTTGAGTCCAATGTGGATCAGTGGTGTGGGGTTTGTACCCAAGCAATCATTCATGGACGCAAGATACTTTGATGAATCTGCCATCTTCAAAATGTGGTACCAAGTCATTTTGACATCATCCACCTCAATAACTGGGAGATCAGAGAGCTTGGAAAAGACATGTACTTTAAATCTCTTACCCACAGATCATTTATGTTTATATTCCATTGGCAAAAGTGTTTCATGTGGCTTCACCCAACTGCAAGGTATATAAAATAAATATCAGGTATTTACAAATATTTTACAAAAGGTAACTACCTTTGTTCAAAGAGAGAGAAAATGACTTGATCATCTAGCTAATGTTCACTGTATCATCTTACTCTTCCTTTTCTTCCTTAACTCCTATTTAATCACTTACTTAGTCTTGCTTATTCTTCTTCTTGAACACCCTATAGTGCTATTTCCTATTCTACATTGTCAGTTCTTTATATGAGGTTCTCAAAATTCTTACCATGCTTTTGCAGTTTCCCATGCTTTTCATGGATCTTTTAAATAAATGATCAGATGCTGGTCTTTTTTTTTTTCTTCAACTTTAAGTTCTGGGATGCAGTGTGTACAAGTTTGTTACATGGGTAAACATATGCCATGGTAGTTTGCTGCACAAATCAACCTATCACCTGGATATTAAGTGCAGCACCCAATAACTAATCTTCTGATGCTCTCCCTCAGTGTGTGCTTTTCCCCTCCCTCTGTCCATGTATTCTCAGCATTCAGCTCTCACTTATAAGTGAGAACATGCAGTATTTGGTTTTCTGTTCTTGGGTTGGTTCGCTAACAGTGATAGCCTCCACCTCCATCCATGTTCCTGCAAAGAACATGATCTTGTTCTTTTTTATGGTTGCAAAGTATTCCATGGTGTGTATGTACCACATTTCTTTTATCCAGTCTACCACTGATGGACATTTAGGTTGATTACATGGCTTTGCTATTGTGAATAGTGCTGTGATGCACATATCTGTGCTTATATCTTTAAGTTTGAATGATTTATATTCTTTTGTGTATATGCCCAGTAATTAAATTGCTGAGTCAAATAGTAATTCTCTTTCAAGAATCACCACAGTGCTTTCCACAATGGTTGAAGTAGTTTACACTCCCACCAACAGTGTTTAAGCATTCCCTTTCCTCTGCATCCTTGCCAGCATCTCTTATTTTTTAACTTTTTAATAATAGCCATTCTGATGGTGTGAGATGGTATCTCATATGGTTTTGGTTTGTATTTCTCTAGTGATCAGTGATACTGAGTTTCTTTTCATATACTTGGCCTCACGTATGTCTTCTTTTGAAAAGTGTCTGTTCATGTCCTTTGCCCACTTTTTAATGGGGTTGTTTTTTTCTTATAAATTTATGTTCCTGATAAATGCTGGCTATTAGGGCTTTGTAAAATGCATAGTTTTCACATATTTTCTCCCATTCTGTAGGTTGTCTGTTTACTCTTTTGCTAGTTTCTTTTGCAGTGCAGAAGCTCTTGAATTGTATTAGATCCCATTTGTCAATATTTGCTCTTGTTGTGATTGCTTTTGGTGTCTTTGTCATAAAAATATTTGCAGTTCCTATGTCAAGAATGGTATTTCCTCGGTTGTCTTCTAGAATTTTTATAATTTTGGGTTTTACATTTAAGTCTTTAATCCATCTTGAGTTGATTATTGTATATGGTGTAAGGAAGGGGTCTAGTTTCAATCTTCTGCATTTGCCAGCCTATGTTTTAATCCCAGTCATGACTCTTCACTATTCCACTTCAACCTAGTGACTAACATTTCTGAAGCACTATTCTTTCATCTGTTGAGTAAAAACCATTGTAGACAAATGGCAGGACTCTAGCAAAGATTAGAAACAATATAATAAAAGTAGCTGCCACATGATAGTCACTCAAATCATATTTTAAGTATTTAGGAAGTGGGAATGAAAACACTGTAAAGAAGTATATGGTAAATGTAATGAATAATGAGAAGTGCAGATTAGGAGGATTGGTTGTTATGTACTGTAAATAAAAGAAAAAATATATATGAATAAATTGCTTTAATTCCTATTTTTCTTTTGGGCAAAATTCCATTTGTATTTTTAAATGAAATTTTTATATAATAATAGCCTCATGAATGTAGAGGGGAGAGAGAAATGTCTACTTCTCAAATTTGAAAGAGAGCATTACTTAATACCATGGCTTCACTGTACCAAGAAATGTTCCCAGAAGGAATTGGATTCTTTAGTCTAGAGAAATCACAAAGATCTTCCCTAAAGTTATTCTGGGGAAGTGTGGCAGATGAATGAATGCTAAGAGATGATGAGATTTTTTTTCAGACTGAAAAGACTAAGGTACAGAACATAGGGACACTTCATTATTTAAAAGGTCACAGAAGGAACTCAATTCCCTTTACTTCTAATTTGAATTCCATAGAGTGTACAGGGTAATATTAAGAGGATCAAAGAATAAGACCAGAAGTAAAGGCTTGGGAACAAACCTTCCCCTCAAACTATAAGTGTTCTCTCACTAATGATAATGAGAAAAAAAAAAGAGTGAAAAGAAGAGATATAAACTGTTTAATCCAGTCCTCAGTTACGTAGATAAAGCAAGTCTGTTGTATAAGTCACTGATTCCAGTGTCTTTCTTTAAAAAAATGAAATACTAAGGACCTTTCTCCTCACTCCTAAATATGTCTACCTTTATAATAATTATAACCTTAATCGAAAATAATTTATTTTTATCATGGTTACTCTAAAATTGTTTTAATCATGATTAAGTCCTTCATTGCTTTATTTCTCTCTCTTTCCTTTAGCTGATAACTGTACTAACTCTAACCAGGTATCCTGAACAACTTCTCTTCCTGTCTGCCTCTCACTGTTACGAGAACATTTGATATCCAGTTGTTGTAGCTAATGATCAACAATAAATAGAGCATTAGCCAGAGAGGTCATTTAAAACACAGTTGAACATTTGGCAGAGAGGCCATTTAAATCCTAGAAAACCAAAAATGGAAATTATTATCTACTCCTTAAGTGCACACCTTATGATCTGAGCTGATTATATAATATATTTATATTTATATATAAAATTATTATATATAATATTTATATATATAATATATAATATTTTTATATTTATATATAAAATATATTTTATACATAATATATAATAATATATATAATTTTAATAATAATTATAATTTTCATAAATAAAAATTTATATATATATAAACACACACACATAGATATGAAGAATTTTCAAAGGAAGAGATATTCACAACAAATTTGGAGTCTGTTGGCCATGAGAATAACATATGCGATGAGTTCTTTATTTGGTCATCTGTATCCAGATCTCAACTTTTTCTGCTGTTGATTTCTAAGGTAACTTTATTATGGTCAGAAAATACACTTTATGTAATTTTTTAATTTCAGATTGTTTTAAATTTTTTGAGGCTTCATGGCCTAGCATATGTACTATCCTGCAGAATGTTCCACGTGCACTTGAAAGAATGAGCCACTGACCATATCTTTTCTCACACAGAAGAATATGTGGAGTGTTCTATAGATATCTATAGAAGTGGAGTGTTCTATAGATATATGATATGGTTTGACTGTGTCACCACCCAAATCTCATCTGGAATGTTAGCTCCCATAATTCCCACATGTTGTGGGAGGGAACTGGTGGGAGATAATAGAATCATGGGGACAGTTTCTCCCATACTGTTCTGGGGGGATAAGTGGTGGTGAATAAGTCTCAAGAGATCTGATGGTTTATAGGGGGTTTCCCTTTTCCCTTGGCTCTCATTCTCTCTTTTCTGATGTCAGGTAAGACCTCGCTTCCTATTCCACCATGACTGTGAGGCCTCCCCAGCTATGTGGAACTGTGATTCCATTAAACCTCTTTTTCTTTATAAATTATCCAGTCTTGAGTATTTCTTTATCAGCAACATGAAAATGGACTAATAGAGTAAATTGGTACTAGGAGTGGGGTGCTGCTGTAAAGATACCTGAAAATGTGGATGTGGCTTTGGAATAAGATAACAGGCAGAGGTTGGAACAGTTTGGAGGGCTCAGAAGAAGATAGGAAAATGTGGGAAAGTTTGGAACTTCCTAGAGACTTGTTGAATGGCTTTTACCAAAATGCTGGTAATGATATGGACAATGAAATCCAGGCTGAGATGGCCTCAGATGGAGATGAGGAACTTGTTGGGAACTGGAGTAAAGGTGGTTCTTGCTATGTTTTATCAAAGAGACTGGTGGCATTTTGCCCCTTTCCTAGAGATTTGTGGAACTTTGAACTTGAGGGAGATAATTTAGGGTATCGGGCAGAATAAATTTCTAAGCAGCAATGCATTCAAGAGATGACATGGGTGCTGTTAAAAGCATTCAGTTTTAAAAGGGAAACAGAGGCCGGGTGCAGTGGCTAATCCCAAAACTTTGGGAGGCTGAGGCGGGTGAATCACCTGAGGCCAAGAGTTTGAGACCAGCCTGACCAACATGGAGAAACCCTGTCTCTACTAAAAATGCAAAAAATTACCCAGGCATGATGGTGCATGCCTGTAATCCCAGTTACTCAGGAGGCTAAGGCAGGAGAATCACATGAACCCAGGAGACGGAGGTTGTGGTTAGCCAAAGTTGTGCCATTGCACTCCAGCCTGAGCAACAAGAGTGAAACTCTGTCTCAAAAAATAAATGAATAAATAAAAATAAAAGGGAAACAGAGCATAAAAGTTTGGAAATTTTACAGCCTGATGATGCAGTAGGAAAGAAAAACCCATTTTCTGAGGAGAAATTCAAGCCAGCTACAGAAATTTGCATAAGTAACAAGGAGCCAAATGTTGATCACCAAGACAATAGGGAAAATGTCTCCAGAGCATGTCAAAGACCTTTGTGGCAGCCCCTCCCATCACAGACCTAGAGGTCTAAGAGGAAAGAATGGTTTCCTGGGCAGGACCCAGGGACCCCCTGCTGTACGCAGCCTAGAACTTGGTGCCCTCCATTTGTAGCCATGGCTAAATGGGGCCAATGTAGAGCTCAGGCCATAGCTTCAGATGATGGAAGCCCCAAGCCTTGGTGGCTTACAAGTGGTTTTGGTCCTGCAGGTGCATAGAAGTAAAGAATTGAGGTTTGGGAACCTCCACTTAGATTTCAGAGGATGTATGGAAACACCTGGATGTCCAGGCAGAGGTGTGCTGCAGGGGTGGAGCCCTCATGGAGAACCACTGCTAGGGCAGGGCAGAAGGGGAAATGTGGGGTGTGAGCCCCCAAAACAGAGTCCCCACTTGGTCACTGCCTAGTGAAGCTGTGAAAAGAGGGCCACCATCCTTCAGATCCCAGAAAGCTAGAGCTACTGACAGATTGCACAGTGCACCTGGAAACGCCAGACACTCAACAGCAGCCTGTGAAAGCAGCCAGGAGTGGGGCTGTACCCTGCAAAGCCACAGGGGTAGAGCTGCCCAAGACCATGGGACCTACCTCTTGCATCAGTGTGACCTGGGTGTGAGACATGGAGCCAGAGGAGATCATTTTAGAGCTTTAATTTGATTGCCCTGCTGGGTTTTGGACTTGCATGGGGCCTTTAGTCCCTTCATTTTGGCCAATTTATCCCATTTAAAATGGGTGTATTTACTCAATGCCTGTACCGCATTATATCTAAGAAGTAACTATCTTGCTTTTGATTTTATAGGCTTATAGGCAGAAGGGACTTACCTTGTGTCAGATGAGACTTTGGACTGTAGACTTTTGCGTTACTGCTGAAATGAGTTAAGACTTTGAGGGACTGTTGGGAAGGCAAGATTGGTTTTGAAGGCAGCTATGCTCTCCACTATACCACCAATGCCTCAGCATGATTGGTTTTGAAATGTGAAGACATGAGATTTGGGAGAGGCCAGGCTTGAAATAATATGGTTTAGCTGTGTCCCCATCCAAATCTCATCTTGAATTGTAGCTCCCATTATTCCCACATATTATCGAAGGGATCCATCCAGTGGGAGATCATTGAATCATAGGGGCAGTTTCTCCCATACTGTTCTCATGGTAGTGAATAAGTCTCAAAAGATGTGATGGTTTTATAAGGGCATTCCCCCTTTCCCTTAGCTCTCATTCGCTCTTGCCTGCCACCATGTAAGACATGCCTTTCACCCTCCACCATGATTGTGAGGCCTCTCCAGCCACATGGAACTGTGAGTCCATTAAACCTCTTTTTCTGTATAAGTTATCCAGTCTCAAGTATGTCTTTATGAGCAGCATGAAAACAGACTAATACAATATCTGTTAGGTCTAGTTGATTTATAGTGCTATTCAAGTCTTCTATTTCTCTGTTGAATGTTTTTTTTAGATTGTGTGCAAAATATTTATTTTTTAACCTTTATTTTAGGTTCAGGGGTACATGTGCAGGTATATGTCATGGAGTTTTGTTGTGTAGACTGTCACATCACCCAGGTACTCAGCCTAGTACCCGTTACTTATTTTTTTCTGATCCTCTCCCTCCTTCCACCCTCCACCCTCAAGTAGGCCCCAGTGTCTGTTCCCTCTTTGTGTCCATCATTTAGCTCCCACTTATAAGTGAGAATATGCAGTATTTGGTTTTCTGTTCCTGGGTGAATTTGCTAAGGATGGTAGACTTCAGCTCCATCCATGTTCCTGCAAAAGAACATGATGTCATTCTTTTTTATGGTTGCATGATATTCCATGGTGTATATGTACCACATTTTCTTTTCCAGTCTCCCATTGATGGGCATTTAGGTTGATTCAATGTCTTTGCTATTGTGAACAGTGCTGCAATGAACATATATGTGCATGTGTCTTTATGGTAGAATTATTTACATTTTGGGGGGTATACACCCATAATGGGATTATTAGGTCAAATGGTATTTCTGACTCTAGATCTTTGAGAAATTGCCACACTGTCTTCCATGTTGGTTGCTCTAACTTACATTCCCATCAAGAGTTTATAAGCATTTCCTTTTCTCTGCAACCTTGCCAGCATCTGGTATTTTTTGATTTTTTTAATAATAGTCCTTCTGACTGGTATGAGATGGTATCTTATTGTGGCTTTGATTTGCATTTGTCTAATGATCAGGGCTACTGAGCTTTTTTTCATATGCTTGTTATAAGTGGGCAAAGGACATAAACAGACACTTTTCAAAAAAATGTATACATCCCTGTTAAATTTTTCCTAATTATTCTACCTAATGTTGAAAGTGAAGTATTGAAATATCCAGCTATTATTATTAAATTGTCTTTTCCTCCCCTCAATTCTTTCAGGTTTTGCTCCTTGTATTAGGGGCTCTATTTGTAGGTGCATAGATGTTTATAATTTTCAAATCTTTCTTTTTGCTTGATCCTTTTATCATCCTAAATATCCCTTTTTCTTCTAATATTATTTTTGTCTTAAAGCTGATTTTTTCTGACATTAGTATAGTGATTCCAGTTCTCTCTAGGTTGCTGTTTTCATGGTATATCTTTTTTCAGGCTTTTAATATCAACCCATTTGTGTCTTTGAATATAATGTGTGTCTAGAATAAGTATAATTTGGATCATTGTTTTGTATCCATCTTGCCAATTTCTACATTTTGATGGAATGTTTGATCACTTTACATTTAATATAATTACTTATAAGATAGTACTTATATCTGTCATTTTGCTATTTATTCTCTATATATCTTATACCTTTGTTCCTCTATCCCTCAATTTTTATCCTTTTCTCTGTAAAATAGAACTTTCTAGAATCCCATTTTAATTTCCTTACTTTTTCTTGTACTATATATTTTTAGTTATTTTATTAGCAGTTTCCCTTGGTATAACAATTAGCATCTTATTTTAAGACAATGTGGTTTAGATGAATACTACCTCATTTTCAAGCATGTACAAAAATTTGGTTCAATGTACTGATAAACTTTGTTAGTTTCCAGGTAAAGTCTTACCCATTTTTTATACCTAGGCATATGATATATGTATTTCTAAAACTGTGTAGATGATTTTGTTAAAATTCACCCACAAGTTAGAGCCACTGATCTCATCTAAGCAAACTAGAAGGGTAGAGGCCATATAGAAGAATTTATTCCCCCAATCCTTACATGCTGTTAAAATCAGTGCCAGGACATCTTTAGGCCAGTGCCCTTTCAATCTTATGGGATAATAATCTTTTCTTTTGGGTATTTTAGCTCCAGAATTCATTTTTAGAAAGACGCATCATTGATGATCTCAAAATTCTATTGACTAAGGCACACAAGAGATTTAAATGGGTCTCTAACTCTCCATAGGTTACTTTCTTTATTTAAACATTATCTAAGTCACTATGAATAGCAGGATCTAATCTGCAAGGAATGATAATTTTTAATTTTTTCTTTTCATTCAATACACAAATCCAAGCATCAAAATACACATAACAAAAGAAAATATTAAACTGAAAATTTGAGCCCCCTCATCTCCCACATCTCCTCAGGCAGGGCAGGTCACTAACTAATTACCTACTTTATTCCCAACTCTTCAATCACTTACTGTGTATTCATACTTGTCATTACTCCCCTATTTTAACTGCAAAATATAAAAGTAGTATTGAAATGGTAGGACAAATACCCTAGAAATAAGAAGAGGGAAACCTCTCCCATGCAGACACCAGAGAAGTTATTAGTATAAATGGAGTCACTCAACTGCAGAAAGCACATTTAGCACAGAGAGCTCTTCATCTGAGGGCTATTCACACCCTAGGGATAAAACCACTCAGATTCTGGGCACTTGATAATAGAATGAAATCCAAAAATACTAGCTCTCGTCCTATTACATGGTTTTACCAATTCACCCAGGGGCAAAGCTTTTGTTCTCTGGATGATATGTGAACTTGGTAGGCAATTGTGTTATCTGTATGGTTTATTCCTGTTACATTGGCTTGGAGCCCAGCCATGTACAAAATATCACTGATGAAAAACACTTAGTATCCCTGTTTTCATCTCTAGAATACTGAAAAGTGTCCATATTTGTATCAGTCAGCTTATGTCAAGTTATCACGTGATAATAAATGATACATAAAATAGTAATTGTAACGATAAAGGGTTATTTTCTTCCATATTAAATACTAATTATGGATGTGTTCCAATCTGTTTAATGCCACTTTAATTCAGGGACTCAGAAGAAACTCTATTTTCAAACACTGTTGTTCTCATGACAGAGGGAAAAGATATTGTGGCGAAGTATACACTGGCCACTAAAGCTTCCTCTTATCAGTTACACACATCACTAGTGCTTATAATTCATTGGGCAAAGCAAGCCATTATTCAAGTTTGATGACAGTGGGGCAAGATATATACAATCCTTTTTCAAGGAATGACAACATATTCAGGGAATTCCATGGAGAGACAAACAATGGAGGTACAAGATATATCATGAAAATTAATGCAATCTACTGCAATATTCATTAAGAGATATCTTTTTTAGGAAATCAAAGCTCTAAAGCTAACAACTAGAAATTTTAGAAATAAAATAAATATATTTGCAATGTTCAATATTGTAGCAACAAGCCACGTAACGCTATTGTACACATTAAAACATGGCTAGTAAACTGAGACACTGAATTTTTTTGTTTTATATAATTTTCATTAATTTAAATTTAAATTTACCATATTGGACAGCCCTACTCTAAGGTTCGGATATAGAAAAGGAAAAAAAGATAACTACTAGGTCCTAAATAAAATAATCATGATAATGATGCTTAAGAAAGAATAGAATGGGAGAAGTAGTGGGAAATCACCCAATAAAGTATCTGCATGGGTGATAAGAATTTAGTGACAAAGCAGAACTTCCTTTTGACAAATACCTCCATAAAGATAGCTGGTTGTTTAAAAAATATTTTTAAAATGTTGATGTGACATTGCAGAATGTTAACGTGACCCTGTAAAACATTTTTAAATAATGAAAAATGACTATGTGCTTCTAGAATGAATACAAAGAACATTTCTCCCCAAAAGCAAGAATGAGGACAAGGTCTGTGTTTTGAAATTTCTGATGACTACCTAGAATGACAAAATGGATTTCTCAGCTTTCAAGAGTTAGCATGGCCCTATGACTTTACCAGTCTCGAGGTTGCGTGTATGCCCCTGTAAAAACAGTCTTCCCAATTGACATTCATTGCACACAAAGTGAACATAAGTAAGTGTAAAAACTTTTCTTTACTGTGGTGCATACACTACCATAAAGACTGTATGCTGAAGCTCTTCCTATTTTGCTTGTTTAGTGGAAGCACAATACCAGGGAGGCACGGTGACTCACGTCTGTAATCCCAACACTTTGGGAGGCCAAGGTAGGCAGAAAACCTGAGGTCAGGAGTTCAAAACCAGCCTGGCCAACATGGTGAAACCCCATCTGTACTAAAAATACAAAAAAAAAAAAAAATTGCTGGGTGTGGCAGCATGCACCTGTAATCCCAGCTATGCTGGAGCCTGAGGCAGGAGAATTGCTTGAATTCGGGAGGTGGAGGCTGCAGTGAGCTGAGATCACGCCACTGCACTCCAGCCTGGGCAACAGAGTGAGACTCCGTATCAAATAAAAAAGAAACACAACACTGTCTCAGCCCTACTTCCAGCCTCAGTGCTTTCATTCCCAGGGCTGATCTTAGGCTCTGATAAAACTGTAAAAACCAGTTTTTAAGTGGAGTCCGAGCTTGTTTTACAGAAAAGTGTGGTGGTTAAGGATGTGGCTCTGGTTTGAGCCCCAACTTTGCCACTTAAAGTTGTATAACCTGGAGCAAGTTGATAAAGTTCCCTGAGTTGCACTTATTTCATCTGTCAAATACAAATAAAAGCACCTACATAATTTCTTCTGAGGATCACATGAACTAATGCATGTAAAGTGCTTAACCCATTTTCCAGGCACACCAAAAGAAGTACTCAGTGAATAGCAAGGTTATGACAATAATTCATTACAACTTCATTTTTTTAAATGGAACTTTGCAAAGTGGGGGCTAAATTCATCATAAATCTAAACCTTATGACACCTAATATATTAGTGACACCTCACTGTATCCCCATGAAATACTTCTTTTATGTATTTAGACTGAAAAGGATGCCAGACAGATCTGGATATTGATCCCAGCTCTAGCATTTCCAACCTGGGTGACAATGTGAATACTGTCCTCACAGTCTTTTATCTGGAAAATGGAGATACTCATGCCCAACTTCCTGTGTGGGTATGAGGATTAAATTGTTTCCCATATATAAAGAAACTACTGTAGTTCCTGGAACAGGTGTTCTATAAAACAGATTATTTTATTAGGGTTCTTACCCTATTGTTGTATTCAGAGAAAGAAATTCCAGATAGGCAAAAAACATTAAATATTTAATCCCATAATCAGCATCTCCTTTATTAAGGATTTATAAAGGAGTTCAACTGAAACAGAAGTAAAAAGAGTATATCTTTATTGTATGGAAGGGAGCACTACACAAGCCTAAGCATTTATTCCATTGGAGAAAAAAAATGCAAAGATTAATTGTTCATTACAGTTACTTAATAAAGAGTAATAAAAGAGATTGATTAATGTTGATGCCCCAGCCCTAATATAATTTGCAACTAACATAGCAATGCTGTTCTGGTTGCATAAAACTTAATTGTTTTGACAGCATCTTGATAATTTTCTTTTTAAGAGAAAAGGAGAGAGAGAGAGACAGACAGATGACAGATAAACAGATGGAGAAAAAGAGAGAGAATACCTTAGAAATGATATTTTTTTGGGGTACCAGAACCATTCTATAAATCTTTTAGGGGGAACGTGGGACCTTGGCTGACATAGATTTTACTTGGCAGGCTAATGTGTTTGACCTAAGGTCAAGTATTACTGAAATAACAATTTAGTATTTGAACATGAATAAAGTATACTTAAATTATGTAGCTTTTGGCAAGCTAATTTTCAGGGCTTTTTTAGTCATGGCCTTTTCATAATAAGAATTGAAAATAATAGGATTCACATCAAGAGTTATAACATGTGTCATGGTGGTCCCACCAAATTATTCAAGTTCATCATACTCTGTTGCATTGTTAGACCTGTTTCATGCAGGTCACATACTTTGAAATGTCTCCAGCAGATTTAATTGGAGTATGATTTATTTATTCATTTTGTTATTCAACTATGTATTAGAAAGCTCCTCTGGACAGGCACAGTGGCTCATGCCCGTAATCCCAGGATTTGGGGAGGTCGAGGTGGGTGGATCACCTGAGGTTGGGAGTTCGAGACTAGCCTGATCAACATGGAGAAACCCCATCTCTACTAAAAATACAAAATTAACTGGGTGGGGTGGCGCATGCCTGTAATCCCAGCTACTAGGGAAGCTGAGGCAGGAGAATCGCTTGAACCCGGGAAGTGGAGGTTGTGGTAAGCCGAGATCGCACCATTGCACTCCAGCCTGGGCAACAAGAGTGAAACTCTCCTCAAAAAAAAAAAAAGGGAAAGTCAAGACAGAAAGAAGGAAAGAAGGAGGGAGGGAGGAGGGAGGGGAAGGGAAAAGGGAAAGAAGGAAGGCAGGGGAAGGAAAGGAAGGAAAAGAAGGAAAGAAAGAACAAAATTCTGGCCCTAAAAGGGTTTTAAGTGTATGTGAATGTGTGTGTGGTCTGTGTCTGTGGTGTCTGTGTGTGTCTTGGAGGGGAGAGATACGTTAGCAAATATGTCAAAAATTATTCCAATGTGAAAATTAGTTAAATATGTTAATAAACAATATGAACATTCATATATGTATAATGTATATAAGCTGACTATACCACATACATTCTGACTATAAATTATAGTTAGCTCCCTAACCATGGTGGGGCAGAAGGATAAGAAATATTTTAGCCCAAGAGAAAACCTTACAATCTGACTTTTGTGCAACCACAGCAGAGTCTGTAGGTGTCTTGTTGTGTAGTAAATACTCCAGCTTATTGTGTAGTAAATACAAGCCAGAGTTTAAGAACAAGCTTATTTTCTCAGTCATTTTCTTTCCATCTCCACTTGCTTTTACACTCAACTTTCCACAACAGTTGCTTTCAAAAGAAAGAAGAGTTATTCTAAAATTAATAAAATGTGGAAAATAGGCACACACATCTGCTAGGGCTGTCATAACAAAACAGACTGGGAGGTTTACACGACAGAAATGTATGTCTCACAGTTTTAGATGCTAGATGTCCAAGATTAGAATGAGAATGCTGTCCAGTTGGTTTTTGGTGAAGCCTCTCTTTCTTGCTTATAGACAGCCACCTTCTCTGTTTTCTCACTTGGCTTTTCTTCTGTGCATGCACAAAAGGAGAGAGATCACTGGTATCTATTTCCCTTCTTGAAGGACATCAGTACTATCAGACTAGGCCCTACCTTATGGCCTAATGTAACCTTAATTGCCTCATTAAAAGCGCTAAATTCAAATACAGTCACATTGAGGATTAGGGCTTCAACATATGAAGGGTAGAGGCATGATATAATCAATAACAACGGAGCTGTTAAAAAATGAAATTTTGAAATTGCATTGTGCATGGACCAGGAAAGAGCAGAATACTAACTGCATGCTCATTTCAGACCCTGTAACCACTAAAGACATTTGTCATCATTAAATTAAAACATAACTTACTTTTTAAATAAGTTGTAAGTAATACCTCGCTTACCAGAATTCTGAAGGTAACATTTGCTTTCCATTACCACAGCTCACATTTGATTGTACTGGCAGGAAGTCAAGATTCACAGACCCCACTTCTGTATAACCAAAATTAATATACAGTAAGAATAGGAGGGGCCCCTGGCACACGACATTAAATGATGCCAGTTAGAAGCAAATATTATGCTGAGTTCAATGTGAGTATTTTGGAAGGCTGGAGAAAGCAACTTTAATCCCCATATCGAGGGAACAGAATTCTTTTTGAAAATAGGGAAAGAAGAATTATTGAAAATCCCCCATCATTACTGTAAATTTATGAGAGTCTCAAGGCCTAACTATCTTATGGTCCCTAGAGTAACCACAGAAATGCAAAACTTTGTATAGTAAATATTATGAAGGGTGAAAAGGCCAAAATGTCCTCACTGATAGAATTGAAAGTCTTGTAATTTGTTTGGAAATTCTTTAATTCAAGTGAAGAACCTGATTAGAAATTCATTCATAGTCCTAAGAAAAGCCATGGCATCATTTTTTCTTTCGCATTAGAAAAGCCAGAAATTGGCTAACAATAACAAAAAACGCACATAGATTATTTTAGTCAGCTCAGGCTACCATAATTCCATACACTGGGTGGCTTAAATAACAGAAAGTTATTTCTCACAGTTACAGAGGCTGGGAGTTCATTATCAGTGTGCAGGCATGGTCCAATTCTTGTGAAGTGTCTCTTTCTGGTTTCTGTTGAGATGGCTGATTAGGTTTATAGTTCATACCCACACAAATTTTCTTATCAAATAGTTGGTCAGCCATACATTTGAGGTTATCTTCCAAACAAGTTTTCTCAATTTTTGCAATGTGCACAAGCTCAGAATTTTACAAATATTTTTTGACAATTCCTCTTCAATTTATTTTTCACTTCTCACATTTTATTATGAACAATCATGAGCAATCAAGTCACATGCTTTGGTTAGAAATGTCCTCAGCTAAATATCCAATTTCATTGCTTGCAAGTTCTATCTCTTATAAAACTTTAGAACATAAATACAATTCAGCCAAGTTCCTTGCCATTTTATGAAAAGGATTGCCTTTTCTTCGTTGTCTAGTAACAAACATGTTCCTCACACCTGTATAAGATATCACTAGAATGGGCTTTATTGTCCACATTTCTATCATTATTCTATGACTACTTATATATAAGATGTAAACCTTCTCTACAACTTCTTTCTTCTGAGCTCTCATCATAATTGTCCTTATTGTGTACATTTCTATAATGCACCTCAAAACTATTCCAAGCTCTACCCATTACCTAGTTCCAAAGCTGCTTACACATTTTTAGGTATTTATTAAATAAGCACCCCACTCATGGTACCAATTTCTGTGTTAGTCAGCTAAAACTGCTACAACAAAATACCATCGACTCCACAACTTAAACAAAAGGCATTTATTTCTCACAGATTGGGACACTGGAATTTCAACATCAAGGTGGCACCAGATTTAGTTCTTGATGAGGGTCCTCTTCTTAGCTTGAAAACTGCTGCCTTCTCACTGTATTGTCACATGGCAGAGAGAGAGGGAAGGAGGGAGAGAAAGAGAGAATTTTTCTTCTTCTTATAGGAATACTAATCCCATTAAGGGGGCCCCACCATCATGATTTTATCTAAACCTAATTACCTCTCAAAGCCCCCCCAATATGATCATATTGGGGTTAAGACTTCAAAATATAGTTATTATAATTAAAATTGTGAGTTATATATATATAAATATATATATGAGTTAAAATATCAGTTAACTATAATTAGTGAGTTAAAATGTCAGTTATTTCCATTTTTATTCTTCATTATTGAGATAACACAAATGTCAAGAGTTGATGATGCATATCAATAACTATTTATTTATTTCAAAAGATAGAACATATACAATGAAACCTATATTTCTCTGCTTAATAGCATATTAACCCAATAAATTTTTAAGCAAGTTTTAATGACAAATAACTAAAATGTTAGGAATATCTTCTTAGATAATAATTACAACATGAAAGCTAGGATGCTCACTGTTAAAGAAATAGTAATGTTTTGTATTTCTGCTAGAATATCTAACATTCGTTTTTCAATAACTTTCACATTTTCCTCTAAATTCATCTATATATATATATATATATATATATATATATATATCAAGCTTTTTAAAGTAACCTTTTTAAAATTGTAGAATTGTATGTCAGGTTTTCATTAAGTGCAGCACAATTATATTGGAAATAAACAGAAACTGATTTCTGGTTCCATTGAAGAGGACTGGCAACATAGAATGGTGCTGGAGAAAGCACCAGGAAATGCTATTAAACCCACTCAGGTTGACAAAAGTTTCACTTGGGTCAGGAAAGATAAAAGTCTTTCAAGTATAACTTAAGCAAGTAAGATGAGGGCAAAATGTAGAGTAGCTGCAAGTACATCAGTGAGATGTAAATAAGTGAATTTGTGAGTGTGAGCCAGGTGGCAGAAAAAGGCCTTCACCAGAGAATGCTAGGAAGTGGATAAAAGTATGAAGAAGCAGATAATCTAGCCTTTTGGAACTCAAAATGCAATGCATAGACCACCAGCAGCCATGTCACCTGGATTCATAGGCACCACTCCAGAGCTACTGATTCAGAATCTACATGTAAACAAAATCCCCAAGTGACACATATATACATTAAAGTTTGAGTTTGTTGTTTGGTTCCTGCTCAGTGTTACCTGAGAGGCTGCTTCTGTTCTCTGCTATTACGGTATTCATGACCTTAGATACTCATGTCTTTTGTCCACTCTACATTTTTTGTCCAAACGACTTCTTTTTGTTCACCCTAATTATACCCATTTCTTCTTTTATCAATAGGTATATTAAAATCTCATTGAAAACTTAAGATTGACAGTCTGAATAAAGGTGAATTAATAAAATGATAAAATAATCCAAAGCTACAGTGACCAAAATATGAAGCCAACATATTAAAAGATTAAAAATAATTATGTATATATACACATACATAGGGAATATATATATTCCCAATGTGACACAGTGAGCCTCGAGTACATATTGAAAAATGCATTTTTGAAATTATTGAACAAGAAAGTAGCAACAGCTATAATGTATTACCTTGTTAGAGCTGTAACAAAGTACCACAGACTGGTCAGCTTAAACAACAGAAATGTATTATAGTTCTGGAGATCAAGGGTGTCTGCAGAACTGGTTTCTTTTGAAGCATCTGTCCTTAGCTTGTAGATGTTTATCTTCTATGTCTTTACATGGTCTTCCCTCGCTGTATCTGTATCTTAATCTCCTCCTAAAGATACAAGTCGTATTGAATTAGGACCCACTTAATGGCTCCTGATGCCATTTTAAGAAGACTTTTAGTCAAATTAGGTTCAACGTATACTGCTTGGGTGATAGGTGCACTAAAATCTCACAAATCACCACTAAAGAACTTACTCATGTAACCAAATACCACCTGTTCCCCAAAAACCTATGGAAATAAAAATAATAAATAATATAAATAAATATAATTTGTAAATTCAAAAAAAGAAGCCTTTCACAACCCAAAATGCAATCCATAGACCAGCAGGAGCAGTTCTAAAAGAACATCAGAACTTATTTCTCCTAATTGTAACTTTATACCCATTGACTATCCTCTTCCCATTCCCTCTTCCCCCTCCTCTCCTTAGCTGATTTGACATTAGACAATGAATATATGTATTAAAATATCACTCTGTACTCCTTCAATACGTATAGTTATATGTCAATTTAAAAATAAAACAGCAAAAAGAAAATATATATATGTCAAAAATAATTAAGCACACTGCAAGATATCAAGGCTCATTATATAGTTACAGCAATTATGACAATGATATTGGCATAAGGATATACAAAAGGACTCTGAAACAGAACAGAGTGCAGAGAACCACACTTATATGGCTCTCCGTCAATTGACTTATGACAAAAGGAATATTATAGAGCAGTGGCATAAGTGTGGCCTTTCCAATATGGTACTGGATGAACTGAATATCCTTGTTGAATAAAAAAAAAAAATCTTGGTTACCTACCTCAAACCATTAAAAAAAAGCTATTACAGATGGATTGCAGATCTAAATGTGAAAGATAAAGAAACAATTTTAGGAGAAAGCATAGGAGAATATCTTTATGTCTTTGGAATAAGCAAAGATTTTTGAAACAGAAAAAAGAAGTGTAAATCATAAAAATTGATACACTGAATTTTGTTAATATAGTTCAATTTTCAATAGATACCATTAAGAGAGTAAAAAGGTAAGCCACATAGATAACATAATTGCAATATATCGATCTGAAAAAGGGCTCTTATCTAAAGTATATAAAAAATGTTATGTCAGTCCAAATAGGTAATTAAATAGAAAAAATATATAAAAAAAGGTTTGAATACAAACTTTATAAAAGAGGATATCCAAATGGTCAGTAAGCATGTGAAAATGTGCTGAACTTTATTAGTCATCAAGATAAAGCAAATTAAAACCACAGTGCGGTATCATTAGCCTCCCATCCAAAAGCCTAAAATAGTAAGGACAAAAAAGAAAAACAGTGTTTAATATTTCTAAGACTCTGCAAGTTTTTTTTTAGTATACTTTAAAATCATTAACCCAAAGAATGGGAAAAGTAAGGTTGCATTAAAATCTTCACATTACAGAAATCATGTCCAATATTTCTAATTCATAATGTTAGACTTAAAATAGCACTGTCAAACTCATGTCCAAATTGATTTTATCCATGGAACTAATTAAAATCTAATTAAAATCGGATACTTAGCATCAAAGTAAGATAATAGAGCCACCTGTTTGGCTGCTAAGTTATTGATCAAGTCAGCAGAAGATCAACTCCATGTCAAATGCAAGTTACTGTAGACTACACTTCTCAGTATAACTGGCATAGTAATTTAGATTATCAGCCTCAATTAGCTTTTTAGAAGTACGTGACTGTACTGTGACAAAATCATTTTCATTTGAAAAGGAATATGTTTCTTAGACTTTTCTCAAACATGTTGTCATTAAATGGTTATTTTTAAAATTTAGCCCAGAAATTAAATGGTATCTTAAAGTCAAGTGAGTTATCTTAGGCAGGAAATTTTATACCCAAATCACTCTGAGGATGCTAGAAAGATACTGCCTTATCGTCTGTCCTCACATCAACCTGGGTATAGCAATCAAAGATACCTGCAAGTAACAGTGGTCTGCTCTTAGAAGACCAGAGGCTAGTTTCTCTGAGGTGTTTTGGTTCTGTTGAGCATGGGACAACTAAAGAATTGAGTGCTGGCAATCTAGATGAAGAGAAATGTAATAACTGCCTAAGACATTTACCAAATGGAAATTATGGAGGATTCTCAGACAAATATGTAATATGAACAAAATGTGAGGTAAAATTGAGTCAGCTATCAAGAGCCACGAGACTTTGAGAAAGCTGAACAACTGGAAAAACATTTTCATTCAAGTGTTTTATTGCTGTGTAAGAAACCACGCCCAAACTTACCAGCTTATTTTCTCACAATTTTGTGTGTTAGGAATTCAGGAAGGGTAAAATGGGGCATCTCATCTCTATTCCACAGTGCTTGGGACCTCTCCTGAGGTAGCTTACACAGACAGCTGCTAGCTGGGATTGCTAAAGTTAGGTCATATGTCTGAGGCCTCATTCTAGTTCTCAACTATGTTTCTCGGTTCTCTTCCATATGGCTTCTTCATGTGACTTTGGCTTCCTCATAGCATGGTAGTTACAAGGCTCCAAAGAGGACTATCTCCATTGTGCAAGGCTTAACAAAAATCTGCTGACATGATACTTGCTAATGTCAAACTGGTCAAAGCAAGTTATATAAGCCCACAGTGGAAATGGAAGAGAACAATACACAGCATGAATTCCACTTCATCTGGAGGGAGTGGTATGTTTGTAAATATTTAACAATCAACTCTTCAAGAGAAACAGCTGAGATCTGTAGCATTTGTCAATTTCCAGGTTATAAATACTCCAAGCATGGCCCTTTAAAACTACCAAGTGACAAGCCAAAATGACAAAATACAGAGTTGGGACAAGATGTACACAATTGGCTTTCATAAGCTAGTACAAGTTGGCTCTAGCATACCACTGTCTGGAAACTTCAGCTGTGTAAGCACATAATGGGGACCAATACCTAGAAGACTAGCAAGATCAGAAACACCACTGATGAGATCAGAACACCTAGAATAAAAAGTGAAGATAATTTAATTTCACCCACCTCACCTATAGGCCCCAATACCACATTTTGGAGGAGGGAAGTAGAAAGAATTTTAATTTTGAAGGCATGAACATTAACATATTTGACCTATTGCATCTAACTCAGCTCAATGGGTTCAACTAAAATATAGTATTCCCTGTGCCCTAAAAAGTAATATAGATCGAATCAATTAGAGAAAATTATAACAATGTTTTTAGATTGGCTCTCACTATGTTGTCCAGACTGGTCTTGAACTCCTGAGCTCAAGGGATCCTCTTGCCTCAGCCTCCCAAATAGCTGAGACTACAGGCACATGCCACCACACCCAACTACAAAATTATAATTTAAATGAGGAATTTTATTAGAATATAGTGTTGTGGGACAATCAAAGACCGGAGAGACCAAAAAACGTTCAGGAGGGTTTATTAAATTAAGGTGATCACTGACTCAGCCAGACATACGTCCAGAAAGTCTGAGCCTCAAACAAAGCGCTTTTCCTACTTTTAAACATCTTAAGATGGGAACTACATGAGGCAAGAAGCAAGTTACAGAAGCAAGAAACAAAGGCAGCATTACAACATTTCTTACATCTTGAGAGAAATGTGTCTTGCAACCTAAACTTATCGGTCTTGTGACCCTGCAACAGTGCAGGAACTCGCTGGGCCTGTAATAAACATTGAGGAATGTGGAGTTGGGGGGTATAGATAAGGTCCACTGTCCACAGAGAGAAGACAGGCTGTTAGTATTCTCTTTTAACTTGAGTGTAAGTGGGGGGTCACACTTTGCAGCAACTTTAAGAGGATTTTAAAATTTCTATTACTACCACTATTATGTTATAGTTGATTTCATTAATTCCTTCTTCATTACCCCTTTTTGGTGCTCAACACAAATGTAAATTAGTAAAGAGCACAATAGTTAGCTACTTCTTCCTGAGTGGGTACATACTCATCTTGGGATACTGGCTGGTACTTTTGCAGAGCCATTATTCGGGTGGTGGTATGTCTGTCCTTGGCGGCTCTGATGCTAACTGTCTTGTCCTAGATTTTTACAGATGGTCCCAGTATTATTTAGTTTACTGAGATGTACAGCTTGGCAGGTATCAAAATATACGGAGACAGGCCCTTTATGTGAGTAAGGAAATACGTCCGTTTTGTTTACAAGTTTAC
This sequence comes from Hylobates moloch, assembly GCF_009828535.3. Taxonomy (NCBI): domain Eukaryota; kingdom Metazoa; phylum Chordata; class Mammalia; order Primates; family Hylobatidae; genus Hylobates; species Hylobates moloch. The sequence goes on from NW_026652283.1 coordinate 94,685,841, forward strand.
AGACCCCGGTTTCTGTGGGGTTTGTATATGATGGCATTAGGGGTTCGCCAATTTGAACTTCAACCCAGAAGTCACAGGGAAAGAGCTCTGGGTCATAACATACTTGGGGCTGCCCGTTTCCAGGATCACAGACCGAGCAATTAGTCTGGATATAGACACAAGTTCCTGTAGGAGTCCCTGTACACTCATTGTAGGTCTGGTATAACAGAGTTTTAGTCACACGTTTTCCAGACCAGGCTTCTATCATACAGTGATGACAGGCATCCTGGTCCCCTTTTATAACCATAGGCGAAAGTATCAGTGGCTTCAGTATTACTAATATAATTAAACTTATACTATGCATGGGCACCCTTCTGGATAACAAGCTTGGCAGCATTTGCAAAGATAACATGACAGCAAAATAATCAGTACAAGTAAGACTATAACTATGTTTGTAAATTTAATCCACATTTACTTGTATATTGTTGACTTCCTCAGGCTTTGGCTGTGCATAGACTAGTCAGCTTCCAGTTGTGTGTCTAGAACAGGGCTTGATGTTTCCTCAAACTTCAGCCATGCATGGACCGACCAGCCTCCAGTGTGGTCGGAGCAAGGCAGTTGTCCTTGTCAGCAGTGGCTTGGTTTCACTGCAGGATCAGCCATGTCGGGTGGTCTGGGTTTTGTTGACTGGTCCACTGGTCCTGGGCAGTGGCTACTGCTGGTTTCAGCTGGCTATGATGAACCCAAGGTGTGATACCTGAAACTTTAACAGCAGTGGGGGTAGACAAGATCACAATATGGGGACCATCTCATAAAGGCCTTAAAGTAGATGGGTTCCATCATTTGATCTAGACAGAGTCTCCAGGTTGGAAGTGGCGCACTACATCTGTGAGGCTAACAGATATTCTTTCTCTTACCCACCCTTGTATTTCATGCATGGCCTCACCTAAGGCTTGCATTTGCCTTCTTAAGGTTAATTCCCCAATTTCTTTTAAATCCCGTTTTATCTGAGTTACGATAGGGGGTGGTCGGCTGAACACTCTCATAGAGTGAATACCCAGTTAATTTAGTAGGGGTGCACCTGATTCGGAGGACCATGGGCAGCACCTGATCCCACCTTAGATGAATTTCTTGGCAAAACTTCTTTAACAGCTGTTTGAGTGTCTGGTTCATTCTTTCAACTTTTCGAGAACTCTGTGGGTGATAGATAAGCTGTTGGCAGTTTCCATTTCATTTTTAACATCTGCGTTAGCTGTTGTACTATTTTCGCCACAAATGCTGGGCCATTGTCTGGTCCTAAAGTTAGAGGCAGTCAAAATCTAGGAATAATGTCCTTTAATAAGATTCTGGTTACTTCCCGAGCTTTCCCTGTCCTGGTGCGAAATGCCTCGACCCACCCCGATAAAGTGCAGACAAACATTATCATGTACCGGTAGCCTCTGGCTCCAGGCAGCTAGGTAAAGTCCACAAGCAAGTTTTCACAGGGTGTAGCTCCAGTTTCTTGAATCCCTGGGGGCCATGTTGGCCCCTGCTGTGGATTGTTTTGGGCACAAGTTAAACATTGCTCACAAACAGCTTGAGTGATGGCAGTTAGGCGCGGCACATAGAAATGCCATCCTACACGAGTCTCTAATGCGGTTTTTCCCATATGCGTTTCTTGATGAAATTGCTTTATGAACTGGGGAGCTATTGCTTCTGGGATGGCAAGCCTCCCGTCTGAGAACTTCCACAAACCTCCCTTCTGGTAACTTCTGCTCTCCTGCTCAAACCAAGCCTTTTCATCAGAGGAGTAGTTAGGGGGTTCCGTAAGGGGAAGCCCCAGTAAGGGCATGGTAAGGGTTTCCTCTTCCTTAGTTACATCTGCCATTGCAGCTCTTTTGGCTTCTCTGTCCACCTTTCTGTTTCCTCTAGCCTCATTGCCTCCTCCTGTTTGATGCCCTTTGCAATGGATGACTGCTACTTCTTTTGGAGCCCATACGGCTTCTAAGAGCTGCTCTATTTCCTTTTTTACTTCCTTTCCTTCAGTTGTTAATAATCCTCTTTCCTTAGATATGGCTCCATGGGCATGCAGAGTGACAAAAGCATACCTTGAGTCAGTATAGATGTATATCGACTTTCCTTTGGCCAAGAGCAATGCTTATTGAGAGCTATTAGCTCAGCTCTTTGGGCCAAAGTTCCAACCGGCAGAGGGCAGGCTTCGGCTACTGAATTCAGTGTCACCACTGCATATCCAGCCAGTCTTACTTCAGATACGAAGCTGCTTCCATCAGTAAAGTATTCAACATCTGGGTCCTTTAAGGGCTGGTTCTTTAAGTCTTTTTGGCTTCATCCACTGTTTCCACAAAACAGTGATACCCTGGGCCACACAACGGGACTTTCCATGTTCCCCCCATTCTGTTGACAGCAGTGTGGCTGGATTTAGAGTATTCATAGTCTCCAAGGTTATATACAGGTTTTCACACAAAAATCCTTGATATCTTAACATCCTAGTGTTAGAAAGCCATCCATGACCCCTCTGCTCCATCAGGGTGATGACTGCATGGGGCAACCGAATTATCAACCTTTGTTTAAATGTGAGCTTGTTAGCATCTTCCACTAACAGGACAGTGGCTGCCAGTGCCTTGAAACAGGGTGGCCATCCCATAGCCACCAAGTCTAGTCGCTTGGAGAAATATGCCACGGGCCAATACGATGACCCTAGTGTTTGTACCAAGACTCCTGTAACTATTCCTTTTCTTTCATGGACATATAGGTAAAAAGGCTTTATCATGTCTGGCAGTCCTAATGTTGGGGTCTGGATCAAAACCTTGATTTCTTTGAAGGCCATGTCCTGTTCTTTCCTCCACAGGAGGGGTTCCTTTTCCCCCACTTTGGTAGCCTCATACAATGTTTTGGCCAAGAGCGAGTAATTTGGAATCCAAATGCAACAGAAACCAGCTGCCCCTATAAACTCCCACGCTTGTCATCTAGTGTCAGGTCAAGGAATGCCGCACACAGTCTCTTTTTGCTCATGTCCAAGCTCATACTGCCCTTGAGAGATGTTAAAGCCAAGATACCTTGCTCTTTGGCCACAGATTTGTGCCTTTTCCTTAGACACCTTATAGCCAGCCTCCCACAGAACACGAAGGAGGCTTTCTGTGCCTTGAAATCACTCTTCTTTTGTGGGTACAGCCAACAATAAATCATCCATGTACTGCAATAGGACACAGCAGTCACTTGGTGGCACGAAAGCCTTCAGGTCTGAGGCTAGTGCTTCCTCAAAAAAATGGTTGGGGAGTTTTTAAATCCTTGGGGGGCCTGGTCCAAGTATACTGTGATGAGCTCCACTCAAAGACAAAGATGCCCTGGCTTTCAAGAGCTAGTCGGATGCAGAATAACACATCCTTTATGTATAAGCACATAAACCCAGCAGCATCAGCAGGAATTTGCCCAAGCATTGTATATGGGTCGGGCACAATGGCATATAATGTAGCTGCAACCTTGTTTACTGCCTGCAAATCCTGTACCAGCCGGTAATCCCCAGAGGGCTTTAACACCAGTAGCAATGGAGTGTTCCAAGAAGAGGCACATCTTTCTATTATTCCAAATTTAAGGAGCCAGTCTATATGCTTCATAATCCCATGGGTGGCTTCTACTGGCATGCGATACTGACAGATTCACACTGGGTAAGTGCCCCGCAGCAGTTCCACCACTATGGGTGCCTGATTTATGGCTAGCCCCAGGGGATTGTCTTCCGCCCAGACCCCTGGCAGCTTGAGAAATAATTCCTCATACATTGCCTCATTTTCCCACTGTCAAATGCATCTTTACAAATTTTGCATCTCTCACAGAGTCTCCATTCCTCTGTTGTTGGGACAGTAAGGGTAATTATCATGGCTTTTCTTTGACCTAGGTTTAGAGTCATGTCCCCTTCTGGTGTAAAGATTTGTCCTTACAATTTCTGGAGCAAGTCTTTTCCTAACAAGGGCACCGGACAATTTTGCAAATGTAAAAATTTACGTTGGACTTCTTGTCCTCCAATGACATACCTTCTGGATTGACAGAAAGGCCTTTTCTCTGATAGTCTGGTTGCCCCAACTATAGTAGCATAGTTTTTAAATAGTGGCCCAATGGTCTGTGTCACCACTGAGTGTTCAGCACCTGTATCTACCATAAAGTCCATCTGTTGGCCTCCCACTTTCATGGAGACCAGGGGCTCCTGGAGGCCTAGAGAGACGGAGCCCGGTCTGTCTCAGTCCTTATATTCCTCAACTCCTGCTAAGCCGACCAGATCGGCATCTGGCTTTAGAACAACGGCTAAAGGCTGCGGTCCTTAGCTGGGCATCAGGTCCCTGGCTGCTGCTTTCTTCCTTTTCTCTTCCTACTTTTAAACATCTTAAGGCAGGAACTACATGAGGTGGGACACAAGTTATAGAAGCAAGAGAAAAAGGCAGCATTATAACATTTCTTACATCTTGAGAGAAACATGTCTTGCAACCTAAACTTATCAGTCTTGTGATCTTGCAGCCATGCAGGAACTCACTGGGCCCATAATAAATGTTGCGGAATGTGGTGGTGGAGAGTATAGATAAAGTCCACTGTCCACAAAGAGAAGACAGGCTGTTAGTATTCTCTTTTAACTTGAGTGTAAGGAGGGGTCACAATTTGCAGCAACTTTAAGAGGATTTTAAAATTTCTATTACTACTACTATTAGGTCGTAGTTGATTTCACTAATTCCTTCTTCAATAGAGTACTTCTTTTGTGAAACCAAGGGCCAGTCCTTAAATAAAAATAATTTTTATTTGAGCAAGTTGGGGGGAGCAGCAGAAAAAAGATCAATTACCTCTCTAAGTAATGGTAATTAATAATTCTAAGGAAAGGAGAAAGTACTGTACTTACAATAAGACAGTAATATAACCCTTTTCTTATTCATTTTGGATTTAGCTAGGATTTATGTCTCAAACCCTAAGGCCTGGAACACCAGAAGAGGCGTTAGGCACACACTTGGCAATGCCTGACATTTACTACTTAGCCTTAGGGCCTGGGAGGTAAAAGGAACCAGTGAAGAATGTGACACAATAGTGATCACATGCCCAAACTAGGGAACTGGCCACTTCTCTAGCTTGTTTTTTGCCTAATGGAATGTGTGCTTGTGTTGTTTGATATTCTGCTTTTCAAGAGAACCTGGACACACAGATGTTTAAGTGAAATCTCTAGAGCTTCCACATATGTTCAAGATCTCCCCCTCCTTTCTCCTTTCCTGCCTGCCTTCCTTTTATATGCCTTCCTTCTTTTTATTCTTTAACATCAAATAGGTGAAAGTTAAATGCTGAAACCAAGCAATTTTGCAAATTTAAGTCAACTGGTTTGTGATTCCTGGTTAAGACAAAACTGTGCCTGAGAATCCACCTCCAGGGTTCTAAGAGTTGCATCTATTGTTGGACTAATGTCTATGAAAGTTAACAAACACACATGCCCATAGTCTCATTGAACTGGTAGGAATTAAAAGTTAAACCCAGGTCCATGCAACTTCATGTCCAGGATTATTTCTACTATGCATTTTGGATCTTAGTCTATAGAAATAAGATCTACCTACTGTTATCCAAAGGAAGCATAAAAACATGATATTTTATATGAATACAAAATTTTATATATATGGTTATGATCACACATGTTTAATGTATTAGGCACCTGAATAGAAGAATTTTCATAATAAGATTGATAAGATATATTCAGCATCAATCCTATATTTGTTAAATAGAACCACACAAAGTTCAACAATGACACCCCTCTGGAACCTTGGGACCCCCAGAAGCCCTGTAGCTGAATGGCAAACAGAATGAGGCTGGTAATGAGTTGCATTGGGTCAAGTCCCTGCCCCAATACTTACTAAGAATAAAATGTTCAATGGTGTCTCAGCCTTCTTAAGCTTCATTTCCTTTATAAGATAAAGGAATAATAATATTACCTATCTCAAAGTGTTATTTAGAGAAACACAGAATTACAAATGTAGAGACTGCAACAGAGGATCTAGTGTATACTATGCACTCAAAAAATAACAGTTATTGACACTATTTTATTCTAGGACTTGTGGGTCAGCTTGTGACAAAAACCTCAAAATTTTGATTAAAAACTTAGAAAATTATCTTTGGCACTCAAATCACAGACAGAAGGTGATAAAACATTTTACTGCTGCTGCTTTCTATTCTGATTTACTGCTACAAACACCCCTCCTCCCACAAAAGAAAAAAAAGTCTATGAGGAACCTCTGTGAGGAGGTAATTGTGTGAATTTGTGTGTGTGTGTGTGTGTGTATGCATAATAGATATCTATACTATATTTTAGACTAAATTCAGAAGTTTTCTCATTTGCATATAGAGTATATTTCTATCTGCAGGAGGCCAGTTGGACCCTGTCTGTATTTGGAAAACCATTTAGGGAAACTCTAAGTCAGCTTAAAATGTCAAACAATTCTTTGTGGCTCAATGGGATTTTAGGCTTTTTTTCAAAAATTTCTTCTTTCCACATTTTTTTTTTTGCATTTTTCTTTCTTAATGAACATGTAATATATTTAAAACTAAAAAGTTTTACTTTAAAAGGAAAATAGCTCAAGAATTATAATATTCATAAGTATTTAGTGATTTTTGCTATGACTAATAAAATCAAATAAAAATATATTAATATTTGCAAGTACTTTTGAGACATTATTGGCTTTGAGAATTTGATCAGAATGACCTTGAAATACAGACTGTAATTTCTCTTGAGTAGAGTGGAAAGATAATTTAGGCCAGCACATTTACCTTAAGTTCTATAACAACAAACCTGTATTTTTTATTGAAAATGTGACTTAATTGACTTCTACTCAGAGCAAGTGGTTCAACTATTCTTCATAACAAGATAGTTTAAACCCTATGCCATTTATCACTCATTAGGTCACTTAGTGATTTAAAACAAAAGGGATATATTTAACTCATGAATCTGTGGGTCAGCTGAGTCATTCTTTTGGTGCCAGCCATATTTAGCTGATCTGAGCAGAGCTCACTCATGTATCTGCAGTCATCAGGTCAGTGGCTGGCCTAGGATGTCCTCACTCCCATGTCTAATGATTGACTGGCTGTTGGTCAGGGTGAAGATGGTGATGGTTCACTTGTCTCCCTCCAGCAGGCCATCCTGGATTTGCACACATCATTGGTTGCAAGAATCTCAAGAGAGTAAAGCCTGGACTTGGAATTGGCACACCATCACTTCTGCTGCATTCTTTTTTTTGTTTGTTTTTTTTTTGAGACGCAGTCTCGCTCTGTCGCCCATGCTGGAGTGCAGTGGCGTGATCTCGGCTCACTGCAAGCTCCGCCTCCAGGGTTCATGCCATTCTCCTGCCTCAGCCTCCGGAGTAGCTGGGACTACAGGCACCCGCCACCATGCCTGGCTAATTTTTTTGTATTTTTAGTAGAGATGGGGTTTCACCATGGTCTCGATCTCCTGACCTCATGATCCACCCACCTTGGCCTCCCAAAGTGCTGGGATTACAGGTGTGAGCCACCGCGCCCGGCCATGCTGCATTCTTTTGTTCAGTGTCACTCACCAGGCACAGTCAGATTCAAATAGTGAGGAAAGAGATTTCACCTCTTAATGGTAAGAGCAGCAAATCACACTGCACAGGACATGGATACAAGAAGTAAACAATTGGGGGTCATTATTGAAATTGATTAATTATAAACCTTACTGGTATTTGCAAGTATGCAATCAAATATCCCACAGGATCAAACTCCTGGTGTTCAAACACTGATGTTATTAAAATAAATGGGTCGGTATGGCAGTATGTAGAGACACAGTATACTGCATCAACATTTTAGGTATAAAACTTCTAATAGCCTAATGTCTCATTCCTTGTGTTCTCACTTTTCCATTTTAATGGAAATGTCACACATTTGGTTCTTTCACAAAAAAGAAAAGGCAACTGTGTTCCAAAGAGCCCCAGTCCTTCTGCACTTCTGCCTGCCTTTAATGTAAAACATCCCAACCAGGACCAGCAATCTCTTTCCTCTTCTCTAGGCAAAGTTAGACTCGGTTCATAAGTCTTCTACATGCTCTTTATAATTTTACTCAATAACTTCAATACCAGTTCCAAACAGTAGTTGTGGTTTGAAGGAGAAAACCAGTGGTTATGCTATGAATTCATGTAAATGAAGTAATTGGCTATGGTTAAGAATTGAGCAAGAACTTTTTTGTTAAGGAGAAGTAAGTTTCACTTACTGAGTAGAACAGTAAACAATTAGAAAATGGATTTTCTCTAGGTGAAATTAAGACTATATAGTACATAGTATGTGTTGTTTATGTGCTGGGGGTGGGAGCAAAGGGCTAAGGAACAATATATCTGGCACTATTTTCCCCCTACCTAACATACAATCCCCTTTATCTTCCTAGTTAATAGAACTACAACTTGAGAGAATGAGAGTATAGATGGCACCAAAGTGCCCAGCACCCAGTGGTGACAAATCATGACTTGTCTAAGCCAATATTGTTAAACCTGCCCTCAGCTTGTCTAGATTCCCTTATAGACAAAGGTGGCTATATAATCAGTTGTTGACCAATGAGTCACAAGAAAACATCTAGCAAGGGTAGGGATTTGGGGAAAATAATGTAAGTTTTAAAGACAGTATAAATGCACATTTCTATTTTTCTTTTTTAAATTTTTGTGGGTATATAGTAGGTGTATATATTTATGGGTACATGAGATGTTTTGATACAGGCATGTAATGTGAAATAAGCACATCATGGGGAATGAGGTATCCATCCCCTCAAGCCTTTATCCTTTGAGTTATAAACAGCCCAATTACACTTTTAAAGTTATTTTAAAATGTACAATTAAGTTACTATTCACTATTGTTACCTTATTGTGCCATGAAATAGTGGGTCTTATTCATTCTTCTTCTTTTTTTTGGTAGCTATTAGCCATCCCCCTCTCTGCCCTCCACTACCCTTCCCAAACTCTGGTAACCATCCTTTTACTCTCTATGCCCGTGAGTTTAATTGATTTGATTTTTAGATCCCCAAAATAAGTGAGAACATATAATGTCTGTCTTTCTGTTCCTGGCTTATTTCACTTAACATAATGATCTCCAGTTCCATCTATGTTGTTGCAAATGACAGGAGCTCATTCTTTTTTATAGCTGAATAGTACTCCATTGTGTATATGTACCACATTTTCTTTAACCATTCATCTGTTGATGGACACTTTTGCTTCCAAATCTTAGCTATTGTAAACAGTGCTACAACAAATATAGGAGTCCCTGCTGATTTCCTTTCTTCGGGTCTATACTCAGCCAGTGGGATTGCTGGATCACAGAGTAGCTCTACTTTAAGTTTGTTGAGGAACCTCCAAACTGTTCTCCATAGTGATTGTATTAATTTACATTCCCACCAACAGTGTATAAGGGTTCCCTTTTGTCCACATCCTTGCCAGCATTTGTTATTGCCTGTCTTTTGGATACAAACCATTTTAACTGGGATACGATGATATCATATTGTAGAGTTTTTTTGTTTGTTTTTTTTTTGTTGTTGTTGTTTTTGAGATGGAATCTTCCTCTGTCACCCAGGCTGGAGTGCAGTGGGGCAATCTCAGCTCACTGCAAGCTCTGCCTCCTGGGTTCACTCCATTCTCCTGCCTCAGCCTCCTGAGTAGCTGAGACTACAGGCATCTGCCACCACACCCAACTAATTTTTTGTATTTTTAGTAGAGACGGTGTTTCACCCTGTTAGCCAGGATGGTCTCAATCACCTGACCTCGTGATCCGCCCGCCTTGGCCTCCCAAAGTGCTGGGATTACAGGCATGAGCCACCACGCCCAGTCATCTTATTGTAGTTTTTTTTTCTGATAATCAATGATATTGAATAATTTTTCATATGTCTTTTTGCCATTTGCATGTCTTTTGAGAAATGTCTGCTGAAATCTTTTGCCCATTTTTGATTGGATTACCAGACTTTTTTCTATAGAGTTGTTTGAGCTCCTTATATAGTCTGGTTATTAATCCCTTGTCAGATGGGTAGTTTGCAAATATTTGTTCCCATCCTGTAGGTTGTCTCTTCACTTGGTTGTATTCTATGCTGTGCAGAAGCTCTTTAACTTGATGTGATCCCATTTGTCCATTTTTGTTATAGTTGTTTGTGCTTGTAAGGTATTTCTCAAGAAATCTTTGCCCAAAAAAATGTCCTAGAGATTTTACCCAAAGTTTTCTTGAAGTAGTATCACAGTTAGAGGTCTTGGATTTAAGTCTTTAATCAATTTTCATCTGATTTTTCTATAGGGAAGAGCTAGCAGTCTTTCTATTTTTATTCTAGTTTTATTCTTCTGCATATGGATATCCAGTTTTTCCAGAACCATTTATTGAAAAGACAGTCTTTTCCTTATTTGGATCTTCTATTTTTCTTGGCACTTTTGTCAAAAATGAGTTTACTGCAGGTGTGTAGATTTGTTTCTGGATTTTCTATTCCATTCCATTGGTCTATGTTTTTTTGTTTGTTTGTTTGTTTTAATGTAAGTACCATGCTGTTTTGATTATTAGAGCTCTGTAGTATAATTTGAAGTCAGGTAATATGATTCCTCCAGTGTTGTTCTTTTTTGCTTAAGATAACTTTGGCTATTCTGGGTCTTTTGTGGTTCCATATAAAAATTTTAGAATTGTTTTCTCTATTTCTGTGAAGAATGTCATTGAAATGTTGATAGGGATTGCACTGAATCTGTAGATTGCTTTGGGTAGTATGGATAGTTTAACAATATTGATTCTTCCAGTTCATAGACATGGAATATTTTTCTATTTTTTGGTGTCCTCTTCAATTTCTTTCAGCAGTATTTTAGTTTTCATTAGATCTTTTACTTACTTGGTTAATTCATAGATATTTAATTTTATGTGTGGCTACTGTAAATGGGTTAACTTTTTAAATTTCTTTTTCACATTGTTCGCATATAGAAATACTACTGATTTTTGCATGTTGCTTTTGTATCCTGCAACTTTACTAAATTTGCTTATCAGTTTTTCTATGGAGTCTTAGGTTTATATAAATAAAATATTATATCATCTGCAAATAAGGATAATTTGACTTTTTCCTTTCCAATTTGGATGCCTTTTATATCCTTCTCTTGTCTGATTGCTCTAGCTAGGACTTCCAGTACTATGTTGAATAGGGGTGACAGTGGGTAGGTATCCTTATCATGTTCCAGATCTTAGAGAAAAGACTTTCAGTTTTTCCCCATTCAGTTTAATACTAGTTGTGGAGTGTGTCATACATGAGTTTTATTATCTTGAGCTATGTTACTCCTATCCCCAGTTTCTGGAGGGTTTTTATTATGAAGGGATATTAAATTTTATCAAGTGCTTTTTCAGCATTAACTGAAATGATGTTTTTTATCCTTCATTCTATGTGTATAATGTATCACATTGATTGATTTGCATATGTTGAACCATGTTTGCATCCCTGAGATGAATCCCACTTGGTCATGAGAAATAATATTTTTAATGTATTGTTGAATTCAGTTTGCTAGTATTTTATTGAGGATTTTTGAACCAATATTTATCAAGGATATTGGTCTGTAGTTTTCTGTTCCTTAATATGTCCTTCTCTGGTTTTGTTGTCAGGGTAATACTGGCCTTATACAATGAGTTTGGATGTATTCCATTCTTCTCTTTCAGAATATTTTTAATAGGATTGGTATTAATCTGCCTTTAAATGTTTGGTAAAATTCAGCAGTAAAGCCACAAGATCCCAGGCTTTTTTTTCCTGACAGACTTTTCATTATGATTTCAATCTCATTACTTGTTATTAGTCTGTTTGTTTAGATTTCTTCATAATTCAATCTTGGTAGGTTTTATGTGTCTAGAATTTTATCCATTACTTCTAGATTTTCCAATTTATTGGCATATAGTTGCTTATAGTAGCTGGTAATGATCCTTTGATTTTCTGCAGTATTGGTTGCAATGTCTGCTTTTTATCTCTAATTCTATTTATGCGTGTCTTCTATTTTTCTTGGTTAGTCAGGCTAAAGGTTTATATTTTTTGGTATCTTTTCATAAAACCAAGTTTTCATTTCATTGATCTATTTTTGTTTTCTTCATTTCAATCATTTTTACTTTCTACTAATTGTGGACTTGGTTTGCTCTTGATTTTCTAGTTCTTTAAGATGCATCATTGGGGTATTTATTTGAAGTTTTTTTTTTTGGTTTTCTGTTGTTGTTGTTGTTGTTGTTGTTGTTTTATGTAGGTACTTATTGCTGTAAACTTCCCTCTCAGTACTGCTTTCTCTGTATCCCTGATGTGTTTCCATTCTCATTTGTTTCAAGATATTTTTCATTTTCCTTCTTATTTTCTTCATTCATCCACTGGTCATTTAGGAACATATTGTTTAATTTCCGTGGGTTTCTTTAGTTTCCAAAATTCCTCTCGCTATTCATTTCTACTTTTATTCCATTGTCACCAGAGAAGACACTTGATATTATTTCAATTACTTTGAATGTTTTGAAACTTGTTTTGTCTATCCTTGAGAATTATTCAGGTGCTGAGGAAAAGATTGTGTATTCTGCAGCCATTGGATGAAATGTTTTGTAAATATCTATTAGGTCCATTTGTTCTACACTGCAGATTAAGTCTGATGTTTCTGTATTAATTTTCTTTCTGGAAGATCTGTCTAATGCTGAAAGTGCTATGTTGAAGTCTCCAGCTTTTTTGAATTATAGTCTCTCTCTTTAGCTCTAGTAATACTTGCTTTATATATCTGAGTGATCCAGAATTGAATGCATATAGACTTAAAATTGTTATATCCTCCTGATGAATTGATTCCTTTATCATTCTATAATTACCTTCTTTGTCTCTTCTTATTTTATTTTATTTTTTTTGAGATGGAGTTTTGCTTTTGTTGCCCAGGCTGGAGTGCAATGGTGCGATCTTGGCTCACTGCAACCCCTTTCTCCCACGTTCTAGTGGTTCTCCTGCCTCAGCCTTCTGAGAAGCTAGGATTACAGGCACCCACCACCATGCGAGGCTAATTTTTGTATTTTTATTAGAGATGGGGTTTCACCATGTTGGCCAGGCTAGTCTTGAACTCCTGACCTCAGGTGATCCACCTGCCTTGGCCTCCCAAATTGCTGGGATTACAGCCATTAGCCACTGGGTGCTGCTTATAGTTGTGGTCTTGAAATCTCTTTTGTCTGATATAAGTACAGCAACTCCTGCCCTCTTTTGGTTTCCATTAACATGGAATATCATCTTCCATCTCTTTATTTTCAGGTTATGTGTATTTTTGTAGTGTGTTTCTTCTAGGCAACAGATCATTGGGTCCTGTTTGCTCATCCATTCACCCACTCTATGTCTTTTGATTGGAGAGTTTAGTCTATTTATATTAAATGTTACTACTGATGAGTTAAGGACTGATTCCTGTCATTTTATTATTTGTTTTTTGGTTGTTTTGTGATCTTCTTTCCTCTCTTCCTGTCTTCCATATAATGAAGGTGATTTTCTCTGGTGATGTACTTTACTTTCTTGCTCTTTTTTGTGTGTGTTTCCATTGTATGTTTTTAGATTTGTGGTTACCATGAAGCTTTGCAAATAGTATCTCATATCTTATTATTTTAAACTGATGACTCCTTAACACTGATTGCATGAGCAAACAAGCAAATAAAAAAACTAAAAGCAAAAAGAAACAAAAAGAAAAATAGAAACTCTACCCTTTAACTTCATCTCCCTGCTTTATAACTTTTGTTGTCTCTATCTTATGTTAGTATGTCTTGAAAAGTTGTTGTAGTTATTATATTTTATGTTTATCTTTTCATGCTTCTACTTAAGAGTGGTTTACACAGCACACAGTGTTATAATAGTCTGTGATTTTCTGTTTTGTACATTCAAATGATTTTTTTGTTGCTCATTAAAAACTTTTTCTTTCATACTGAAGTACTCCCTTTAGCATTTATTGTCAGACAGGTCTGATGTTGATGAAATCCCTCAGCTTTTGTCTGTGAAAGTCTTTACTTCTTCATGTTTGAAGAACATTTTCACCAGATAAACTACTCAAGGGTAGAAGTTTTTTTTCTTTAGGACTTTAAGTATGTTATGCTACTCTCCCCTGAAAAGGTTTCCACTGAAAAGTCTACTGCTAGATGTATTGGACCCCCATTGCTTGTTATTTATTTTCTCTGGCTACTTCTAGGATTCTTTACCTATCCTTGACCTTTGAAAGTTTGATTTTTTTTTTTTTTTTTGAGGTGGAGTCTCACTCTGTCACCCAGACTGGAGTACAGTGGCACGATCTCGGCTCACTATGCCTGCTGGGTTCAAACAATTCACTGCCTCAGCCTCCCAAGTAGCTGGGATTAGCGGCACCATGCCCGCCACCATACCCAGCTAATTTTTGTATTTTTGGTAGAGATGGGGTTTCATCATCTTGGCCAGGCTGGTCTTGAACTCCTGACCTTGTGATCCACCCACCTTGGCCTCCCAAAGTGCTGAGATTACAGGAGTGAGCCACTGTGCCCAGCTGGAAGTTTGATTATCAAATGCCTCAGGGTAGTCTTGTTTGTGTTAAATCTGCTTGGTGTTCTATAACCTTCTTGTACTTTCTCTAGGTTTAGAAAGTTACCTATTTTTATCCCTTCAAATGAACTTTCTACTTTTATCTCTTCTTCTACCTCCTCTTTAAGGCCAATAACTCTTAGATTTGCTCTTTTGAGGCTATTTTCTAGATCCTGTAGTCATGCTTCATTGTTTTTTATCATTTTTTCTTTTTGTCTCCTCTGTGTATTTTCAAATAGCCTCTATTCAAGCTCACTAATTCTGCTTTATCCATTCTGCTATTAAGAGACTCTGATGCTTTACTCAGTATGTCAAATACATTTTTCCATTGCAGAATTTGTGCTGCTTTTTAAATTTTTCAATCCCTTTGTTAAATTTATCTTATAGAATTCTGAATTTCTTCTCTGTGTTATCTTGAATTTCTTTGCGTTTCTTCAAAACAGCTATTTTGAATTCTCTGTCTGAAAGGTCACATATCTTTGTTTCTCCAGGATTTTTTCCTGGTGCCTTATTTAGTTTATTTGATGAGGTGTTTTCTGGATGATGTTGATGGTTACTGATGTTTGTCAGTGTCCAGGCATTGAACAGTTGGGTATTTATCATAGCCTTCACAGTCTGGGCTTGTTTGTAGCCATCTTTCTTCAAAAGGCTTCCTATGCACTTGAAGTGACTTAGGTGTTATAAGCTAAGCCAAACTGCATTAGGGGGCACACCCAGCCCAGTAACACTGTAGTTCTTGCAGACTTCTAGAGATACTGCGTTGGTGGTTTTAGATAAGATCTAGAAGAATTATCTGCATTACCAGGCAGAGATTCTTACTCTCTTTCCTTACTTTTCCACATAAATGATGTCTGTCTCTCTGTCCTGATTCAGGTGACACAAGCCCCCACTGTGGCCACCATCACTGGGACTGCACTGAGTCAGACCTGAAGCCAGCACAGTACTAGTTCTTGCTTAAGGCCTGCTGTAACCACCACCTACCTGCCACCTATGTTTGCTAAGTGCCTAGGGCTCTGCAGTCAGCAGGTGGCAAAGCCAGCCAGACTTACTTATGTTCTTCCCTTCAGGGCAGTGAGTTCTCCCAGGCCCTCCTGCATCCAGAGATGCTATCTGGAAGCCAGAAACTGGAGTCAAAAACCTTAGAAATCTACCTGGTGCTCTATACTACCATGACTAAGGCCACTCTTCCCTGCCGTTCCCACAAACCAAGGAGTCTCTCCCTGTGGCTACCACTACCACAGGCCCACAGGGAGTACTATCAGGCTACCACTGATGTTCACTTAAGGCCCCAAATCTCTTCAGTCAGCTTGTGGTATATACTGCTAGGCCTGACACCTACCCTTCAGGAAAGTGTGCTCCCCTGTGGCCCAGGGCAGGTCCAGAAAGGCCATCTAAGAGTCAAGGCCTGGAATTGGGGACACCAAGAGCTTGGTGCTCTACCCCACTGTGGCTGAGCTGGTACCTAAGGTACAAGACAAAGTCTCCTTTACTTTATACTCTGCCTTTCTCAATTAGAAGGAGTCTTTCCCTTTAGACAACACAGCTAGGAATGTGCTCAGTCAGACCTGAAGCCAGCATGTCTAAGTGTCACCCATAGCCTAGGGTATGTATTACCTGAGTATCAGTGCTCGTTATTCAGGGTTCAAGTGCTCTTTAGTTGGCACATGATGAATCCTACCATGACTGCTTTCTTCCCTTCAAGGCAGTGGGTTCCCTTCTGGCCCAGGGTGTGTCTAGAAATGTCATCCAGGAGCTAGGGGCTGGGATGGGGAACTTCAAGGCTCTTCCCAGTGCTCTATTATACTGTGACTGAGCTGGTATTCAAAGTCCTCTTTACTCCCCACTGCACCCACTTCTCTCCTCAAAAAGGAAGAAGTCAGTTTTGTTGCTGCAAGCTCTGCTGCCTGGTGTTGGAGGAGGGGTGGTGCAAGCACTCTCTTAGCTGCCCCAACTGGTGTCTCATTAGGATATGTGCACCCAACATCCACTGTCTTCATGCCCAGGGCAGTGCTAGGACTTACCTTAGAACTGTAGTCCGTGTGACCTACACTGCCTTCCAAGTTTGTTTAGGACCCCAGAGCACTTTATCCCATGGTGGTGAGGCTTGCTGGAGCTCAATTGCTGACTGCTGGGATTGGCAGTTCCACTCTGGCTGGGGCTGGTCTAAATGCTCTCTCCATGGGTGGGCATCAACTGAGTTCAGGCTGGGTTTGCTTTCCGCTATGACAGGGCAGCAAGGAGCTCAATGCACTGCCTCACAGGCACTGAGATTTCCCTTCCTCAAATACACAGATGCTCCATGCCACACAGTCATAGTAGTGGGAATGGAAGAGGGTTGCCATTAGTGATTCAAAATTGTTTTTTCTATCCTCTTCAGTGCTTCTTTCAGTGATACGAAGAAGTTAATACCAGGTACTGTGATTGCTCACCTGAGTTTTGGTTCTTATGAAAGTGCTTTTTTATGTAGACAGTTGTTAAATTTGGTGTTCCTGCAGGGGGGATGATCAATAGAGGCTTCTATTTCGCCATCTTGCTCAGCCTCCCCCACCTGTTGAAATAATTTAAAATGAACTAAATAAATGGAAAGATATTCCATGGTCATGCATCAGAAGACTTAATATTGTTCAGATGGCAATATACCCCCAAATTAACATACACATTCAATGCAAATCCCAGCAGGCTTCTTTGCAGGAATAGACAAGCTGATTCTAAATTCATTTTGAAATTTAAGAGATCCAAAATAGCCAAAATAATGTTGAAAAAAGAACAAAGTTGGAAGACTCATACTTTCTGATATTAAAACATACTACAAACCTGTAGCAATTAAGAAAGCATGGTGCTGGCGTAAAGATAGACATATAGATGAATGGTATAGTAGTGAAAGCCCAGAGGCAAACCTTATTTTTACATTACATTGATTTTCAGAAAGATTGCCACGATAAATCAATGGGGAAAGAATAATCTTTTCAACAAATAGTGCTGGGAAACTATATTCACATTCAAAACAATGAACTGAACTCCCACTCCACATCAAACAAAAATATTAACTCATGATCACTGATCTAAATGTAAATCCAAAACTCTAAAGCTCTCAGAAGAAAATACAGGAGAAAACCTTCGTGACACTTAGTTAGGCATACACTTTTATACAACAGAATAAAGCCAAGCAACAATTTTAAAAAATAGGTAAACTGGACTTCATTAAAATTAAAAATATTTGTGTTTCAAATGATACATGAAAAAGTGGAAAGACAAATCATAGAATGGTGAAAATAGTTGTAAATTATATATGTGATGAGACTTGTATCTAGAATATATAAGAATATTACAACTCAATAATAAAAAGACAATTTAAAAATGTCAAAAGATTTGAACAAACATTTCTCCAAAGCAGATACATAAATGGCCAATAGACAAATGAAAAGGTACTCAACATTGTTGACCATCAGGAAACTAATCGTGCTGTAGCATTTTCATTTACATTTATCTTAAGCATAAGGAAAGTCATAACCTCTTGGCTCTTCCTGAGAGTCATGAGATCCCCCATCCCAGTCCCTAGCTCCTGGATGACATTTCTAGACACACCCTGGGCCAGAAGGGAACCTGCTGCCTTGAAAGGAAGGAACCAGTCGTGGCAGGATTCATCATGTGCCAACTAAAGAACACTCGGACCTTAAGCATAAAAGAAATGTAAATTAAAATGCTACAGCTTAAAAACATGAGGATAGGGTTATACATTAACCCCACCTTTCCTTTCATGTTCTAGGATAGAACTAATGTTTTATTCTTGTTAGGAGAAAGTATACTTACACATTTGATGCTTTTTTAAATTTAAGGTTAACAACTAAAGACACACACACTCCACATCATTAGAGAAAAATTTTACAAAAATCAACTCAAAAGAAGCTGGAGAATTAAAGAAACAAAGAAAAACATCTGTTATGATGGTGTCAGTCCAAATATATCTGTGGTTATAATTCATATAAATGGATTAAAATCACCAAATAAAAATCAGCGGTTTTCATATTATAAAAAATGATAGAAACAATAAACCAATGGGCCAGAGTAGTACTGACTCAAGGTATATGCCACTTCCTGGAGAAACATCTGTAAAATCTAAGAGAAGAGTTTAAAATACAATAATGAAAAAGATGCATCATAAAAATCAGGCATCCCCAACCCTGGGAGCATGGACTGGTACCTGTCCATGGCCTGTTAGGTACCAGGCAGCACAGAAGGAGGTGAGCAGCTGATGAGAGTGCATTACCACCTGGCTCCACCTCTCAGATCAGCAGGGCATTAGATTATCATAGGAGTGCAAACTCTATTGTAAACTGTGCATGCAAAGGATCTAGGTGGCATGCTCCTTATGAGAATCTAATGCCTGATGATCTGAGGTGGAACAGTTTCATCCTGAAACTATCCCCACCCCACAATGCCCCATCCCCCATCCATGGAAAAATTGACTCCTAAAAAACCAGTCCCTGGTGCCAAAAAGGTTGGGGACCACTGCTGCATAGAATGAAAGAACGTGAATAGAAATAAAGGGCATAACTTTCTGAAAATAAAAAAAGACGAATATGAAAATAAAAAAAGATGAATAAAATCAGATATGTTTGAATATATTTCTATGTATGAAAAATCATTTAGAGATAGTTACAAAATGTCATTAGAGCAAACTTGAATAAAAGAATAAATATACTATTTTGTGGATGGGAAGACATAATGTGATAAAAACAAAATTTCTAAATGTTAAATAATATATAATCTCAATATAATTCCATTCAAAATTACACAGGGGTTTTCATGAAACTTAATAAACAACCTAAAATTCATAGAGAAGAAAAGCCTCAAGAATAACTAAGATATCACATGATCTCACTCATGTGTGCAATCTAAAATCTCAGCCAGGCACAGTGGCTCACACCTGTAATCCCAGCACTTTAGGGGGCCGAGGTGGGTGGATCACCTGAGGTCAGAAGTTCAAGACCAGCATGGCCAACATGGCAAAACTCCAGCTCTACTAAAAATACAAAATTAGCCAGGCATCATGATGGGCACCTGTAGTCCCAGCTACTCGGGTGACCAAGGCAGGAGAATTGCTTGAAACCAGGAGGTGGAGGTTGTAGTGAGCCGAGATCGCGCTACTGCACTCCAGCCTGGGCAACAGAGCAAGACTCTGTCTCAATCAATCAATAAACAAATAAATAAGTTGATCTTATAAAGGTTGAGAGTAAAACTGTGATTACCACAGCCTGAGAAGGGTAGAGAGGAGGGGGAGCATTGTTAGAGGTTGCTCAACGGGTACAATGTTAGAGTTCTAGTACTCTATGGCACAGGAGGATGACTACAGCCAAAAATAATGCACTGTATGTTTCAAATAGCTAGAGGAGAGGATTTTCAATGTCCTCACAACAAAAAAATAAGGTGATGGGTATGCTAATTACCATGACCTGATCATTACACAATGTATGCATGGATCAAAACAACATACTGTACCCCATAAATATGTATTATTCAATTATTATGTGTCAATTAAGAGAATAGGCACTAAGATGTATTTGAAGAAGGATAAGGCAGGGGGCAACTTATCCCAGCTATAAAACCTTTTTGCAAAGTTTTGCAAAGTATAACAAAAATCCAGAATAATGAAAGCACAAAAATAAATTGACTGGTAGAACAGAACAGAAAATCCAAACTAAGACCTATGATAACTAGATAGATGAGAATTGACTTTACAAATTATGGATAAAGTATATACTCTTCAGTATATTGTGCTTACATAATTCTATCCACATCGAAGAAAAGTAAAATACTTCATGCAATACAAGGAATTAAATTACAGAGAGAATAAATTCCATAATTTAAAAGTTTAAAACTTTCAGAAGGGAATGTAGGACAATATCTTTATGAGCTTGACATCCTGTAGGAATATTTTAACAAAACACAGTGAGTAATCATAAAGAAACAAAATAATACAATTAATCTTAAATTAATTTTTTTGAATAATATGAAACACCATAAAGCAACTGAAGTGGAAAGTCACTGATTGTGGCTATTCACATAAAAGACAAATGTTTATTCTAGTATAAACCCTTCTGGATCCAGCTGAGCTGGTTAGAAACTGTGCATTACTTAAAACTGAGCTTGAGCAAGTAGCTTAATTTTTTAGTACTTCGGTTTTCTTATCTGTAAAATGGAGTTATTACCTACCTTAAAATGTTGAGACAATTTATTGCACTCATATATCTAAAATGCTCAGAAAGTATCAGGAACAAAGCTCAATAAGGGTTAGCTATTACTGTTATTATCCAGAATATATCAATTCCTACAGATCAATTAGAAAAATATAAGCAGTCTCAGTTTTAATATAGAAAAAATGACAAATACTCACACGAATATGCTCAACCCTCCATAATCAGATGCATACAAGGTGAAAGAACACTGAATTCCCAGTTCACAGATCTTTAATTGAATTAAAAAAATCAGGCCTGAAAATACCAAGTGCAGGATCATAATTTATAAAATATAGAACTCTGATATATTGGCAGAAGAAGTGCAAATTGACACAATAACTTTGGAGATCACTCTGAGAACATGTAATAAAGTTGGAAATGTGTACTAATACACCATAATTTCCACATCTATAGCCATAACTTAGAAAAACTCATAATTTACTAAAGAAGATATATTAACCAATACCAATCAGACTTGAGACCACCTAAAAGTGTCCATCAGTGAAAGAACAGATAAATAAATTTTGAAATATTTACATAATAGATTTCTAAGCCATGGTGAACATGAATTAAATATGGTAAATCAATTTTGAGACAGTTTGGCAGTTTCTTACAAAACCAAATATACTCTTACCATAAAAATCCAGAAATCATGCTCACTGGTATTTACCTAAATGATTTGAACTTGTGTTGACACAAACACCTGTACATGAATATTTATAACAGCTTTATTTGTAATTGCCAAAACTTGTAAATAACCAAGATATCCTTCAGGAGGTGAATGGATATACTGTGTGCATTCAGAAAATGAAATATTATGCAGTACCAAAAAGAAATGAGCTAGCAAGCTGTGAAAAGACATGGAAAACCTTAAATGCATGTTACTAAGTGAAGGAAGCCAGTTGTAAAAACCTACATACTATGGTATTTCCACTATATGACATTCTGGAAAAGACAAAACAATAAAGGCAGGAAAAAGATCAATGTATTGCCGGGGATTTGAGGGGGAAGAGGAAGAGATACACAGGCCCAGCATAAGGGATGTTTATGTCACTGAAACTATTCTTTATGATACTGTAATGGTGGATGCATAACATTATTCACTTGTCAAAACCACAGAACTGCAGATCACAAAGAATGAATCTAATATAAACTACAGACTTTAGTTAATAATAATGTATTAACACTGGTTCATCAATTGTAAAAAATGTACCACTCTGGTACAGGATTCTGATGAAAGGGCTTATGAGAACCCTCTCTAGTTTCTGCTCAATTTGGCTGTGAAGTTAAAACTGCTATAAAAAAAATTTAAAGGGGAAAAAATAATAGAATATAAAGAATTCATGTATGGATTTGAATAAATCCCAAAATATAAGTGAAAATAAACTGCAGAAATCTACACTAGAGTAAAATTAGTATTACAAAAATTGAAAATATATTATTTGTTTGAATGTATACTTATTAAGTGTAATAATATAAAATCATGCAAGGCCTAAAGAAGTATCAGGTTTCAAGATGATACTTTTTTCTGGAAAAGAAGAAATATGGAATTAAGGAATGGTACTTAGGGGTCTTCAATTAAAATATGTAATATTTTCATTCTTTAAAAAATCAGAAGGATGTATAGAATCATAAAATATTCCTTAAATTGTTGTTAAGAAGATAAAATAAGACAATAAAAGTGGGAATTCTCAAATTATGCCTGACACAATTGGCCACTTATTAAATGCTCTTTCATGATTCTTGGTCCAGTACTATTTCTTTCAGGTCATGCTACCTCTCTCTGAGGCCTCTCTGCCTCTGCTTCTCTGCTTAAGGCAAAGTGAAAAGTTGGTTTAATGGAAGCAGCAGGGGCCTTGGAGGCAGCTAATCTGGACTTGAACATCAGGTCTGCCACCAACTATCTCCATACCCTTGAGCAAGCCACTTAAACCCACAAGTCATTCTAAGATGAGAAGTGGGGTGGAGCCAAGATGGCCGAATAGGAACAGCTCCAGTCTACAACTACCAGCATGAGCGAACCAGAAGACGGGTGATTTCTGCATTTCCATCTGAGGTACCAGGTTCATCTCACTAGGGAGTGCCAAACAGTGGGTGCAGGACAGTCAGTTTAGTGCACCGTGCACGAGCCGAGCTGAAGCAGGGCAAGGCATTGTCTCACTCGGGAAGCGCAAGGGGTCAGGGAGTTCCCTTTCCTAGTCAAAGAAAGGGGTGACAGACAGCACCTGGAAAATCAGGTCACTCCCACCCTAATACTGCACTTTTCCAATGGGCTTGGAAAACGGCACACCAGGAGATTGTGTCCCGCACCTGGCTAGGAGGGTCCTATGCACATGGAGTCTCACTGATTGCTAGCACAGCAGTCTGAGATCAAACTGCAAGGTGACAGTGAGGCTGGGGGAGGGGTGCCCACCATTGCCCAGGCTTGCTTAGGTAAACAAAGCAGCCAGGAAGCTCGAACTGGGTGGAGCCCACCACAGCTCAAGGAGGCCTGCCTGCCTCTGTAGGCTCCACCTCTGGGGGCAGGGCACAGACAAACAAAAAGTCAGCAGTAATCTCTGCAGACTTAAATGTCCCTGTCTGACAGCTTTGAAGAGAGTAGTGGTTCTCTCAGCACGCAGCTGGAGATCTGAGAACAGGCAGACTGCCTCCTAAAGTGGGTCCCTGGCCCCCGAGCAGCCTAGCTGGGAGGCACCCCCAAGTAGGGACAGACTGACACCTCACTTGGCCAGGTACTCCTCTGAGACAAAACTTCCAGAGGAACAATCAGACAGCTGAATTTGCGGTTCATGAAAATCCGCTGTTCTGCAGCCACCGCTGCTGACACCCAGCCAAACAGGGTCTGGAGTGGACCTCTAGCAAACTCCAACAGACCTGCAGCTGAGGGTCCTGTCTGTTAGAAGGAAAACTAACAAACAGAAAGGACACTCACACCAAAAACCCATCTGTACATCACCATCATCAAAGAACAAAAGTAGAAAAAACTACAAAGATGGGGAGAAAACAGAGCAGAAAAACTGGAAATTCTAAAAAGCAGAGCACCTCTCCTCCTCCAAAGGAACGCAGTTCCTCACCAGCAACGGGACAAAGCTAGACAGAGAATGACTTTGACGAGTTGAGAGAAGAAGGCTTCAGATGATCAAACTACTCCGAGCTACAGGAGGAAATTCAAACCAATGGCAAAGAAGTTAAAAACTGAAAAAAAAATTAGATGAATGTATAACTAAAATGGCCAATGCAGAGAAGTGCTTAAAGGAGTTGATGGAGCTGAAAACCAAGTTTCAAGAACTACGTGAAGACTGCAGAAGCCTCAGTAGCCGATGCGATCAACTGGAAGAAAGGGTATCAGTGATGGAAGATGAAATGAATGAAATGAAGCGAGAAAGGAAGTTTAGAGAAAATATAAAAAGAAATGAACAAAGCCTCCAAGAAATATGGGACTATGTGAAAAGACCAAACCTACGTCTGATTGGTATATCTGAAAGTGACGGGAAGAATGGAACCAAGTTGGAAAACACTCTGGGGAAGTTCTCCTGGATAATATCTTACAATCTAGCAAGGCAGGCCAACATTCAGATTCAGGAAATACAGAGAATGCCACAAAGATACTCCTCGAGAAGAGCAACCCCAAGACACACAATTGTCAGATTCACCGAAGTTGAAATGAAGGAAAAAATGTTATGGGTGGCCACAGAGAAAGGTCGGGTTACCCACAAAGGGAAGCCCATCAGAATAACAGCTGATCTATCAGCAGAAACTCTACAAGCCAGAAGAGAATGGGGGCCAATATTCGACATTCTTAAAGAAAAGAAATTTCAACCCAGAATTTCATATCCAGCCAAACTAAGCTTCATAAATGAAGGAGAAATAAAACACTTTACAGACAAGCAAATGCTGAGAGATTTTGTCACCACCAGGCCTGCCCTAAAAGAGCTCCTGAAGGAAGCACTAAACATAGAAAGGAACAACCAGTACGAGCCACTGCAAAAACATGCCAAATTGTAAAGACCATCAAGGCTAGGAAGAAACTACATCAACTAACGAGCAAAATAACCAGCTAACATCATAATGACAGGATCAAATTCACACATAACAATATTAACTTTAAATGTAAATGGGCTAAATGCTCCAATTAAAAGACACAGACTGGCAAAGTGGATAAGGAGTCAAGACCCATCAGTGTGCTGTATTCAGGAGACCCATCTCACTTGCAAAGACACACATAGACTCAAAATAAAGGGATGGAGGAAGATCTGTCAAGCAAATGGAAAACAAAAAAAGGCAGGGGTTGCAATCCTAGTCTCTGATAAAAATAGATTTAAACCAACAAAGATCAAAAGAGACAAAGAAGGCCATTACATAATGGTAAAGGGATCAATTCAACAAGAAGAGCTAACTATCCTAAATATATATGCACCCAATATAGGAGCACCTAGATTCATAAAGCGAGTCCTGAGTGACCTACAAAGAGACTTAGACTCCCACACAATAATAAAGGGAGATTTTAACACCCCACTGTCAACATTAGACAGATCAATGAGACAGAAAGTTAACAAGGATACCCAGGAATTGAACTCAGCTCTGCACCAAGCAGACCTAATAGACATCTACAGAACTCTCCACCCCAAATCAACAGAATACACATTTTTTTCAGCACCACACCACACCAATTCCAAAATTGACCACATAGTTGGAAGGAAAGCTCTCCTCAGCAAATGTAAAAGAACAGAAATTATAACAAACTGTCTCTCAGACCACAGTGCAATCAAACTAGAACTCAGGATTAAGAAACTCACTCAAAACTGCTCAACTACATGGAAACTGAACAACCTGCTCCTGAATGACTACTGGGCACATACAAAATGAAGGCAGAAATAAAGATGTTCTTTGAAACCAATGAGAACAAAGACACAACATACCAGAATCTCTGGGACACATTCAAAGCAGTGTGTAGAGGGAAATTTATAGCACTAAATGCCCACAAGAGAAAGCAGGGAAGATCCAAAATTGACACCCTAACATCACAATTAAAAGAACTAGAAAAGCAAGAGCAAACACATTCAAAAGCTAGCAGAAGGCTAGAAATAACTAAAATCAGAGCAGAACTGAAGGAAATAAAGACAAAAAAACCCTTCAAAAAATTAATGAATCCAGGAGTTGGCTTTTTGAAAAGATCAACAAAATTGATAGACCACTAGCAAGACTAATAAGAAAAGAGAGAAGAATCAAATAGATGCAATAAGAAATGATAAAGGGGATATCACCACTGATCCCACAGAAATAAAATCTACCATCAGAGAATACTACAAACACCTCTACACAAATAAACTACAAAATCTTGAAGAAATGGATAAATTTCTCAACAAATACACCCTCCCAAGACTAAACCAGGAATAAGTTGAATCTCTGAATAGACCAATAACAGGCTCTGAAATTGTGGCAATAATCAATAGCTTACCAACCAAAAAAAGAGTCCAGGACCTGATGGATTCACAGCTGAATTCTACCAGAGGTACAAGGAGGAACTGGTACCATTCCTTCTGAAACTATTCCAATCAATAGAAAAAGAGGGAATCCTCCCTAACACATTTTATGAGGCCAGCATCATCCTGATACCAAAGCCTGGCAGAGACACAACCAAAAAAGAGAATTTCAGACCAATATCCTTGATGAACATTGATGCAAAAATCCTCAATAAAATACTGGCAAACCGAATCCAGCAGCACATCAAAAAGCTTATCCACCATGATCAAGTGGGCTTCATCCCTGGGATGCAAGGCTGGTTCAACATACACAAATCAATAAATGTAATCCAGCATATAAACAGAACCAAAGACAAAAACCACATGATTATCTGAATAGATGCAGAAAAGGCCTTTGACAAAATTCAACAGCCATTCGTGCTAAAAACTCTCAATAAATTAGGTATTGATGGGACGTATCTCAAAATAATAATAAGTATTTATGACAAACTCACAGCCAATATCATACTGAATGGGCAAAAACTGGAAGCATTCCCTTTGAAAACTGGCACAAGACAGGGATGCCCTCTCTCACCACTCCTGTTCAACATAGTGCTGGAAGTTCTGGCCAGGGCAATCAGGCAGGAGAAGGAAATAAAGGGTATTCAATTAGGAAAAGAGGAAGTCAAATTGTCCCTGTTTGCAGATGACATGATTGTATATCTAGAAAACCCCATCATCTCAGCCCAAAATCTCCTTAAGCTGATAAGCAACTTCAGCAAAGTCTCAGGATACAAAATCAATGTACAAAAATCACAAGCATTCTTATACACCAATCACAGACAAACAGAGAGCCAAATCATGAGTGAACTCCCATTCACAATTGCTTCAAAGAGAATAAAATACCTAGGAATCCAACTTACTTACAAGGGATGTGAAGGACCTCTTCAAGGAGAACTACAAACCACTGCTCAATGAAATAAAAGAGGATACAAACAAATGGAAGAACATTCCATGCTCATGGGTTGGAAGAATCAATATCATGAAAATGGCCATACTGCCCAAGGTAATTTATAGATTCAATGCCATCCCCATAAAGCTACCAATGACTTTCTTCACAGAATTGGAAAAAACTACTTTAAAGTTCATATGGAACCAAAAAAGAGCCCGCATCGCCAAGTCAATCCTAAGCCAAAAGAACAAAGCTGGAGGCATCACACTACCTGACTTCAAACTATACTACAAGGCTACAGTAACCAAAACAGCATGGTACTGGTACCAAAACAGAAACATAGATCAATGGAACAGAACAGAGCCCTCCGAAATAATGCCACATATCTACAACTATCTGATCTTTGACAAACCTGACAAAAACCAGCAATGGGATAAGGATTACCTATTTAATAAATGGTGCTGGGAAAACTGGCTAGCCATATGTAGAAAGCTGAAACTGGATCCCTTCCTTACACCTTATACAAAAATTAATTCAAGATGGATTAAAGACTTACATGTTAGACTTAAAACCATAAAAACCCTAGAAGAAAACCTAGGCAATACCATTCAGGACATAGGCGTGGGCAAGGACTTCATGTCTAAAACACCAAAAGTAATGGCAACAAAAACCAACATTGACAAATGGGATCTAATTAAACTAAAGAGCTTCTGCACAGCAAAAGAAACTACCATCAGAGTGAACAGGCAACCTACAGAATGGGAGAAAATTTTTGCAACCTACTCATCTGACAAAGGGCTAATATCCAGAATCTACAATGAACTCAAACAAATTTACAAGAAAAAAACAACCCCATCAAAAAGTGGGCAAAGGACATGAACAGACACTTCTCAAAAGAAGACATTTATGCAGCCAAAAAACACATGAAATAATGCTCATCATCACTGGCCATCAGAGAAATGCAAATCAAAACCACAATGAGATACCATCTCACACCAGTTAGAATGGCCATTATTAAAAAGTCAGGAAACAACAGGTACTGGAGAGGATGTGGAGAAATAGGAACACTTTTACACTGTTGGTGGGACTGTAAACTAGTTCAACCATTGTGGAAGTCAGTGTGGCGATTCCTCAGGGATCTAGAACTGGAAATACCATTTGACCAAGACATCCCATTACTGGGATTTACCCAAAAGACTATAAATCATGCTGCTATAAAGATACATGCACACGTATGTTTATTGTGGCACTATTCACAATAGCAAAGACTTGGAACCAACCCAAATGTCCAACAACAATAGACTGGATTAAGAAAATGTGGCACATATACACCATGGAATACTATGCAGCCATAAAAAATGATGAGTTCATTTCCTTTGTAGGGACATGGATGAAACTGGAAACCATCAGTCTCAGTAAACTATCCCAAGGACAAAAAACCAAACACCACATGTTCTCACTCATAGGTGGGAATTGAACAATGAGAACTCATGAACACAGGAAGGGGAACATCACACTCCGGGGACTGTTGTGGGGCGGGGGGAGGGGGGAGGGACAGCATTAGGAGATATACCTAATGCTAAATGACGAGTTAATGGGTGCAGCACACCAACATGGCACATGGATACATATGTAACAAACCTGCGCATTATGCACGTGTACCCTAAAACTTAAAGTATAGTAATAATAAAAAAAATTAATGTGACCATTTAAAAAATAAAACCGTAAAATTAAAACATAATATACCAATACTTAAAAAATTAGCACCCAAAGTTGTCACAAAGAAAGATTTTATTCCTGTTATGTCACTGTAGGTCTTTCATGTGAATCTTTAAATAAGAGACTGACCAACATAGTGAACAAAATGTTTAGCTGTTTTCAAGAGATGCAGCTATTCTTATATTATTGCTACATTGTAAAAAAAAATGGCAGTTTGACATTAAATTTTACTTTAGTGAAGTCATAAAAAAAAAGATGAGAAGGTTGAATCAGGTCATGGGCAACATCCTTTCCATCTTTAATAGTCTATAGTTAAAACAGTTGCACAACTGAGCTTAGGGGTTCCCCATTTTAGTAGGTTACAGTCATTCAAAGAACATTGATTACCTTTCAAAATAGTTCCTATAACTTATACAGTATCTTGTGGTATTCTCTACAATAAATTAAACATCTCTGTATTTCAGGTCAGTACTGTGAGCAAGATGAGGCATATGCATTGACACGGGAATCAACATGTTTGAGGAGTGTGCTGTGTCCACTGAACATGATCAATTGAGTGATGCATCCACACCATCCATTACCAGCACCAACAGCCCCCTTTCCTCTTTATCCATTTTTTCTTTTTAGCTCTTCATGTCATCTAATGTACCATATTGTTATGTTTTTATCATGTTTTTGTTGGTTTTTCTCTTAGTAGAATAATGTAAACACCATGGAAAGGGGCTATTTTTGTCATTATATTCTCCTCAGGTACATAGAAAAACTATCTGGCATAGTACATGCTCATTTAAATATTTGTCAAAGGAATGATTAAGTGAACATATTTGTAGCCAACTTCAAATTAAGAGAGGTCCCAGGTCCATCTACACTTTAAAGATCCCTTTAACTTCTATCCATGATCTCTGCCCTGCTCTTATCCCATAAGCAAAGCTGTAATTCTTGCTAAATTGTATTCTCAAAACTTCATGTGTATACTTTTTATGGCATTTCCCACATCCTGCATTATATTATAGTTGTGTCATCTTTTCTGTAGTAGAGACTAAGTGGAACTGGGCCTAAGTAATCTTATTTTCTACCCAGCATATATGTCACAATCTATGTTTTTAACTATGGTATTGCCATTGGCAACCTGTCCTTCCTCACTCTTTCTTCCTTTCTCTCATTCTTTTTCTCTCTTCTGACATGTACTCAAACTGTCCCATTCTAGATGAATCCAGTCACCCTCTCTGCTATCCCAAATTTTAAGTTATACTAAACAAAATATCATAAGCATATAGACAGTGGCCATTAAAAAGTCTTCCCTGTAATCAAGTGGCAATTTACTTACAATCCCCTGGCCTTGACCCTTCTCATCTTAAAAGTGCCTTTCAAGTTTTCATGCTTTTCATCAAGGTTCCTAGCCCATCCAATCTTTTGTTTCTCAGTAAGTGACCTTGCCTCCTACTCAGCACAGGAAATTGATTCTCATGGAAGAATATTTATCAAGTACAAATTCCATTTGCCTCCCATCCCTATCCGTGAAATCTTATTAATGCCTACATTCACTTTCCTTCCCTTCTCTAGAATGCCTTCTCTCTTTTCCAAGTAACCTGAGGTCTTTGAATAAACCCTTCCTAAGCCTAGGATATTATTCCATCCATTATTTCTTCTTTTTTAAATTATCTATTTTATTAATTTTTTATAGAGATGGGTCTTTCCATTTTGCCCAGGCTGATCTTGAACTTGTGGGCTCAAGCAATCCACCAACCTCCATGGGCCCTTCACTGGAGCCTACACATGTGATCCAACTTCTCTCAAATTGAAAAATAATGCCTTCTCTAAATGTTCCAAAATAGAGCATTATTAGGAACAAATAAATATCTTTTATTACTGAGAAAAAAAATGTAAAATGCCAACAAATAAAAAATAATGAAATACCAACAAATTATCCAAAATACAAAATGTCAATTTCTCATCTTTTACATGTTTATTTTTCCTCATTGTAAAAATGATGCAGCCGGGCACAGTGGCTCACGCCTGTAATCCCAGCACTTTGAGAGGCCCAGGTGGTGGATCACTAGGTCAGGAGATCGAGACCATCCTGGCTAATATGGTGAAACCCCATCTCTACTAAAAATACAAAAAATTAGCCGGGTGTGGTGGCAGTCGCCTGTAGTCCCAGCTACTCGGGAGGCTGAGGCAGGAGAATGGTGTGAATCCAGGAGGCGGAGCTTGCAGTGAGCTGAGATCGTCCCACTGCACTCCAGCCTGGGAGACAGAGCAAGACTCCGTCTTAAAAAAAAAAAAAAAAAAATGCATGCATTCTAACTAATGTCAGGAATAAGACAAGGATTCCTGCTCTGGAAATGGTAGCTAGATAATTATATACAAGATGGGAACAAGAGGTACTAAAACAAAAAGTGATATGCAAAATAATCAACTTGCATATGAAATTATTATATAACTGGAAAATCCAAAGAAATCAATTATAATACTATGAGAACAATGGGAAACATAAAATGGCTTATGTAGATTTAATATAACAAAATGAAAAACTTCCCTAAAATAACGGCCAGGTAGAAATCATAAGAAAGAAAAAAACCTGATTTACAATAACTTTAAAAAAAGATACGCTTGCCAGAGGCAGTGATTCACGCCTGTAATCCCAGCACCTTGGGAGCCTGAGCAGGCAGATCACCTGAGGTCAGGAGTTCAAGACCAGCCTGGCCAACATGGTGAAACCTCATCTCTACTAAATGTACGAAAAATTAGCTAGGCGTGGTGGTGCATGCCTGTAATCTCAGCTAATCAGGAGGCTGAGGCAGGAGAATTGCTTGAACCTGGGAGGCAGAGGCGTCACTGAGCTGAGATTGAGCCACTGCATTCCAGCCTGGGCAACAGGGTGAGACATTGTCTCAAATAATAAATAAATAAAATGGTACATTTTCTGAAAATAAATATAGCAAGAAATGTATTGTATCTATAGAAAGAAAGTATGCTTCAAAATATTACTGAAGAACATAAAAGAAGAAAAATAAATGCAAAGCTATTTGAGTAGGAATGCAAAATTTTCTACAAATTAATCTGTATATTCAGATGTAACAGAAATGTTTTAAAATGACATAAAGTGTTAAAATTTATCTGATAAAATCATCACTTCAAAACATCCAAGAAATTCTGGAAAAAAATTATAAATATTAAATGGGAGTGAGAAGCTACAAGAGTAATAGAATTTGATGCTACAATGGAACAAAGAGATCAATAGAGTAGAAAATTCAGAAATAGACTCAAATACACATGGAGAATTTAATGTACATTGAAGGATTTGTTGCAAATTAGTAGGAGGGATTATTAAGTAAATGTTATTTGAGAATAAAATTGGCTAATCATTTGCAAAAGAGCAGTGCATTCCTATCTCACTCTTGGAGCAAATGAGAAGAGCCCCAAAGAGTACATGGAATAATAGTGAGCACTCATGTACCCATCTTCTAGCCTAAATCACCATAACCTTGGTGGAAGCTTTCTGTGCCCCTCCCAAATCACATTCTCCCATGGCTTCTGAGAAGTAAGCATTATCTTAATGCTGGTGTTTAACATTCTCATGAACCTTTTTATAATTCCACAATATGCGTATGTACAGTATTCCCCCTTATCTCTGGCTTGCCTTCACAGTTTCAGTTACCCAACGTACAGTACAATAAGATATTTTGAGAGAGAGACTACATTCATCTAAGTTTTAATACAATACATTTTATAATTGTTCTATTTTATTATGATTGTTAATCTCTTACTGTGCCTAATTTGTACATTAAACTTTACCATATAGTTGTTTGTCTAAGAAAAATATATAGTATGTACAGGATTCAGTACTATACATGATTTTAGGCATACACTAGGGGTCTTAGAATGTATCCTCCACAGATAAGAAGGAGCTATTGTATGCCTCAACATTTTTTACTTTTATTTTTCATGATTAAAACCATATAAACATCACATTACATTCAACTTACTTTTTCATTCAATATAGTATCTGTAAGTAATACTCTGATTCATTGATTTTCACAGGTTTATAATATTTAATTTTATGGCTACACCATAATTAAACCACTTTTGTGCATATGGACACTTAGATTTTTCTATTTTTAAATAATGTTTTTAAAAAAATCATCAAACTTGTCTCATAGTATATAAATGGAGCTTAATAAGTAATGTTCCTAGAAATGGAATTGCTGTGTCATATGGTGCATTCCTATGTGCCATAGGGTATGCAAAAATTTAAAAACATTAGGTATTATCAAATTACATCCTCATATTGCTTTTCAAAATTTATTACATGCAAATAAAAATCACACTGACCAAAAATGTATATATAAAATATCAAAACTAAAGATGACACACAGGTAAACATGTTTATGGTAAAACGGGGATGGTGTTTTAAACTGTAAGTAAAAACTCAGAGCCTATCAAAGAATAGTGCATGTAATTAAATTACTAATAATAGAATAAATAAAAAACTGGATATTTGCAGCATAGAAATCTTAGTTAATATTCTAATAACTTATGAATAAAAAAGAAAATGCAATAAAAATGGCAAAAGAACAGAACTACCATTCAACACAGAAATCCTGTTACTTGGTATATACCCAAAGAAATATAAGTTGGTCTACCATAAAGACACTTGCACTCGTGTGTTCATTGCAACACTATTCACTATAGCAAAGACATGGAAGCAACCTAAATACCCATCAGCAAAAGACTGGATAAAGAAAATGTGGTACATATACACCATGAGATACTATGCAGCCATAAAAAAAAAAACAAACAAGATCTCGTCCTTTGCAGGAACAAGGATAGAGTTGGAGAACATTATCCTAAGCAAACTAACGCAGGAAGAGAAAACCAAATACCACATATTCTCACTTATAAGTAGGAACTAAATAATGAGAACACATAGACAGAAAGGGAGGAACAACAGATACTGGGGCCTACTTGAGGCAGAAGGGTGGGAGAAGAGACAGAATCAGAAAAAATAACTATCAAGGACTATGCTTAGTACCTGGGTGATGAAATAATCTATACACCACATCTCTGTGACACAAGTTTACCTATATAATAAACCTACACATGTAACCCTGAACCTAAAATGAAAGTTTAAAAAATCATAAAAATCATAAAAGGCAATCTATGTAAAATTAAATTATTCAACAACTACCCATAAAATGTGCAGCCCTATGCAAAATTAATTAAAACAGATACCATTTTCATCTGTTAGGTTGGCAAAAGGTAAACGTTGAATTGTAGACATTGTTGGTGATGAAAATGGTAAAAGATTCTCATGACTTGTTGCTAATGAGATTAAGAACAAGTATTTATCAAATGTTTATTATATGATAAGCAGGGTCCAAAGTATGTTATTAATTTCTTACATAATCATAACACACCCCTGAGGTAATTACTGTTATTGCCACTTTACCAATGAGGAAAATGAGGCATAGAAAAGTAACTTTTCTATCATCAGATAGGATGAGAGAGAGCCAGGATCTGTAATGGAGCTATCAAATCTATGCTTTTAGTGTATGTGTAAACATATTTGTGAGTATATATGCATATAATAATATATATTAAACATATATTCTTGCATATATATTCCTATTTTAGTATATATCATATACATATTTATATGCAAATATATGTATTTATAGCATATGTATATTATATTAAATATATTGTGTAAATACAAACATTCATGCACATTCTCTTACATGTATTTAGACAGTGCTCAGAGCCATACACAATAACTTGCTGACTTTTGTAACCTCTATGGATTGGGATTGGAGTGTTTAGAATGGAGAAAAAGACTGTTATTATTTAACATTTTAATACTTATGGGCATGTATTACTTTCTAAAAGTTATTTTATTTATAAAAGCCTGATGTATATAACATAATAAGGAGGAAATATAGCTGAGAAAACATAAGCCTAGAAAGATAGAATTTCAGTTATCAGATAATTAACTTTTACATTTTAATGCATATTCTCATATATTGAACAAAATTTAAACAATTTAAACAGATATATCTTTAAAAGCTATATGTATAAATTTATATATATTTATATCTACATATATCTAAACATGTATGTATACATGCTTACCTATGGAACATTTCTAATGTGAATATGATTTATATATAAATAGATCACATTTGTGTTTACAAATTCCTATCATGGTTACTACTTTATGATCTATCCTAATTTATTTAATCATCGAGTGAATGAGTGGACATTCAGGTTGCTGAAATTCCCTTTCAACAGATAGACTATTCCACCTCTACACCATAAGACAATACAGAGTAATGACAGCTACAAATAAATAAGTTAAAAATGAAAGAGAAACCTCTACAAATAAAAGTAATTAAAAACTTAGAAAGTATTAACCAATTATCCCACGTGTTACTTAATTTCAGTTGTTAGAAAACATGGCCTTGGAACCAGCAAGGTGTAAATGACCCTGTTAGCCCTGTCAGTTCCTTGAAGCATTTCCCTTCAGGGGAAGGAGGAGAGGGAGGGGGAGGAGGAGGAAGAAAGAAGGAAGAAAAAAGAAGATCCAAAAATGGGCAAGCAGAAAGAAAACACTGTATAAACTTAAATTGTAAAGGCACTTTTTACAACTTTTCATGCACGTATTGCTTCACCTCAAAATTGCAATGCAAAATTTTTTTTTTTTTTTTTTTTTTTTTTTTTTTGAGACGGAGTCTTGCTCTGTCACCCAGGCTGGAGTGCAGTGGCATTCTCCTGCCTCAGCCTCTCCAAGTAGCTGGGACTACAGGCGCCCGCCACCACGCCTTGGCATTCTCCTGCCTCAGCCTCTCCGAGTAGCTGGGACTACAGGCGCCCGCCACCACGCCCGGCTAATTTTTTTGTATTTTTAGTAGAGACGGGGTTTCACCGTGGTCTCGATCTTCTGACCTCGTGATCCGCCCGCCTTGGCCTCCTAAAGTGCTGGGATTACAAGCGTGAGCCACCGCGCCCGGCCTTGCAAAATTTCTTAATAGAATTGGAACTAATTTCCTATTCTCTCCTTTCAAAGTTCGGGAAAAAGATGGAGGGGCATCCAGTATTACCTGGAGTTCAATATTAAGCTTAGTGAAGCTTTATCTATAGTACCTTTACAGAGTTCAGCAGCCCTACTCAGAAAAAAATCTCCAGTTTTGTAAACTCCCTAAGTTTAGGACTAGTGGAAGCACTAAGAAGAAGCACTGTTTTCTTTTTTCTCCCACAAAATAATCAGAGCGTCACTCTTTAGAACCTTATCTAGGAAAACCCCAGATAACCCAAAGCCTTTTACCTTTTGTCCTATCCTAATACTGCTCTAGATTTCTATCACAAATAGGAAATAGAATACAGAAATTTTGGATATGCCCGGCTAACTGTACATTTGGACATTTCCACAAAGTCAGATTTGGGGCAAGTCAAAGAACACAATTTAAATTATTTCAGCAACTTTAATCTTACTTTTCAAATTCTGATTGATTTTTCCAGAGTTCTGAAGTCCACAGGAATCAGGAAATATGAGTTCTATAAAAACAGACACTTTACTACATCTCTCTGGACATTACTTTTCTCTTATTCAGGTGATAGAAAGCCCTGTCATAGACTAAAATACGTGTTATTGTTACTGCCTTAGCAAAACACGTGTCAGAGACATTCTGATTATCTTTGGGAGAAAGAATAACTGTGAGCCACAAAAAGATCAAATACTAAGAAGAGACTTGTGTGAGTTTTATTTTAATAACAGAGTATTAGATTATTTGAACTGATTTTCTCATTGCAGGCAATTTAAAAACTGGACCAATAACACCTCCTTGAAGACATCTGAGCACTTTCACATGGTGGTGAGGAATTGTTTACTTTAGATGGGGGCCTGACTTCCCTTTGAGGGCATTTGCTAGTTTCGAAAGAGGCAATTTAAACAGTAAAATTGTGATTATGAAGAGTACTGAGAGGCCTTCTGGGGTACAGAAAATATTATGTTATTTTGAACTCTGTCATGATACATGAGTGTTTGATATATAATAATTCATTAATATATGATATATAATAACTCATTAATATATATACATATGTTTTATGCATTTTTCTCTGTGCTATAGTGTAAAATAAAATATATTTTTAGAAAATTCTTTGGTATTTCTTTGATAAGAACCTCGTCAAGGCGATTGAGCTCCATGGGAGACAGAATAGGAAATAATTAGCTTCTATGTTAAGCTGAGAAACAGAGAAAACGTCAAGTGAGCTACCAGCCAATCTCCCTCCTCCAAACTTTTGGGGTCATGAATATTGAGTTCTTCAAAAGGTAATTTTGTTTGTTTTTTCTTTTTTGAGAAGGAACATGATAGTTTAGCATCAATTATTTAAAAGTAGAGATAGTGGAACCCTAAAGGGGGAACTTGAAAGAAAGGAAACTAGGGTTGAATTCAATAGTGCAGTAGGAAAATTATAGTTAATGCCAATTTATTATATACTTCAAAATAGCTAGAAGAGATTTGTAAAGTTGCCATCACAAAGAAAAGATAAATGTTTGAAGTGATGAAAATACCAATTACCCTGATTTTATCATTACACATTGTATACAGGTGTTAAATATTATTTGACCCCCAAAATATGAACAACTATTGTAAACCAATAAAAAATTTAAATAAATACAAAGTAATTTTGTCTTTTCATTTGTGCTTTCTAAGAAAGAAGGTGATATTTTGCCATCAGGTACTTAAGAGTAGAGATGGCGGAACCCTAAAGGGAGAAGTTAGAAAAAAGGAAACTAGGCTGGATTTTGCATCCACAGAGGAATAATGCCTGAACTCATCACCATTCTGTCTCTATATCAGACTGAGCTAGCCCAGAAATTGGCTGCCAAAACGGGCACTCTGCCCTATTCCAGCTCCTGGAATAGAAGATCCAGCCAGCACCAATCCAGATGCAGACTGCTTTGGCCAGTTGTCAATCTGTTATCATTATTCCACAATCTCTGTGTCTGGTCATCTGGGCCACCTTCTAAGAGGGAGCTTCATTCATTCCAAATTTCAGAACTGCCTTTTGTCAGTTCTCCTAGCTGTTATGGAGACTTGAGTTTTAAACTCTGAAGACAGACAATACATCCTGATGGACTCTAAGTTGGGGATTTCCAGGTGAAAGGAGATGAAAGAGGACTGGACGTCCCTAACATTGTAGGGATGAACTAGATGCTGTCCAAGTTCTCTTATTCTTATAACTTTACGATTCTGGCTTCTTCCTATCACCTTTCCTTCCTTATCATCACTTCTTTTTCTTCTCAATGTTTTGTAACCTTGTGTGAGGTTAAAGTTGGAGATACTCAAAACTGATTGTGCTGATTCATTAACATAGATTTGGTATTTTACCACACTTCAGTTTGTTACTCTAAAGGTTAGGGACCTCTTGCCAGCAATACTCAGAAGGCCAACTTCATCCTTGAGAAGTCAATTTAACAAGCTGACTTAGTCCCTCAATCAAATGATCTATTTTTATGTGCTAAAACCTTTCAAAATAAGAAAACTTATTGAACTGTAATGACCAGAGATGGATAATTTGTGGTTTTGGTTAATTTAAGGTTAACCTTAAAAGTAGCAAATACTTTGGGGATTAGCGAGCATTACATAATATTGGCTGCTGCAAGTCATTCTAAATTATCCAACTTTCTTGCCTTGATCAGGATTATACTCTGAATTTCATTGGTCTTTGATGATTAATGGTAACTTTATGAGTCAGTCTGAGTTTAATGATAACTGTGTAGTTATGGAAAATGAAGTTCAGCAAATATTCGTCTTGAACCTGGTATGGCTCAAGCACTATGCTAGGCATTGCCACAATGATAAGCAATGCAAAGCTCCTTTCCTTACTGAAGGAGGGAAACATATATAAAATTAACAATAAAATGAAGTGATAATAATCTGCTGTAATAGCTATGTGAACAAATTATTAAGAAAACCTAAAGAAGGGGGATATTGAGCCTTACTTTGTGTGGATGTGCAGAAGTCATGGATCAGCCTCAAAGTTGGTTTCAATATATATTTATTAAAAGGGAAACTGATATTCTGATTTAATGAATACTAAATATGAGACAACCATATTTTAATTAAAGGAGCACTGAATTAAGAGTCAAAACAACAGGGGCTGAGGTCTTTAGTTATATGACTTGGAGACAAATCAATTTTCCTGACGTTCAGTTTTCTCTTGAGAAAACAGAAATAATAATGTGTAATGACCGAGAATTGCTGTTAAAATAAGATTTAATAATGTTACTTGAAACAATCTAGTAAATTAAACCTTGAAATATAAGTTGCTGTTTCATAAATTAAAAAAAACAAATATCTAATATCAATGTCCTCTAATCACATTCCTCTGGTTACTAAAATCCAGATTAGAATTTAAAATTTCCTAGCCGAGATTCTAATCTGAAAAAACCTGGCTTCTCAAATTCTTATGTGTGAAATCAGAGCTATTAACTTCTAATTTATCTATAATGTTCTTGTGGTTCTCTTTAAGCTGAACTCTTCTTTTTTGAATGGGGTACATTCTTCAGTTTCAACTGAAATATTCAGACAATACCAAGTTATTATGCTTTCCATCTTCTCTAAGTTCATGTACCAAAGCTTCTATCATTGATCAATTAACATAAAGACTCTAATTTGTTCCCGCCTTCCATATCCATGCCTTTAGAAGTGCCCCATCTCTTCCATTTATTCTGAGTATGGCATGGAACTTGCTTTGGCCAATGAAGGGTACACTTGAAAGTCTCTTGTACCTTACGGTTTGCCCTCTTTTCTGCAACTGGAACTCTGCGACCACCTTGTGAACAAGCCTGTACTGGCCTAATGAAAGATAAAAAAACCTACGAAGACAGGCCAATCATCCCAACCATCTTAACTGATGTCATTGAAAAGCAGTGGACCCACTTGTTGAGCATATTTCTATTAACAAGCCCGGCAGAAATTAGATGTGCCCAGTCAAGACTACAAGAACTGCCCAGCTGAGCCCACTCCTAATCACCAGCCTACAGAATCACAAACTAAATAGTTGTCACTTTAAGCCACTATGTTTTGGATGGTTTGTTAGCCAGCAATTCCATAATGTTGCAGCTACTAATGGGAAGCAAAGAAATCCATTTTGAGTTATACTTCAGACCTCTTTAATGGTCAGAAGGCATCTTAAGGATGGAAGAAAGAAGAAAGTAATTAGTATGAATAATTCCCAAACTGAATAAACAAAGCTTAGCAGATTATAAGTTTTTATTTTCCTTGTCTTTACATCAGCCTTCAGGCTGCCTTACCAAATTATGTTTTGCTCGGTTGATCTGTAGTTAGAGAAAGGAAACGAGCACTAGAATAAGCAAAGGATGCCAGCAGAGGAAGACACTTTGAAGTCTGTTCCTGGAGTACAACTTCTTTTGTCTTCGAACATTACTATAGTTTGATCACCATCTAGATGAAAGCTAGTGTCACATATTCAAAGTTAACGTGTTAATCCCTGAGATAAACAACTACATGGGAACAAAATTTCAAAGGAAACCGGTAGATTGATTGAATTGCCTTACCACCCTGTGTTTTTTTCCAGCCCTCATAAGTGAAATCTATCTAAAGAGTGATGTTTAACAACAACAAAGAAAGAATGAGGGGAAAAAATCATTATATTTTAAAAAATAGCCAGCAAACATTTATATATGTGAAATAGTACTCCTTAAACACTTTAAATTGACTAATTATATTTATGAATAAAGTGTTGTTTTTGTTTTGCAAATTGCGCAGTGATTAAGGATATAAAATTTGCTAGGGTGAGCAAGCAGCAGGTCAATGCTTTCTACTAATTGTCATTGTTTTGTTTTATTTCCTAAGTCCTCCTGTTTCTTATCTATTTGTCTTTTGAATTTATGCAAATTCCTCTTAAGACAATAACAAATTGGCTCTATCTCCAGAAAATTCTCTCCCCTTCTTCTTTTTATCTTTTTTGCTTTAAGCCACCCTTTAAAAATTCTTTAATTCTAGAGAGATATTATGAAATCTATTTCAGATTGCTGAATCTGATATACTTTCTGGCACTTCTTCAGGTTAATGTTAAAAACAATAAAATAAAAATAATTTAAAAGCATTAATTCCAAACTGCAACTTAAAAATATTTAGAATTATAAATTTTGTTATATAATCATAATTAAAAATTTAAAAATAAAATGAATATATAAAAAATAATTCTACTTTATATAGGTGAGTGTTATTGTAGAAATTTACAGATTTCTTGAAGGAATATTTTATGTCTCTAAACTTATTTCTGTTTGTATAATTAAATGAAACCATAGATGTACTATATCATATCTAATTGCCGTCTACTTGTAATAGGTGTGCAAATGTGAATGTCTGTGTATGAAACTGCAGACACTCACATTACTATTAATAGATAAAAGAACACATGGCAGGGTGTGGTGACTCATGCCTGTAATCCCAAAGCTTTGGGAGACCAAGGGGGGGAATCACTTGAACCCAAGAGTTTGAGATCAGCCTAGACAACAAAGTGAGACCCAGTCTCTACAAAAAATAAAAAAGTTAGCCAGGCATGGTGGTGCATGCTTGTAGCTGTAGCTACTCGGAAGGCTGACGTGGGAGGGTTGCTTGAGCCCAGGATGTTGAGACTGCAGTCAGCTATAGTTGAGCCACTGCACTCCAGTCTCGGTGACAGGGCAAGACTCTGTATTTAAAAAAAAACAAAAAACAAACAAAAAAAAAACTCTTTATGACACGATATAACTATAAGCTTAGCAAAGGCTAGGAATTTTGTTCACACAAACACATGCAAACAAATATTTGCCTATGAAATGTAGAATGTTAACATATAAATGTTAAAGCTAAAAATAATGTTTCTTACTAGTTACTCATCTTTAGAATATCCAGTTTCAACTTACTTGAAACACTGATATTAACTCTTTGAAGAAGACTCTTATGAAACAATTACTAGACAAACTGAAACACTTCAAAATTATTTTGAAGTTATGATTCACAGGCAGTTGCAAAGATGGTTAAGAGGCTCTATGTACCTTTCCTTCATTTTACAAATAGTTCCACCTTATATAATTATACTAATATTAAAAACTAGAAATTTTACATTGGCATGTGTGTGTATAGTACTATGTCATTTTATGTGTGTATATTCACGTAATCACCACCACAATCCAGATTCAGAGCTGTCAGATCACCAACAACACCTCCCACATGTTCCCCTTTAGAATCACACCCACACCCACCACCCTACCATCCTTAATTGCTGATAACCTCTAATCTCTGAAATGTTGTCATTTCAAGAATATTATATAAATAGAACAATACAGTATGAGACCTTTTGAGATCTATTTGTTTTGTATGTACCAAGAGTTTATTCCTTTATATTGTTAAGCAGTATTCCATGTTACAGATGTAACAGATGAGTGTTTGTTTAAACACTCATCTATTGAGGGATGTTTGTATTTTCAGTTTGGGGCTATTAATACAGCTGATGTGAATAAACATATATACATCTTTATGCATGCATAAATGTTTATTTCTTTGGCATAAATGCCCAGGAGTGCAATCGTGCTGGTCATATGGTATTTGCATGTTTAGCTTTGTTATTTTGTTATTGTCATTTTAATCTGCTTTATTGAAGTATAATTGTATGCCAAAAAGCTACACAGGTTTAATGTATATAATTTGATAAGTTTGGACATACGCAAATATGCATGATACCATCACCACAACCCAATAAATAAACATATCCATCATTTCCAAAAGTTTCCTTGTGTTTATGTTGATGTGTTTTATTTTTCTGCTATTTAGTTTTATAAAAAACTGCCAAACTATTTTTCAGAGTGGCTGTATCATTTTAAATTACCACCAGAAATGTATGAATAATCCATTTCCTCGGCAACTTTCTTACATTTACTATTGTTACCACTTTTTAGTTGTTTTAATAAGTGTATAGCAATATCTCATTATAGTTTTAGTTTGCATTTTCCTAATGGCTAGTGATGCTGAACCTTTCTTCATGTGCTAATTTGCCATCCATATATTCCTATAAGTT
The DNA here is from genome assembly GCF_009828535.3 of Hylobates moloch. NCBI lineage: Eukaryota > Metazoa > Chordata > Mammalia > Primates > Hylobatidae > Hylobates > Hylobates moloch. Next base: position 94,728,819 of record NW_026652283.1, read on the forward strand.
TATTGTTTCCTAGATGGATTGTTTTGTTTTTTAATGTTGAGTTATTAGACTTCTTTATGTATTCTAGATATAAGTCCTTCATCAGATATCTGAATTGCAAATTTTTATCCTAGTCTTAAATAGTTTGTTTTTTCCTCCTCTTATAAAATCTTTTTCAGAGTGAAAGATTTTAATTATAATGTGGTCCAACTTACCAGTTTTTCCTTGTATAGACTGTGCTTGGATTTTATGTATAAGAACCCTTCCTCGTGCCTAGGTCTTTAAGATTTCCTCCTACTTTATCTTCTAAAATTTTATACTTTTATATTTTGAGTCTATGATCAATTTTTAATTAATGTTTGTATAACATGAAGTTTAGATCAAGGTTTGTTTGTTGTTGTTGTTGTTGTTGTTGCCATTAAATATCCAATTACTCCAGCACCATTTGTTGAAAAGACTATCCTTCCTTCATTGAATGACCTTTGCAACTTTGTCGAAAATCAGTTAACTGTATATGCATGGAGCTATTTCTGGCTTCTCTTTTCTGCTTCATTGATCTACTTCCCTATTGTTCAAACACCACCATAAGATTTTGATTACCAGAGTTATATAATAATGTCTTAAAATTGAATAGAGTAATTTGTATTGGTCTTTTTCAGAATTGTTTTAGCTTTTCTAGTTTCATTGCCTTTTCAGATAAATTTTACAATAATCTGTCTATATCTACAAAATGGCTTCCTGAGATTTTGCCATTTGCATTTGCATTACACCTCTATATCAATTTAGGGAGAACTGACATTTTTAAAATGTTGCGTTTTCAATCACAAACATGGTAGAGCTTTCCATTTATTTACATAATCCTCTTTTATTTCTTTCATTAGTATTTTGTAGTTTTCATTATGCAAGTGCTGTACAGTCAGTCCTTTACATCTGCAGGTTTTACATCTACTGATTGAACCAACTGTGGTTCAAAAATAATTGAAAAAATAATTTAATACAAAAATAAAATAGAATACAAATATAAAAATACACTACAGCAAGTATTTCCATAGCATTTAGATTATATGAGGTATTACAAATAATGTGGAGATAGTTAAAAGCATAGAAGAGCATGTATATAGATTATATGCAAATATTACATAATTTTATATAAGTGACGTGAGCATTCATGGATTTGGGTATCCACTCAGGAGTCGTGGAACTAATACCCCAGGTATAATGAAGTATTATTATGCTTGTTTTGTTAAATTTGCATCTAAGTGTGCGTTTCTTGAGATAATATAAATCATATTATAATTTTAATTTAATTTTTCTTTCCAGGTGCTCATTACTAATATATAACAGTGCAATTGATTTTGTATGTTGATTTTATATCCTGCAACTTTGCTATAATCATTTATTATTTCTAGAAGTTTTTTTTTAAGATTATTTAGGATTTTCTTTTTTTTTTTTTTTTTGAGTTGGAGTCTCACTCTATCGCCCAGGCTGGAGTGCAGTGGTGCAATCTTGGCTCACTGCAAGCTCTGCCTCCCGGGTTCACGCCATTCTCCTGCCTCAGCCTCTCCGAGTAGCTGGGACTACAGGTGCCCGCCACCACGCCCGGCTAATTTTTTGTATTTTTAGTAGAGACGGGGTTTCACCGTGGTCTCGATCTCCTGACCTCGTGATCCGCCCACCTCGGCCTCCCAAAGTGCTGGGATTACAAGTGTGAGCCACCGCGCCCGGCCGATTATTTAGGATTTTCTAAGTTGACTATCATACCAATTTCACAAAGAAATAATTTAATTTCTTTCATTCCAATTTGCATCTCTTTATTTCCTTGTCTTATCGCATTGGCTAGAAGTCAGTACTATGTTGGAGAGCAGTGGTGACAGTACACACCTCCTTGCCTTGTTCTTAGTGTCGTGAGTAAACATTTATTCTTTGATCCTTAAGTAAAATGTGTTAGCTGTAGGTATTTGTAAATGCTCTTTTTACAAATTTGAGAAAATTCCATTCTAGTCATAGTTTTCAAAGAGTTTTTAATCATGAATTGGTACTGAATTTTATAAAATGCTTTTCCTACATAAACTGATATGATCATGTGTGTTTTCTGCCAGTCCCTATCTTTTAATTAACATATTTAGGCCATTCACATTTGATGTCATTATAGATACATTAGGGCTGTCTTTTTTGTTGTTGTTCTCTGTTTCTTCTTCTTTGCTTTCTTTTTCTAGAAGAGATTGTAGACAATTTGTATCATTGCTTTTTAAAATATTTAATAGAAATCTCCAATAAAACCATCTTGACCTGGTTCTTCTTTTAAAAGATTACTAATTATTGATTTAATTTCTTTTATAAATATAGGCCTATCAAGACTGCCTGTTTTTCCTTATATGAGTTTTAGTAGTTTGTGTCTTGCAAGAATTGGTACATTGTATCTAAATTGTCAAGTTTTTGGTCAGCATGATGTTCATAATATTCATAATATTCCTTTATTGCCCTTTTAGTATCCGTGGGATCAATAGTGATGAGCCCTCTTTATTTCTGATAAGAATTTGGATGTTCTTTCTCTCTTGATTAATCTGACTAGCAGTTTTCCAAACATACTGATCTTTTTAAAACAGCAGTTTTGGATTTTACTGACATTTGTTATTGTTAGCAAAGCCTCTGTTTTCTGACCTATAAAGTAGAAATAAGCTTCATATTATTTTATCATGATTTTATAAGAATATGTAAGAAAAATAATTAGGTAATTTCTAAAATGTAATTTTTATATATTATTTTTATCATTCTAGGTAGCTAAGTATCAATATGCTCAAACAAATGTGTCCCACTTTTAGGAAAGCCATTCAAAGATACATAATTGAAAGTTAAAAAGCAAACCCAAAATATCCATTTGAAAGCATGCCTCTAAATAAGCAATGCTTTGTGCAATTTCTTTTTCAAAACTGTTTGACAAAAACCAAAACAAACAAAAACAGAAGTTGACTAAATCTGAGTAACTGACAGTTGATACTTAATTCTCAATACATACATTAAGTCCCCAGTGTTCCATGGACTTTATTATTTACTGTGGTGCTTCCACAGTAAATAATAATTAAAAAAAAAAAAAAAACAAGGCCTTTCCTTCCCCAGAGCTCTTGTCTACTGGAAAGTAAGAAAATGAACAGATACATAAGCAAGAAAAAAGCATAATAGTAACTGATATGTAGAGATTAAAATATACTGATATTAGAGCATAATTAAGTTGCTACTTTAGACTGGAGACAAGGACATTCTTTAAAGGTATGATATTTATGATGAAATTAAAAAAAAGAAAGTTTTGTAGAAACTAACTCAGTTATCTTAGTCTGGGTCCCTCTAGAAGCAGACCCTAAGAAAAGGACTGAGTACAAGCACTCTACCTTGGAGACAATCTCAGGAACTAAAATAGAGAATGGAGAGGTGATGCAGTGAAGGTAAAGATGTCAGTAAAGGTTTTGTAACTCAGCAAGTTACTACAGTGGTCAATGGCAACTTAATCCTGCTGTGCAACTCTGGGAGGCAGTGTAAAACACACATCTGCCCCAACTGAAGGATAAAGAAGTTAAGTGTCTTTATATACTCACTTCAGTCATTTCTTGATTGAGGGTTATTTCTAAGAGGTATTAATTCCCTATAACTTCCAGACTGCTTCTTTTGCAGACTTAGCAGCCTCCAGTAGCAAAGAAAGATTTCAGGCAAATAAATGCACAGGCTGATAATTCGAAGTCCAGCTGGGATATATACAAATGTAAGTGTCAGACAGTATGGATGTGACACTGACAGCATTTACTGAGATGTTTGAGGTTGAATTATAGATGGTGAGCAAAGGGAAGACTAGTAAAGATTAAGTCTAAGAGGAAAGAAGAGTTCAAATCCTAAGGAGCCATAGGCCATAATAAGTATGGATTTTATTTTAAGCACAATGATGAGCTTCTGGGTAATTTTAAAGAGGAAGGTGGCTTAATTGACATATTTGTAAAAGATCACCTTGGTTGCTAGGTAGAAAACAACATGTAAGGAGGAGAATAGGAGCAGGGAAATAAATTCCTAGGCTATCCTAGCAATTATGGCAATACTGATGACACAAACTTGAGCTTGATAATATATTATATGGAACATTATTTCTTAATTCCCCACCCCCTCCACCTATATATATAGGAAACACACTCAGAAATGATGCTTAAAATCTAACCAGGGTCTTCTAATAGGTGTTCTGCAATGTATCTTTAAATCTTAGCAACAGCCATAATTCCAATCCTTTCTCTCCCACTCAAGAAAGCATATGGAGGGGTGTGAGTGAAAGTGATTCTATTATAGGAGAAAACTAGAATCTGCTTTAATATTTTTTGCAAAGTATTTTGTCATCAGTCAATTATGACACACTTTACAATTGATTCAGATAAGCTAATGTTTCTTAACATTATGATTAATCATTGAGAGAAAAATGACGGACCACATTCTCTCAGCATCTGATCAGGCAGTATATGATTTTTCAGATATAAGGATATCGTCAAATACACATATTTCTAATAAGGCCACATAATCACAATCAACATGAATTCTTCTACCTGACTTACAGAAAGATTTTGATGCATTAATCAGGGTTCCAGAGAATAAAAAAGACTTACTGAGGAATAATTTACTTATTGAGAAATATTAAAAGAAATAAAAATGGTTACATTAGCCAAATGATGTCTGGAGTAGAAGAATGACAGTATTACTCTACAAATATTTAAAGCACCTAAACACTTAGCAAAATATTATTTTTGACTTAAAAAGGTAGTAGATACCAATTGAAATACAGCCAAGAATAATATTCCTTATATATATGGAACAAATATCTGTAAGTGTTGTCATGAAACATAGCACATTAGAGCAAAAGAAAACTTAAAGAGTTAAGTCCAACCAAACTTTTGTGTTTCATGAAGAGGATGTGAATTTCCAGAAAGAACAATCAAGAGGCACAGGGATTCAGTTACATAGAGGAGAGAATAGGTATTTTTTAAATTATGTAAAATTAGATCAAGGTGGTTTTTTCCACTTTATTCCTGTTGAATTACTGATAACAATTTTCCAAATGTTGTATGGTATCTACCAGCATAAAAAGGTGCTTGTAATGACATTTCTTTGAAGAAATATCACAGATGAGCAATAAAGTACTCATGTTGGTATCTATAATTCCCAATCTCTATTGCAGAAAAATATGTATTGTTAACTTTTGCATTCAGAATCAGATAATTAACATAAAAGTCACAAAAACCCTAAGCAAAACATTATATACACATTAGTAGCTTCCTACAATTTTGTAAAAAAGACAAGTGAATGAGAGGAACAGAGAACTTCCAGTTACCAACTTAAATAGCAAGAGAAATAATGCCTCTGTTTTGCTTTGCATATAATTCTGCTGTTACTAAGGTAGGAGGCAGGACTTGACCCTGGAAGTGGGAACTTGAACTCAAGACTAGACAGAAGACTAGCTGAAACAGAGAAGAGGCGAAAGTACCTCTCCCTAAGACATGCTCACCAGTGCCATGTCAGTTTACCATTGCCATGGCAACACTCAGAAGTTACTGCCCCTTTCCATGGCAGTGACACAATGACCAAGAAGTTACCACCCTTTTTCTAGAAATTTCTACATAATCTGCTCCTTAATTTGCATGTAGTTAAAAGTGGGTATAAATATGACCACAGAACTGCTCCTGAGCTGCTACTCTGGGCACACTACCTATGAGTTAGCTCTGCTCCACAAGGAGCACTTCCTCGGTTGCTGCTATACACTGCTGCTTCAACTAACACTACCAGCTTGCCCTTGAATTCTTTCCCAGATGAAGCAAAGAACCCTCCCATGCTAAGCCCAGTATGGGGGCTTGCCTGCCCTGCATCATTACCAGATAAAATTTTGATTGCAAGTACTCTATTAGCACTAAATTTTTTTTGGTAGTTTTATCTCATAACTCTGAAAATGAGCCTCAACAACCTCTTTCTTCTAATGTTGTTCCCCATCTATACATCTGATGGAGTACTACACTGTCCCAGGTCCTCTGCGAAATACTGATAATTTTTTTAAAGTGTGTGAGACCAAGTACCAGGTATATCCAGTACTCTCCAAAATGGTTTTAACATTTACCTCTATCTACAAAATAAATTTTCCATGAAATAAGCCCATACCCCAATTCATGTTTATTATACCAACATTTGTGAATATATTAACATAACATATACATTATTTAAAAAGATAACACTAGAAATTTTAGACATTAGATAAAAATAAGTACCAATAGAAATTTAATATTATCTTACTACATCCCACTAAAGAATATTACAATCCCCTAAGGAACAAGCCTTTCCTGCTGGTACCAGCTATTAGAAGTTAGATGAACTGACTTTTCAACTAGCTTGCAAGTCTCTTAGGTGATGAGGCCTCATTCTATCCTGATCTACTCTGCATCTCCTAGAAATATCTAGCACAGATGCTTGCACCTCATGAGCACTCAGCTTAATTAATAAGAGGTTTTTAAGTACATGCTTACTTCCACTGATTGATAGACAAGAGGGTGGATTGCAGAGAAAAGGCTTTAAACTCTTAAAGGGTTAGGTCATGCCTGGCTTCTTAGACAAAAGACAGAAGTAGATGTGTGAGGCCAGGTGACTGAATGATTTAATTTTCAAAACTCTGCAGGTATGTATTGACTTTCTATGATTAAATTTGCCTTAGCCAGAAAAGTTTCAACCAAACTTAATTTTTAATTTGCATTACTTCCAAAATCCAGGGAATTATGTTTTAGAAAACACCATTAGTTAGCCCCATAGATAAAGATGGCTGTTTAATATGCTATATTCTTTTTACTCTCTTGCTCTCTCAAAAGCAGGGAAGGGGTAATACAGTAAAGACACTTCAATTTAACAATAATTTATCAGGTCTTTCTTCACCAGGAAATAATTTTGTAGCTTATGGATTATTTTTAGCCATATAAATAATTTCTCTTTTTATTAAGGCAGACATTTATTTTAGTCATCTGTGACAAACTATGGGATGTCTACTTCATCAGCCCATAAAAACAGGCTTCTTTGTTCAGTCCTACAGGCAAAAAAGCTGGACAGATCTCTTTCAAGGAATTAAAAGCCCAAATCTAACATGCATTGTTCCTGCACTGGTAATTCATCCACATACATGCGGATGCATACATTTTGAGCACTTACTATGTGTCAAACCTTGGGCTACTTTCCAGTTAACTATTAACTTTTGATAATAAGGATACATACAGCCTAGCTCTAATAGAAATAATTCACTTAAATAGGAAAAAATCATATAGTAAGTTAGACCTCTAATATAACCTTCTTTCTGTAAGTGCCAGATATATTTCATTTTTGTCTTTGATCATAGAGGAAATCTTGCAGGAATTGCACACTCTTCAGCTAGTGCCCTCTTGGCCAAGAACACATTTAAAAACTGGTGAAACAGAATAGAGTAAATTTGAGAAGATTATCAAGTACAGCCTCAAATTTTATATCCTAGACAATCTTGTTCTTTCATCTGTGAATGGAGCTCCTGGGAGGATTTTCTCTCCAGGATCAGTTGGCAGAAGACAGTTCCCTCTATGCAATTAGCTTTTCTCCTCTTTTCATTTATTTCATATCTCAACAATTCTTTCTTATTTTGAGGAGTCATTTTTTTCCTAAAAACTTATTAGAAAATTATAGGAGCAAACAGTATATTTAAACTCTAACTTATTCATTAAACAAATATTGAGTGCATAATGTTTATGACCTAACCATATGCTGCTGCCCTAAATATGTACATTCTTCTATGGAGGCTATGTATATCACTGCAATTCATGGAAGAAGAATGATGTATATTATTTATATATTTTAGAAATATACATTAGCTTTTTCTTACGTTATAACGCAGAAAACACTCAAAGCAAAAGTCAAAAATATAAAAGAATCTACAAAAAACAAAACAAAACAACTTCCTGGAACTAAGAAATTAGAGCAAAGTTGCAGCATATAAGGTCTATTAGTTTGCTGGTACTTCCATAACAAAATACCACAGATTGTGCTTCTTAAGCAACAGCGACGTGCTTGGAAAGGAAGGGTGTAGTCTCTGGCTAGGGCTCTACCCCACGCAGCCTGTCCCCATGGACCTAGGTGATGACAGGCATTTCTGTTTTCCTGCCCCAATGTTGTCTTTCCCAAGACCATCCTGGCCCACCACACCCCCATCCTGTGCCTATAAAAACCCTGAGACCCTAGCAGGCAGGCACACAAGTAGTTGGACGTGGAGAGGAACTCACCGGTGTAGGAGCAGACCAACAGACACCGGCAGGCCGGCAGGCCATCGACGGGCGGATTGATGTGGAGTTTGGCCAGGGCAGTCGAAGGAGAGCCCAGGCCACTAAGTAGTCCGACTTCAGAAACGAAAACTACCTTCCCACTCCATCTCCCTTCTGGCTCCTCCATCTGCTGAGAGCTACTTCTAATCAATAAAACCTTGCACTCATTCTCCAAGCCCACGTGTGATCCAATTCTTCCAGTACAGCAAGGCAAGAAACCCCAGGATACAGGAAGGCCCCTGTCATTGTGATAAGGCAAAGGGTCTAATTGAGCTGACTAACACAAGCTGCCTACAGATGGAAAAACTAAAAGAGCACACTGTAACACATGCCCACTGGGGCTTCAGGAACTGTAAACATATACCCCCAGATGCTGCCGTCGAGTCAGAGCCCCACAACGTGCCTATCCGCCTGCTCCCCCTGGGGATTTGAGTAGCGAGGCACTGAAGAAGTGAGCCACACCCACATTGTACAGCCTGCTAGGGAGACAAGGGAACTTTCCCTGTTTCAAAAGGAATTTATTTTCTCACAGTCCTGGGGGCTAGACGTCTAAAATCGAAGTGTCATTAGGATTGCCTCTCTCCTTGGCTTGCATAGAGATGTCTTCTCACCATGTTCTCACATGGTCTTTCCCCTGTGCACACACATTCCTGGTGTCTCTCAATGTTTCCAAATCTCCTTAGACCAGGCACAGTGGCTCACACCTGTAATCACAGCACTTTGGGAGGCTGATGCGGACGGATCACTTGAGGCCAGGAGTTCGAAACCAGCCTGGCCACTATGGCGAAACCCTGTCTCTACTAATAATACAAAAATTAGCTGGGCATAGTGGTGCATACCTATAATCCCAGCTACTCAGGAGGCTGAGGCAGGAGAATCACTTGAACCTGGGAGGGGGATGATGCAGTGAGTGGAGATCACACCACACCACTCCATCCTGGATGACAGAGTGAGACCGTTAAAAAAAAAAAAAAAAACTCCTCTTATGAGGACACTGGTCAGATTGGATTATAGCCCACCCTAATGGCCTCATTTTAACTTAATTATCCATTTAAGAGCCCTATCTCCAAATATAATCACATTCTAAGGTGCTAGGAGTTAAGGTTTCAAAATACAAATTTTGGGGGGTGAGGAGCACAATCCCATAACACAAGGTTAATATGCAAATGTCAATTGTTTTCCTAGAGAACAGCAATGAATAATTGGAACTTGAAATTAAAAACATAATACCATTTACATCACACCCCCCAAAACAGAATATATAGATGTAAATCTAACAAAATAAGTGTAAGATCTATGTGGAGGCAATTCAAAAACTCTGATAGAAATCAAAGAAAAACTAAATAATGGAGAAATATTCTATGCTTAGGGATAGGAAGACTCAGTATTCTTAAGATGTCAGTCCTTTCCCACCAGATCTATACATTCTACATAATATCAATTTTTAAAACCCATCACGTTATTTTGTAGATACTGATGAACTATTGTTGACCCTCGAGCAACAAAGAGGTTAGGGCACCACCCACCCACATACCTGAAAATCCACGTATAATTTTTGATTCCCCCAACATTCATTCATTCATTTACTTATTTATTTAGACAGAGTCTTGCTCTGTCCCCCAGGCTGGAATGCAGTGGTACTATCTTGGCTCACTGCAACCTCTGTCTCCCTCAAGGAACTCTCCTGCCTCAGCTTCCTGAGATGCTGGGACTACAGGCACATGCCACCACGCCTGGCTGATTTTTGTATTTTTAGTAGACTGGGTTTCACCATGTTGGCCAGGCTGGTCTTGAACTCCTGGTCTCAAATGATCCATCTGCCTCAGCCTCCCAAAGTGCTGGGATTATAGGCGTGAGCCACCACGCCCAGCCTGATTCTCCCAAAATTTAACTACTAGTAGCCTACTATTGACTGGAGAAACCTTACCAATAACATAAATAGTGAATTAACACATATTTTGTATCTTATTATATGCTGTATTTTTACAATAAAGTAAGCTGAAGAAAAGAAAATGTTATTAAGAAACTCATAAGGAAGAGAAAATATATTTTCTATTTATTAAGTGGAAGTGAATCATCATAAAAGTCTTCATCATCATCATCTTCATATTGAATAGGATGAGGAAGAGGAGTAGGAGATGGTCCTGCTGTCTCATGGGTAGCAGAGGCAAAAGAAAATCTGCATAGAATTGGACCTACACAGTTCAAACTCATGTTGTTTAAGGGTCAACTGTAGTTCTAAAGTTTAGATGGAGAGCAAAAGATCCAGAATCGCTGTTGTGAACTGAAGTGTCCTCCCCTAAAATTCATATATTGGAGGCATAATCTCCAATAGCTCAGACTGTGACTATACCTGTACATAGAGCCCTTAAAGAGGTAGACAAGTTAAAATGAGATCTTAGAGTAGGTCCAAATCCAGTCTGACTAGTGTCATTCTAAGTAGAGGAGATTAGGATGTACTAGAGATACCAGGGATGTCTTTGTACAGACAAAAGTCCATGTGAAGAGGCAATAGGAAGGTGGTCATCGACAAGCCTAAGAGAGGCCTCAGAGGAAACCAACCCTGCCAGAACCTTGATTTTGGACTTCCAGCCTCCAAGAACTGTAAGAGAATAATTTTCTTTTGTTTAAGCCACCTAATCTATGGTACTTTGTTATGGCAACTGCAGCAAATCAATACAATAGCCAACATGATATTGAAGAAGAAAATCAAAGGACTGACATTACCTAATTTCAAGACATAGTGTAAAACTATAGTAATTAAGACAGGGTGGTATTAGAGAAAAAAATAGAAACATAGATCAATGAAACAAAATGGAGGGCTCAAAAATAGACACAGACAGACTCAACTGATCTTTGACAAAAGAGTAAAGGTAATTCAATAGAAAAAAAATACAGTCTTTCTAACAAATAGAACTGGAACAACTGGATATCCACATGCAAAATGAGTGAATGTAGATACAGACCTTACACCCTTCACAAAAATTAACTCAAAATAAATAATAGACCTAAATGTAAAATCCAAAACTATAAAAATTCTAGAATATACTATAGGAGAAATTCTAGATGACATTAGTAATGACTTCTCAGAAACAACACCAAAGATATATGTTCCATGAAACAAAAAGTTGACAAATTTAACTTCATTAAAATTAAAAACCTTTGTTCTGTCAAAGACACTGCCAAGAGAATGAGAAAACAAGCCACAGACTGGGAAAAAATATTTTTAAAAAAACAAAGATAAATGACTATCTAAAATAAATAAGAATTTATCTAAATTATATCTCAAATAAACAAGAATTCTTAAACGCAACAATAACAAAATTAACAATCTGATTTTAAAATGGGATAAAGATCTGAAGACACCTCACCAAAAAAATGTGTTGATGACAAATAAACATATGAAAAGGTGCTCAACATTTTACATCATTAGGGAATTGTAAATGTAAACAACAAGTTACTACTATATACCTATTAGAATGGCTAAAATTGAAAACACAAACAATACCAAATGCTAGCAAGGAGATAGAGCAACAAAAACTGTTCTTCAATCCTGGTAAGGATACAAAATGATACAGCCAACATTGGATACAGCTTGGCAATTTCTCATACAACTAAAAATATACTTACTATATGGTTGAGCAATTTGCACTTCTTAGTATTTACCCAAACAAGTTAGAAATTTATGTTCAGACAAAAACCTGCACACAGGTATTTATAGCAAATTTACTCATAATTGCCAAAATTTGGAAGCAACCAAGTTGTTCTTTAATAGATGGATATATACATAAACTATGGGAATTCCATACAATGATATATTATTCAGGGCAAAAAGAAAAGAGATGTTGACAACAAAAGACATGGAGGAATCTTAAATGCATATTGCTAAGTGAAAGAAGGCAGTCTTCAAAGCTTTATATATTCTTATTCCAACTATATGACATTCTGGAAAAGGCAAAACAATGAAAAAGCATCAGTGATTGCCAGGGAATAACGGGAAGGCAGAGATGAATAGCCAGAGCACAGAGGATTTTTCAGAGCAGTGAAACTACTCTGTATGATACCACAATGGTGGACACATGTCATTATACTTTGCTCAAACCCACAGTACATACACACCAAGAGTATATCCTAATGTAAACTATGAACTTTGGGTGATAATGATGTGTCAGTGTAGGTTTATTGATTGTGACAAATGTAACGTTCTGGTACAGGAAGATGATGGTGAGAAGGCTCGTCATGTTTTGGGGCAGTGGGTATGTGGGACATTTCTGTACTACCCACTTAATTTCACTATTAACCCAAAATTGCTCTAAAAAATAAAGTTTGTATTTAAAAAAAATAGTTTCTCATTATCCAATCTCCAATAACATTAGAAACATAACAAAAAAGTACCAAAATATTCTTAACTCTTAGTTAAAATATGCAAGTAATACAATATGCATGCATGTGCAAACACACACACACACAATTTATCTATGCAAAAAAGATCACCGGATCACCCAGTGTAACTATACCTTGCTTTTACAGTTTTATATTTTGAAGATCTATTGATAATAGTAAATACCAATGTAGCACACTTTTTAAACTGTGTAGAATTTTGTTGTTTGAATATAGTGTTATATTTTATTTAATACATCATAACTTTTATAGTTTTTTTTTAACTATTAGAAAACTATCTTCCATATTATTGTGTAGTTTTAAAAAAGTGTCCCTAGGTCAACACCTGGTAATGAAATTATTGGGTGAAATGGTATGCACATTTAAAATTGTGTTGGATATTGATAAGTTACTTCCAAAGTGGCATCAGTTTGGACTTCACTCAAAGGAGAATGTCCATATTCCAAGACCTTCTTAAAATTGGTATTATTTATGGTATTCACTTTTGCCAATTAAATAGACATAAATACTATCTCATTTTATTTCTATTCACTTGAATGTAAGTGAAAACTAGAATTTTTATGCTTATTTATATTTTGTCTCATTTTCTGTAAACTAATTGCCCATTTTATGGGTACAATATTTATTTATTGATAATTTTTCAAAACCAGTGTATATATTGCAAGTATTTTGTGAAGTTTTATTTTTATTTTTCATGCTACCATGCTGTGGCCATACTCTAGTTTTTCATTTTTAATTAACTACTTCATTAATATTTTATATAAATTAAATGACTCATTTGTCATTGCTTTGTTGTAATATTGCTAAGGTTTTATTTTTTGTGTTTACATGATTAGTAGATCTCAAATTCATCTTGAAACTGGAGTAACCATAGCCATCCAAGCTTACTTTTTTCCACAAATGTCAATTCAATTTTCACAACACTATTTTTCATTTTACCCGTCTTTCCTACTGAATGCAATTCCGTATTTATCATAGATAACATATCCATATATTTCTGGATGAATATTTTCTAGAATCTAAACTTTATTCCACTGACCCTATTTTTTCTTTTTTTCAGAATTGTAGCAATTATATAAATATATTTCTCAGAAAATATTTTGTAAAGTTTTCCCTAAAACATCTCATTGGTATTCTATTTTAGATGGCATAGGCTTCATAAATTAATTTTGCAAGATAACATCTTTATGATATTGAGGCTTTCTATCTAAGAATAGTTATGTCTATTTTCCAAGTCTTCTTTTATATCTCTCAGAAGAGTTTTAAAGTTTCCTTCACATAAACCCTGAATATTTCTTCTTACGAGCTTTTTAAATCTTTCCTTTCCTGGTATTATAAATGGGATATTTTCTTTATTAAATTTTCTGTTTATAGTTGACATATAGAAAAACCAATGATTTTAATATAAATTTTGCAAACAGGGAATTTTCTGAACTCTCTTTTTTATTTCTAATAGTTTTCAGACAATTCTCCTGAGTTCTGATAGTACACAATCATATCGTCTGCAAATAAAAATAATTGTATGTGTTTCATTCTCACTTTTATAGTTCTTTTTTTTTCCTCATATAACTATACTAGCTAAGACATTCAAAACAATAATACTGATGATAATCAACCTCTTTGACATCCTCCGGACCGAACCTACTTTTTACTTTAGTATATAGACAAGATTTATCAGAATTTGTCCACCCATCTACTTTTCTTTTTGCATTCTTTATGGGGTGGAAATATTATTAGGAGCATTGACAAACCATGCAAAGTCTTGAGTATTACTGTACTCCTCTTTCTCTGGCTTACACATTTTAAAGACTGCTGTGTGAAACAGTACCATTCTATGTGTTTGATGGTGGCCAGTGCAGCAATAGCACATCTATTTTTGCTCATACTATGCTACATAGATGGAGGTTGTGATCTAACTTCTCTCTCTCTTATCTTACCACACATGTGCCATCCTGCGATTGACTGTGTGTCTATAAGGTGCCAGACATTTCTCTGTGGAATTTACATTCAGTAGCATATTTAACTCTCACACCAAGCCAAATAAATAGTTATTATCTCTACTCTACTGATGAACAACTTGTTTTAAGTTACTTGGTTAATTAGTGGCAGAGACAGTACTTGAAACCACATCTCTCTGTCTCTAAAGCCCACACTCTGCTGTATCTCTAAATCTCAGGAAGGCTAAAAGAAGAAGTATACAAAATTTTGGTTGGATGTAGAAGAAGGAGCAATCAATCTGGCTCAGGGAGGATCAAAAAGTGTTGATTCTACTCTTAAGGATCTGCACTGAAAAGAATGAACAAAAAATTGATCTCCCACCATGATTCAGGAAGTACCCTCTATACCCCACAAGAGAAATAAGCACATCACAACCTTACAGTAGTCCTCGATTGATTTTCCTCTGTGGGTTAGACAGTTCCTCAAGTTACAGCTTGGTCAATTATTACCAAGTCCAGGCTACTTTCCTTAACAGTGAGCACATGCTCATAAGGTTCTCCAGGGAGGAAAAAAATTTGTTCTTATCTGAGGAAACTTAATTCAAGTTTTAAACTCATTTCTTCTTTCAAGCAGTTTCTACTGTAAACTCAATTCTGTGGTGGGATTTATTGAAGCACAGAACAGAAAAGACATTTGCTCAGAAGTAACTCTGGGATATGATGTGGATTAGACCTGGAAAAAATAATAAATCATTAAGCTACTGAGTCCTGAAAACACTGAGCCATACTTGAAAGTAGTCTAAGACTTGAACAGGGTGAGCTACTGTTAAATGAACATGAATATGTCAAGAACGATATCTGAATTACTTCCCATTTCAAAAGTTTCATTTGCCTCCAATTTTTCTCTTAACTCTTTTTAACACTATTAAAAAATATTAGAATTTCCTTTCACTCCCTTTCATAGAAGAATAAATAAAAGAACAATTGAATTTCCAGGGGTTATTCAGGAAATAACTAAAGATCTATAATTAGAATCTATAATTCCTGATCAAAAAATCCTTTAATTCCTTGGGTGATGCTTGCATTTTATCATGCCTTACTATTAATAAAAGGATGCTGTGAATCAGAGGTTCATCATAGATTATCTTTTTTTATTCTCTCTGTATCATCCAGCCCTCTGGAGCTTCTGTCCAACTAAGTTCTGTTGCTTTCACAAAAAGGCCAAGTCAAAAAGCCCTAGGGCAAAGATAGGCAGCTGGAGAACCTTACCATAATGCTCACAAAAGATTACATGATCAACTGTTCATTTCTGTCAAGAAAATTCAGTGGTTGTTTCTTTATCACTTCCTTAGTACTGGCATTATTATATTGTGGTCCAGAATACTTGAAGAAAAGTCCGGCACACGACCTTCTCTCACAGAATGTGTAAGCTAATGTATAATCAGTTCTCTCTGAGATGCCTGGCTGCCAATGATTCTGTCTTGGTGGAATAAAATCCTGACCATAATCAAAACTACCACTTTTCCATTCTGGTGGAAGATTTACAATTTGGAAACTCTGGCTAAACACTTTTCTATCCACTAGGTTTAGAGACTGTGCAAAACCAATCCTAGGAAATTTATTTCTGGGCAAGTCAAAGGTGAGTTTCCCAGTATACACTTAGCTTTACTATCTCTTATCAGGACTAAGCTCCAAGCCTGCCAAAGGTCTGAATTCCTACAAGTACCAAACTAATTTTTTGCTGTTTTCTTTCCATTTTTACTTATTTGTATTTTCTCTTTCTCTCAAGTATTTTTATTATATTTTACTAAATGTGTTCTTTCAAAGAGCTTCAAATCCTATTATAAAAATGTGTGGTAAGAACAAAAAGATACATAGAAAATTAGATCAAGATATTAGTCTGAGAACAAATGCTTAGATCTTTTGCTTCCCTAGAGAAGACATAAAAAATGTAATAGACCAAACAAAATTATAACACTAGCAACAAACACAAAAGATTATCTTCAGTGAATCAAATTGGTTAAAGAATGTATGAGAGTAAAATGCAGAAACAATCAGCTTGACAAGACCACAGATTAAAGGACATAAAGAGAAAGAGACAGCTTCCAAGGGCAGGAACACTATTAGAAATTCTCCAAATCAAAGGTAAAGGATGCAATAAGCATATATATTGAGAAATATATATATATATTTCAAATATATATGCATATACATATATAAATTTACTTCCACCAAAATTCATCATAATTCTCAGTAAATATATATTGATTTGATTTAATGTAATTAAATTAATTTAAATGAATATATACTGAGAATTATCATGATGAATTTTGGTAGAACTAAGCTTACACCAGTTTTTCTTTCATATTTTGGTGACACAAACTTTAGGGCAGAGATGTGGATACTTGTATGAAAGAGGCCAAGAAGTGTCAAGGTGAGTGGTGGCATCCAGAAGGAACAAGATCATGCTCCCTCCAAACACAAGCCACTGGTGAATGACCCAGATAAGCTTGTTCCATTCTCTAATTAGTGGAAGCAGACTACAGTATGCAAGAAAAGTGAAATCTCAGAAAGAATGCTGAAACAAAGTCAAAAGCAGTTGAAAAAAATCAAAATAAAAAGACATTTGCAAAAAATTTAGAGTACAACATAAGGGAATCAAAACCCTTATTTATTCAAGTATTTTAATAAATATTTTATTATTTAAATAATATTTTAAAAGCTAATACATAAAAAATTAGATTTACTCTAGAAAATATTTTTAGGAAAGACCTTATTAAGCAAGGCATAAAACTCAAAAGCCATAAAGGAAAATATTATTGAGCTTAACTATATAAAAATTTTTTAGTGTAGGCGTCGTAAACAGTATTAAAATAAAATGGAAGGGAGAAGAAAATAATTACAATATATATAACAAAGAATTCATATGAAGACTATCTAAAGAAATTCTGCAAACCAGTAAGAAACAAAAAACCTAAATTCTCAGCGAAGTGCCTAAGAAACTTATGGAGATACAACCTAACAAATTATCGGAGAACTAACAATAGAAACAATGAGATACTATTTTTTGCCTCTGTAGATGGGCAGTAATTCCAAAAAACATGGGAAAACTCTACTGCTCCCATGGTAAATGAGCAAAATATTAGAGTAAGCAACTTTAAGCTTCTTCCTTTCCACAGAAACATTGAGAACCAAGCAGAAACTGTCAGAACTAACTTTGCTACAACTACAGAAAACAGTCAAAGATTTGTAGCAACTCAGTAAGTACTAAATCATGTAAAGGCAACTATTAAGTGGTAGAAAAGCTTTGTGGCATTTAACTTAACTTCATTCTCTCCCAAGCTCAGCAGCAGTCTTGAAGATTGTAGGCCAAATTCCTAGTGTGGAACCTAGTCTGTTTTTTCCAGGGAAAGCAGGAAATACCTTATTCACAGATTATTCAATATGTCTATCCTAACTTGCCTGGGGGATACCCGAAGGATTGACCAAAGGCGTCATCTCTGTTTTGCCTAACATGGAACTTATTCATGAAGGAAAGTTGGTGAACAATATTTGAAAACATTGTAAGGCTAATGGAAAACCAACAGTGGCCTGTGACAAAAGATACAATTGAGACATTCAATAAACTATCAAAAGCATGTGAAGAAAAGCTAGGGAGAGTTTATTTGGAAAGTTAGGGCATTCGAAAGCACCCAGGTACACTAGAGAATTTAGAAAGCCACAAACATGTCCGGGGCAAGACCTCATAATTAAAAAAAAAGAACTGAAAAGAGGCTAAGCTTTCATATCTATCATATATTTAGGCTCAGTGAAGTACCAGCTAAGTGTTGAAGGAGTGTTCCAATACAAAGCTGATATGCAAAGACTGGGAGAGATGTTTTTGCTTGTTTGGCTCATCATGTTAAAAAATATATATATATCTGTCAAAGCACTTTCTAAACACAAGCTAAAATAAAAGAGGCATAAGGGACCCCCAAATGACAAAAAAAAAAAACAGACTTTGCACAAATACTGTAGTTTGGGAAAGTCAATAAACAAATGGATGACCACAACTATCAACAATCCAAAAAAAGCAAACTCTAGAGGAGAGGAAGCTGATTTACACAATACGATTATTTACAATACAATATTACCACAATATGATACTCAAATGCCCAATTGTAAACAAAAAAAAAATCACAAAGTACACAAAGAAACAGGAAGCATGACCCATTCAAGGGAACAAAATAAATTGAAAGAGACTGCCCTTGAGGAAACCTAGACACTGGAATTAATAGATGAAGATTTTGTCAACTATCAATATATTCAAAGAACTAAATTGGAGATAGAGATGGACAAAAGCCAAAGGAAATAAGAAAAAAAGATATGTGAACAAAATGAGAATGCTAAAAAGAAGATTGACTATCTCTGTCTCTATATATATCTACTTATATATCTATATCTTCTGATATAGATATGCTGGAACTGAAGAGTTCCAAGAGTACCATAACTAAAATAAGAGAGGTTAAGCAGGTAGATTTGAAGAGTCAAAAGAAAGAATCATGAATTTGAAGATAGCAAGTTGACATGATCCAATCTGAAGAGCAAAAAGAATAAATAAGGTAAAAAACCTCTGGAACCTACAGAACACTATCAAGGACACTAACATGTGCATGATGGGAAACCCAGAAAGAAAGAGAGAGAAATGTGCATAAACAATATTTGAAGGAATGGCCACAAACTTCCCAAACCTGATGAAAAGTTTAAATCTACAAATTCAAGAAACTTAGTCCCTCCACTCTGATAAACCTTAAAAGATCCATCCTGAGATGTACTCTAATCAAAAACTAAAACTACAAGAAATTCTTGAAAGCAGCAACAGAGCAGTAACATGATCACATATGACAGACTTCATAAAATTAAAAGCCAATTTCTCAACAGAACCCATGGTGGGAGAGACAGTGGGATGGCATATTTAAGGTGCTAAAAGAAAGAAAAACCTGTCAACCAATAATTTTATATCAACAAAACTGTGCTTCATATGGAGAGAAGTGAAGACATTCCCAGAATAACAAGAGCTGAGGAAGAAATGGCAAATGAGTAACTCTAAGAATGTAATTTGATTCTTTAGGAATAAATAAAGAATTCCAATGAAAGCAACTAAATGGGCAAATATAAAAACTAGTATTCTCATATTTTTGGTTTACAATTCAACTTTATTATTTTCTAAATAATTTAAATTCAAATGCATAATAATAAATATATATTATTATGCATACAATCTATAAGATGTAATTTTTGACAACTACAACACAACAAGGGGGTGAACAAATATGTATAGGAGCAGAGTTTTTGTCTGCTATTGAAGTTATGTTGGTATTAATTCAAACTATATCCTATAAACATAGGATATTAAAGACAGCCCCCATGGTTACTACAAAACTAAATGTATATTTTAAAATAGACACAAAAAGAACAGAGAACGATTCAAAATACTTTACCACAATCAACTAAACACAAAGAAAATGACAATAGAGGATATGAAGGACAACAAAGGTAAAAACCATAGAGAAAATAAATGGCAAAATGGCAGCTTTTCCTTACCAGTAATTAATTTAAATGTAAGTGGATTAAGCACTCTAATCAAAAGGCAAAGATTTGTAGAGTGGACTTTTAAAAAGGATCCAACTATATGAGGTCTATAAAACATTCGCTTTAGATCCAAAGACACAAATAGGTTGGAAGTGAAAGGATAGAAAATATGTTTATGCAAATTATAATCAAAAGAGAGCTAGAGTAGCTATACTAAATTCAGAAAAATAGACATAAGCAAAACTTCTACAAGAGAGAACTACACTACATGTTGGTAAAAGAGTCAATTTTTCAAGATGATATAACAATGGTAAAAATATATGCATCAAATAACGAAGCCCCAATACATATGAAGCAAATGTTGACAAAACTAGAGGAAGAGATAGGCTTTTCTAAAATAATATGTGGAGACTTTATTTACTCACTTTAAATAATAGACAGAAGATCTAGATGTGTCAATATAGATCAAAAATAGTATACTATACTATACTATTAATATACATCACCAGACCTAAAAGACATATATAAAACATTCTTCTCACCAGTAGAAGAATACACATAATGCATATGGAACATTGCAGGGTAGTCTATATGTTAATCCACAAAACAAGTCTCAATAAATTTTAAAACATTGAAATTCTACAGATCATCTTTTACAAATACAATGAACTAAAGTTAAAATTGTTAACAGAAGGAAAACTGGAAAATCCACAAATACCTGGAAATTAGACAACATAGCCTTAAATACCCAATGAGTTAAAGAAATTCAAGAGAAATTAGGAAATAATTGAGGTAAATAAAAATGAAGCACAACAGAACAAAGCTTGTAACATGCATAGAAAGCAATGCTTAAAGAAAAATGTATAGCTATAAGTGCTCACATTAAAAATCATCTCAATAGTTTGACTTTACAACTTGACAATCTTGAAAAAAATTTTCTGCAAGCCAAAGCTAGCAAGGAAAAAAATAATAATAAGATGACAGTGGAAATAAATGAAATAGGTAATAGAAAAACAATAGAGAAAATCACTAATAGCAAACGTTGGTTCTTTGAAAAAAAAATCAACAATCTGACAAAACCCTAGCTGGACTGAAAAGAAAAAGAGAGGTAGTTTATGCAAACAAATAAAACAAGAATGTAAGTGGGGACATTTCTACTGACTTTACAGAAATTTTAAAAAATCATGAGAAAAAAGATGAACAATTATATACCAACAAATTAGATAAACTAGAGGAAATGAGAATGGCCCTAGAAATGTACAAATTAATTTAGATGACTAAAAAAGAAATTGAAAATATCGGCAGACCTGTAACAAATAAGTAGATTTAATCAATAATAATAAAATAACCCTCTGAACAAAAACAATCAAGGACCCAAAGTCTTCACTAGTAAATTCTAGCAAACATTTTAAAAAGCATTAAGACCAATTCTTTTCAAACTCTTTAAAAAAATGCAAAAATAGAAAATACTTAATTCATTGTATGAGGTCAGCATTACCAGAATATCAAAGCCAGATAAAGACATCACAAAAAGGAAAATTACAGATAAACATTCTTTATGAATATACATGCAAAAATTCTCAATAACATACAAGAAAACAAAATTAAACAGCATATCGAAAGAATATGAACAAGTGGAATTTTCCCCAGGAATGCAAAGTTTGTTCAACATGAGACAATCAATCAATCCAGCGCACCACAAAAATAGAACAAAGCAGAAGAAAAATCATAATCACTTCAACTGATGCCGAAAAAGGCATTCGGCAAAATTCAACACCCTTTCATGATCAAAACATTCAGAAAATGAAGAATATAAGGGGTTAGCCTTAACATATGAAAGGACATTTCCATTTACAATAGCATCCAAAAGAATAAAATTCCTAGGAATAAATGTAACCAAGGAGGTGAAAGAGCTGTACACTAAAAACTGCAAAACATTGCTGAAAGAAATTAAAGATCTGAGCAAATGAAGAGACATTTTGTATTCACAAATTCAATAATCTAATACTGCTAATATGCCAATACTGCACAAAATGATCTACAGAGTTGATGAAGTCCTCGAATTTATTTGAAACTGCAAGGAGACCTGAATAACCAAAACAATCTTTTAAAAAAGAACAAAGTTGGAAGATTCATACTCCCCAATTTCAAATTACTGCAAAGCTCTAGCAATCAAATCAGTGTTGTAGTGGCATAAGGAGAGATATACAGGCCAAAGGAAAAAAAATCAAGAGTCCATAAATAAACTCATACATCTATAGCCAATTGATTTTCAGCAAGAGTGCCAAGACCGTTCAATGGTAAAAGGAGAATCTCTTCCACAAATTGTGCTGGGACAGCAGAATTAAAGAATAAAGTTGAATTTCTATCTCACACCATATATAACAATTAACTCAAAATTATTCAACAACCTAAATTTAAGTGTTAAAACTTTAAGCCCTTAAAAGAAAACATAGGGTTAAATCATCATAATCTTATATTAGTTTAAGATTCTTAAAATATGACACCAAAAGCCCAAGCATCAAAACAAAATACAGATAAATTGAAGGCTGCATCGAAGTTACTAACTTTTTTTCATAAAAGGACATTTTCAAGAAAGTGAAAAGACTGACTTCTGGTTCCATAATGGCAAAATAGAAGCAAGTTGGTTTCACTACCCACCACAGAAAACCAAAAACTAACATACAGCACCAAAATCATCACTAGCAATATTAGACAATTCAAATATGAAGATGAGACATTTCCCAGGGCCACGGAGAAGTGAAAAGACTCTAGGTAAACAGTAAAAGAATGTAACCTGCATATCTGTGATGCCCCTCCCCCTATTCTGCCAAGCACCAAGCACCAGGAAAATTTTCCTCCAACTCACAATTTTTAAAAAGGACAAAATGAATTGAGGTGGACAGCTACCTCAAGATGGTGTTGTCCCACCATCTTGAGTTTGCTGGCAGGAAATCTGCTCATGCCTTAACCCACAGGAAGCATCACGAGTCCCTTAAGCATCACTGAGGACAGGGGAGACAAAAAGAGAAGGTGGGACTACCATCCCCAGTCCTAGAACTTCTGCTCTATAACTCAGTCAAAGGACAAGGACATGCCCAATCAGAGTGGCTGTTCAGCATCACCATGCTGTAGATTTATTCCACAAGTCCTTTGGACACAAGCCCCTTTCCAGTTTTCCCACATTGCTGGGTATCCCCTTCCAGAGCTCCCGCAATGAGTAAGGCCAGTGCTCCTATCCTTTACTACAGCTGAAGTGAACCTGGGCTTAAGATACCACCAAGAGCCAAAAAGGAGGCAATGATCTAGTGGCAAACAACAACTAAGCAAATATATTTAATAAAAAACAAAATCAGCCAGACAGAAGACTGGAATAAATAATCTTTCAATGCAAAGACATAGATATATGTCCACAAGAAACAACAGCAAACAGGGAATCATAATCTCCCCAATTAACAAAGCAAAGGATAAGTGACTGACCCTAAAGAGACAGTGATATGTGGGCTCTCTGACCAAGAATTCAAAACTGCAGTTTTAAGAAAACAGTGATCTCCAAGATAACACAGAAAAATAATTCTGAAATTAATCATAGAAATTTAACAAAGAGATTGAAGTATTTTAAGAAGTCAAACAGAAATTTTGGAACTTAGAAAATACATTTGCTAGACTGAAAAATTCATTAAAGGACCTCAACAGCAAAGTGGATCAAGCAGAGGAAAGAATCAGTGATCTTGAAGACAGCCCATTTAAAAATACACAGTGAGAGGAGAAAAAGAATAATTGAAAAGCAACAAAGATCACCTACAAGATACAGAAAATTAGATCAAAATACCAAATATAAGAATTAGTGGTATTCAAGAAGGAGTTGAGCAAGAGCACAAGGTGGAAAGCTTATTCAAATAAATAATAAGGGTATACTTCTCAAAATTCAATAAAGATTTAAATATCCAGTTACAGGAAGGGAAGAGAATACCAACAGATTAGACCCAAATGAGACTTCCCCAAGCCATAAATTAATCAAATTCTTAAAAGTCAAGAACAGAAGATACTAAAAGCAGCAAGAGAAAATAAGCAAATAACATATAAAGGAGCTCCAACTCATCTGGCAACAGAATTTTCAACATAAAACATATAGGCCAAGAGGGAGCAGAAAGATATTCTTGACATTTTCAAAGTGCTGAAAGAAAAGAACTGCCATTCAAGAATACTGTATCCAGCACAGTTATCCTGCTAATATTAAAGTGATATAAAGTCTTTCCCAAATGAATAAAAACTGAGGGAATTCACCATCGCCAGACTTGTCTACAAGAAGTACTAAATGCTAAAGGAAATTCTTCGATCTTAAAGAAAAAAATAAATGAACTTTAAAAAACTGAAGGTATAAAACCCACTGGTAAAATTAAACACATGGACAAACTAAAATACTCTGATATTTGAATTGCAGTGTGTAATACACTTATAATTCTAATATGAAGCTCAAAATGCAAATATATCATTTTGCTATAGTTATGGAAAGCTATTAAGAGATACGTAATAAAAAATAAGTTGAAACAACTAAGAGTCAAAATGTGGGGGTATGATGTTAAAGTGTAGAATATTTTTCTTTTTTATTTCTATTATTTTCTGTGTGATCTAAGTACTCATCTCTTTAAGACAACTTGTTATGTTTATGTTTTTTATAAGTCACATGGTAACCACAATGCAAAACCTATAATATACTCACAAAAAATAGCAATGAATTAAAACATACTACCAGAGAAAACCACTAATCACAAAAGACAGGAAGAAAAAAGAAAGGAAGAAGGAGTTACGAAACAGCCAGAAAACAATCCAGAAATGGTAGTAGTAAGTCTTAACACTGAATGTTAATGGACTAAATTCTCCAATAAAAAGCTATAGAGAAGCTGAATGAATAAGGAAAGAAAACCCAACTATATGCTGCCTACACAAAATCTACTTCACCAATAAAGGTACACATAAAATGAAAATGAAGGGGTGCAAAAAAAATGTATTCAAGGCAACTGGAAACCACTAAAGAGCAGGAATAGTTATACTTAGATAAAATGATTACAAATGAAAGTCTATAAAAACAGACAAAGAAGGTCACTATATAATGATAAAAGGGTCAGTTCAGTAAGAGAATATAACAATTATAAGTATCTATGCACCCAACATAGGCGCTCCTAAGTATATAAAGCATGCATTAATAAATCTAAAAGGAGAGATAGGCTGCAATATAATAATGATAGGGGACTTTAACACTCTTGATATAGTTTGGCTATGTCCCCAAGCAAATCTCAATTTGAACTGTATCTTGCAGAATTCCCATGTATTGTGGGAGGGACCCAGGAGAATGTAATTGAATCATGGGGGCTGGTCTTTCCCATGCTATTCTCATGATAGTGAATAAGTTTCATGAGATCTGATGGTTTTATCAGGGGTTTCCACCTCTGCTTCTTCCTCATTTTTCTCTTGCTGCCAATGTGAGAAGCGCCTTTTGCCTCCCATCCTGATTCTGAGGCTTCCTCAGCCATGTGGAACTGTAAGTCCATTTAAACCTCTTTTTGTTTCCAGTTTCAGGTGTCTTTATCAGCAGCATGAAAACAGACTAATATAACCCTATGTTCAGAAATAGCCAGAATGGCCAAACCTATGCTGAGCTAAAAGAACAAACCTAGAGGCATCACACTACCTGATTTCAGAATTTATTACAAAGCTATAGTAACTAAATCAGCATCATACTGTCATAAAAACAGATACATAGACCAATGAAACAGAATAGAGAGCCCAGATATAAATCCACACATTTTTGCCAACTCATCTTTGTCAAACCCATCAAGAACAGACAATGGGGAAAAACAGTTTCTTTAATAAATTGTGCTAGGAAAACTGAATATCTATATGTAGAGAATTAAACTGAAACACAATATTTTACTAGACACACAAAAAAATCAAATGAAAATGGTCTATACATTTAAATCTAAGACCTAAAATTATAAAACTACTAGAAGAAAACATTTGGAAACATTACAGGCCATTGGTCTGGGCAAAGATTTTCTGTACAAGATCTCAAAGCACAGATAACTAAAGCAAAAATGGACAAATGGGATTATATGAGGCTAAAAAGCTCCCATATAGCACAGGAAACAATCAACAAAGTGAAGAGACAACTCACAGAATGGGAGAAAATATTTGCAAATTACCCTCCTGACAAGGAATTAGCATCCTGATTATAAAAGTATCTCAGACATCTCAATAGCACATGCGCGCACGCACACACACACACACACACACACACACACACCCCTATTAAAAATGGGCAAAAGTTTGCTGAGGATGATGGCTTCCAGCTTCATCCATGTCCCTGAAAAGGACGTGATCTCATTCTTTTTTATGGTGGCATAGTATTCCATGGTGTATATGTACCACATTTTCTTTATCCAGACTATCATTGATGGGCATTTGGGTTGGTTCCATGTCTTTGCTATTGTAAATAGTGCTGCAGTAAACATACGTGTGCATGTGTCTTTATAGTCGAATGATTTATATTCCTTTGGGTATACACTCAGTAATGGGATTGCTGGGTCAAATGGTATTTCTGGTTCTAGGTCTTTGAGGAATTGCCACACTGTCTTCCACGTTGGTTGCTCTAATTTATATTCCCAGCAACAGTATAAAAGCATTCCTATTTCTCCATAGCCTCACCAGCCTCTATTGTTTCTTGACTTTTTAACAAACATCATTCTCAGTAAACTATCGCAAGGACAAAAAACCAAACACGGCATGTTCTCACTCATAGGTGGGAATTGAACAATGAGAACTCATGAACACAGGAAGGGGAACATCACACTCCGGGGACTGTTGTGGGGCGGAGGGAGGGGGGAGGGACAGCATTAGGAGATATACCTAATGCTAAATGACGAGTTAATGGGTGCAGCAAAACAACATGGCACATGGATACATATGTAACAAACCTGCACATTTTGCACATGTACCCTAAAACCTAAAGTATAATAATAAAATAAAATAAAATAAAAAAACAAAAAAAGAAACAAAACAACAACAACAAAAAAAAATTGCCATTATGAGATGGCATGAGATGGTATCTCATTGTGGTTTTGAGTTGCATTTCTCTAGTGATCAGTGATGTTTAGCTTTTTTTCATTTGTTTGTTGGCCACATAAATGTCTTCTTTTGAGAAGTTTCTCAAAAGAAGTGTCTGTTCATATCATTTGCCACTTTTTATGGGGTTGTCAAAACACAGATACTTTAAACAACAACCATTCATTTAGTTCACCACTCAGTGGATTAGCAGTTTGGGCAGGACTCAGCTGAATGGTTTCTCTGGTCTTCTCTGTATTCATGCATGCATCTCTGCACAGCTGTTAGGTTAGCTTAGGCTGACTGGACTCAGATGGTCCCAGCTGAGATGGCTTGTTTCTAGTCTATATGGTCTCACATCTTCTAGTAGGCTAGCTTAGATGTTTCACCTGATAGCTAGGCAAATTCCTAAGAGAGGAAGCAGAATTCAAGTTCTTCTGAAGTGTAGGCTTGGGACTCGCACAGCATGACTTATGCATTTCATTGTTGAAGCAAGTTCCAAGGTCATCCCAGGTTCACAGAGGGACAGAGAAGTCACCTTTTGTTGATAGAAGCTAGAAAATCACATTACAAAGGGGTGTTGATATAGGAAAGGAGTAGTTACAGCCATTTTTGCAATCACTCCACTAACCCATTCTTCAAATTAAGCAAGAATCAGAAATTGAATTTCTATCCTGTATCTGAGATGTCCTAAGAGGTGTGATTAAAATGCATCTTTTTATTCTTACTTAGTATCTACATGTTCTTTGTGCAAATTTTTCTCTATGCACCTATGTGAAATACATTCTGAGATTTATGGAAGGTGCCAGTACTCCAAATTGTTTTAATTCAGTCCAGCAGCAATGATCTTAGAGCTAAAAATACAGAAATAATAGTTCAGTTTTTGCCTATTAGTGGCTCAGAGTCTATCCAGAAACCTCCATGTAAAATGAATCCGAGAAACACATATGAAGAAGGGATTCATTTTTCTTTGGTAAAGAGATAATTTGATTAGGAGTTTAAAGATTAGCTAAAACTTAGCAGACCATGAAAGACAGGAAAGGTAGCCCAGGTAAACAGAATAGGATGGTAAAGGATAAGAAACTGCAGCAATACAAACCGTACTCAGCAAAGAGTGAGTATTTAGCATGGAAAGCTAAGCTGGAAGAGTACAAGGAGTTGTGGGAATGGCTGTAGATTCATTCTCACCTAGGGCGGGGCACAGGAATCCTCCCACCATATGCAAAAATGTCTGAGTAGGCTCCCACACCTCACTCTGATCACTTGTTGTATTAATGAAATAATTCATACCTAAGACTATACAGTATTTAAAATTCACAATTTTCGAATAATACTCATATTTCTATGAAGTCAGAAACGTTTTTTGTCACATTTTTCATCGTTTTTTCATTGCCTTCTGCAGCAGAATAAAAATATTGTTTTCCTTATATTTGCTTTTCAATATTGGACACCCTGAAATTGAATTATCGGCTTCAAGTTAGGATGAAACTTTTTTATAGCACTTCCTGCACTCACTTCATGCCAGAGAAGTTATTTTTCTCCAGAGACTCGTTTTTTGGCATAAAATTGAATTCTGGCACAGTCTTGATTCTTATTGACGAGCTTCTTTGTTTACTGTTGTTCATCCTTAAGATATTACCTCGTTAAATACTGAAAGGTTAACAACTGAACCCTGTTTGCCTTGAGTAAATCATACTCAATTTTCTGGAGCTCATTGCAAACAATCTGCTCCAAAAGAGCTAATTAGGGCTGAGAATACAAACGTGAATCTGGATGGCACTGTCTGCATAGTCTCAATTACAGACTTCTTTTTCTCCTCCAAATCAACAGAATCATTGTGTAAGTCAATCTCCTTTTATTTTTTTCTCAGAAGGGAAATGTATGCTGAAGATGAGAATCCATGCACTGTGGCATTCTGATGGCAATGATGGCTGCAGTGGCAGAATATGAGCCATAAAATATATGAAAAAAAATTCAGCTTCCTAGAGCTGTACTAATGGTTACTGGCAAGTTCATAAAGGTGCCGGAACTGCCATTCATTTGATTGAGAACTGCAGTGTAGAGTTTCTAAGTGCAGCTCAGTTAGAAACATTCTTCTGCCTCCCCCACCACCACACACAACTCTCTCTCTCTCTCTCTCTGTGTGTGTGTGTGTGTGTGTGTGTGGTGTTTGGGAAGAAAGGTAGAGACTTGTCAATAGATAAAAGTAGTTCTTGTCTCATGTATCGGTTATGTCTTGCTGCATAATGAGCACCCAAAATGCATGGCTTCATACAACATTTTATTAGTGCTCTTGTATCTGTTGAGTGACTGGGTAATTCTACAGAACTTGGCCTGGCTCAGATCACCTAATCTGGGCCCATTCATAAGTCTGCAGTCACATCTTGGGTTGAGCAGAGGGCAGGCTCAGCTTGGGTAGGGGAGGGTTCATCTCTAGTCCATATGGTCTTTCATCCTTTTATAGGCTAGCCTGAGCTTATTAGCATGGTGGCTCAGCTGAGTTCCAAGGAGGTGAACAAAAGCATCCAAGTCCTCAGCCAGGCACGGTGGCTCACGCCTGTAATCCCAGCACTTTGGGAGGCCAAGGCAGGCAGATCACAAGGTCAAGAGATTGAGACCATCTGGCCAACATGGTGAAATCCCATCTCTACTAAAAACACAAAAATTAGCTGGGTGTGGTGGCACATGCTTGTAGTCCCAGCTACTCAGGAGGCTGAGGCAGGAGAATTACTTGAACCCAGGAGGCCGAGGTTGCAGTGAGCTGAGATAGTGCCAATGCACTCCAGCCTGGGTGACAGTGCGAGACTCCGTCTCAAAAATAAATAAATAAATAAATAAATAAATAAATAAATAAATAAATAAATAAATGGAAGCATGCATATCCTCTTGGCCTAGACTTGGAACTGGCACAGCCTCCCATCTACCACATCTTATTGACCAAAGCAAGTCCCAGAAGTAGCCCAGATTTAAACAGTGGAAAACAGACTTAATCTCTTAGATGTATTTTTAATTAGGTAGTTCTTTTGCTTACTGATTCCTTGGAACCCTTTCTACACTAGGAGATTTAGCCCTTTGTAGTAATGTAAGTTGCAACTATATTTTCTAATTTGGCATTTAACTTTTGACCTTGTATGGTATGTTTTCTTTTTTTTACTCAAGTTAGTTATTTTTCTATTGACTTTTGATTTATGAGTAATAGTTAAGAACTTCTTCAATGTCAAGTTTTAAAATAATTCTATGTGCACATCTAATAAATTTATGGTATCATTTTTATGTTTTTTTAAGTTTGTATTTAAGTATAAAATACATACATAAATGTATGTAAACCATAAGTGTAAAACTGACTGAACTTTCACAAACTGAATATACCTATGTAATCAGTACCCAGATCAAGAAACAGAACATTTACAAGACACTAGAAGTCCCCTTGAACCCTCTTTCAGTCACAAGCATCCACTTCCCCAAGATTAAACACTGTCTTGACTTCTGAGACCACATCCACATGAACTTCTTACACTTCACATTCTCAGAGTGTCTAGAAAATTTCCAAAGCTGCATAATTGCTTACAGAACAGATTCACTTACAATAATCAGAATAATTATCCATATTGCCAATGGAATTGACTGTGCTCAGAAATGACAGTGTATGCTGGGAATTTATAGATGATTCAGACACTGACAATAATGTCTGAGACACTGTGAAGGAAAAGACTATTTCAAATTAAAGATTAAAATAAAATTCTAAAGAAACTGCATTTTAACACCAGCAAAATAATTTTTATTCATTGAGTCTGCCATTTCTGGATCCTTCTAATAAATAACAAGTTTCCTTACCCTCATTACTTGATGCCAAAACTGAGTCAAAACCTTTACCAATGTATTTTGTTGGATTTTTGTTGTTGATTGTTTTCTGAGACACAGTTTCACTTTGTCACCCAGGCTGGAGTGCAGTGGCATGATCTTGGCTCACTGTAACCTCCACCTCCCGGGTTCAAGTGATTCTCCTGCCTCAGCCTCCTGAGTAGCTGGGATTACAGGCACGTGCCACTACACCTGGCTAATTCTTGTATTTTTAGTAGAGACCGAGTTTTACCATGTTGGCCAGGCTGGTCTTGAACTCCTGACCTCAAGTGATCCGTCTGCCTTGGCCTCCCAAAGTACTGGGATTACAGGCATAAACCACCGCACTCAGCCTGTATTTTGTTTCAATGTTCTTCTAACATGCATAGCAAACTCCAGAATTTAGAGAAGCTTAATGGTAAGACTTTTTTAAAAAAGGATGATTTACATATTCAAATAAAAGCAAGAAAACCAATTTTGATTATTCAGGAATCAAGTCCCTGTCAGTCATGTAAAATCATAGGAATCAAACAATTATGGGGTCACAGGTAAGTGAAAAAAGGAGGCAGAAAGTATAGGCTAAGGTAAGAAAAGTGGACTGGCTCAACTCCAAAGGAAGTGGGTGTTTTGGCTATCAAAAAATAAATGCAAAATAAATTTGTGGAGACAAAAGGGATAGGGTTAACTCGTATGTTTCAACATAGATTATTTATTTGGGTAGATTGGAAGTGTTAAAGTTTATAGCCTGGAGGTTCAGGAAGATGAGAAAGTTTGTAGCTCAAAACCAGAGAAATGAAGACTGAAAAAATTCAACAATAGAAAAAAAAAGTCTACTTCCTTTATTGCATTGACAGCTCTATTCCAAGATTGCCTTAAACCTTCCAGTTGTTACATGTGATTCTTTTCCATTCTCATCTTTGTTTGTTTTGTTTGAGACAGGGTCTCACTCTGTCACACAGGCTGGAGTGCAATGGTGCAATCATGGCTCACTGCAGCCTTGACTTCACCGGCTCAAGTGATTCTCCTACCTCAGCCACCACAGTAGCTGGGACTACAGATGCATTCCAGCATGCCTGGCTAATTTTTGTAGTTTTTGTGAAGCTGGGGTTTCACCAAGTTACCCAAGCTCATCTCAAACTCCTGCACTAAAGTAATCTTCTCTGCTCCAAAATTCTGGGATTTCAGGCATGAGCCACCAGCCCCGGGCTAGTTCTCATCTCATTTAACCTCTCTATAGATTTGATGTTACTAATTACTGTTTTTGAAATTTGTCTATCCTTTGACTACTAGCTCTATTTCTCTTATCACTCCTGCTCAGTCTCTAACTTTGGGTTTCCACCAACAGCAGACCCTGAGTAAGAACTCCTGTCCAACGTTGACTCAGGAGGTGATCCGAGGAGGAGGAGTGAGAACAGGAAAGAATGAAGGAAGAAGGAAAAGGCAATAAAAGTCATGTTCCTTAGTCCACTGCTGTGGGCAGCTGGGCTCAATTTCATTGTGAGCATTGGATTTCTAAAGCCAGTCCTGACACTAGCTATCTTAATTTGGGTTCCCCTGAAAAGCAGTCAGTGACAAGGATTTGTGGGCCGGTATTTATTCTTGGATGCAGAAGTAAAGGAGCTGAGAGACTGAGGGAGAAAGAAGGCTTCAGTAGAAATTAACACTCTTGATCACTTACTGAGAGTAGTGGGCAAGATCCTCTACTGCAGACTTTGAGGAACATAGAGTTTGCCTCACAGAATTTTCCACCAGAGAGCTGACCAGAAGTTTTAAATCATCAGCTCCCATCCCATTACATATTTGTTGAGGGCTGTCCTGGGTCATTCACTCCCTGCACTTCCAGACTTAAACTAATGTACATGTACTTAAACTAATGAGCTCCTGACAGTGTCCAACATGTTAGAGAAACCTGGGACATAAAGGGGAACACGTGTGGCATATGCTGAAGGTGAAACATCCAAATGCAGTGCATGAAGCCCACAAGGAACTAGCCACTGGAGAACAGTTGAAATCAGAGGTGATTTTGAGAGAATATGAGTCAGGGAGGGTCCCAGAGGTGTGTGATACTGTTCCCTATATATGCTCTCCTTTCTTTACTCACTAGTCTATCAAGGCTAGTGTGTCTAAGAAATCTATGGTCCTGACCCACCTTCACCCACACAGAAACATTATTTAATTAAGCACCTCTGTGCTTCTGCAATGACAGCATATCATTAATAATTCTATAGTTTGTTTCTCTGGACTATCACCTCAATATCTATTGATCTTCAAAAAGTTGATGTCATTAGACTAAATCTTCTTGGGAGTGTAAAGAAAATATTTCTTTCAAAATCATTGTGAAGAGTTGACAACCACAAAAACATACCTAAAAGCCCATGATCTTCATGCCTTTGAAGGGTGAATGCTAAAAGTAGTCTAGTTAGCATATTAGCAATTAGAAAAACAAAACCTGAAAGAATGTATTTATTTAATTTTTTTGTAGATGGAGTTTTGCTCGTTGCTCGGGCTGGAGTGCGATGGTGCAATCTCAGCTCACTGCAACCTCCACCTCCCAGATTCAAATAATTCTCCTGCCTCAGCCTCCCAAGTAGCTGGGATTACAGGTGTGTGCCACCACACCCAGCTAATTTTCTATTTTTTTTAGTAGAGATGGGGTTTCACCATGTTGATCAGGCTGGTCTCGAACCGCTGAACTCAAATGATCCACCTGCCTCGGCCTCACAAAGTGCTGGGATTACAGGTGTGAGCCATCTCGTCAGACCAGAATATATTTGTTTTTAATTCTTGGGTATTGCTTACTTGGTCAATGAATGGCTTAGGTCTTCACACTTCCTGCTTGCTGGCCTGTCACTCTGAACTTCTGCCTCCTTCTCCCAACCCCATACATTTACTGTTTTCCAGAAATGGCATCTTTTCTTGATGCATTTTTACCCTGGGCTGTCTATCACCTGCTTTCTAGTATGAAAGGTAGCATAAAAATAGGTATATGAATTCTGGTCTAATTGATGTCTCTTAGACACGTGTATGGTTTATTAATTAAGTTCTCCAATGAACTGTCAAGCTATAATTAGCACAAAACTTTTGAATACTTGCTAATACAACACATTCAGGAAAGTCTAGACAAATGCAGGGGGTAGGAATTGTAGGATTCAAATAATATTTTAGGAATGGATTAAAATGCAATAACCAAAATATAAAGGATAAAACCTAGCATCTTTTTTTGAAGCAGAGAAAGAGGAAGGAGAGTGATCAATAAAGATATAATAGGGAATATCTGTCTAGCTTGAAAGAGCTGTAGTTATTCATGGAGATTTGAAGGATCCCTAATAAATAACAACCTAAGACATTATTACATTGCTGTGCCTTATGTAAAATGAATATCATATATAATTCTACCAGTAAGAGATCATGCATCTTTCTCTCCTATAAACAGCATTTCTCTAGAAACATTTTGGGCTCTTGTTCTCTCAGAATTGACACATTCCAGAACAGCTCCTAGTTGCACTGATTGTTCTCCAGTTTAAGAACAAAGATGTATATCATTTCCTATCTTTTTTTGCCCCTCACCTTTTGCCTAAACAGTTCCATGTGATCTCTGTATATCATATTGTGGGTGAGTTTGAGTTAGTCTGATGCCTCCTAAAGGGACTATATCTGACTCAGATTAAAGAAAGCCATACACTCCACAACTCCAAGACCACCTCCAGGACTAAAGAGATGTTGAACAAGACAAGGGTGACTACTCTTATCACTCCAATTCAACACAGTAATGGAAATCCTAGCTGAAACAATCAGATAGGAGAAAAAAATTAAAAGCATACAAAGTGGAAAATAAGATGTCAAACCACCTCTCTTTGCTGATATGATTCTACGCCTAGAAAACCCTGAAGAATCTGCTAAAAGACTCCTGGAACAGCTAAATGACTTCAGTAAAGTTTCAGGATACACAATCAATGTACAAAAATCAGTTGTATTTCTATTAATCGATAACATTCAAGCTGAAAGCTAAATCAAGAATGCAATCTCCGGCCAGGTGCAGTGGCTCACATCTGTAATCCCAGCACTTTGGGAGGCCAAGGTGGGAGGATCACATGAGGTTAGGAGTATTAAGACCAGCCTGGCCAACATGGCAAAACCCTGTCTCTACTAAAAATACAATAATTAGCTGGACGTGGTGGCATGCGCCTGTAGTCCAGCTATTCAGGAGGCTGAGGCCGGTGAATCATTTGAATCTGAGTGGTGGATGTTGTAGTGAGCTGAGAGATCGTACCACTGCATTCCAGCCTGAGTGACAGAGCAAGATTCTGTTCCTACCACCCACTCCCAGCCAAAAGAAAAAAAAAAAAAAAAAAAAAAGAACATAATCTCATTTACAATAGCCACAAAAAAATACATCTGACCAAGGAGGTAAAAGATATCTACAAGAACTATAAAATATTGCTGAAAGAAATCATAGATGATGCAAACAAATGGAAAAACATGCCATGCTCATGGATTAGAAGAATCAATATTGTTATAATGGCCATATTGGCCAAAGCAATCTATAGATTCAACATTATTCTTATCAGACTACCAGTGTCATTTTTCACAGAATTAGAAAAAAACTATTCTAAAATTCATATGGAACCAAAAAAGAGCCTGAATAGTGAAAGAAATCCTAAGCAAAAAAAGACAAAGCTAGAGGCATCATACTACCTGACTTCAAACTATGTTACAAGGCTACAGTAACCAAAACAATATAGTATTGGCAAAGAATCAGACACATAGACCAATGGAACAGAATATATAACCCAAAAATAAAGTTGCACACCTACAGCCAGCTGATCTTCAACAAAGTTGACAAAAATAAGCAAAAGAAAAGGAGATACTATTCAATAAATGGTCTTGGGATAACTGACTAAGAAGCATGAAACTGGATCCCTACATTTTACCATATACAAAAGTTAACTCAAGTTGAATACGAGATTTAAATGTTAAGATCTCCAACTATAAGAATCCTAGAAGAAAACCTAGCAGACACCATTATGGACTTTGGCCTAGGAAAAGAATTTATGATTAACTCCTCAAAAGCAATTGCAACAAAAACAAAAATTGACAATGAGACCTAATTAAAGAGATTCTGCACAGCAAAAAAAACAAACAGCAGAGTAAACAACCAACAAAATGGGAGAAAATATTCTCAAACTACACATCTGACAAAGGTCTAATATCTA
This sequence comes from Hylobates moloch, assembly GCF_009828535.3. Lineage (NCBI taxonomy): Eukaryota > Metazoa > Chordata > Mammalia > Primates > Hylobatidae > Hylobates > Hylobates moloch. The sequence goes on from NW_026652283.1 coordinate 94,765,200, forward strand.
GAATTGATAAGGAACTCAAATCAACAATCAAAAAACAACCCCATTAAAAAGCAAACAAAAGATATGAATAGACACTTCCCAAAAGAAGACATACAAATAGCCAATAAACATCAAAATATACTCAATATCACTAATCATTAGGGAAATGTAAATCAAAATCACAATGAAATACCATCTCACACCAATCGGAAAGAAACATATTTACAAGAAAAAAAACAAACAACCCCATCAAAAAGTGGGCAAAGGACATGAACAGACACTTCTCAAAAGAAGACATTTATGCAGCCAGAAAACACATGAAGAAATGCTCATCATCACTGGCCATCAAAGAAATGCAAATCAAAACCACAGTGAGATACCATCTCACACCAGTTAGAATGGCCATCATTAAAAAATCAGGAAACAACAGGTGCTGGAGAGGATGTGGAGAAATAGGAACACTTTTACACTGTTGGTGGGACTGTAAACTAGTTCAACCATTGTGGAAGTCAGTGTGGTGATTCCTCAGGGATCTCGAACTAGAAATACCATTTGACCCAGCCATCCCATTACTGGGTATATACCCAAAGGAGTATAAATCATGCTGCTATAAAGACACATGCACACGTATGTTTATTGCGGCACTATTCACAATAGCAAAGACTTGGAACCAACCCAAATGTCCAACAACAATAGTCTGGATTAAGAAAATGTGGCACATATACACCATGGAATACTATGCAGCCATAAAAAATGATGAGCTCGTGTCCTTTGTAGGGACATGGATGAAACTGGAAAACATCATTCTCAGTAAACTATCGCAAGGACAAAAAACCAAACACCGCATGTTCTCACTCATAGGTGGGAATTGAACAATGAGAACTCATGGACACAGGAAGGGGAACATCACATTCCGGGTACTGTTGTGGGGTGGGGGGTGGGGGGGCGGGGACAGCATTAGGAGATATACCTAATGCTAAATGACGAGCTAATGGGTGCAGGAAATCAACATGGCACATGGATACATATGTAACAAACCTGCACATGGATACATATGTAACAAACCTGCACATTGTGCACATGTACCCTAAAACCTAAAGTATAATAAAAAAAAAAAAAGAAAAAAAAAAAGTCGAAAACCACAGATTCTGATGAGGCTGCAGAGAAAAGGGAACACTTGTACACTGTTGGTGGGAATGTAAACTAGTTCAGCCACTATGGAGAGCAGTTTGAAGGCTTCGCAAATAACTTAAAATGGAATACCACTCAACCCTCCAATCCCACTGCTAGGTATATATGCAAAAGAAAATAAATCATTCTACCAATAATATACATTAATGTGTATGTTCATCATAGCACTATTTGCGATAGCAAAGAAATGGAATTATCCTAGATGTCTATCAACAGTGGATTGGATAAAGAAAATGTGGTACATATATACCATGGAATAATAAATACACAGCCATAAATAAAAGAATGAAATTATGTTCTTTGCAACAACATGTATGCAGCTGGAGGCCATTATCCTAAGTGAATTAATGCAGGAACAAAAAACTAAATACCTCATGTTCTCACTTATAAGTGGGAGCCAAATATTTGGTATTCATGAACACAAAGGTGGGAACAACTGACATGGGGACCGCTAGTCAGGGGAGGGAAACAGGAGGGGAAGGATTGGAAAACTAACTGTTGGGTACTATGCTCACTACTTCGGTGACAAGATCATTTATATCCCAAATATAAGGATCACGCAGTATATCAATTTAACAAACCTGCAAATGTATCCCTTGAATCTAAAACAAGTTGACAGTATAAAAATAAATAATTTTAAAAAGACAATACCTCTTCATTACAAAGAAAACAGGGACATATATATTTAAAACACAAAGAAAATTTAAACGTCTACAATCTAACCACTTTTATTATTGTTATACATCCTGAGTGTGTGTTTCCCTCTAATAGTGAATAAATGTTGATGTGTTTAATAAAATTGAGGAGCTGCTAAGCAAATGAGAGGGAGAGAGAGAGAGAGAGGCTAACAGAGAGACTGAGAAATGTTCAAAAAAGACTGAGAGAGACTGAGAAATGTTCAAAACAGACTGAGAGAGACTGAGAAATGTTCAAAACTGTGCCAGAAGATAAGAGGTGAGCAACAAGGCCAGGTAAGATAGATGTTGCCAATAACTCTATGGAATTGGTGGTTAGGGAAAGCTCCTCAGAAAGCAGAGCTTGAGATAACAATTTGGGTGCACAGGATTTACTGAGGGAGTGTCCTTCAGGACAATCCTGTAAGAGGAGAGAAAAGAAGAATTGTACGGGGAAAAGGCTAAACTTACATTAGTCAGGGTTCTATGGAGAAAGAGAACAAATTGTGTGTGAGAGTGTGTGTGTGTGTGTGTGTGCGCGCGTGTATGTATGTGCAGAGAGAGAGAAATAGAATTAGATAAAGTTATATAAAGATATAAAGTTAGCTGTAGATAAATATAAATGTTTATATTTATATCTCTATAAAGACGTTTTTAGACGCTATTGGCTCATGTGACCATGGAGGCTGAGGGGGTCCCATAATCTGCCATCTGCAAACGGGAGATCCTGGAAAGCCAGTGGTATATTTTAAGACCTGAGAGCTGAAAGCCAATGTTATAGATTCCAATCTGAACCTGAAGGCCTGAGAACCAGGAGTGTCAAGGGTAAGAAGAGATCAGTATCTTAGCTCAATAGTCATGGAGAGAGTGGGTTCACCTTTTCTCTGCCTTTTTCTTCTATTTAGGACCTCAAGAGATTAAATAATATCTATGCACATTGGATAGAGTTTTACTCAGTTTACAAACTTAAATATTAATCTGTTCTGGAAACACTCTCACAGAAACATATAGAAATAATGCTTCACCAAATATCTGAGCATCCTAGAACCCAGTCAAGGTGACACATAAAATTAACCATCACACTTATGGTCTCAGGTAAAGTCTTATCCACAGGGGCTCTGGAAAGTAAATCTCAACACAGAGACATTCCCACTTGAGACAAGTGGGTTTGAATTATGCTCCCTGATATCACTTAGTCATTGCCCCAGTTGCCCCTGAGTTGGACAGCAGCACATAACCTCTGGTAGTAAACCGGTTTCCTATGAGCCAAGGGCAATTCTCCCATAGGAGGGCAGCTGTAAGTCATCAGCAGCCAACATTCACAGAGCTGGAGAATAGATGCACCAGTCTGCTTAGGGGATCTGGTGCTATCTCAGATGTATTTCCATAAGAGACGTTGAAATTCCCTCTACTAAGGGCCTCAGAAGTCCCTGATAATGCTCTCAATGCAACCCTGAGGTCAATGAAATGGCATATGGAGCTATGTTGAGCTTAGTACTATAACTCAGATTTCATCTCTCTCTCTCTCTTCATCCTCAAAAGAAATTTATACGGATTCTTCAAGTTCCCCAAATAGCATGCTGCCTACAGCCAAACCCTCTGCTCAGTTTCATGTGAGCTAACTGCACTGGAAACCAGATAAACCATTATTCCTGAAAAACACAACTTGTATCTAGACAGAGTAGAAAAAGTCTTGCTGTGTACCAGCAAAAAATGATTCTGAGATCATCTTGCCTATGACTGGTGATATCTAGGCATCGGAAGAAGGCAGAAGGTACATAGTGGGGTTCTGTCCCTATTTCCATCACAAAATGGATGGAAACCAGAAGCCAATGAAAGAGAAGGACAGCTGTATTGAATACCCTATTAGTAAAGAGTATATTTCCGGTCTGGTCCAATTTTAGTGGCAGCAAAGGCTCTGCCATACTTTTAGAATGAAGCAGAGCCAGCATTCCAAAGACACTATTGCAGCACAAGCCTGAGCTTATCAAGCCTTCACTTCTGTTAGGACTGCTCACCAAAAATAAATGGGCAGTCACAGGTAATGATTCATGGAAATAATCCCTGTACTGGCCAGTCTACAGGAGGGTTTATCACTTCTGTTTGTAGTCAATGCCCTTTTAAGGGAGAGGAGTCAGAGGAGGGTGGGAGAGTAAGATGGAAATAATAGCTTACTTTGATGCCTCAAGCAACCAGGCTTCCCTCAGGTTTTTCATTCCATACTATTCCAATTAATCTGAATCATAGTCTTGGACTTCCTAGTTACTATTAGGGAGGCCAAGAATTATTCCGTGGCAAAAGGACCTGAGCTGGTAAACAACTTTTAATCATTATCAATGCCTCTAATGAGAAAGGCCTTTAAATCCAGGAAGGCAATAATATATACATTAGCTTTGGGATTAAATATGCTGATAGCTTCAGAAAAAAAATACACCAATCTCCAGTGATGTAGCTAATAGCCCCCAACAGGTCTGAAAAACTGGAATTGATAGCCCCAACACTCTCCTGCCAGCAGCTCCTAAACGTGCAGTTACTATAAATATTCCTTGAATGTTCTCCAATTATGGCATTCTTGGCGGCATAGGGCATGACTCTATAATGTAATTGATCTGTCAGTATGGATTATCATCTTCCTGATAAACTGTGCTTGCAGCCTAAAAGTGAAGTTTATGGTCATTCTGGGGGTTCTTCTGAGACAGGACAGTTCCCTTGACCCCTTCACAGGACTCATGAGGAGTGGCTTTCTTATTCAGCCTGCAGTGCTCAAACACCTTGCAGGAGGGAGAGCATATAGGTAAGCAGGTGCAGGAGCCAGGGCGAGTGCCTTTGGGTGCCAACAGGCACAAACCCTATACTGACCTGTGGTAACATCTAGGGGTTGCCTGCAAACCCTGGAGCCCCAGAGGGTGTGTGTTACAGTGTACTCCTTTAGCTTTGCCATCTGTGGATGGCTTAAGTGTTAAACAGCTCAGTGGAGAGTCACTGTGACAGCCTTTTGCACCCACACCCAGGTCCTTGTCTGGTGTCCAGGAGGAATGAGGTAGTACAAACAAATTGGAGGGTGGTGAATGTGGGGGATTTTATTGAGTGATGGAAGTGGCTCTCAGCAGGAAGGGGATCTGGAAGGGGGATGGAGTGGGAAGACAATCATCCCCTGGACTTTGGCCATTCCTCTAAAGTCAAGCTGCTTTTCTCCAATGTCCAGCTGCTGCTTCTCTTCTCTCCTTCTTTGCTGCTCCACTCTGCTCCTCCTCTGCCATTGGAGCTTGGAGTTTTTATGGGTACAAGGTCAGGGGAGTGGCAGGCCAGGGTGGTTTTGGAAAAGGCCACATTCAGGAAAGAAAACAGGAATGCAGGTTCTCATTTAGGGCTGCGGGTCCAGGTTTGAGGGTGGAGCCCTTGCCAGGGACCCTGCCCTTTTCTATCTAGTATTTCCCTGCCTCCTGTCCGTATCACTTCTCTGACAAAAATGCATCTATTTTTTCTAATAATCACATTGATGGGTCTTATCTATGTACGAGGGAAACTAGAATGTAACCATTCATAACTCTGGAAATAATATACAGCTTACCTTGTAAATGTTCTAACATCTCACAAATTGGGGGCTTGCTCTCTTTTTTCAAAAAAAGACAATATTATTTTTCAAGAGATCTTTTGACAAGATCTCCTTAAAAATATTTTAATATTTAAAATTACAAATTGGAAAGTTTATTTTGTTGTGGTGGTTGTATAGTATTATGAGTTTTAGTAAATGTATATAGTTATGTAACCACCATAACAATCAGGATACAGAATGGTTCTCTCAAAGCAAAAAAAAAAATCCCTCATGATACTCAATTGAAGTCACACCCTTCTCTCCACCCCAATCTCTGGCAATTACTGACTCTTTTGACTCTTCCAGATATCATATAAATGGAATCCTACCACATGTAACTTTTTGAGTACAGCTACTTTCAGTTAGCACAATACATTTGAGGTTAATTTATGTTGTGATATACATTACCCTGACAGCTGAATAGTTTTCATTGTATGGATGTATCACTGAGTGTTTAGAATTCACCCACTGAATGAAATATGGGTTATTTTCAGTTTTGGAATTATGAAACATAATGTTATAAACATTCATTTATACAATATGAACTCATGTACTAGTTTTTGCACAAACACAAATATTTATTTCTTTATGGTAAATATCTAAAAGTGGGATTAGTGGATTATATGGTAAATATGTTTTACTTTCAAAAAAATTGTAAAATATTTTTTGTCACTCTCTCATTTTGCATTCTCATCTGAAATGTAGAAAAGTTCCAGTTGTTCTGAATTTTCAACAACTCTCTATTTTTTCAGTTTTCATTTGATTACTTGGTTGCTTCTTTTTTTTTTTTGAATTAATGTGTCAGTATCACATTATAGTTTCAATTTGCAATTTCTAATGATGAACAATGAAGACTATCTTTTCATGTGTTTATTAGCCATCTTCCTATTCTCTTTGTTGAAGTGTCTGTAAAAATGATTGCCTGTTATTTTCATTAGGCTCTATACTTTCTTATTATGGAGTTTTGAGAATTGGTTACATAATATGTCCTTTTTGAGAAAACTGACTTTTTTTTTTTAGCCTTATCTTTTTTTTTATTTTTATTTTTTATTTTATTATTATACTTTAGGTTTTAGGGTACATGTGCACAATGTGCAGGTTACATATGTATCCATGTGCCATGTTGGTTTGCTGCACCCATTAACTCGTCATTTAGCATTACGTATATCTCCTAATGCTGTCCCTCTCCCCTCCCCCCACCCCACAACAGTCCCCGGAGTGTGATGTTCCCCTTCCTGTGTCCATGAGTTCTCATTGTTCAATTCCCACCTATGAGTGAGAACATGCCGTGTTTGGTTTTTTGTCCTTGTGATAGTTTACTGAGAATGATGTTTTCCAGTTCTATCCATGTCCATACAAAGGACATGAACTCATCATTTTTAATGGCTGCATAGTATTCCATGGTGTATATGTGCCACATTTTCTTAATCCAGTCTCTCATTGATGGACATTTGGGTTGGTTCCAAGTCTTTGCTATTGTGAATAGTGCCGCAATAAACATACGTGTGCATGTGTCTTTATAGCAGCATGATTTATAATCCTTTGGCTACATACCCAGTAATGGGATGGCTGGGTCAAATGGTATTTCTAGTTCGAGATCCCTGAGGAATCACCACACTGACTTCCACAATGGTTGAACTAGTTTACAGTCCCACCAACAGTGTAAAACTGTTCCCACATCCTCTCCAGGACCTGTTGTTTCCTGACTTTTTAATGATGGCCATTCTAACTGGTGTGAGATGGTATCTCATTGTGGTTTTGATTTGCATTTCTCTGATGGCCAGTGATGATGAGCATTTTTTCATGTGTTTTTTGGCTGCATAAATGTCTTCTTTTGAGAAATGTCTGTTCATGTCCTTTGCCCACTTTTTGATGGGGTTGTTTGTTTTTTTCTTGTAAATTTGTTTGAGTTCATTGTAGATTCTGGATATTCGCCCTTTGTCAGATGAGTAGGTTGCAAAAATTTTCTCCCATTCTGTAGGTTGCCTGTTCACTCTGATGGTAGTTTCTTTTGCTGTGCAGAAGCTCTTTAGTTTAATTAGATCCCATTTGTCAATTTTGGCTTTTGTTGCCATTGCTTTTGATGTTTTAGACATGAAGTCCTTGCCCATGCCTATGTCCTGAATGGTATTGCCTAGGTTTTCTTCTAGGGTTTTTATGGTTTTAAGTCTAACGTTTAAGTCTTTAATCTATCTTGAATTAATTTTTGTATAAGTGTAAGGAAGGGATCCAGTTTCAGCTTTCTACATATGGCTAGCCAGTTTTCCCAGCACCATTTATTAAATAGGGAATTTTTTCCCCATTTCTTGTTTTTGTCAGGTTTGTCAAATATCAGATAGTTGTAGATATGCAATAAAAAACGAAAAAGGGGATATCACCACCGATTCCACAGAAATACAATCTACCATCAGAGAATACTACAAACACCTCTACACAAATAAACTAGAAAATCCAGAAGAAATAGATAAATTCCTCGACACATACACCCTCCCAAGACTAAACCAGGAAGAAGTTGAATCTCTGAATAGACCAATAACAGGCTCTGAAATTGTGGCAATAATCAATAGCTTACCAACCAAAAAAAGTCCAGGACCTGATGGATTCACAGCCATATTCTACCAGAGGTACAAGGAGGAACTGGGACCATTCCTTCTGAAACTATTCCAATAGATAGGAAAAGAGGGAATCCTCCCTAACACATTTTATGAGGCCAGCATCATCCTGATACCAAAGCCTGGCAGAGACACAACCAAAAAAGAGAATTTCAGACCAATATCCTTGATGAACATTGATGCAAAAATCCTCAGTGAAATACTGGCAAAGCGAATCCAGCAGCACATCAAAAAGCTTATCCACCATGATCGAGTGGGCTTCATCCCTGGGATGCAAGGCTGGTTCAACATTCGCAAATCAGTAAATGTAATCCAGCATATAAACAGAACCAAAGACAAAAACCACATGATTATCTCAATAGATGCAGAAAAGGCCTTTGACAAAATTCAACAACACTTCATGCTAAAAACTCTCAATAAATTAGGTATTGATGGGACGTATCTCAAAATAATAAGAGCTATCTATGACAAACCCACAGCCAATATCACACTGAATGGGCAAAAACTGGAAGCATTCCCTTTGAAAACTGGCACAAGACAGGGATGCCCTCTCTCACCACTCCTATTCAACATAGTGCTGGAAGTTCTGGCCAGGGCAATCAGGCAGGAGAAGGAAATAAAGGGTATTCAATTAGGAAAAGAGGAAGTCAAATTGTCCCTGTTTGCAGATGACATGATTGTATATCTAGAAAACCCCATTGTCTCAGCCCAAAATCTCCTTAAGCTGATAAGCAACTTCAGCAAAGTCTCAGGATACAAAATCAACGTACAAAAATCACAAGCATTCTTGTACACCAATCACAGACAGAGAGCCAAATCATGAGTGAACTCCCATTCACAATTGCTTCAAAGAGAATAAAATACCTAGGAATCCAACTTACAAGGGATGTGAAGGACCTCTTCAAGGAGAACTACAAACCACTGCTCAATGAAATAAAAGAGGATACAAACAAATGGAAGAACATTCCATGCGCATGGGTTGGAAGAATCAATATCATGAAAATGGCCATACTGCCCAAGCTAATTTATAGATTCAATGCCATCCCCATCAAGCTACCAATGACTTTCTTCACAGAATTGGAAAAAACTACTTTCAAGTTCATATGGAATCAAAAAAGAGCCCGCATCATCAAGTCAATCCTAAGCCAAAAGAACAAAGCTGGAGGCATCACGCTACCTGACTTCAAACTATACTACAAGGCTACAGTAACCAAAACAGCATGGTACTGGTACCACAACAGAGACATAGATCAATGGAACAGAACAGAGCCCTCAGAGAAAACTGACTTGTGAGTATTCTCTTTTCATACCTATAATTTGTATTTTTATCCCTTTATCAATTTCTTTCACAGAGCAACTATTTTTTATTTTGACAAGTTCCCATTTATTACTTTTTTATACATTGAGGGGTTTTTTGCATCAGATCTAATTTTTTTTGCCTAACCAAAGATCATAAAGAGTTTTTTCTAAAACTTTTGTACTTTTAGAATTTACATTCAGTCTAGGATCTATTTTGAGTTAATTTTTGCCTAAGATATTAGGGATATATTAGGAATCATTAATTTGTATAAGGACATCTACTTGTTCCAGCACTATTTGTTACAATTTTATCTTTCCTTCATTGATTTTCTTTTACATCTGAGTCAAAAATCAATGAACCATATGTGTGTCAGTCAATATTTAAATTTGATATTCTGTTGTCTTGAGCTATGTGTCTAGCTTTTTACCAATAACATACTGATTTAATTAAAGTAGCATTAAGTATTGATATCAGATAAGGTGAGTCCTCAGACTTTGTTTTTCTCTTACAAAATCATTTTGGCTGTTCTTTTTTTATATTCCATATACGTGTTAGAATCATTTTGTCAATACCTGCAAAAGAAATCCTGCTGAAATTTTTAAAGGGATCGTGTTAAATCTATAAATCAATTTCAGGAGGATTAACACCTTGAGTATATTAAATTTTACAATCCATGAACACATGGTATATTGTATATTCTATTGATTTACCATCTTATTTGATCTTCTCCCTCAGCATTTTGTACTATTCAGCATATAGATCCCATACATATTTTGTGAAGTTTAAAATTATAGGACAAGCTATTATAAATAGTACTTTTTAAAAAACTTGTTTCCACATGTTCATTGCTATTATATAGAAGTATGATTGAATTTTGTGTACTGATTATGTACCTCGTGGCCTTGCTAAATTCCATCATTAGTTCTACAAACTTTTCTGTAGATTCTTTGATCTTTGTTACAAAGAAAATCATGGCTGAAAATAAAGACAGTTTTATTTACTAACTTGCAAATATATTAATTCTTTTTCTTGACTTATTGCTGGCTAGATCTTTCAGTAGCATGTTGAACAGTAGTGGTGAGAGAAGACATTAAGTATGATGCTAAGTGTAATGAAATACGATGTTAGCTTTTTGTAGATGCCCTTTATCAGAATAAGGATGTCCCCTTCTCTTCTTAGTTTGTTGAGAGGTTTTATCATATTAAGAGTGTAACTTTCGTTGAAAGCCTTTTCTAAATCTATTAACATGACTGTGTAGTTATTTTTTAGACAATTTACATAGTTTATTATATTAGTTGTCAAATATTAAACAAAGCTTTTTCACAATAAACCCTACCTGATTGTCCTATATTTTCCCTTCATAAATTGCTGGATTCAATTTGGTATGTTGTTGAAGCCTTTTATATCTGTGTTTACAATAAATATTAGTCTATAGTTTTTTTCTGTATATTTATTTCTCTGGTTTGCTATCAAGGTAGTTCTAGTCTCTTAAAGTGAGTTTTTTTGTTTTCTTCAATTTCCTAGGAGAAATTTTGTAAAACTGATATAGTTTCTTTATAAGATATTGGGTAGAAATTGCTAGTGAAACCACCTTGATCTGTAGTATTCTTTGTTAGGAGATTTTGAACTATGAGCTCATTTACATTAAAATGTATAGCACTACTCAGGTTATCTATTTTGTCATGTATGACTTTCAGTAGGTTGTGTGTTTCAAGGACTTGAGCTAGGTTGTTGACTAACACGGGCGTAGAGTTGTCATTTACAAGGAAATATTATAAGCAACAATTATTTTAAATGTGTTAAAGTTTGTTTAATGACCCAAGATATATCCTATCTTAAATGTTCCATATTCACTTTTGAAAAACATGTTTTGCTCTTCTTGGAGAGAGTATTCTATAAATGTCAATTTGGTTAAGTTTGTTTTTTAGTTTTCACATATTCTGATTTTCTCTCTAGTTTTGTCAATTATTGAGAGAAGCATGTTGAAATCTTCAGTTATGACTGAGGATTTGTCTATTTCTTTTCTCAGGTCAATCAGTTTCTATTTTACATTATTTAAGCTCTGTTGTTAGGTGCATGCACAGTTAAGACTGTTATGTTTCTTCATTAATTAATCCTTTTATCATTAAATATCATCTCCCTTTATCATTGACTAAAAGAGTTTTTACTGTACTATTTATATACAATATTAGAAAATGTAAACTAATCAATAATGACAGAAAATACATCAGTGATTGCTCAGAGATGGGAAGTTAAGAAGGAGATTTAGGGAGGCATTATTTAAAAACATGAGGAAACTTTTGGGAGCTATGAATTTACTCACTGTCCTGATTGTGGTCATGATGTCATGGGTGTATACATACGTTAAATCTAATTAAATATTCAACTCAAACATAACCAATTTATTGTATGTCAATTACACCCCAATAAGTCAGTTTTAAAAGCACTATAATTATTTTAATCAACAGAACAAAAATCATCAGGAGTCAAGCAAAATGTAACTCAGATCACAGGTGTTGTCCAAGCTTTGTTCAAGGGAGAAGTAAAGGAGAGAGAGATGTGCACTGATATAGATGAATGGTGAAGGAGAGACGCAAGGACATGAGCGTGCTCTGGGGTGATGCCTGTTATATGGTCCTTGAAGTGGCTATCCTGACAAGATTGAAAGGAAGTATGAACAATGGGAAGAAAAACTTCAGGAGAAAAGTGCAGTTTTGGAGAAACAGGCACGGGGAAAGAAAAAGTGAGGAAAGTGTCATGAATGCTGGATAATGATAACTAACATTGACAAGTTGAGGATTTGGGGCTTATCTGTGGTTTGTGAGTCCTTCTATCTATTGGGAATTCTGACATGGAAGAACTGAAGACAGTGAGTAATTAAAAGCTTGAGTTTAGGAACCAGACAGAGACAGGTTTCAAAGTTTGCTTGGCATAATAACAGCGCCCAAATCATTGGGTTAATGTGAGGTCTGAGTGAATGCATATAAAGACTGGTGCTCAATACAAACTGACTAGTGTATGCATGCACACATACACTAAAACCCACTGTGTCAGACAGCGGTAGTAACACCAGCAGCTCATACAAGTTGCCTCCTTCCTTGATGTCTAGTTTTAGCTGATGCTAAAAACCTTCACGTGTTTTAGGCACAAAGTCATCCTGAGCTAAGTCTCAGAACTATTTCAAAAGGGGATGGGAGTCAACCACGAGACTTCATACTTACCTTCAACTTCAACCTTTAAAAAATTGTGGTAAAATATACATAATATCAAAATTACCATCTCAACTATCAACTTTTTAGTATACAGCTCAGTAGTGTTAACTACATTCACGTTGTTGTCCAACCAATCTCCAGAACTATTTTCATCTTGCAAAACAAATTTTATACCCATTAAATAACAATTCCCCATTACGCCCTTTCCCGATCCCTTGGAAACTACCATTCTACTTCTTGTCCTTATGAATTTGACTACTTTAAATAACTCATAGAAGTGGAATATAACAGAACTTGTCTTTTTGTGACAGGCTTATTTCACTTAGCATAATGTCCTCAAGGCTTACAGATGTAGTAACATGTGTCAGAATTTCCTTCCTTTTTAAGGCTAGATAATTTTCCATTGTGCACATGAGGGTATTTGTGTGTGTAAATATATATACCACCTTTTTTATACATTTATCTGTCAATGGGCACTTACGTTGCTTTCTCCTTTTGTCTGTTGTAAACAATGCTGCTATGAACATGGCTGTATGGATATCTCTTTGAGACCCTTGTTTTTAGTTCTTTTGGGCATTATACCCAAAAATGGAATTGCTATATAATATAGTGTATTAGTCTGTCCTCGCATTGCTGTAAAGAACTACATGAGACTGGATAATTTATAAGGAAAAACGGTTTAATTGGCTCACAGTTCTGCAGGCAGTACAGGAAGCATAGCGGCTTTTAGGGAGGCCTCAGAATACTTTGAATTACGGCAGAGAACAGAGGGGAATCAGGCATGTCTTACATGGCCAGAGCAGGAGAAAAAGAAAGAGTGGGAAGGTGCCACACACTGAACCACCAGATCTCATGAGAACTCTATTACGAGAACAGCACCCAAGGGGGAAATCCACCTCCATGATCCAATCACCTCCTATAAGGCCCCTCCACCAACACTGGGGATTACCATTTGACATGAGGTTTGGACAGGGACACAAATCAAAACCATATGGTAACTCTATTTTTAATATTTTGATAAACTATTATACTTATTTTTCATAGTGGCTGCCCTGTTTTACATTCCCACCAACAGTGCATAACTGTCGTAATTTCAATTTCTCCACATTCTTGCTAACAAATTACTTACTGATTTTTTTATAGTAGCCATCTTAATGGGTGTGCGATGGTATCTCATTGCTATTTTGATTTGTACCAACTCCAGTTTTCGTTGTAGGATTTTCTCTAAATAACCAAAGCTAATTTTCAAAGAAGTAAAAATAATAATAGTTCTATCTCTCTAGAAATAGGCTAGTCTTTAACATGCTCAAATTAATAAATGTAACACTTTGCATGCATTTGTTTATTTTGGAGTGTGGGGTCATCCATGATTAGGCTGAAATATAAAGTAGTGTCTCTATTTTTAGATCTTTTCTCCTCATAAGTATCTAACACAAGTTTCAGTGATATGTAAGTTGCTAAAGAGATAGCTGTTGAGTCTAAACCTTTCTAATTTCTCCTCAATTTCTCTCCCTCATCTCCCTTTTCTTGCTTATTATTTTTTGACTTTGAAAACATCAGAAAATAAATTTTCAACAATGAAGTAATTTGGGGAGCAAGGACGCTTGATCTGGACTCATTGACTCCAGAGCTCTTTTGTCTAGACTCTTCTGATTAAATCCTAAAGATTTCCCCTTCAGGAGTAACTGAGAACACAGGACAGGCCACCAAGAGAACCATGTTGGCTGTAACCTTATGAGACTCTCACATTATGTGGTCCTTCACATACCAATGAGACCACAGGAATATTGGCTGCTATAAGAAGAAAACTTGCTTCCAGTCCCCACTGTGCTATGTATTCTTTTACAAATCTTTAAACTTATGAACATGTTTCCTGATCTCCTAATTAAGAGAGTTAAACTACATTTTTCTTAGTTTTTGAAAATTCAAGAATTCCATGTCACTTGGTAATTTATATCTCAGTAAGAGATTATCATGCTGAAGTTGCCCAAAATTGGGCCTATTCTAAATGAGATTATGCACATCATTAAAAATAATTACACATCGTATTATATGCCACATCATTTTAGATGATAATATAATACCACAAAAATATAATACTAAGAGATGCTAATAGCAATTTTTTTAATGTTGAACAGCCCCCCATACCCTCCTCACACACATAATGCCTTATCTATTCAAAGTATTTATTCTAAGCATGAATATAGTGGCAATACTAGTGTCATCTTGGATTCTTCTCCATCACACTGCATGGGATCATGGCGGATGACAGACCATATTCTGTCTGATCTAACCTAGTTAAACATATGTGTCCTTTTACATGATGAGTTAAAATAAAGCAGGGCTTTTTCACAGTTTATAGAGCCTCAGGAAAAATCTGTTCCATACCTAGTCCACTTTGTCCACCTGCCATCTCTTCTTTGTGTTAGGGTAACCTTGTCCACTGCAAGTCCCTGCTAGAAGTGCACACTCATTGAACTGCTATTATCTCCAGGTCCTATATTAAACTAAGTGGCAGATAAACGTGAGTAAAACTCTCACCCTGCCTTGACAGAGCTAGTGAACTGACATAAAATATGGATATGCTGTGGACACGATGGGTTTTCTCTTCACCAAATCTGGTTCCTTTTCCTCCTAGGCGTAGAAGAGGATTCCGTTTTAACTTCTCATTTTCAGTTACATGTGGCCATAGGACCAAATGTGTTGAGTGGGAGTGGGTGAAAGCCAGGTGTGCCACTTTCACATCTAGCTCATAAAAATCTCCTGCATTAACATGTAGCTTATTTCTTTTATTCCATCTACCTACTGAATGCTAAGGCCCAGGGTGATCTTGGAATCTGCATGTTAAAGATGGCAGAATGACCATGAGAAGCGAAGCTCACCTCCCCTGGCCATTCCCCTTGCTTCCCATTGCCAGCTGAATTTAACATGAGCAAGAAATAAACACCTATAATATTAAGTCATCAAGATTTTAGGGTTTGTCTCTGAGAGCAACTTCCTTTAAATGTTATCAGCTTACATAAAATAATTTTAATATTGACCAATGAAATAGCTGCAATAAAAATCCAAAGTGCTATTTGAAGAACAGGAATTAAATAGCTTAGTATAGTGGCAGTTTAATTTTTAATTTCCTAGTTTTCTTCCTCCTATTGAGTTCAGAACACAATACCCCAAGTGTGGCACCTTGGCATGCTGAGTACTTTGAACTGAAGAACATAAGAAGGATCACAGCAGCAAGAGTATCTTTATCCCCTTCCTGCTCTTCTGTCTCCCATCCCTCTTTCTCCCCTGAAGCAAATCATACAAACTAGCCTGCTGGAACTACAGGGCAGGTAGTTGGGGTAATCCTAGAGTCATTTGGAGCCTCTCATCTGGATACCACGTTCACCTGGCACAAAAAAACTGAAGATTATTCACAGCCTGCCTAAGGCAGGTCTACATGTGCAAGGAAGTGGCTATACTTTGGAATTTGTTTTCTTCTAAGTAGCAGTGGACATTTGCAAAGGCAATAATACTGCAGGGAGTTCTAGGATGTCAAAGCAGACCAGAGGTAGCCATTAGACAGTTGAACTGCCTCTCTGTAAATGCAGCTATCTTCCTGAGTCTTTAAGGCATCAATAAAAAAATTACAATAAATCTGAAGTTCTCATGAATGAAAAGTAAATCTCCTCAATAACAAGCTAAAAACTTCTGGTGCTAGAACTTAGACTTAGCTCTACCTGACTTTAAAACCCATGTTCTTTCCAGTATTCTTCATTTTAAGCATCCCCCCGTCCTCCAATTTTGTTGTTGTTGTTTTTGTTTATTCTTATGCTGGGGCAAAAAAAAAAAAGAGAGATGAGATGAATGAGATGAGATGAATGAGATGAGATGAGAGAAAATGAGAAGAGAAAGAAAGAAAGAGAAGAGAAGAGAAGAGAATAGAATAGGCGAGGAGAGAAAAGAGACACTGGTATATTCTGGAATAAACTGTATCTGATACTAGTTCATGACAGTCATTGTCATTCTTCCCCTACTCAGGTGGAAAGACCAAACAGAAAAATCACCAAACATGTGAAAAGATTAGTGTGAACGATGAGATTTTTCTCTGAAAGAGTCATCATTTAATTTCACTGTCGCAAAGGGAGTCCTCGACTTTGGGAGTAGTCAGTGAGGTAACTTGTTTGTTCACAGGAAATAGTGGAGGCAGAGGAGAGGGAAGCAGGTATAAACTGGCATTCAGGTTACATCATTAACTGACTAGCCTTGGACAAATGATTTAATTTAATTGAGCCTCAGTTTTATCAAATTAAAAAGGAGAATAATAACACTTGGTATTATTTTTAGTTTTTGCTAATGCAAACAAAAATTGACAGTTGGTGGAAGCATATTACTAATTTACAGAATTAACAAAGGAACATGGGAATCAAGACAACAACATTGTGGGCAAGTTAGTAGGAACACTATAGCCTCATCTAGGATTTCCACAAAGCAAATAAGTTGAACAATATTCAGTAATCTTAAAGCTCAGGTCAAGATTTATCTACTCAGGATTAACTCTAAGTGGCCTGATTGTTTCACATTTCTACCCTGGCTAGGGTATCTTAACTTACTGTGTAACTGGACACTATCAGATGGGAAAAAGGTAATTTTCTAAAAGAACATCAAGGTGATATTGCCAAAAAGTAGTTGAATGGAAGTTTAGTGGACCAAAATAAAAAGTGTCTAACATTATGTCCTCATAAGGTTGTTATGGGGATTAAATTAGAGGCTGTCAGTAGAGCACTTAATAAATGAAGGCTAAAATCAGACAGGGGAAGGATAAGGGTTTTATGGTCTGATAAATTAGAGGACTTGGCCATCCTGACTTTGTAAAGCAGAAACATGACCCATCCTGTTTTGTTATCAATTAAGAAACTTCTGAGGGACCAGAGTCAATTTAAGAGTCATTTCAGTCATTTTCCTCAAACTAGCCTGAAGAAAATCAAAATAATCTGCTTTAGAGCTCTTTATTCTTTATCCTTTTCTTCTAACCTTTATTTAGAAAAAAAAAAAAAAAAAACTTTCCCTCTGGCCCTTCTTCTTCCATTGTCTTATTTTAATGTCCTTTGATTTTTTTTTTTTTTAAATTGGCAGATGACACTTCTAACTATGGTTGTATCCTTGGAAACTACAGAAAATTGGCTATTTTGGGCTAATCTGCTATTGTGAATTTTCATGACAACAGCCAAGGGTATATTTTAACTACTGTTTTTACTCTAATTCAATTGGAAAATAAAAAATGTTTAAAGCCAAACAGCCCTTAGATACTCTAACACTGTTTCTGTTTCTTTATATGCCTCAGTGGTAGGTATAATAGGAGCCAAGAGACAGTCAATACATATGCAGCTTGCCTTCCTGGGTTTACTGCAAAAGGATGTCTACATTATGTGGTAAGACTAAGGTGGTTTATGGCCCATAATATGTTCAGATCCCATGTAGGTGGCTCATGACCATTGATCTCAGACTTGCCCTGGCCAGTCACCTTTCTTTGGGGGACGTAGATAAGGAAAAGCAAAAGCATGTCTTCTCAAGGCTTAAGTTTGAAGTCAGTACTATCAATTTCTTCCAGGCAGGAAATATGTAGCTCTTGCCAAACACAAGGTGAAACCCACCCTTCTAGATCTAAGACTGCACCATGACCTAGATTTCAGAGCTGAAGACCTCATACGCGCCCAGGGCTCACATTTATGCTACAGTGCAAAGCAGAGGGACAAATAGCCATAAACCCTTATTAATTTTTCTTCACATTTCCACCTGGCCAGAAGGGAAACTGGATTTGACTACACTAGTCTGAAAAAGACGAAAGAAATATAGTTACTTTCTTACTGTGAACATACATAATTATTGCTTCCTAGCCAATACTTCAAGATAAGTTTCAGGCAGGGTCCTCCCATCCATGATGTAAGTTTCAGGAAATGCAGACATCTCCTTCACCACCCCCTAGGACATGATATGTGGACTCATGCTCTAAACCTGGTATGTTGAGTGCTGTAACCTGTGCCCCTGCATTTCTAGAGTAGGATGTAAAAGCACAGGTTGAGTTACAGATTAGTCACCTAGACTGCTATATGATTGAAAGCCAAATAAATGGCAAGGCAGCAATTATCCATGATTGGCAGAACTCAGTAGCACATGTAGTCAATGTCCACAATTCCTGTGGTGGTTCTGTCCCTGGTACATATCTCCAAGGGTATGTGCCCCAGCATGGCTTACTAAAGAGAGTGTTCCAATAGGGAGATGGTGATAGTGCTTTGCCACCAGAACTTTCGTCTTTAGACTGCTTCACCAGCCTTCTCACTGATCCTGAAAGGAGAAGGAGTAAAGACCATGACTGGCACAAGCACATGTAGGAACACTGCAGTCCCACTACAGCCAGTACCTCACCCCAGCCAATGTTTATGCACCTGGCCACACTTCCACAGCTGCTGGCATGCATGAATGAGCATGGATCTCACTGCCACCACCCATCAAAGTGTTATGGCCAGTGGACCAGGAACAACACAGCCCCTTTAGTACAGCATGTTCCTAACCTAAAGGGGCCAGAGAACAAAGCCTGGGGCCCAGTACCAGCACCCTAGAGCTACAGCACATAGCCCAGGATTTCTGAGCTGAGCCTTGGCCCCCTAAAATCATCCAGAAACAAAGCCACTTGACCAAACCCACCTTACACCACAATCAAACCCCCAAGAGCATCAAAGAAGAGCAAAAAAAAAAAAAATCCATCCAAAGGATAGCAACTTCAAAGACTGCAGGAACATTATCCCATACAGATGAGAAAGAACCAGTTTAAGAACTCTACGAATGCAAAAAGCCATAGTGTCATCTCACCTCCAAATGACTGCACCAGTTTTCCAGCAATGGTTTTTAACCTGGATTAAATGGATGAAATGGCAGAAATAGAATTCAAAATATGGAAAGGAATAAAGATGATCGAGATTCGGGAGAAAGTCAAAACCAATCCAAGGAATCTAATAAATACAATATAATGATACAGAAGATGAAAACAAAATTGTCATGTTAAGAAGGATCCAAACTGATCTGATAGAGCTAAAATTCTTACCTCAAGAATTTCATAATATAATTGCTAGTATTAACAGCTGAATTGACCAAGCTGAGGAAAGAATCTCAGAGCTTGAGGACCAGTTCTCTGAAATAACTCAGTCAGAAAAAAATAAAGAAAATCAATTTAAAAGAATGAGCAAAGCCTCTGAAAAATATAAGATTATGTAAACAGACCAAATCTATGTCTTATTTGTATCTGTGAAAGAGAGTAGGGAGAAAGCAAGCAACTTGGAAAACATATTTGAAAATATAGTTCATGAAACTTTCCCCAATCTCGCTAGAGGGACGACATTCAAATTCAAGATGAAGAGAACCCCTGTGAGATACTATATAAAATGACCATCCCCAAGATACATAGGCATCAGATTATCCAAGGTTGAAATGGAAAAAAAAATTGTTAAAGGCAGGTAGAAAGAAGGAGCAGGTCACCTATAAAAAGAACCCCATCAGGCTAACAGTAGAACTTTCAGCACAAATCCTACAAGCCAGAAGAGAGTGGAAGCCTGTGTTCAGCATTATTAAAGAAAAGAAATTCAAACTAAAAATCTTATATCCAAACAAACTAAGCTTCATAAGTGAAGGAGAAATAAAATCCTTTTCAGACGAGCAAATGCTAAGGGAATTTGTTACCATCATGCCTACCTGATAAGATATCCTTAAGGGAGTGTTAAATATGGAAAGGAAAGACTGTAACCAGCCACCACAAAAAAATAAACACAGAAGAATATAGACTACTGACACTCTTAAGCAATCACACAATAAAGCCTGCATAGTAACCAGCTAACAACATGATGGCAGGATCAAGTCTGCTCATATCGATACTAACCTTGAATGAAAATGGGCCAAATGTCCCAGTTATAAAGCACAGTGGCAAGCTGAATAAAAAAGCAAGACCCAAGGTTTTGCTGTCTTCAAGACACCCATCTCAAATGCAGTGATACCCATAGGCTCAAACTAAAGAGATGGAGAAAAATCTACCAAGCAAATGGAAAACAGAAATAAGCAGGGGTTGATATTCTAATTTCAGACAAAACAGACATAAAAAAATGATCAAAAAAGACAAAGAAGGGAATATAATGGTGAAGTGTTCAGTTCCATAAGAAGACTGAACTATCCTAAATATATATACATCCAATACGGGAGCACCCATATTCATAAAGCAAGTTCTTAGACACCTATGAAGAGACTTAGATAATCACACAATAACACTGGGAGACTTAAATGCCCCACTGAAAGTATAAGCTAGATCATCTTATCTATCTATCACAAAGCAAACCAAGATATTTGGGCCCTGAACTCAATAATTGACCAAATAGACCTAACACATATCTACAGAATTATCCACCCAAAAACCACAGAATATACATTCTTCTCATTACCACATGCTATGTACTCTAAAATCAACCACACAACTGGCCATAAAGCAATCCTAAAACAAGCTCAAAAAAAGCCAAAATTATAACAACAACACTCTTGGCTCACAGTGCAATAAAAATTGAAATCAATACTAAGAAAATGATTTAAAATCATACAACTACATGAAAATTAAACAACTTGCTACTGAGTGACTTTTGGGTAAACAATAAAATTAAGGCAGAAATCAAGAAATTATTTGAAACTAACGAGACCAAAGATACAATATACCAGAATGTCTAGGACACAGCTAAAGCAATGTTAAGTGAGGAAGTTTATAGTGCTAAACACCCACAACAAAAAGTTAGAAAGATCTCAAATTAACAACCTAACAGTCCACCTAGAGGAACCAGTGAAACAATAGCAAACAAATCCCAAAGTTACCAGAAGACAATAAATAACCAAAATCAGAGCTGAACTCAAGGAAATTATGATCTGAAAAAGCAAATACAAAAGATCAATGAATCAAGGAAATGGTTCCTTGAAAGAATGAGTAAGATAGATAGAACACTAGCTAACCTAATAAAGAAAAAAAAGAGAGAAGATCCAAATAAACACAATTAGCAATGACCAAGGATATTACCACTGACCCCACAGAAATACAAGAAACCCTCAGAGACAACTATGAACAACTCTCTGCACACAAGTGAGAAAACCTAGAAGAAAAGGATAAATTCCTGGAAATATACAACTTCCCAAGATTGAAACAGGAAGAAATTCAATCCCTGAACAGAACATTAACAAGCTCCAAAATTGAATCAGTAATAAAAAGCCTACCAACCAGGGGAATTCACTGCCGATTTTTACCAGATGTACAAAGAATAGCTGGTACCATTCCTACTGAAATTATTTTTTAAAAACTAGGAGGAGGGAATTCTCCCTACCTCATTCTATGGGACCAGCATCATCCTGATACCTAAACCTGGCAGAGACACAACAACAACAACAACAAAAAAAACTTGAAGCCAATATATTTGATGAACACATATGCAAAAATCCCCAATAAAGTACTAGCAAACAAAATCCAGCATCATATCAAAAAGCTAATCAACTACAATCAAGCAGGCAGGATGCAAGTTTGGTTCAACATATGGAAATCAATAAACATAAACAGAACTAAAAACAAAAACCACATGATTATCTTAATAGATGTAGATAAAATTCAACATCTCTTCATGTTAAAAATCCTCAACAAACTAGACACTGAAGGAACATACTTCAAAATAACATGCCATCTATGACAAACACACAGCAAACGTCATATTGAATGGGCAAAAGCTGGAAGCAATCCTCTTGAAAACGAGTACAAGGCAAGAATTCGCACTCTCACCACTCCTATTCAAAATAGCACTAGAGGTCTTAGCCAGACCAATCAGGCAAGAAAAAGAAATAAATGGCATATAAATAGAAAGAGAGGAAGTCAAACTATCTGTTTGCAGATGATATGATTCTATGCCTAGAAATCACCATCGTCTCTACCTAAAGGCTGCCTGTTCTGATAAACAACTTCGGCAAAGTTTCAGGATACAAAATCAATGTGCAAAAATCAATAGCATTTATACACATCAATAACATCCAAGCTGAAGGCCAGATCAAAATACAATCCCATTCATAATAGTCACAAGAAGAATAAATTATCTGGGAATACAGCTAACTGGAGGGGTGAAAGATCTCTAAAATGAGAATTACAAAACACTGCTGAAAGAAATCAGAGATGACACAAACACCCCATGCTCATATTTAGGGAGAATCGATATTGGTAAAATGGCTATACTGCCCCAAGAAATTTATACATTTAATGCTATGCCTATCAAACTACCAGTAACATTCTTCACAGAATTAGAAACAATTTTTTTTAATTCATATGGAATGAAAAAAGAGCTTGAATAGCCAAGGCAGTTATAAGCAAAAAGAACAAAGCTGAAGGCATCACACTGCCTGACTTCAAACTATACTACATGGCTACAATAATCAAAACAGCATAGTACTGGTACAAAAACAGACACATAGACTAATGGAACAAAAATAATGTGACACACCTACAACCATCTGATCTTCTACAAAGTTAACAAAAACAAGCAGTGGGGAAAGGACTCTCTGTTCACTAACTGGTGCTGGGATAACTGGCTAGCCATATGCAGAAAACTGAAACTGGACCCCTTTCTTATACTATTTACAAAAACCAACTCTAGAAGGATTACATAATTAAATGGAAAACCTAAAAATATAAAAACCCTGGAAGATAATCTAGAAAATACCATTCTGGACATAGGCCCTGGAAAAGTTTTCATGACAAAGATGCCAGAAGCGATTGCAACAAAAACAAAAATTGACAAGCGCTACCTAATTAAACTATTAATAACGAGCTTCTGCACAGAAAAAGAAACTATCAACAGAGTAAGCAACCTACAGAATAAGAGAAAATATTTGAAAACTGCATCTGACAAAGGTGTAATATCCAGAATCTATAAGGAACTTAATAAGTAAAAAAGAAACAACCCCATTAAAAAGTAGACAAAGGACATGAACAGACACTTTTCAAAAGAAGATGCAAGCACACCCAACAAGCATATTAAAAAATGTTCAACATCACTAATCATTAGAGAAATACAAATAAAACCACAATGAGACACCATCTCACACTAGTCAGAATGGCTGTTATTAAAAAGTCAAAAAATAACAGATACAGGTGAGGTTGTAGAGAAAAGGGAATGTTTATACACTGCTAGTGTGAATGTAAATTAATTCAACCATTATGGAAAGCAGATTGGGGATTCCTCAAAGAACTTAAAACAATTACCACTTGACCCAGCAATCCCATTATTGAGTATAATCGAAAGGAATATAAATTGCTCTACCAAAAAGACATGTGCACGCATGCATTCATTGCAGTACTGTTCACAATAGCAGAGACATGGAATCAACCTAACTGCCCATCAGTGGTAGACTGGATAAAGAAAATGTGGTATATGTACACCGTGGAATACTATGCAACCATAAAAAAGAACAAGATCATGTCTTTTGCAGCAACATGGTTGGAGCTGGAGGCCATTATCCTAAGCAAATTAATGCAGGAACAGAAAACCAAATACCACATGTTCTAACTTATTAGTGGGATGTAAACATCGCATACACGTGGTCACAAAGAAGGGCACAATAGACACCAGAGCCTACTTGAGGGTGGAGAGTAGAAGGAGGGGGGAAGATAAAAAAAACTACCCATTGGGTACTGTGTTACTACCTAAGTGAAAAAATAATCTGTACACCAACCCCTGGACAATTTACCTGTATAACAAACCTGCACATTTACTTCTGAACCTAAAATTTGAAGAGAAAGAGAGAATGGAAGGTGATGCAGAGAACAACTAATTATTTCATAAGTTTTGTTTTACTATTTGGATACTAAATGTTTTATACATACATCTCACAGGAATATATGGTTATGGCTAATTAAAAATGGAGTTCTACATGACAGAATGGATGAGCAGTCTACTAAAATTCTGCTTGACATTTATAGCCCTCAAAATTTTGTGCTTAGCACAGGCAATATATAAGCCTTCACGATAGGACCCTTTTACACTTGAGTTACTTCCCAGATTCAGAACCTTTTTAACTAAGAGAAAGCTGGATACCCGAGGGAGGACTCTGCAATAACATCACAGGTACTTATCATAGATCTTCCTTCCAGCATTCCCCAGATGGCTGTGTGGCCATTTACCCAGCTAAGTGGGAATTGGGTAAAGAGATGTATTTGGACATTTGGAGGTTAAAGTTGAATTTAAATGAAAGCTAATCCCTAGGGACGTAGAATGTCATTGTGATGTACAGAAAATAATAAAGTCTTTGTAGAGGTCAAATATTCAATAGATTGTGACTCCAGTCTATCTCACAGTCCAAGTTGGTTCTTGAACCTATATCACGTATATTTCCTCAATTCCCAAGTATATTTTAGACTATCCTCAGCAACAGGCGTAATCAAAATTGTAATCTGACCCATGGAGCAAGGTTTATTTTCGTAGAAAGGTGAAGGAAAGGATCTAGAACTCCCTTTATATACCAAAATTCTGAACCAAAAGCACAATGGCATCCCTGGGGAAGTCTCAGAACCATTCAGGACTCAAGACATGCAATGTGTTGATTCTTCTCACATTTCTATTTAACTCGCCAATTCAGCTAATACAGAAGATGAAGATCCTTGAGAATAACAATGAACGGTAATTTGTTTAATTAAGTAATGAATCCATTTGAAGCTGTTTTGCTAGATGTGGTCTGCTTGCTGGAAGAGATTAATTAATCTGCAATAGTCGGTATGCTGCTATTTATTTATCTAACAACTGTTTTTTCTTATCTTAAAAAGAAGAGTTACCAGAACCCATTGTTTTCACCTAGCAGAAATAACTATACAGCTTTGCCCTTCATAATTAGCATACTTCAGTGTTCTGTATCACAATTTGGCTTGCAAGAACCTTGAACTTCTATCTCAGAATATACCATACTGATTCATCATATTAGTGGATCTACGGAGCTGAAAATAGCAAATACAAAGAATGCCTTAGAAACACTTGCAAGATAGTGGTTAGGAGGTGAATCCCTTGCAAATATGGACATCAATTTTAAGGTAACCAGTAATCTTGAGCATGTTGGCATATACTTTAAGTGAAAGACAGATTCCTAAATCTTTCATTTCCTATTACTGAGGAAGATGCCAAGTGGACTTTTGGGATTTTACAGGCAACCTATACCATATTTAAGTATGCTTTTCCAATCTATTTAATGGATTATCAAAAATGTTTTGATCTTTGAGTGAGTTCAAGAGTAAAGGAAGTTATTTAGCTGGTCCAGGTTGCAATGTTAGAAGTTCTGCCACTTGGTTCTCACAACCCAGCTGACTCCATGATGCTTGAAATCTGTGGCAGTGGGATACTGCCTGGAGCCTGTGACAATCCTGATAGAAAAAAAAAAAAAAAACCATGATTCTTAGGATTTATGGATTAAAATCCTGTGCAAGGAAAAAAAGCCTGTGCACTGTTTACAAAGTAACTATTATTTTGAAGAATACTCTTGCTTCGTTTTCTTTCTTAGTTGATGCTAATCCATGTGCCCATTCAAACTGAGCTAGACATCATGAATTGTGTATTATCTAGAAACTCCAAACAGTGAAGTCAGATGCACACAGCAGCACACCTTTATCAAAAGGAAGAGGTGTATATGAGACTGGGCCCAAGCAGTTCCTAAAGCATAAGAAAGTTACATGAGCAGATGGCTCACACACACAGCATGTCTTCTCTTGGCACACGATCTCCCCTCTATCAACCCACACTTTTGATCTCACGGAGAGTCCCTTCTGACTACAGTAACTGTAATCTATCATAAACAGGGACATTTTTGAGCTAAAAAGTAGGCCAGGAAAACAGGCCTAAAATGGGACTGTCCTAGCCAAATCATTAGGCATTTTCACCCTACCTATAACTCAGTACTTTCCAACTAGGAGTGATTCTTACCCATCCGTTAAAACATTTGACAGTATCTGGAGACATTTTTGGTTGTGACAAATTGGAGAGGTTATGCTATGGGCATCTAGTGGGTAAAGGTCTGGGATGCTACCAAACATTCTATAATGTACAAAAACAGCTCCCCCAAAGCAAAGAATTATTAAACTTAAAATATCAACAGTGCTGAGATTGAGAAACCTTTTTATAACTACTTGGTTTAAAAGAGAAAAAAATCAATTTATAAAAAATTTTGCATGATAAGCTAACAGCAGGTAAAAGTGTACAGCTTGACCATTGCAACCACAGTCAGAGATGGATTGGATGTGAAAGAGTTTAGAATAGGGAGATATCCCCAGTAGGTATAAGTTTAAGTGTTACAACTCATTTCCTATTTGGATTAGAAGACAAGATATGCTGAAGTAATGATGCACATAGACATGATTACAAGCTCATGTCCTTGGAAGGAACAAGTTTGGAAGACTGATGACAAGGAGATTTGGGGAAAATATATGTGAATGTACCACTTTAAATGGACCTCAGGATCTCATTGCAGAAGAGGTTGGATCCCATTGCAGAAGAGGCTGTTAAATAACAAGGTGGTCTTCTCTGAGTCTGTCAACTGGCTTCCTCTCCCCAGTTCCCCAGTGAGATTCTTAAAATGTGGCCATAGTAACTGAGCTGGTGATTGTAAATAGGCTTTTTTAAAAGGTTGTTCTTTAGTTCTACTATACTTCCTGAAGAAAAAAAAAAAGGTTGGTTTAATTTTTGTTTTTGCTTTGCTAATTCTCATCTGAATCCCGCCCTTGCTCAGTGGTAATTCACTAAGAGTAGTGACCTACCAGGAGCCCCAAACATGGTAACAGATTCTAAAAATGATCAGTTCATCTTCTGGTGGCAAAGTGATTACATTGGATCCTTTCAATTATGGAAGAGCCAGTAATTTGTCCTCATTCTAAATGACACTTGTATTGGACTCAAATTCTCTTTACTTGCTAAACATATTTCTGTTAATGTCATACAAATCCTTATAACATTAATATGGTAGCATGCACAATGATGCTTTCCATCAAAAAACTTATAATACAATGGATATTTAAAAAACTAATGCCAGTGGGTTTTTTCTTCATGTACCTCCTCTTCTAGAAGTAGCTTGCCTCACGGAATGGTACAGTGGCCTATTGAAAAGTCACTTGTAACACCAGCTGGGAAAAAACACCTTGTAAATTCAGGGTACTGCTACAGAGGAAATGATATTTGGAACTAAAAATAAACATATGGTGATTTTTTATAATGCCAGAATAAACAAGTCTGAGTCAGGAAGTTCAAGAAGAAATGGAAGTTTGAAACATTATGTCTAACATTATATTATTTTTGCAGATCTGTTTTACACAAACCAATCTCTTGCTCACATATTATATGTTGGTTCTTTCTTATATGTACCATATATAATGTATCCTATACCATTCTATAAATGACTTTATATTAGGCAGTATATTTTATTTCTCTTTGATTTACCAGTGTTTAGTAGAATATGAGAGACACTGTGTAAATATGTATTTAATAAATGCATGAATAAGGGAACAACTAAGTCAATAAATAATAAATGAAGCCAAGTCAGATAGGCCTATTTTTTCAAGTGACCTCATAGGAAATTTGCCTTCATTTGCAAACGTTCTTTACAAAGCCAGGCATAACTTAATGCTAGAAGCATTATTAAGTAAAGGATATAGTCACTTGCTTTCATTGATTTTACTATCCACTTTTAGAGAAAAAAATTAAAAAAAGAAATTGCTGCTAAGGCTTTTATCACATCACCTTCCACTGTGATTTGTTGTTGGATAAAAATCTAAGTTATTTTGGTACAATCAGAATGCCAATAATTGTATAACTACATGATTCTAGTACAATTAAAATGCACTGTTTTATCCATCTATCTGTCATCTGTCTATCTATCTATCTATCTATCTATCTATCTATCTATCTATCTATCTATCTAATCTTTGGCAGCAACCAGCACAAACATGCAGTAAGCACATGTCACTACCAAACACATTCTTCTGTGACACTTGAGGCACTATCTACTCCATGGCCTCTCTGCCTTCGAGGAATCTTTTTGCCACTATAACTGGACTTTGCTGGCAAATCAAAATAGGAGAAGTGACTCTATGTAGGCTTTAGTTTAGCAGAGTTTTAAATTTCTTAAAAAGACAAAACTTGGACATCCCCCTGCTTCAAAATTGTTTTCAATGAGATGCTTTCAACATACATTTGAAGTGGGATCAAATTTTAAAGGATCTCTCTGAAAGAACAGAAATCCTTCAGTGATCATAGTAAAAGATGGAAGAATCAGACACAGAGGTATCAAAAAAAACAAGGTACATGATAAACCACCCCCAAAACTTAGTGGCTTAAATACATAACCCTTTATTTAGCTCATATTTCTGCAGGTCAGCAACTTGGGCTCAGTTCATCTATGTGGTTCTTCTAGTCTTGGTTGGACTCAGTCATGCATATGCAACCAGCCTATACAGTTGGTTGACTAATTACTAGCTGCTCTAGGATGCCCTGTCTTGGAAAGTCCTGCAGCAGACTATCCCATACTCATTTACATGGCAACTGGAAAGAGCTCCAAGAAGAGGGATCTCAAGCACGCGAGCCCTCCTGAGGCCTGGGTTTGCAACTGTCACATCATTTTGCTGTGTTGTATCTATCAAAGCAAGTCTTACGTTCAGTACAGATTCAAGAGGTGGAGAAATAGATTTCATCTCTTGATGGGAGAAGCTGCAAAGTCATTAGCAAAGGACATGGCTGCAAGCAGGGGTGGGGGATTGTGGTCTTTTGCAACCTACTACCCTAGAGTTCAGAGAAAGCTGACTAATTTACACAGCATAGCTGTCAATAAATGACTAATAACATATACAGCTTGTCATCTTAATGAATTAGTGGACAGAATCTGGAATTTACAGTAAGAAGATTCATGTGTCACCACATGTTTGACCTAAGACAAATTGCTTAACCTCCCAGAGCTTTCATGTCCTCATGAAATTTAAGTGAGGATAATATTTAGTTCACATGATCACTATGAAGATAAGTGAGTCACCTGTGAGTTAATTTATGAGAAAGTATGTTAAAGTCTGTAAAACATCAAGTAAAATATTAGCAAAAGCAGTAAATTGTAGGAGTTGAGAGCATTGGCCCTGGAGCCAGACTGTCTAGGTTAGAATGCAGTGCCTACCACTGATTAGTTTCTTAACCTTGGGTGAGTTCTTATACTTTCTATGACTTATTTTCACTTGCATAAATTATAAGCATTATGATTTTTATGGTTATAATCAGGGAGGCACTCTGCCAAAATTTGAGGACAAAAATTTCTAGAACCTGGTATAATACTGTACATTCAGGCCTATGTTTATTGTAAATAAAGGGCATTATGTAGATTTAGGCAAGTCATTTAAACTTTCTGTTTCTTCATGTGTTAAATAAGAATGTTTCAACTTGGCTACTCACTGAAGCACAGTGAGAAGTAATTAACACATGATAGTTACAAATATTGAGTGCTGAGAACTTCCTCCTTTTGATAAATTTAGGTCTAGAAAGACTATTCACAGGAACATAGGCTACTCTAGGACCACTGTTGGCCACCAAATTAAGAAGCTCAAGTCCTGAAAATTTCTCATTTTAATGGTACAACCTTAGTCTGAACAGATCCTCACCATTTTAGTAAAGGCAGTAAGCATTATTAGCCCATTTTATGTATGATCAAACTGAGGATCCCAGAATTAAAGTAAATTGCACAAGATCACATAACTAATTAATGACATTAGTGATTCCAGATATAGCCACTCAGCTTCACAGCCAAGGTTTCTGCAACTATAAAACATGTGTTCATTTTATTTATTATTTACTTATTAATCCCTTTATTTAATAATTGTTGAAGAATTGTATTAGCATGGGAAAAGTATGTTCATGTTGTACAGACTTGAATCTTACCATTATTTCATTCGTATATATGCCCATACACATTCATGTAATGTTTCTTCATCTATTTATTCAGGATATATATATTGACCCCATATGATGTTCCCATGAACGAGACTGAACCTACTAACTGTTTAATGTCAGGTAAATTCCTTACTATCTCTGGCTTTGTAAAATGATATGATAATCACTACTCGGATTAATAGAGCTAACAGATACCAACCATTTAGCACAGTTTACTATACACAGTAGAAACTTGACAAATTGTTTTGTAGAAGATGTTAGAGTGGTCTTTACTTATTCCACAAACATGTATGAGCAAAGAGCTGCCAATATATTCCCTGCCAGCACACAGTCCTGATGCTGGCTTCATGGCAGAATGAAGTGAGTACAATTAGTCTCTCTTGTGGTCAAGCTAAAACCTGAATTGGAAGGATAGGGTGAATTAAAAAATATATATATATCTATATATATGGCCCGGGACTTCTGATCATACTGAGGCAGAGAGAAGCTCAAAAGTTGAAACAGAGCGAAGCTTATTGTTATATTGAGAGTCAAATGTATTACTTCAGATGCAGTCTGAATTTCTATCTTTTAGTAACTCTTCTCTAACGGTTTTGATTATTAGAGTACCTTAGTATTCTACTTTCTTTTATTTAACCGATTTCAATATAGATGACTTGATCTTCCAACCATAAAGGCTGACTACAACTGAAACATTATCAGTGCCTCTATCTTACCAACTCTCCTTCCCCAAATCCAACTGCACAGTCCAGCCCATAGATCCCACTTCTGCCTTGTCTCATACTTCCAGCTTCTCTTCTCCACCTTCATTGCAATAACCTAATCAAAACCCTCACCGCCTCTGCCTGGACTTGTGCACTATAAACATATCATCCTCCTGTCTCCAGCAACTCCCCTGCACCTCCACACCATCCTTTATGTTAGCCCTCATCTTTCTTCAAACCCGGGTTATAAATTCTCCATTATCTTCTGTTTTCCTGGCAGGCTTCCTGTAATTTTAATCAAAATGTCCCCAGTGGTAGGAAAGGAATTATGGTTAGCATTTCTCAGGCTAAAACTTGAATTAGCTTACAACAGTTGCAACGGTACTTTGACATTTCACACATACTGTAATAAAAAAATTTAATTGTATTTTTCTACAAATTATCATTTTTCATTTGAAAGTAATGTTTTAAATTGCTTATCATGACATAAAATTGCTTCTTCAAGAGAATGTGCCAGGTATGTACCATGGTTTTGCAAATTATCTGGCATATTGCTGGTGGTCCAGATTGAGAGGCACAGACCCACAGCTCTAACTCTTTATTACAAAACTCTCTATGAAGCAGACCCAGCTTCCATATCACTGTCAAACCACTTCAAATCATCCACCTGTCCATCTTCTTTCATCTATGTGCCCTGAGCGTACTAGAAACTTTCCTGGCCAATGTCTCTGTTCAAACTGAATCCCTAATCAGAAAAACCCATGTCTCTAGCAGTGAGTTCTAATTCTTCTTCAAAGAGGAATTGTAGTGCCAGCTACTGTGTTAGAGTAATTGCATTTTCCTAATTTAGAGGGGCACTAGATTTTACTCACTCTTCTCTCCCTCCCAGTTTTCTGCATAGAGTAGGTACTTACTGAATTTTTATTGATATAAATGGTTATTACCACAAATATTGGCATTGATGGCAGTCATTAATGTTATTAATGATATAGTGAATACCATATTTACCACACTTTTCCTTTCCCAAGTCACTTTTCAGGACCATAGAAAATCAGGCACCAGCAATAACATTTTGAATGTATTATTTTTGCAGATAAAGAAATTAAATCTAAGAGCAGTCAAATATCTTAGCCACGATTGCACAGCTATAATGATAACTGGAGTTGTTTTCCCTGTCCTAGTGAGGAAGAGACCAGGTCCAGGATATGACACTGAAAACCTGAGTAGCATTGAAGAGGGAATGAGTAACAGGATCATCAACATGACTATGGTCAAGGACTACGGGAGAGAAACGTACAGTGGTAAAATCTGTATCATGCTTCAAAGAGGGTATCAATTCTCCTCCCAACTTAGTCTCTGATGTAAAGTAAAGCTCAGATAAGTTATTTATACCTTTTTCTAGATATCCATTTCTTCCACTATAAAATGAGAAGGGCGATGCCCATATTCTGTACTACACACGTAAGTTATAAAGATGAATAATAAAATTAAAGTTGAAGAGAAAACATTGAGAAATCACAACGAATAACTTCTCTAAAAGAAAGAATGTTTCACAAGAGTAAAGGCACTACCTGGTTTTAGTGGCTTCTCAATCCAACTGCACTGAGTCTAAAAGTAGTATTAGACACTTGTCTCCTTTTTTTCACATTTTTCCAACGTTCTCCAACTCTACTTCTAAAAAGAAATATTCCTTAGCTTAATGAAGAGGCTGGAATCTCTCTAATTTCCAACTAACAGTTATGTTCTTGGGTTACTTGATACTGTACTTGTGTCTGAGCTATTCAATTGTTATGGACTGAAAGTTTGTGTCCCCATTCCCCAAATTTATATGTTGAAGCCCTAACTTCTAATGTTATGTTATTTGGATGTGGGGCTGTTGGGAGGTAATTAAGTTTAAATGAGGTCATAACGGTGGGGTCGTCACCAGAAATTTGGATTTGTTAAGTTTGAAATATCTGTAAGCTATTCAAATGCAAACAAAATTAAAAACTATGAGTCTGAAACTGAGACAATCAGCTCTACTTTGAGATATATATTTGGGAATTCATAACAATCAGATGGTTTTCACATCTAGCGAATGAATAAATCACCTGAAAAGAGATTGCTCAGAGAACCCTGAAACTGGGATATTGGTGAAGGAGTAATGGAGCTCAAATGAGAGAAAGTGTGATGTGCAGCCCAAGAAAGGAAACTGTTTCCACAAAGTTGTGGTAAATTATATTAACTACGACCTGAATGTGAAATAGGATACGGATCAAGAAGTGTGCTTTGGATCTGGAAACAACTCAAAACCAGTTTCAGGTGAGTGGTGACAAGACATCAAATTGGAATGAGCTGGTAACTGAAAGGGGCAGGCTTATGAGCATATTGAGTAATCAGAGAATTGGAGGCGGAAACTCCTTATTTCTAGACATTTGTACATGAAGAACAGCAGAGAAAATGATGGAGATAGCTTAGAAAGTGAGATAGGGTCAAAGAAGGTTTTTAGGAACACCTTACTTGTGTCATCCTCCTCATCTGATGTTAACACTAAGCTTGTCAAGAACTGAGAAGGACAAAAAAGGGAGCACCTTATTTGAGCCTGATTTTAGGAACTTTGTCAGGAGTCCATCTCTTTTTTTTTTTCTTTTTTTTTTTAATTATTATACTTTAGGTTTTAGGGTACATGTGCACAATGTGCAGGTTTGTTACATATGTATCCATGTGCCATGTTGTTTTGGCTGCACCCATTAACTCATCATTTAGCATTAGGTATATCTCCTAATGCTGTCCCTCCCCCCTCCCCCCACCCCACAACAGTCCCTGGAGTGTGATGTTCCTTTTTAATGTTTCTAGCTGTGAGGCAGTCAAAAAATCTGGGCTGAATATCTGTTTCCCCTACAGATCATTTGTCTGCACTTCATCCTTCTTCCTACTCCCCAGATTTCACTCGTCTAATTTGACTTCTGGGACTCTGCATGTTTATTTAGGCTCCCTGCCCATTCCCACCTTTTCTAATACTCCTAGCTTCTTCAGCAGGTCCTATGCCCCACAACATGATCAGTTTCCAACTTGTAGTTTGAACTTCTTAAAAAAGAATATGCCACAAAGACCTACTAAATGTCAGCCTCTCAGACAGATGATATAGCTCTCTTGGCAAGGGCTCACCTAATAAATGGTTTTGTGGTTCACAAGAAAGAAGGTTGATGTGAGTGCTGATGTGACTAAAGCTCAGTTGAAATATTAATGACCAAACTCCATTAGATCTCCACCCAACCTGAGCTACTTCCCAATGAGTTAGTCTCAAGAGCCATTTTCTGTTAACTTATGACTTAATCAAATGTCACATCTCTTTCAAATTTTCCCATCTCCAGTCCCATTCAAAATCTATTCTTCATGCCTCCTACAACACAGAGGCCTATGACTCAACTTCTCTAACAAGTCTGAAAGTCATCAGAGGCACTAAATGAACCTAAATATCCTACAGCAGCCCACAATAAACCTTATCGTGTTTTCTTACATTGCTGCTTGAGTCAACCGAACCACACTTGAGGGAGCACTAGGCTGGTTAGAAAAAGGCTTCTAAAATTTTTGTTCCCTTCATGTCCTCTAAAGCATAAAATCTTCCTGCCTCAGAGTCCTGGTTTGTTATCTTTTGCCTATGGCCAGGGAGTTTAAAGAAATAGATTCAGAATCAAATTTTGCCATATGTGGAAATGCTGTAGAAGTATGATGATATCACATGATTATTTACCTTTATTCACAGGACTTTGATCCTGATAAAGATGAAGTTTATGAATAATAAAGATACCATTGAAGATACAGTGGGGTGGATATAGAACAAACTCTACATATGCTATGTTAAAAGGCAGCAATAAATCCAGCCATACTTAATTGTCATTATCTCTTTAGTAGAACTGTCATGTCCCATCTCCTTTGCACAAGCTCTTGATTCCTTGTTCCTAACTGTCCACGGTTTGCTTTTCTCAACAATTATATTAAATTAGATAAATTAAAGTCTAACCAAAATGAATTTTGCATAATATCCCAGTCCATTTGTGCAGAGTCTCTAAAAACCTCTAACCTATTTCTCTAGGCAGTAGGGTAGCTAATTATTTACCCTCACAGCTGCCTCCAAGGCACTTCTGATCCTACGTTTAGAACAGAGAATGATTCCATTTGATTAGGAGAAAAAAAATGCCCACAACTTTCCTAAAACAACATGAAAATTCCATCTATCCAAGGGGAGTAAGTAATTTACTCTCTGCAGATTCCTTTGGATCCTGAAATAATGTGCAGTGATGCATAGGCACATGGTCATTATGCCCCAGATTTCCTCATTTAGGAAATCAATTCTTAAACGTTGGGGATATGCAAATTCAATTATTCCTGAACTGCAGAATGATAATCATGCACTGAAATATGTATTAGCATATTCACGCAGAGCAGGTTTCTCCTCCCCCAGGGTTCTCTGCCACCTGTTGAATTAATTTGGTCTCATCCCTTGACATCCATCAGGTTCCACATATGACAGGGGCAGACTAACTTAACCTGTTGTCAGAGGAAACTGCAAAGTAACAAGAGAGTGTCAAATCTCAGCAGAATACTACAGAGAAGAGGCAAAAACTAGAACAAATGCTTAGCCAGCCAGTCACCAGATATCCCCAAACAGTGCACCTTGGCAAACAAGGAACATTTAAACCTAATTAAGAAGTTTCTCTTCTGGTCCACTGGGGATCTGCACAATGACACAAGAACAGTGCTTAACTGGCATCATGCTTGCTAAGCAAGCACTTGGGAATTAAATTCTTTCTTATTGTTCTTTTCAAATATTTCTGAACCACAGAGAAACTCTGCTGTCATGATTCTAGAGAAGCAGAAATAAATTTCATTCTCAATCTGATTTTAATCTATATACAGAGAAAAACATCTTTTATTGTTTTAGGACTCCCTTGCTGACTCAAATCTTCCAAAGGCTTGGGACACTTGTTATATATCTAATATATATAAAACATTTATATAAAATATTATATATAAATATTTTATGTGTATCACATAACATTTTCTGTCCCAAAGAGTTATCACATGAATACTTCCTAGCTTCTATCTTTACTCATTTTGGTGAGAAAATTTAGTTATTCAATATTCATTTCCAAACGAAGTATTGTGTCTCCCCCCACAAAGCAAGTTTTTCTCTCATCACCTTCTTCCCTAGCTCCTCTACTGCAAAGTATCTCCCTTTGACCAATGATGAAACCCACCTAAATAGCTACTTCTGTATTCAAATTATTGAGTGATTATATGAACAGGAAAGCTATGCATCCCAAACGCACTTGGGGAGAAACTTGACAAATTCACATGTATTAGTTACTACTCAATTTAATCACACCCTACTCTGGAAATCTGCTCTAATGACCTATAAATGTATTTATCACACCTCTTTGTACAGTAATTTACTTTTGCCCAGTTGTGTTGCCAGGTTCCTCGATTTTCAGTTTAGAAACAATGCTTTAAAATCACTCTGTATTTCACGGTTCTAGCACTTACAAGATGAGAAATAAGTGCACAAGTATTTCTGGAATGAATGAGTTAAAGAAGCTGAACTTTTGTTTGATGAAAATAATAAAATATTTTATTCATGACCATCATTTTAGCTTCTTAGTATATACATAGCATTATATTGTGTTATAGCACTACAATGCTTTCTGGAGTTATAGTCAAAATATAATATCTATTTTTGTATATCAGAAAACTGATATATAGAAATATATAGAGAGAAATATATATAGAAATATAGAAATATACAGAAAAATGTGAAAACTTCAGTTAGATTGGTTTTTGAGAAGAAGCAAGGTTCCTGGCTTCTTTGTTCCAATTTTTTTTTTTCTATCTCACAATTACACTACCCTCCTAATTCTAGTCTTAAATTATTTTTCTATTACTATCCATCAGTGCTGATTTTCTGTTCTCCTTCTTTCCAATATAGCTGTAATTATTCCAGCTGTAGCTCTACTTCCACCATGGACTTTCTATTCATCATGCTATTTTTATATTCTACTATCCTTTAGTATGTGCAGCCAGATTCTCATACACTCCTTCAGATATCTTCATTTGTGAAGAATTATTTCATTATACAAATGCTGGGGAACTTCTGTGTAATAGGGATTGTATTGTATAAAAATATAAATAAATTTTTTCTCTTTTAAATTTTGTCTACATTGCCTTCTCCCTGAGCAAGGGACAGCCTGAGCAAGAGGCATATCTTAAAATATAGTTTTAAAATAGTTTTTGTTATCTAAAACAAGCAAAAAGCTTTATAGGAAGATAATAGACGTAACAGCCAGGTTTTATTACAAAGGAGAAGGAATGTTTCTAAGTTCCTTTATCTCTCTTGTAAACATATCCAGAGAGCATCTTGGTGGACAAAATCAAAGAATTTTACACAATGCCTGAAGTAAAGACAAAGGATATCTTGAAGAAGAAGAAGTAGGAAGCCCTAAACCTGGCCTTCCTAGATTAAAGAATTATGGAAACATAAAGGGAATGGATCATGGACCCAGATATAAATGCTAAAACTATAAACTCTTACAATGAAACAAGAGAATATCTTCTCAACCCTTGGGTAGGAAAAGATTTCTAAAATAGAGTTCAAATAGTGTTCACTAGAAGATAAAAAATAGACATTGATAACATAGTCACACAGAAAGAAGCCTTGTTAGGTCTTCAAGCCTCTCTTGGCTTTCACATAGCTTGGATACCTAGAGAAGTTCCTGTGTGACCCTTGATAAAGCAAACAGTAATATGGCTGAAAGCCAATGGCTTTTTGTTGTGAAATAACCTGACATTAGAGATGAGCCCAGAGCAAGCTGTTAGACACATCCAAGATCAGAGACCTTTGCAACATCCAAGAGTGCTGTGGGGATTAGTTTATAAGAGAAAATTACTGATCTCTGACTGAGCTAAGAAGGCAAACCTCCAGTTCCAGCAAAGACTTCAGCAGCAAACACCAGAATAGCCAGGAATGGGACCAGCCATGCTTTAAGAGCCACAAGTCCAATAAGCAACCTAATACCTCTTCAGATAATACCATGCAGATCCCTTAGGCTATGCATCTCACATATATGCAAACAACATACTAGAGAAGTATAGAGAGAAACCATGGAACTCAGAAAATACAAACAAAAAAAAAATTCCTGACACATCTAATCAGAGGCTAAGAAAGCTACAGAAAGAAAGTTAAATTGTGAGCTTGGATTGACACTACCAGATAAATCACAATGTCATTTTTACCCCCTTGCCTCCTCAAATAGCTTGATGTTTAAAAGCAAGAGCTCTGAGATCAGAGTGCTTGGGTTCAAGCCACCCATCTTCAGTTCACCAGCAGCATTACTTGAGTCAATTGTATCACTTTTCTAAGCCTCAATTCCCTCATCAAATCAACAGGGATTATATCAGTATCTATACCAAAGCACTATACAATAAACAGCCTCTGATACAAACTATATGTTCAATGCATAAACATCATTAAATGTTCCACTATAGGCCGGGCGCGGTGGCTCACGCTTGTAATCCCAGCACTTTGGGAGGCCGAGGCGGGCGGATCACGAGGTCAGGAGATCGAGACCACGGTGAAACTCCGTCTCTACTAAAAATACAAAAAAAAAATTAGCCGGGCATGGTGGCGGGCGCCTGTAGTCCCAGCTACTCGGAGAGGCTGAGGCAGGAGAATGGCGTGAACCCGGGAGGCGGAGCTTGCAGTGAGCCAAGATTGAGCCACTGCACTCCAGCCTGGGTGACAGAGAGAGACTCCGTCTCAAAAAAAAAAAAAAAAAAAAAAAAAGTTCCACTATAGTATGGTAAGTTTACAAGGAGGAAAATTAAAATCAGATTGGATAGTATGGGAGCTTTCCCAAAGAAGGTGGCATAACTCAAATACTGAAAGGCATATTGAGATTGATGAGAGGAAGGGACTTTGTAGAAAACTGTATCAAACAGATCAGGCAAGCTGGAAGAAATGGTACAGCTAAGGACTGCAAGGGGGATGAAGTCGTATCACAGAAAGCCTTGTATACGGAATGATTCTGACTTTACAATATTTGCAATGATTGGGAAGAAAGAGATTAAAAATGGAAGGTTTTAATTCAGAGCTGATATAATCAACCCTTTGACATTTGGAAAAGACAACTGGCTAGTATACAGAGCAATGTTTTCCAGACAGCAGGTATGAACCTGCTTCAGATCAATGTAGTAAGTCCAGGCCAGCATAATTTTTAAAGAAAATAGAATAAATAAAATGAGATCGCCTATATCAAATTGGATCATATATTGGAGGACTAAATATCACTTTGTGAAATTTTGATTCTATATGTATTACGAGTGTGTGTGCCTGCATGTTAATGACTCAGATGCAGCATTTATGAATGTAAACCATAGCAACTGGGAAAAAGAATGAATTGGAGAGACAAGTGCGGTGATAGGAAGACTAGGAACAAAGTGCCTACCATATTGGAATCTGAAAAAGTAGTTTTATCTTGGTTTGTTTCTAATTAAACTAGAGGAACCATTTTACTTTGAGTTTTTGGTGTGTGTGTGTTTTTCCTTTTTTTTGTTTTTTTGTTTTTTTTTGCAGTCTATCACCAGTTTTCAAGTGCTTGAATTCGCACTTCAATATTGTGAAATCAGTCAATATTTCCCAAGACATGAAACTTCAGTCCACATATAAATGTGATTTTCCCTTTGATATTTACACATTGTCACTACATACCTAAAATATTTTGAAAACACAGCATAAAAAGGCTAAGCCTCAGATTCTGGTTCCTGCTTCTATCCTACTGGCTATGTGACTTTAGCCTGTGTGAAACTTCAGTGAAAGAACTGAATAGTATAATCTCTTAAGTTTCTTACAACCCTTCATAGTATATAATTCTACTTGGCTGGCTTGTTTGTGAACACAGAATATTTTGTGAGATTTGGGATTCAAATTCAGGTGTTCGTGTTGCTAATCTACGACATCAATTGAGCTAGGCAACCATTGTTTTTCAGCATGCAAAGAAGTATAATTGTAAAAATCATGTGTCCTAACAAGTGTTCCAAGCAGGGTGACTCAATCCTGTAATCTCTGATTGCAATGCTATTTTGCACATAATGCATTTTATTGTGTTTCTTATACCCCTACAGCATAACAACTTTCTTGAGAAGGGGAAAATTCCTTAGTCTTTGAATATTCACTGTATCTAACACAGTGGTAAATTTACAGTAGAAGCATATATAATTCTCAATTAAATAAAATGGTGGGATTTGCTTCTAGCGCTAAACCTTCAGACAATTGAAAAACTGAATTTTAAAAAGTCTACTGAAGGGATTGAAAAGTAACAAAGGCAGTTAAATATGGAGGAGTCAAGATCCCAGAGGTGGGAACTACACTGCTATGAGCCTAAAATTCTTTTCAGTGTTTCCTCTAGAAATTCCCCTTTTGTGATTTCTACCTGATGATAAGACAAGAATCTAAGCAGCCCAGAAGGAAGTTGCAGCTAAATGGCTAAGACACCATGTACAGCTTTCAATGGTCTCAAAACATGAAGTAACATGAAAGAATTGAGTCAGTCTTTAATATATTGTACCACAAAAGTGAAAGCAAACTGAGAAGAGACAAGCCCTTATCAAGGAAAAAAAACCAAAAAAGCAGATTTTCAAGTAGTCCTCATTAGAACATCTTAAGAGATTAGCAATTCAAGAGAATAAAATTCTTTAATAAAGAATATATACAAAAAGAAAATTTAAAAACTAAAACATGTTTAATGGTTAAATATTTAAAGATTCCTTCTGATCAAGAAGGAATGCTATTCAGTATTGTTCTAGAGGTTCGGGTCAATACTATAAAGCAAAAAGTATGTGTGTGTGCAAGAGAGAGAGATTGCGAAAGAAAGAAATGAAATCACCATTATTTTAATACAGCATGGTTATATAGAGAGGAAAATGTTTAAATATACATAAATGTAAAAATACATGCATGTACACAGGTCAATGTTTGCAAAGTCAACATAAGTGTATATTTATATATACTAGCAATAGACAACTAGAGAATGAAAATCATAAAATACTATTATCTATACTATCAAAAACGCCAAACACCTAAGACTCAATCTATTAAAAGGCATGTAACATCTCTCTGTAGACAACTAAAAACTTTTATGACAAATGCAAAACCTTAAAAATAATGGGGACTCATGCCATATTTAGGAAATGGAAGGTGAAATATTTAAAAATATGTCTCCCAAATTTACCTGTAGATTCAATGTAATCTCAATTAAAACTTCAGCTAATGTGTGTTTGCATAAGTTTACATGTTGATTCTAAAATGTATATGGAAATGCAAAAGGCCAAGAACAGCCAAGACCATTTGGGGTGAAGGAACAAATTCAGAACAATTACACTAACAGATATAGTATCTTATAAAGTCCCAATAATTAAGAATAGAATGGCTTTGGTATGTGGCAAGAAAACAAGCTATACAGAATAGAGGAGTTCAGAACTAGATCACGTATACATATGGTCACCATTTATGGAAAAATGTGACTTTGCAATTTAGTGAGGAAAATACTCGTATCAAACAAGGATACAAATTCAGGTAGTCATAACACCTACAAATAATTTAAAAAATTTAAAAATACAGCAGAAAAAATGGGAAAAAGTCTTAAACAGGAACTTCACAAATAAAAGAGTATCCAATTGTTCAATAAATAAGCATAAACATGTTCAATCTGTTGAGTAATGTCAAAGAAAAAGTGCACCTAATGGAGTCACACAGGAAAGGAAGACTCTATTCAAGACTATTGCAACAGTGGCAAGAGATGAAATTCAGCTCCTCTGAAACTAAAGGCTGCACACTTTTGAAGCACTGAGGTGAGCTAGGGGAAAAGCGCTGGAGGACATTAGTGGGGAGAAAGGTCCATGTGATTAGGTCATCTGTGTTTGCTAATTAGCACTTTACCTTCCCTCAGAGATTGGGAGATAGCGGCCTCATTGTTCCTCATTGTTCTTAATGATTACATTTTAAAGAGATGGCTCCCAGATCCTTGAGAAAGACATTTCTAGGTTTTAAGACTGGTAAGAGACAGGAAGAAGTTGTACATCTTAAAGAGGGAGAAAAATATTCCAAGAAAAAGCAGTTCTGGGGCTTAAAACCAGGAAGAAATCTGTCAAACGTTTAAATCAAGCTCAGGGGAATGAAAAAGCCATCTTGGTCAGTCATTAAGGAAATGAAAAATTAAAACTACAGTGATGTTTTATTACTACTTTATTAGAAAGACTGAAATTTATTTTAATAAAGGGCTGGAAACATCAAGTGTCAGCAAGAACATGAAGAAACTGAAATGCTTCAAAACTGTTGATCAAAGTATGAAACAACAAAAGCATTTTGGGAAAGTACTTGGAAGTATCTACTAAAACTGAACATCCCTATATACTATGACTCAGCTGCGTATTTTAAAATATATTTTAGGTGTATACTAAGTAAATGTATGTATGTGTCAGAAGCATTTGAACAAAAGCAATTCCATCTTGATAGGGGCTGGGTAAAATAAAGCTGAGACCTACTGGGCTGCATTCCCAGGAGGGTAAGTGTTCTTAGTCACAGGATGAGATAGGAGGTCCGCACAAGATACAGGTCACAAAGGTTTTGCTGATAAAATAAGACACAGCAAAAAGCCAGCCAAAACCCACCAAAACCATGATGGCAACAAAAGTGACCACTGGTTGTCTTCACTGCTCATTATACACTAACTATAATTCATTAGCATGCTAAAAGACACTCCCACCAGCACCATGACAGTTTACAAATGCCATGGTAATGTCATCTAAAGTGGGGAGGAACCCTTGTTTCTGGGAAATCCCTGCCCCTTTCCCAGAAATTTCAGGAATAATCCACCCCTCATTTAGCATATAATGAAGAAATAACTGTAAGTATACTTAGTTGAGCATTCCATGCCCTGCTCTGCCTATGGAGTAGCCATTCTTTTATTCCTTTACTTTCCTAATAAACTTGCTTTCCCTCTACTGTATGGACTCACCTTGAATTCTTTCTTGCATGAGGTTCAAGAACCCTCTCTTGAGGTCTGCAATGGGACCTCATTTCCAGTAATTTATGTATGTACACATATTTTTTTTGTTTTTATTTTTTTGGAGGCAGAGTTTTGCTCTTGTCCCCCAGGCTGGAGTGCAATGGCACAATCTCGGCTCACTGCAACCTCTGCCTCCCAGGTTTAAGCGATTCTCCTGCCTCAGCCTCTGGAGTACCTGGAATTACAGGTATGTGCCACCAGGCCCGGCTAATTTTTGTATTTTCAGTAGAGAAGGGGTTTCACCACGTTGACCAGAATAGTCTCGATCTTCTGATCTGCCTGCCTCAGCCTCCCAAAGTGCTGGGATTACAGGCA
Organism: Hylobates moloch; assembly: GCF_009828535.3. Lineage (NCBI taxonomy): Eukaryota > Metazoa > Chordata > Mammalia > Primates > Hylobatidae > Hylobates > Hylobates moloch. Next base: position 94,808,870 of record NW_026652283.1, read on the forward strand.
TGAGCCACCACACTCAGCCATATATATGGTTATATGTTTATAACAGGTTTTGTTCATAATAGCCAAAAACTTGAAACAACTTATATATTTATCAATAGTTGAATGGTAGACAAATTGTGGATTTCTATAATATAATACAGTAATGTAAATAAGTGAATTACCTAAACATAATATTGAATGAAATAAAGCAAGACACAAGAGAGTATATGCTGTGATTCCATTTACGTGAAGTTAATAAAGAGTCAAAACTAATGTATGGTATAATACACACACTTTAATAAGGATGAAGGGTCATGACCAAAATGGGCCTGAGAGAGGCCATTATGTTCTTCTAATACTCTATTCTTGATCTGGCTTTTTAAGAAATCACTAAATGTGTTTACAATTTGTGAAAATTTACCCTTATGAATTGTGCACTTTTCTGTATATATGTGATAGCACAAAAATGAAGCTAGAGAAGTATAAGAGAGCTCCAAATGATTGGTAGAAGTTGGTGAGTCTTAAGGAATTCCTACTCCTACACTGGAAAAAAAAATGCACGTGAACTAAAAGTAGGGAGGCCTGTTGTTAACTAGGGACATTCTGGACCCAAATGTTATGTGAAAACAGCCAAAGGCTGTCAGCTCATTTTTATCCCAGACAGGCAGGCAGGCCATTTGTGCATAAAAAAGCACAGTCCTTGAATAATCATCACATTTCCTTGTTTTACAAATGTAGAACTATCACTCCAACAGTGAAGGTGATGACAGCAGTCACTTTTGTTACTGTTGTTTTATTGTAGGCAATCTAAAATTAGAGGCAAATAACTTGCTGGAGTTGGCGGTTATTGAATTTTCCCACTTTATTTTAAGCTATAACATTACAGGGGACATTGAGTACTTCCTAATTTTCCTTGCAAATGCTCCCAGCAAAACAGAACTGAAGATTTTTTTTCTATCTACAAAGAAAGAATATTAGCCTGGAGTCAGACAGTTATGAGTTCAAATACACATGTTTAACCTTGTTACATGATGTATAGTAAGAAAAATAATATTTTGAGCAATGATTTTCTTAATAGGGGGATAAAACCACCTCTTTTCCAGATTAATGTCAGTTTTAAAGTAATATTATATTTTAACAATCTCGGCCATGACCCTAACTACACCTCAGCAGTGATAGAGTAATTGTTGAAAGCAAGAAGGTGGGAGTGTCTTTTGTTATCCTTCAATAGATAAGATGTCAATTCTTAAATATGTCTTGTGTGTGCTTTTCATTACTCCAATTAGTATTTATAATGAGAGTGAAGCTGCATTCTTGAGACCTGAAGTGGCAGTTACAACTAAATCATGACCTTCCTTCAGTTTTACACTCCAATTACACGTTATATGGAGGATATAATTTCACATTTGGTAACACTTGGGAGATTAACCAACACACTCATTTATGATACTTTACTCATCCAAGATCACATCCTGCTATTAAGTCATATGTACAGATTCACCAGGAACCCAATTCTTATCCAACCATTTGTTCACTTATTTAACACACATGCTATGTAGACAATATACTGTGTTGGCCATTTTGACATGTATTATTTCATTTAGATTTCTACCACGAACTTCAGAACTTCATTAGTAGCATTAGAGTAAAATAACAATAATAAGCTAAAGATTACTGAATAATATGAAAATGATCAAGATGAACTAACATTCTCTTCAACTTGATTAAACTCTAGACAAGTTTCTTCCTGGTTTTAGGTCCCAGAACCACTTTTTCTTTAGGCCCCAGAACATTTCTCCTTCTTTATGAATTACATCTTCTTCCTGTCTTTTGCCAGTTTTAAAACCCAGAAATGTCTTTCTCAAGGACCTGGGAGCCATCCCTTTGAAATGCAATCATCAAGAAAGATGGAGCCTCTATCTCCCATAGTTTCTGTGGGAGGGTAGAATCCTAACTCCCCTAAGTGCCAATTAGCAAATACAGATGACCTAATCATATAGACCACGCTCCCCACCAATGTCTTCCAGCACTTTTCCACGAGCTCACCCCAGTGATGGAAAACTGTCCAGCCTTTAGTTTCAGAGGAGTTGAATTTCATCTCTCTCCCCTATTGCAATAGTCTTGAACAAAGTCTTCTTGCCTGTTTGACTCCATTAGATGCAATTTTTCTTTGGCATTACTAAAGAGATTGAACATGCTTATGTTTATTTATTAAACACTGATACTCTCATTTGTGAAGTTTCTGTTTAAGACTTTTTCCAACTTTTCTAATGTATTTTTCTTTTTTGTTATGATTTAGAGGCATTATTATTGCCTGGATTTGAGTCCTGTGTCTGCTAAATGTATTTTTCCAGGCATCATGAAGTAAAATGAAGGCCTTTCTAGAATCAGTAGCAGCCATTTGTCTCTGGTTGTTAGGCATCTCTCACAGGAATGGGCAGCTGCCAAACCTCATGGGACCTGCAGTTTTGGACCTATTGTAAGAGGGTCTGAGTTGAGTCTTTGATCCTGCAGCTAATATCTACTCTCCCACTTTCCTTGTGTCAGGAGATCATTCTCATTTTCTCAATTTGGATTTTCATAAACTCTTAACTCGGCAACCATTCACCCAGCCTACAATCACTGTCAGTTGCATTATTCTTGATTTATATGAGTCCCTAGCACATCAGCTCAGGGCCAAAACTCTATCACTGAAGTAAGCATTTGTTTGTTGTAGGGAAACTGTTTTTCATCTGAGCCATGGTGACCAAGAGTAATTACAGCATATATTTATTTTAGTGCATGGAGCCAGATTCAAATTATGACTTCTCATATAGATGTAATTAATTAAGAATAAGGTCATTTACCTAAAATCTGGTGCGAAGGTAAGTAAAAAACAGAAGTAGTCATTATATTAAAAAGAAGTATTAATACAAACTCTCCTTTAACAAACAAAAAGTTGTTCAACTTATAATAAAAAGGAATACAAACCAAAACTAATTTGGGAAATCACTTCTCACCTATTAACTTGGCAAAAAGTTGGGTGGAGCCAAGATGGCCAAATAGGAACGGCTCCGGTCTACAGCTCTCAGCCTGAGCGACACAGAAGACGGGTGATTTCTGCATTTCCGTTTGAGGTACTGGGTTCATCTCACTAGGAAGTGCTAAATAGTGGGTGCAGGACAGTCGGTGCAGTGCACTGTGCACGAGCCAAAGCAGGGTGAGGCATTGCCTCACTTGGGAAAGGCAAGGGGTGAGGGAGTTCCCTTTCCTAGTCAAAGAAAGGGGTAACAGACGGCACCTGGAAAATCGGGTCAGTCCCACCCTAACACTGCGCTTTTCCAACGGGCCTGGAAAACTGCACACCAGGAGATTGCATCCCACACCTGGCGCGGAGGGGCCTATGCCCATGGAGTCTCGCTGATTGCTAGCACAGCAGTCTGAGATCAAACTGCAAGGTGGCAGCGAGGCTGGGGGAGGGGTGACCGCCATTGCCCAGGCTTGCTTAGGTAAACAAAGCAGCCAGGAAGCTCGAACTGGGTGGAGCCCACCACAGCTCAAGGAGGCCTGCCTGCCTCTGTAGGCTCCACCTCTAGGGGCAGGGCACAGACAAACAAAAATTCAGCAGGAACCTCTGCAGACTTAAACGTCCCTGTCTGACTGACAGCTTTGAAGAGAGTAGTGGTTCTCCCAGCACGCAGCTGGAGATCTGAGAACGGACAGACTGCCTCCTAAAGTGAGTCCCTGACCCCCGAGCAGCCTAACTGGGAGGCACCCCCCAGCAGGGACAGACTGACACCTCACTTGGCCAGGTACTCCTCTGAGACAAAACTTCCAAAGGAACTATCAGACAGCTAAATTTGTGGTCTCACGAAAATCCGCTGTTCTGCAGCCACCGCTGCTGACATCCAGCCAAACAGGGTCTGGAGTGGACCTCTAGCAAACTCCAACAGACCTGCAGCTGAGGGTCCTGTCTGGTAGAAGGAAAACTAACAAACAGAAAGGACATCCACACCAAAAACCCATCTGTACATCACCATCATCAAACACCAAAAGTAGATAAAATCACAAAGATGGGGAAAAAACAGAGCAGTAAAACTGGAAACTCTAAAAAGCAGAGCACCTCTCCTCCTCCAAAGGAATGCAGTTCCTCACCAGCAACAGAACAAAGCTGGACGGAGAATGACTTTGACGAGTTGAGAGAAGAAGGCTTCAGATGATCAAACTACTCTGAGCTACAGGAGGAAATTCAAAACAATAGCAAAGAAGTTAAAAACTTCGAAAAAAAATTAGAAGAATGGATAACTAGAATAACCAATGGAGAGAAGGGCTTAAAGGAGCTGATGGAGCTGAAAGCCAAGTATCGAGAACTACGCGAAGATTGCAGAAACCTTGGTAGCCGATGAGATCAACTGAAAGAAAGGCTATCAGTGATGGAAGATGAAATGAATGAAATGAAGCAAGAAGGGAAGTTTAGAGAAAAAAGAATAAAAAGAAATGAACAAAGCCTCCAAGAAATTTGGGACTATGTGAAAAGACCAAACCTACGTCTGACTGGTGTACCTGAAAATGACGAGGAGAATGGAACCAAGTTGGAAAACACTCTGCAAGATATTATCCAGGAGAACTTCCCCAATCTAGCAAGGCAGGCCAACATTCACATTCAGGAAATACAGAGAACGCCACAAAGATACTCCTCGAGAAGAGCAACTCCAAGGCACATAATTGTCAGATTCACCAAAGTTGAAATGAAGGAAAAAATGTTAAGGGCAGCCAGAGAGAAAGGTCGGGTTACCCACAAAGGGAAGCCCATCAGAATAACAGCTGATCTCTCGGCAGAAACTCTACAAGCCAGAAGAGAGTGGGGGCCGATATTCAACATTCTTAAAGAAAAGAATTTTCAACCTAGAATTTCATATCCAGCCAAACTAAGCTTCATAATGAAGGAGAAATAAAATACGTTACAGACAAGCAAATGCTGAGTGATTTTGTCACCACCAGGCCTGCCCTAAAAGAGCTCCTGAAGGAAGCACTAAACATGGAAAGGAACAACTGGTACCAGCCCCTGCAAAAACACGCCAAATTGTAAAGACCATCAAGGCTAGGAAGAAACTGCATCAACTAACGAGCAAAATAACCAACTAACATCATAATGACAGGATCAAATTCACACATAAAAATATTAACTTTAAATGTAAATAGGCTAAATGCTCCAATTAAAAGACACAGACTGGCAAACTGGATAAGGAGTCAAGACCCAGCAGTGTGCTGTATTCAGGAAACCCATCTCACGTGCAGAGACACACATAGACTCAAAATAAAGGGATGGAGGAAGATCTGTCAAGCAAATGGAAAACAAAAAAAGGCAGGGGTTGCAATCCTAGTCTCTGATAAAATAGACTTTAAACCAACAAAGATCAAAAGAGACAAAGAAGGCCATTACATAATAGTAAATGGATCAATTCAACAAGAAGAGCTAACTATCCTAAATATATATGCACCCAACACAGGAACACCCAGATTCATAAAGCAAGTCCTGAGTAACCTACAAAGGGACTTAAACTCCCACACAATAATAATGGGAGATTTTAACACCCCACTGTCAACATTAGACAGATCAACGAGACAGAAAGTTAACAAGGATACCCAGGAATTAAACTCAGCTCTGCACAAAGCAGACCTAATAGACATCTACAGAACTCACCACCCCAAATCAACAGAATATACATTTTTTTCAGCACCACACCACACCTGTTCCAAAAATGACCACATAGTTGGAAGTAAAGCTCTCCTCAGCAAATGTAAAAGAACAGAAATTATAACAAACTGTCTCTCAGACCACAGTGCAATCAAACTAGAACTCAGGATTAAGAAACTCACTCAAAACCGCTCAACTACATGGAAACTGAACAACCTGCTCCTGAATGACTATTGGGTACATAATAAAATGAAGGCAGAAATAAAGATGTTCTTTGAAACCAACGAGAACGAAGACACAACATACCAGAATCTCTGGGACACTTTCAAAGCAGTGTGTAGAGGGAAATTTATAGCACTAAATGCCCACAAGAGGAAGCAGGAAAGATCCAAAATTGACACCCTAACATCACAAAAGAACTAGAAAACCAAGAACAAACACATTCAAAAGCTAGCAGAAGGCTAGAAATAACTAAAATCAGAGCAGAACTGAAGGAAATAGAGACATAAAAAACCCTTCAAAAAATTAATGAATCCAGGAGCTGGTTTTTTGAAAAGATCAACAAAATTGATAGACCGCTAGCAAGACTAATAAAGAAGAAAAGAGAGAAGAATCAAATAGACACAATAAAAAATGACAAAGGGGATATCACCACTGATCCCACAGAAATACAAACTACCATCAGAGAATACTATAAACACGTCTACACAAATAAACTAGAAAATCTAGAAGTGTGGTATTATTTCTGAGGGCTGTGTTCTTTTCCATTGGTCTATATCTCGGTTTTGGTAATATGAGCATTCTTGATGCTTTTTTTCAACTTTACTATAGGTTTGGAAATGTCTTAATAAAAAATTAGGGCAAAAGGAAGTATGGCTTTTACCCAAATTGCAAAATCACATAAATTTTGTGTTTAAGGGTATTTACAGAACTGTTTTTAATAACAAACAAACAGAAAAGAACTTTAAAAAATCTAAATGTACCTTGACAAGGATATGATTGAAGAATTATGTCACATCCATGTAATGTCATTAAAATAGCAAGTACATTTTTATGTACTGATATAGTTTGGATATTTGCCCGTGCTCAAATCTCATGTTGAAATGTAATCCCCAATCTTAGAGGTGGAGCCTGATGGGAGGTGTTTGGGTCATAGGAAAGGATTCCTCATGGCTTGGTGCTGTTTTTGAGATAGTGAGTTCTCACAAAATGTGAATGTTTAGAAGTGTGTGGCACCTCCCCTCACCTGCTCCCTCTTACTCCTCTTGCCCTGTGAGACACCTGTTCCTCCTTCACCTTCCACCATGAGTAAAAGCTTCCTGAGGCCTCACCAGAAACAGATGCTGGCATCGTGCTTCCTGTACAGCCTGCAGAACCATAGCCAAGTAAAGTTCTTTTATTATAAATTATCTAGTCTCCGGTATTTCTTTATAGCAATGCAAGAATGGTCTAATACATGTACAGATAGAAGAAAATGTCCTATATGATATAGATGAAAAAAATAGGAAGGAAGGGAGTGAGGAAGGAAGAAGGGAGGAGAAAGAAGCAGAAGGGTATGAATGGGTGTTTATTCCTAGTAAAATATACAGGTTCTGGATAATATATATATTAAAAAAAAACCTGTTAACAGTGATTACCAATAGAGAATGAGAGGGTGATCAGGGATAGGATTTTAATTTTTACATTACACATTTTATTATTATTATAGTTTATCATCAGAATGTTATCACTTTTATAATAACAAATAAGAAGTATCTATCCATCCCACCTCACATTGTATAAAATTGTTAGAACAGTAAACCAAAATATATCTATTACTTACCAGTACTTCTTGAATTAGGCAGTCTTTGCTGTTTGGCTAAGTTCTCTGAGGTCAGTACCACAGCTACAAGTACATTTGGCAAATGCTGATATAAGTAGGCTCACAGGTGTAGGCCATGACTTAGAGCAATATCTACTGTCTGACTAGGTTAAATGCCATAAACACATTATATATCCAGATTCTGAATGGTGCTGAAAATCAGAAGGAAAGTCATTGGTTTCAGCTTCACCAATTATTGAACGGCCTTTGTAAACTGTAAATCAGAGTACACATGTGCACTGTTCTCATTTCCTTAGAGACTTAGTATAATCCTGTAGTCAGAGCAATCATGCTCTCTACTGGTTACAAACTGGGAACAGGAGTTCAGAAAGATTCACGATGACTGTATCACCTTTCTCCACAATGTTTTTGGCTCCCATTAATAGTATCAGCAAATAAACTATCAGAGTTCTTTTCAACACAGACGACTGGGTCCAGAATATACGGGAGAGGTTACACCCCTCATCTTGACTTAAAGGGGATTATGTATCCCCTTCCAAGTTGGCTTTTTAATTTGTTTCAACATTCAGAATTATAACCTCAAAGCGACCCACTTTCAATATTTTGTAGGAACTTATAGTACATCTCAAGAGTTTGTAGGCCAATTCCTATAGCCATTTTCATAACTTTATATAATTCACATGAGACGTTAAAAAGCACAAGAATTATAAACACCACTAGTTTGATGGTACCTTTTATTCACATGTGGATAAAGTCTGGTGGGTTGGAAAAGTTTAAGCAAACAAAGTAAGATGGCTGAGATATTTCATACCATGAGCATAAGTCAATAGCATGAGTTAAGCCAAAGACAGCTGAGAAGCCCTGAGCAAGAACTGCCAGGACTGTAATCAATATGTTACCTCTGACATTTACAAACACCCTTTAGAAGCAAAACACTATTTTAAAACCTTTTAATGTCATTTATGAAGTTGGCTTGCCCTTTAAATGTCTTTCATTCCTCTTGAGAATTAAATCAGTTTCAATGAGGACCCTTTTTTGATTATTTGAACAGCAGTTGGGGGTAAGGAGCAAAAGAAGGAGGCTCTTCACCTGCTTGTAATAGCCTATTGTCATTGTGATTGCCAACCTTTCAACTCTTCCACTGTCCTTAAGAATTCATAAGAGTGACAGGTGAGAGCTTACTTCTCCGATGGAACTCCTTGCTTGAGAATCAAATGGGACTGGAAGTAGGTGCAGAGGAGGCTTTTTATGAGCATGGTTTGAGAGAGTGATGGCCCTGACATTCCCTGGCACACAGGAGATATCCATCAGTTGGATTCACAGAGGCACATCCTCCCTCTTAATGTAGTCTGCAGACATGAGGATCCTTCTTGTGAACATAGGGCCTACATGGGAGTCAATGGGGATGAGCAAAAGCCAAAAATTAGTGGGTCAAAGGCTGAGAATGTTAGCTACTGCGGCCTGTGGTTGAGACAAATGCAGGCACAAAGGGGATAGGAGGTATCTATATGAGGCGTTCCAGGCCCTAGGTCGGTGCACACAGAGTAGTGTGCCATGATGGTTCTGTCAACCTCTGTATTCTCAGCAGAATCAAGTACAGAAACGGGGCATGTCCAAACCCCTAAAGATAAAACTGACAAGAGCAAGACAACGTAGTTTAATAAAACAAGGTACTTGTATACATATACAGGTTTAAATCAAGACCCACAGCTCTCCCTTTAAAACATACAACTGGCACTAGCCTCCTCAGAGTAGAAATTCTAGGGAGTCACCAAATTAATAAAAGATATAAGTTCTATGCAGGGAAATCAAGACAGAGGCCATATATAAGCCAACAATTAGGATTGGCTTTAATAACCTGAAGTTTTCCCCAGAACACCAGGCTCTACCCTGACAGTATTAGATCAGGGTCCTCAGCAGATAATAAAGCTGTGTCCTTGAGGTAAAGTTGTTCTAGTTAGGTGTACTATAGCAATAGCTTCTCTTTGAAAGGAATAGCCATGGAGAAATATAGATGATGAACAAAAGGGGAGTAAATCAGAGGTTGCTAGAATGGCTAGATCTCCTCTTAGTAAAAATTCCAGGTGCTCTTCAACGGGAGGCATCCATCTAGGAATAATTCAAACTGCCTAGCTGAGGACTGCTCTGTATGGATCTGCCCTTCCACAGTTAGCACTGGTGAAAATCACAGCTTAATTGGAATCCAGTCCTAGACTCAGCATAACCCATGGCAATTACTATAGCTGGCCTACTGGACCAAGATGCAAGATGGTTATCCAAATGTCATAACCTATAAGGATCATGCCCAGTGTTCACTCTTTACCAATAACCCTGCCTATTAACTAAGTTGCCAATCACCTTCCTCTGTTTGCTTACATTTTGAATCAGAGAATATTAAAGTTATCAATTTTCTCCTTACATTATAGATAAGGAAATTAAATCTGGCTCAGAGACAGAATAACTTGCCGGAATCGCCATAGTCAATTGGATTAGAAGAGATTGAAGCTCTTCTGATTTTAGAATTCTCTACCAGTACTACCATGTTGTCTTAGTCAACTAACACAATCCAGGATTTTTGAATTCCAGCTGCCACCAAGGTCAAATACATTCAGTATGTCTCCTGCAAGTAAGAGTTTTATTTAAAAGAAGGAGCAACAGTAGGGGGTCATCTACCCATGACTCTGAGATCACTACTCCTATTAGATACCTCGTTTTATCTCCAAAATTTTGCTTCTGTGAGTTAGTTCTCTTTGATTCCATATAGTTTTTTCAAAATATGGCTTCTTTTCCATGTGAAGTTTGCCTCATCTATACTCAGAGCTCTAAGCAAAATTACGAAACAGAAAAACACAAGATTTAGAATCTGAAGAAGTGAGTTTTACTAGATTCCGTGGCTCCATGTCTATGTGCCTAAACAAATCATTTAAGTCAGTTATAATTTCATCATCTAAAATAAGAGAAATTGTTCAAGATGATAGACTCAGCATATGTATGTTTACCTAATACATGGTCTATTTAAGTGAATAAAAAAAGGTGCCATTCATGGACTAGAAAATGAGAGGAAATTCTAGTAGATAGAAAATAGATAAAAGATATTGACAGGGCAAACAGAAGAGAGAAAACCACACTTTAAAACAACGCAAATAAAAGACATCTTCCAGAATGGATCCTCAGGGAAATTTCAAGCACAGTCAACTTATGCCAAAGTGGAAATACATCTGAGGTAATCATCAAGGTAATAAATTAGCTGTTCAGACAGAAAGATAGTGGTCTTCTCATCCTGCTCCATTCCTTGTAGAGCATGTGCAAAGAGCAGAAGCTTATAACACCAGGATGAACTTTTCTCTAAAGAAAGCAGGCAATCTGCATGGCTCCTGGATGGAACCTGTGAGAGATGCAGAGAAAAAGAGATACAGCTCTGGACTTAGATCTCAGGCATCCAGGAGAAAGAAAGAAATGAGGAACTCCCTCCTGGGGTCAAAACACCATAGTGCCCCACCTCCAGAGTAAAGAGCTCTTTATGGGCTATTGTGTTACCTCACACTGCCTTTTCTCTATCTAGATATTAGTAAATAAAAAAAGGTGCCATGCATGGACTAGAAAATGAGAGGAAATTCTAGTAGATAGAAAATAGATAAAAGATATTGACAGGGCAAATGGAAGAGAGAAAACCACACCTTAAAACATCTAGGCATTCTACAGGGAAGTTGTTTGTTAAAACACCCCACGGTACACACAGAACTCAAAGTCAGTTCTCCTATCCAAGGAAAAGGGTTGTTGGAGAGAGAAATTTACAGAGTTCCAGAGAAACTTCTTGTTCCAAGCCTCCCACATATCCTAATTACCCTGACTTAGTTTAGATGCCCACAAAATCAAACTTAAACAAGTTTGGGAGGTGATCCCAGGAAGCAGGTATGAAGAACAGCAACAGTAGGAAAAGAGAGAAACAAGAAAATTCAATAATGTGTTATTTGAGGATTGCCATTGTAGCCCACTAGGACTCCATCCTGCTGGGAACCTTGAGGAACCTCATAGAACGTGACCCAGAATTGTTTCCCTGAAAAACAGAAAGCTGAGGTATTTATCCATTGACCCCCCTGCCAGTCCCACCATGGGTAGGGTTGCCCTTGGAGGCATCATCCAATGAATATGTCCATGCTCTCTGGACGTGAACTGAGTAAGACTTAGCATGTTTCCAAACCCGGAAGGCAAAACTGTGGAGAGAAGTAGCAAGCAATTGAGGTAGGTCATTGGCAGTGCGAGGGTCATGTCCACTAGAGTGGCAGCTAAAACCAAAAGGAGACCACAGAACATGGCATAGGGCACAGAAATTATCTGTTACAGTCAGTCATTAAGCTGAACCACAAAGATCTGAGACATTTGAAGAAAATTTACAGCATGAAAAAAGAAGCCTAAAGTGGAAAAATAGAATTATCTGATCCCAGCTAAATTAGAGTTGATCAAGGAAAGGAACATTTAAATTATTCTAATAAGCATATTCAGAATAAAATAATAAGCATATTCAGAATAAAATATTCTGAATATAATATTGTTAGAATATAAATTATTCTAGTAAGTAATTTTCAGAAAGAACAAAAAGTTTTTTCTTCCAAAACCAAAAATGGACCTCTGGAGAAATGAAGCAAACAGAAAAAAGAAACTTTCAAAAAAAATAAACATTTTATTGCAAAAAAAAAAAAAAAACTCAGTAGTTGGATTGAGAATAGATAGCATTAAATACCCAGACTAAGCTCGAAGAAAGTTTTCTTGTATTTAAAAAATAATGTATTTTCAGATTGACCAGCAAAATCAATGAGGAAAAATGTTCATATTTAATGTGAACATTTAACATTCCAGCAATTTCAGAAGTCCTAGAACAAAGAGAAAATTATAAGAGCTTCCACAGTTGGAGAAACACAAATTAACATCAAATTTCTTACCATAAACAATGGACACTGAAAGATAATGCAGCAACTTTTTTTCAAATTTGTTTTTTTCAACCTTGAAATATATACCCAGCCAAACCATTAAACAAATATTGGACAAAATACCTTTCAGGCATGCAAGCTCTCATAAAGCATTAAAATCAGATAATTGTATTTAAAAACAACCCATCAAAGAGGGTACTCTGGGGGGAAAATGTAAAAAGAAGATAATGTGAACTACAAGGAACAGCAGCATTGGATTGTACCCAGAAAACTAAAAAAAAAAAAAAAAAAAAAAAAGCTCCAAAACAGAATCTCCTGGGTCTCCACACTAAAGTATTTATTTTGGGAGTGGAGGTAGCAGGATTTAATGACACAGAATTAAAAGTCCTCCTTTGTGGGAAGAGTTGCTTACTTGGTTCAAAGTGAGTAACAGTCACATAATCATGACTCTATTGTAAATACTATTTTGGAGAAGTTCAATTTGAAAATCAGCCTACAGACAAAACACACACAGAAAAACAAGTATAATGAGAACAATACTAATGTTATAAGCCTTGACAACATATATGTCATTAATAAATAAAAATGAATATTTGTGGAAAATCTGATTTGAAAAAAGAATAAAAAACAAAAAGCAAAACAACAACAAAGATTAATAGGTGAAGAAATCAGAAGAAATAGAAACAATTAAAAATGTATTTATTCTACCTTCTAACAATCTCTAGCATTGATAAATCAAGAAATACAAAAATGAATAGATATCTTTTACAGTTAAAAAGGGAATTACTAGAAGAACTAAAATAATATAATTGACAACACTGAAGTATAAAGATAAGTTATATACAGTAAAATAATAATAAAAATTCTAAAATCTCTTTTTATTTTAGAAATAGGTTACTGCTATGTTGCTGAGGCTGGACTTGAACTTGGGCTCAAGCAATTTCTTGCCACAGCCTCCTGAGTAACTGAGACGGCAGGCATGCACCACTGTGCCTGGCTCTCTTCATCTTTTATTGCATAAGGTAGATTGTTGCTGTCTAAAGTTGACAGCTTCATAAATAGAAGCAGAAATAACAACATTTAAAATTCTAATGGGAAGTGCCAAAAGAATGAAAAAAGAAAATGTTTAAAAGGTACTTATCTCTGGGGTGTGGTGATGGAGGTGGGGGAAGATAGATACTTTTATAACTTCATTTTAGACAGTTTTCAAAAACTAGATTTTTTTCCATGTTTAGACATTGCTTTTAGAAAGAATACTTTGATAGAGACTCAAAAGCCCAATAGTTTGCCAGCTACAAATGAAGTTTCCTGGGCTCAGCCATGAATTCACTGTGATTAATAACAACTTAACCAGTGCCCAGGATTTAGGAGAATAAGTAACCTTGTCATTCCCAACCCCTGAGCTGTGGCTTCATTTTATATAGCCATGTTAATTCTACTTGTAATCCCCATGAAGTGCAGGGACTTCTGTTACTTCTTATCTTTAAGCCTCGTTTATCCCTGCTGAACTCAAAAGGATAACTTTTTAAAAGAGCCAATAGGGGTAGGGGAAAACAATGAGAAATGACTAGCATTTTGGAAGATGAAAAGGAATGACAATTATTAGGTTAAAATAATTAGATATTTATGCCTCCCTGCATAACTCAAAGGGATCAACATTTCTTGTGTGATGAGAATTTCATGTATCTCTAAATTACAAAAGCCTTGTTGTCACTGAAAGTGCATCAGATCCTGAAGTATTAAATAATATACCAAATCAAAAAGTTATGAATTCAGCTTCTTATCTTAGGGATGAGACTCTGTTTTTAATCTTCTATATTTCTTGGGAGAAGGGGAGGACACAGAAGTCAGAGAATATTCAAATGAATTAGTGAGTCTGAGTTAAAGTAGAACCCAGCTGGTTCTACCAGCTGATATTTGAATATGCCCAGGTGTCTTCAAAATTGAGTTCCCCATTGGCATTGAAGTAAATAGGAAATTTCATCAGGATGATTATCAAGTCTTGATTTTCTCCATTAATAAAAAAAAAAATCTGTCTCCTGAATTATCTGGGTTTCTACTCTTTGAGACTACCATAAGTTACCTTTTAGGGAAGGAGGAAGGGCAGGAGGAGAGAAAGAAAAGTGTAATTTTGAATATGTAGTTGGCAACTATTCTCTTACTTTGTTCTTTGAAAAATAGGAACTAAATCCATGAAGGATTTTCAGTTTTATTCTGTCTGCCTTATAGATCCCACCCCTGCCTCCTGCAACACACACACACACACCCTGAATTCGTCTTTTACCTCTACCACTTGTGGACAAGAAGTGCATTGGCCTTAAAAACTTGGTGACTTCAGAAGTAATATCAGCAAAATGGAAGACTAGGAAGCTCCAAGCCCATGTATGTAGAAGTCAAATTCACAAAGACAGAAAGTAGAATCATACTTACCAGGAGCTGGGGGAAAGGAGAGTGGGAAGTTATTATTTAATGGGTACAGAATTTCAGTTGGAATGCTGGATAAAGTTCTGAAGATAGGTAATAGAGATGGTTATACAACAATGTGTATGTACTTAATGCCACTAAACTGTACACTTAAAAATTGTTAAAATGGTAATTTAATGTTAAGTATAGTTTAGCACAATATTAAAAAAACACTGTAGTGATCTGAAGTTGGTTCATGTATGGCAAACTGTTCTACTTGTCTCACTAAAACTTGCATACATCACACTGCAGTTCTATAATAATTTATGTGCACCAAGAAAGGATTAATTTTTTAGTAGGACAGGGTAAGTCAATACATGTATTCGGCAACTCTGTCAAGATAAATTATTTTCCATTTAAGAGTTTGGAAATTGAAGGAGTAAATTTTTGATGCTTGGGAAATTCACAAATGTGTGTGTGTGTGTGTGTGTGTGTGTGTGTGTGTGTGTGTGTGTGTGAAAGAGACCATGTGTGTGTGTGAGAGGAAGAGAGAGACAGAGACAGAGAAGGAGGTAGGCCAGATTCAAGGTAGAAAATCACTGTCACAATCAGAAGCCCTAGAAAGTGCTTGTGGAATCTGCCTGTGGAATCAGGTAGATTGGATTTTACCTCATATCCCCCTCATTGCCTGGTTGTGGGTTCTTGATCAAGTCATATACCTTTCTGAACATCATGTTTCCTCATCTATAAGAAGTCACAATACTTATTATGTTAGTTATTATAAAGATTAAATATATGTAAAATACACAAGTGCCAAGCACTTCACACATAATAAAATGTAATTGTTACTGTCCTTCTCATTTTGTAGTCATTTTTATTGCCATTCTGTTCTGATAAGGTTCATGTCTTATCCAGCAATTGCATCACAAACTACAGCTTATTAAGACAAAGCCAGAGTGTTGCTAATCTTCTCTCAGAGAAATTTAATCCTGAAAATTAAATCTCTGTCAACTCTGAAGCAGAGTTCCTGTGAGCTGTGCTTTCTAGGACTCAGCTCACCTGCCCAGGAAGTGAAGATTCAGAGCAAGTCATCAGATGCAAAGGGGAAAGGCTGAGACCTCAAAGCAAGAGATCCCACTGGACCACTCACGGCGGCAGGCTTCCTTTTCAGCATCAACTGCCCCATGTCTGGCCCCTCTGCTGGCTCTTAGACATCCTGTGGCTGTTCTAGGAAAGGAGAAAATAGAACCTGGGAAGTTAAAAATAATGTCTGTTTCCCTATAGTACCAATGAGGAGGGGGAAGGGAAAGAAAATAGAACTAGTCAAAGTAGCCCCTTGTCTCCAAATCTGGAAATTAGGTTTCAGTGGTAACACCATCTACAGCAGTGCTGTTCAATACAGTAGCCACTAGCCACACATAGCTATTTATATTTAAATGAAAATTATTTAAAATTAAATTAAATGTAAATATCAGTTCCCCAGTCACACTAGCCCATTTCAAGTGTTCATAGTCCCATGTGGCTACTAGATCCATATTGGACTGCACAGCAAAAGGAAAGGAAGATTGCAATCACCGTGGAAAGTTCCATTAGACATTGCTGGTCTACAGGGAAGAGGCAGAAACAAAACTTAATATGTCTAGCCAGACAAATTTCCTGAGCTTCTTCTGCAAGGATCATGGCTTTAATGTGATCTGGTAACTGTGAAAGTCCCACAGGGGATTCAATTAGAATCCTTGGCAAACGAGCCTCTCTTGACCTATGAAAATTCTGCAGCCTTCAGTCAAGGCACCACAAGGAGAAACCCTCTGCTGTCTGGTGAGTGCTGCAGGAGCCATTTGCTGAGGAGCCACCTCTCAGTGGACTCTGTAACCTATAAGGACCTTCCAGAAGTCACTTTGGCCATCTACCCTTCTCCAGGGCAGCATTTCCCTTATGCTTGGCAAGGGGGGCTGTCTCCCAGGTTTCAGTCCTCTTGGTGGAAAGAGCACAGAGTTCTCCTCAGTGTCCTCTCCAAGCCTGACTTTCCACCTTGGAACTTCCCTCAATCAAATTAATATAAAAATACTAGTATTGAAGACCCATTGATGATTTTCTTGCAGGCTAGAAGAAGGTTTCAAGGTATTAGCATCTATTATAGCAACAAGGTGGCAACTCAAAAAAACACTGGGGCACTGAGTAAGAAATGTGGGTTTGAGTCAGAGGAATGGGTTTTAATCAGACAAATTCAGAAGTTAGGACATTCTATAAGAAAACTAGTCTGCACTCTAAAAAATATTGATATCATGGAAAAAAAGTGGGAAAACTGTTCTAGATGAAAGAGATACAACCAAATGCAAAGTATGCACCTTAATTAGATGCTGCTTTAAAGATTAAAGAAGCAGCTATAAAAGACATTTGGGGACAGCTGAGAAATGTTGATTCTGAGTTGGATATTAAGTGATTATGTGAAATTAGTGTTAATATTCCTCACAGTCATAACGTTATTATAGTGGTGAAGGAGAATATTTTTATTCTTAGAAAATACAAGCTGAATGAAATATTTAGGAAGAATGCTCACAGTGTCTGTATCTATCAAATGCTTATATAAAAAAGCATAAATATACAGAAAAGAAAATATGGCAAAATATTAATTATTGAATCTAGATGGTACACAGATGGTTATTTTATTTTATTTTATTTTATTTTATTTTATTTTATTTTATTTTATTTTATTTTTAAGATGGAGTCTCGCTCTGTTGCCCAGGCTGGAGTGAGGTGGCGCGAACTCGACTCACTGCAAGCTCCGCCTCCCGGGTTCATGCCATTCTCCTGCCTCAGCCTTCCGAGTAGCTGGTACTACAGGTGCCCGCCACCACACCTGGCTAATTTTTTGGTATTTTTAGTAGAGACAGGGTTTCACCGTGTTAGCCAGGATGTTCTCAATCTCCTGACCTTGTGATCCGCCCACCTAGGCCTCCCGCAGTGCTGGGATTACAAGCGTGAGTACAGATGGTTATTTTATTTTGCAACTTCTTCCTGTGTCTGAAACGATTCAAAATAAAAGTTTGGGTTGTGGGATAATTAGAACAGATTTCAAAAGGGCCAAGATGTAAGAGAGAAGTCCAAACAGGACAAGAAGTCCAGAGAGGTGGAGTGCAATACAGTACAGAATGCCATATCTTGTGCCTAGGAAAAAGCCAAATCTGATTGCATTATTTTAATATGTGTTGGGTGTTACCATGTACCAAGCATCAGCCTAACTAGGCACTTCACATTCATTATCTAGTGTAAACCTCACAATATTCCCAAAACCATAATCCTTATCCTCATTTTGTTGATATGAAAAGCTAGAGCTGTTGGGAGGCTGAGGCAGACAAATCACTTGAGCCCGGGAGCTCAAGACCAGCCTAGGCAACAGAGTGAAACCCTGTCACTACAAAGAAATTCAAAATTTGTAATATATATCTTTCATCCTTGCTCAGTTCACGTATTAATTATTAATTCTAATATATATATTTTCTATTTCGGGATTCTTTAGTATTTTCTATATATAAGATCATGTCATTAGCCAGGCATGCTATGATGTGCCTGTAGTCCCAGCTACTCAGGAGGATGAAATGAGAGGACTGCTTGAACGTGGGAGGTTGAGGTTGCACTTAGCCATGATCATACCACTGCACTCCAGCCTGGACAACAGAGCAGTACCCTGTCTCAAAAAAAAATTTTTTTAATTAAAAAAAAAAAAAGCTGAGTCTGACAAAATTTGGATCATTTGGTCAAACTTACACAGCTACTAAGTAGTAAAGCTGGGATGCAAATAAAAGTCTGGCCATTTCTAAATCCTGTGCTAATTGCCTCTTGTTAATTTAGCCATCAACAATAATTCTTTCTCCAGTAAATTCAGTAGCAAGAGGGAAAAAATTAGGTCACAATTACATGAGTCTGAAACGGACAAAGACCGGGAGCATGGTAGGGGATTCATGAGAGAACTGATTTTGGCCACCAGCACTCCAAAAATATTTTAGGTTCCAGTCCTCCAGATTATATGGGGTAAGTGACAGGTTCCCAAATTGTATGATTCTCTAGGATCCCTTACCAGGCATTAGGATGCCCCATGGGTTGAGACTGTCCATGGTATCTTGGAGGTGTAGAATGGGTGGCTAAAATCAGCTCTTTGTCCTCACTCCAAGCAGGACATTGCATCTAAGTCAGACACAAGTTCCATTTTACTAATAGCTACTTATTCTCTTGGGATTTCTCTTTCTCTGATAAACTAGCAACTTCTTGAGATAAATCACCGGATTCCACGTCTTTCATTTTCTCATAAAATAAACTTTCTATTGACATAACTTGGCAAAGAGTATCCTAAATTCTGATCATTCTCATTGAGTTTCCACCATGAAACATTTTAGTGTGTTGCTTCTTTCCTGTAACTATATAATAAAGTACAGCTTTACAATCTTTTAGTCAGCAGTTATGTCAAATTGTATTCTAAGAGCAAGAAGTGAAGGAGGTGATGGTTGAGGCCATTTACATACCAACAGCTCCCAACATCCGTGGAATGTTAGATGTTTTAAGATTTCCAGGTGCCCTCCTCAGTGGAAAATCCTGCCACACACACACACACTATGTAGAGTAACATTTCTCAATGGGAGATCATCCTCTTCTACACGCAATTGATTTGTTTTGCATAAGCTTATATAGCTGCACTTGTTAGTCCACTATAAACTCTAAGTCTGTATCTTTCCCCATTTAATATTAAAAGAACTGATTGAGACTTTTTTGCCTCTCTACCTCCACATGTAATGCAGTGCCAAATACATATTCCTATTTTGGCTGAAGGAATAAACAGGTTCATGAAGGACAGTTTTGTTGGAAGAGCTGGAGTATATTTTGACATGAAAAACAGATCGTGTAGGATAAGTTGCCATATTCTTGTTTCCTAGGATTAGCATTTCCACGATCTCTGCCCCAGGCCAAGCCACCAGCAATGTTTGTCTAAATTACTGCAACAGCCTAGGCTAGTGCAACTGCTGGCATTCTTTTCATCCCTTGGACACAAATCCATTCTCCATGAAGCAATTGGAAGAGTCTTTTTAAACATGCAAATCATATGTGGTGACATATGAGAAGTTTCAAAACTTTTAGTGTCTTCATATGGGAGCTGAATAAGATCCTCAGTCTTAGTCACGACCCACAAAGCCTTGCCAATATCCTAACCAAACACCAAGCCTCGTTTCTTACTACTCTCTTCCATTTTCACCCTCCTTCATTCCCTCTAGCTTCATCCTCATTGTCTGAAACATACTCTCCTCCATAGCCTTGTGTGGCTTGCTCCTCATGTGTCAAATCCCACTTTTAATGTTTCTGCCTTACAGAGACCATTTTCTGTTGCTATACCTTGTTCTTTTTCTTCATAGAACCAATAAAAAACTATATTTTCTTCCTTTACTTGTTTTTTTCCTGTCTTCACCACCAAATAGTTGGCTTTCTGAGTTTTAATATTAAAAGAACTGATTGAGACTTTTTTGCTTCTCTACCTCCACATGTAATGCAGTGCCCATGCCCTGCACATAGTACACACTCTATAGCCCATGATATACACACAAGAAATCTTTATGGCCACTGTAGGTTATCAAAAAGATCTAACAGGAGAATTGTCCCTCGAAGGGAGTTAGTTTGAAGACCTCCCCCATATACCAAAAGTTACAGATGCTCAAGTCTCAGATATAAAATGGCATAGTAAAGGCATATAACCTACACACATCCTCCCGTATACTTCAAATCATCTCTAGATTACTCATAATACTTAATACAATGTAAATGCTATGTAAATTGCAGTTAAATCATATTGTTTAGAGAATAATGACAGAATAAAGCCTGTAAATGTTCCCTAAAGATCTAATTACTTTCCAAATATTTTCAATCCACAGTTGGTTGACTCTATAGATGTGAAATCCACAAAGAGAGAGGACTAACTATACATGCCATTGCTTTACATTTCGGGGTCTTGGCAAAGGCAGATGGAAGGAAAAGAAGCCTTGCCTAAGCAGGATGAGATCTGGAGATATTTACTTTTCTATAGAAGCTGACCGCCCCACCCTCAAACACCCCTCACCACCACCACCAACACACACACACACACACACACACACACACAAGACTGGTGTTTTCATGCCCTAAAAAACAAAGAAGTTGGTGCAGCCACCAGTATCATGCTGGGAGGCAGCAGACCCACTGTCTAGCATCTTTTCTTCCTTGTCTCCTAGGAGCTTCATGTTCATAGAGTTTTTTATTTTAGCTCTTTTGCCAAACTGTGCACTTCAAGATGGCAAGGATTGCTCCATTTCTGTCTTGTCAGAGCCTCACTCCAGATCTAGTCCAAAATACATATTAAGAATATGTTTATTAAGCTGAACAAAATATAAAATTTTTGTTTCCAATGACTCCTGCTCTACAGAATGACTCAGAGGTAAAGAAAAATCCGTGAACCTACAATATGAAAATAATTAGAAATTATGACACCATGGCATGTAGCAAGCCTTGAATTTTAGATCCATAAATGAGAATTCAAATTTCTTTTCTTTTTTTTTTTTTTTTTTTTTTTGAGATGGAGTCTTGCTATCGCCCAGGCTGGAGTGCGGTGGCACAATCTCGGCTCACCGCAGGCTCTGCCCCCTGGGGTTCACGCCATTCTCCTGCCTCAGCCTCCCGAGTAGCTGGGACTACAGGCGCCCGCCACCTCGCCTGGCTAATTTTTTGTATTTTTAGTAGAGACGGGGTTTCACCGTGTTAGCCAGACCTCCTGATCTGCCCTCGTGATCTCCCGACCTCGTGATCTGCCCGCCTCAGCCTCCCAAAGTGCTGGGATTACAGGTGTGAGCCACCGCGCCTGGCCCTCAAATTTCTTTTGATAACATATTGCCTATTCCTTTTTTTTGATGCTTTACAATAGGAAAGTCAGCATTTCTTTTGATAATATATTGCCTGAAAGATTTTAACATGTCCAGAATATTTTTGTACTCAAAGAGGCAAATAGTAATTAAAACAATCTTATTTTCTGACTCCCAAAAGGCCTTAAGCTCTAGAAATAAAAGTCTATTCTAGCTTGGGCTAGAAAAAAAAATTGATCCCACTGTGCATAAAAATGGTGCCCTGTGAATCTCAGTAACATCGGGAACCGAACAGTGCATAGAATAGGAACCTGATTGGAAGGCATAAAAAGAAAATTTGGTTGATTGTAATCCTTATATATGACAGAAGTTGGATTTTCTCAGCTCAGTTGTGCTCTACGGGTATCTGACAAGTCTAAACTGCAGCTTAAAGGAGTTCGATAAATTTCAAGTCGTTTTTAATGTCAAAGGGTTGAATTTAGATAAGCTGTGTTGACTTGAAATTGGACAGCCAGAATTTGTATTTTCAGTTGTTGGAAAATTCAGGGCAGATTTGACTAGTATTGATGATTCCTTATTGATGTGAAGCATTTGTAAAAATCATTGAATTCTGTAAAGTGGCATTCTTTTCACTTTTTTATTTAATGTTTTTTGTTATTGAAAAAGCCTACTGTTTTCTAATACGTTTAAATAATCTTCAGAATAGAGGATATAATAAATCAGTAAGAAAGTCAAGATCCAGTGTAGCTTAGAATAAGCTAAACTTGTAATGAGGCTGTTATAAATGTTAACTTTCCACGGTAGCTGTTTTCTGGGCACCTCACAAATTGCATAATTTGTCTTGTGTTTCTAAGTTCAATTTACAGGTGCTGCAGTGTCAGTAGTGTGATGGGAGCTGTGATTACAAACAACATTGATATATTCTGGCTATGACATAGGTCAATGATTCCTCCAGAAAGCCATAGAGAATGGAGATACAAGTCTCCCTTCCATGACATCTACATATTAAGCAAGACTTGTTTGCGTCTATTGAATAGCCTCCCAGACATAAATATTTTCATTAGGGAGTTCTTCGCTACGTTCGCTGAAACATGACTCTCAGAGGAAGGTTGAGATTAATAGTGCATTAGGTTATGCTTAATCTTCTTTCACTATTCCATTTTGTTTTAATCCTATAATATTTGCATTTCTGAAATTAGGGTATTGTATCCATTGGGGTGGGATGCAGAGGCCTCATTTGGGTTAGATTTATTATCTACTAAATGACTTTCTCTTTGTCTGCCAGCTAATCTCAATGCTCTATCTTGAGCAGATTCTATTATAGCAAAATTTATCATTCTTTTTAAAAATTTTCTACATAGCTTTTAGAAACTTTCTTATTAATAGTAAACACTAACTGACACATTACTACACAACAGAGAGAGATAAGAGTCACACCTTAAATACGATAAGATGTCCTTGACCCTCAAGTTATCCCCAAGTCCTTGGTTTAGAAAAATATTTCATTTGTCACGAAAATCTTTTGCAGGCCCAATGAGTCAAATTCCTGGAACAGGGGGCGTTAATTAGAGATATGTTTCTTGTGCAACCTCAGGCTTGGGCAGGGAGTAGTGGAAATGCAAGCCAGGAGAAGAGATTTGGGTCTTAGGTGAAAGAAAACCATAGAAAGTTATGTTAACAAATAGTTAATAAAGAAGTACAAGTGAGAGGAACTGGAAGCAACAGGAAAGAGCTGGGTGGTGGACAGAGAGGTACAACTGAGGAAGCTGTTGCAGCGCCAACTTTGATTATTGCTCAATCAGTTTCAGTGTTGCTTTGTATCTATCAGTTGACTGATTCTACATGTCCTTTACAACCGTGAATGCTAGGCAGTTTGGTTTGAAATTTTTGAATAGGTTATCACATCGAGCCACTGCTGTGACTGAGGATGGTGGGGCACAGGAGCTTAAACCTGGTATTGGTAGATGGAGTTGAAGATTGCAGTGTGGATGGAAGTAAAGATGAAGATAGAGATGAAGATGGGTTTGGGCTGAGGATGAGAAGTCGGGGTGGAGATGAGGATGGCATGGTGAACCCTGTCAACATTAGCTGTGGGGAAACAGGATAAGGCAGATCTTTGATTGAAGGAATTGAACACAGCCAAGAATATAGGACAGATTCTGACTAAAACAGAAGATTCTAGAATGAGCTAGTCAGAATATTGGCACAAAATAGATGAATTGTTGCTCAGAGCAGAACTCCGTATCTACTAGGACGAAAAGCCTAAGTCACATTGCTGCTGGCTAGGCACCAAATGCTAACTAACTTCATCTTCCAGGGACTGGACCTATTGCTGCACAATTTTCTCAGCCTCCACTAGGTGAAAGACTGCACACCCCCTCTGTTAGGTCAGAATTAGCTCATGACATGGGCATGCTGAGCCAGAAAGTTGTAAAAGAAAGGCGGGTATGTGAGAAGTGTGTGAGTGTGTTGTGCATTGTGAGTGTATGTGTGATGTAGTATATATATTTGTTCATGCTTGGACAGTTAGTTCCAAGGGAAACCTGGTCATGATATCTGTTTCTTATTAAGTGGCAACTTTATTCAGCAGGAACACTCTAAAACATGATTATCTTCTGTATATATCTAGCCTAAGATTAGGGATAATTCTTAATAACTATAACCAGGAAACATTTGTAACTGCATTTTTCCTATATTGAAGCAGATAGCAATAGACAGTGTTAAGATAATAACAAAATGCAAGCAAAAATATCAACACATTATTTAAAAGGTCTTTTAAATATTTAAAATGGAAATATTCATTGGCTTTATTTCTGACAAAAACTGACAACTTGACAACTCTCATGGGGGGAATTTAAACCTAACTTCGAGTTAAATGCTGTTGACCATCTAAATGAAAACAAAATGAGATGTAGATCTCACATACAGTACACATTTTCAAAAGCTGTCAGTGTTGGAGCAAAGCAGGTTTGTTATAAATTAGTTGTTCTTTTTTTGGATGCTTCACAATATTGAAGTCAGCATCTGTTGATCCTTTTATTCACAGAAATACACTTGTGAAAAACTAATAGAAGATGATGATACAGAGATGGAGAAACATGTGTGTTGTTAGTAAGAGAAACAGAGAGACCAAGCACAAAGGAAGAAACAGACATCTACAGAGGGAAACCAGAAAGGAAAAAAGAGGATTCACAAACTCAGACTGTTAAGAAAAATTTCTGTCTGCAGTGCCATTTATTGAAGATTTTGTGGTTGCTGATAGTTGTGACATTTTATGACAGCAAACCAAGAGACTTCTGGTCAGTAACACCTTAACTGTTTGGCTCTTACCTAGACATACCCTCCTCCTACATATTGATGGAGTGACAAAAATCTGAGTTTCTTCATGATCTTTTATGAAAACATTTATTTTAAGAGGCTAACACTGTAAAAATTGAACTGATAGAAATCCATAGAATAAACTATGTTATCTTTCCTCTGTTCCTTGCTGCTTCAAACAGAAAATTGTCAAGGGCAAGGAGAAGGAACAAGTGGACTTTTAAGAACAAAGTGTTTTCATTTGATAAAGATTACAATGCAGCTTAGACTTCTCGGCCACTTTAGGTTAGAGTCCAGTTTCTCTAAAATGAAGTATTTACCTCCTCTTGGGAAACATGAGAATAAAGTAGGTAGCCAGAGAGTCATCATGTGCTTCAAAGTTGTATGTACCACCCATCCACCATCATCCATACCATCGTCAAAGTTAACTCAATATCAGAGATACCAAAGTTATAATGAAGAATCATGTGACTAAGGAAGCTGGAAGGAAAACACATAAGAAAGCACATGTTCCATCTCCTCGCTTCTGGCCCACACATAATTTCATTTCAGAAAGCCAAGATCCCCATTTCTAGAAGATCTGTAAGAGAATTTTATTCCCAGAGAAATATATTTAAGGAAACATCCATGGCCTAATAAAGTGAACAAAGAACTGGGAATCAGCAGTTACAAGTTTTGTGGAATGGGGTAAGCTCACTTCACCCCTCAGAACCTTAGTTTCTTCATTTGTGAAAGGAAAAATAATAATCTCACACTGATTAACAGCATTAGGGCAATCATAAATGTCAAAGGAAATTGTTGACACTTTGTGAATGCTGCTTTGTCAATTCCAGTTAAAGATGGAGGCACCTATTTTCTCCCACATATTTCATTTTCGCAATTTAAATTCACAGAAATCAAATAATTCATTCTTCCCATTATTTAAAAATACGTATTGCCAAGTTCTGAAGATATGAAAGCCCTTGTGGCCAACAAACGTTCTGTCTGTGATCCTCTCTTCTGACTTCTGGCTGCTCCCACAGGAGAGGGATAAGCATCTAGCATTATTCTAGGTCTGACATGTGAATACGAAATTTGCCAATGACAACTCACCAAGTTACCAAATCCAGCTCTACTAAGAAGTCTCCATAGGAGCCTAGGCAATTATTTGCTCATCATTATTTTCTCCTTTAGTTTATAATTCTCAGCACAGAGCATGCTCTGAGAGTAAAACAAATGAACCTTTTTATCATGAAAAATACTCTGAAAACCATACCAAATTCAAAGTTGATTTTGCAATGGTAAACCATATAAGAATACCTGTATTAAATAGTCTATCACATGTCCAACTTTGTGCTAGGTAGGCAATACAAGAGAAAAAAAAAAAAAAAGACACATATCCCTGTCTTCCGAACATGTCTTATAGCTCTGGCCCCCTAAGTTTTGCCATTATAAAATGTCAGCTTCACATTCGCCTTTCACTGAAAGGCTGAATGTAAAATGAGAAGTTCTAAGTACAAACCTCTGCATATCTGTAAAACATTCAAAGACAATGCCTCTGACCATTATTCAATGACCCTTTATGCAAAGATTCACAAAAGAGTGGTCTGTCTAAACTCAAACTTGAGAAAGCATGCAACCAGAAGTAGAGACAGTTGTTCCTTGTTAGAAAAAAGTAACCTATCAGGCGTTTAGTTTTCCCCTTTTTATCTTGGGGAAAAACTCAAAATGAAGCCTCAAATTCACAGTTGCTTTCTTATATTCTTTTTTTTCCCCTTGTAAATTTTTTTTTTTTTAAATTTTATTATTATTATACTTTAAGTTTTAGGGAACATGTGCACAACGTGCAGGTTTGTTACATATGTATCCATGTGCCATGTTGGTGTGCTGCACCCATTAACTCATCATTTAGCATTAGGTATATCTCCTAATGCTGTCCCTACCCCCTCCCCCCACCACACAACAGTCCCCAGTGTGTGATGTTCCCCTTCCTGTGTCCATGTGTTCTCATTGTTCAATTCCCACTTATGAGTGAGAACATGCGGTATTTGGTTTTTTGTCCTTGCTTTCTTATATTCTTATTACCACTCTTCCTTTCCCTTTACTTATGAGCCTTTGTCATTGTCCTTACTATATAGTACAAGGAGATTCTTATATATTTATAGTATTTTGAAAGATAAATATAAATTTTGACATAGATATAATCGATAATTAAAGTTTCTGGCACAATTAGCCAAAGCAATAGTTCAGAGTCTCTTCTGTCCATGGCTCCTAATGCCCAAAGAAGAAAACCAAAAATGGTAGATGGCATTCCAGGGTTTTCATGACCTGTCCAGGCCACAGTGCATATTCCCTAATTTTAGCCACATTGATTTATTTGGACATTTTCTAGTTGACCAGGTTGTTCATACTAATACACCTTTGCCTTCATTTTCCTCTCCCGTCTCCAACACTCCCATTCTTGATCACTGTGGCAAATCACTTACTCTTCCAATTGTGGTTCAGATCAGGCTTTCTCTGAGTGTTCATGACAGCCCCAGACAGCATTAGGCAATTTCAGTTTTTGTTTTTGAATTCCCTGAGGCTTTTATTGCATTTTGTAATTCTTCTATGATGTTTTTAATGTCTCATATATCTACAATGTCTGCCTTTTTTCCTCCGCTAGACTAGAAAATCCTGGAAGACATGAACTATATCTTTGCATTTTCATCTCCAAAGTTTAGCGCAGAGCTGGACACAGAATAGGTTCACAATAAATATGTATATTGCTGACTAAATTAATGAATAAACAAACAAATGAATGGGGTTCCACTGTAATACCAAGTTCAAAGTAAGAAAACAACAGAGAAAAACATAGGTGGCTCGTAGCACACTCCAAGGATAAAATATGGAAGAAATTTAATTACTAGTGACAAATAAAAAAGCACTCATTCTGCCAAAGGGAAGGCCATGTGCGATGAAATAAATTATCATCCCAAGAAAGCCTTCCTGAAAAGAAGAGCATGAGATAAGGGGGTTGGGGTAGGAAGTAGTACAGATTTTTCTTTATTCTTATGGGAAGGAAATGACATTAACATGTATGAAAGTCCTGCTATGTTCCAAGAAACAGACCAAGGCTTCCACATGTAGATTTATTTAATCCTCACTTCATCCCTTAATAAATGTGATATTATTATCATTATCATCATTTCAAAATTGTGCTAAAGGCCCTTGAATTTTGAAAGTTGTGCAATTTTCAACATGAAACAAAAGCACCTACTACATTGTCATTTATGATTATCTTTACTCCTGGCAAATTTTATGTATCTAGCAGTAATGAGGAAAGGTTATTACTTCTTGAATAACCCATAGACACAGCAAAAATACATATTACTTTATTTAGAAGCTTCGGGTATGTTTAATGCCAGACTGATAATATATTTAGAAATCATATTAGAAAAAGCTAGAAAGACAATAGATGTTGCTGCTGAGGACGGTTAGCAGGAGGTGATGAGGCTAAATATAACGAACAAGCCCATGACGTATGCATTAGTGGAAAAGTCTTTGGTCAGACACTTTTGGCCATATTCATCTGCTATTTAGCCATCTTGATTAGAGCCCTTAGATTAACAACTTTTCATTCATTAAACTAAATATTTACTAAGCATCTACTATATACCAGACACTAAATATGTAAGAGAAAAAAAGGGCCAAATTTCCCTGCTTGCATGCCACTTCTCCCTGTACTTGAACCATTTCGTGCATTATTCTCATACCAGAAGACTATGGTATTTGTCTCATACCAGAAGAGTATTGGTAGAGGAAGTAAAGAATAGACCAATTCTAGATACAGTCTGGATATTTTGAAGGTAGCGCTAACTGGATTGGATGCAGATTGTGAGAAAAAGTGGCTTGAAGGGTATGGGGCCTGAGCAGGTTGAAAGATGTAATTGTCATAACCTAAGAGGAGGAAAGCTGAGGAGTAGGAGGAAGATGGGACATTGAGTTTGAGGGGTCTTTCAAATCTCCAAGTAGAGAGCAGGTGGGCATATGAGTGTCGAGTTTGAGCAAAGAAAGAGCTGAGTTGGTTGGCTGGTTGGTTGGTTGCGAGTTATCCGTATTTCACTGGGTTCAAATCACCTAGAAAATGTCAATAAAGCAAGAAAAGAGGTCCAAGGATTGAGCTCTGGGCACTCTAACCTTAAGAAAAAGAATCATAATGAAGACCTAGAAGGAGTTGCCACTGAGCTATGAGAATAAAAAGGGTGAGAGTGGAAGTGAGAGTAAGAGAGACAGAGAGAGAGAGACAGGGGAAGAGAGGGAAGAAACAAAGGAGAGAGGGAGAGGGAATGGAGTCCTGGAAGTCAAGTGAAAAATACACATCAAATCAAGGTGGAGGGAGTGATTAACTCTGGCAAATCAGCTGATGGCTGAGAACTGATCCTTAGATTTAGCAATGGGGAAGTACTCAGTAGTGACGTTAAAGAGAGCGGTTTCCAAGTAGTATATGAATTTGTGTATGTGTAGCAAGTGGTAGTGGGGTTGTTAAAGTGTGATGGAAGTGAATTAAAAGCCAGTGGGAGGAGGGGATTTACAGATGGTGACTTTAATAACTATTTCAAGACATTTCCTATAAAAGGGAACAAAGAATAGAGGCAATAATTGGTGGCTCACGTCAATTGGGTCTCCAGAAATAGATACGAAGATAGAGTTAGAAGTGAAATGGATTTTGAGTATCTCCTGTGATATATAAATTGGAAATGAAGCAGAACTAGACAGAGAGTACCTTCACGCCATGGTGCAGGCCTGAGACCTATGAAAAGAGAGGGGGAAGAAAGAAGGATTACACAGTAAGAGCCTCAGACTGCAGTGCAGCTTAGAAAGTCCCAGCTAGCCCATCAGAGAGATGTGGTGAAATGACTGCCTACATAGGAGTTTCATACTATACAAAAATGGCCAGGCCCCTAACTACCCCCACCATGCTAAGTCTCTGTCTGATGTCTGGCTGCAAAGAGCAGAGCCTTGGCTCAGACAACTGAGCAAGACCCTAAAGGTGCTGCAGCTGAAATTTGTGAACTAAGTGCACCCTCAGTAATTTATTTTTTGAAAGAACATCCAAGATGTGCACTTTCACAGATGATGTTTAAGGTAAATAGAGTCAAGGGAGTTATTTTAAGAAGAAAAGATAAAAATGTTTTTCTTGGGATTTCACCTTTCAAGTCCCCACAGTCTTGAAAGCTCTGAGATTCAACATAGGCTTCACTGGCCCTGCACCACTGCCTCTTTCTTTCTGTGCTCTTTATCCACACATACAAAATTGAAAACTGACCACAGTGAAAAAGCTGGAGTGAATGAGGACTTCACCTGCTTTGTTAGTTACAATCAATTGCCTTCAAACCATTGTACATATGTTTTTTGTTTCCAATCCATTTAATTGTATAAACGTAAGGTGTGCAAAATGATGTTTTGATACACATACACATAGCGAAGTGATTACTGCAGTAAAGCAGATTGACATATCTATAATCTTACGTAGCTGTCTTTTTCTTTTTTTCTTTTTTCCTTTGGTAAGAGTACCTAAAATCTACTCTCATAGCAAATTTTGAGTAGACAATATGGTATTATTAACTATAGTCCTCATGCTGTACATTAGATCTCTAGGCTTATACTGTATAACAACTTTTTACCTTTAATCAACATCTCTTAATTTTCCCTACTCCCTTGCCCTAGTAATCACCCCTAATAGGTGCAAGGTCATAGATCTGTGGTTTTGATTTGGATTTCCTTGATAATTAGTGATGTTAAGCACCTTTTGGTCTACCTGTTGGCCTTTTTTCCCCCCTTTGGAGAAATGCCTGTTTAGATCTTTTGTTCTCCATTGTAGCTTCTTGGTGCCCTGATTGAAAATTAATTAACCATATACGTTTAGGCTTATTTCTAGGCCCTCTATTCTGTTTCATTGGTCTAAGTATCTGTTTTTATGCAAGTCCATACTGTTTTGATCACTATAACTCTGTAGTAGAATTTGAAATCAGAGCATGTGATGCCTTCAACTTTGTCTTTTTTGCTAAAATTGCTTTGGCTATTCAGAGTCTTTTGAAATTCCATATAAATTTATACCTAGCATGTACTATTGGTTTGACACATGCAAATTGATTAATGTAATACATCACATTAACAAAATGATAAAAATCACACGAATATTTCAATAGATGTAGAAAAAGCATTTGATTAAATTTAACATCCTTTTATGATAAAAAAAAATCTCAAAAAGTAAATATAGAAGGAATGAACCTTTTCTAAGTTCTGCAATTCAGACATTAAATTGCAAGTAACATCAAGGAAGCATACTAGGTGGGCAAGAATCCTCTGAAGTAATAATAATATCTATCTTTTATGAATAAAAATGTCATTGTGGCCTGAAGTTAATGGAATGTCTATTTAGCTTACTACTCTTGAAACGTTTTGTGTATTTTGTGTTTGTTTATGGTGCTTTCAGAGCTTAGGATGGTATTTTAGAAGAATTATGCATTCTAATTCATTCATCCATCAATGAATTTCTATAATAGATGGAGGTTCAGTGTGCCCTGGGTGCCCAGAATGAATATAATGAGTATATAATTTATCCTGAGGTAAAAATGACATTAATATGACCAGGAGATACTGCACAAAAAGCAGAATGTAAAGGTAAATCATGAAAGATGGTTAGAAGTTTCCTAGCCACAGAATGTGAAGGACACACCAAGTCAGTGAAAACCGTGTGTGCAGGGCCAGTAGGGCAAGACTCCTGGACTACTCAGCAAACAGCCAGTAGCTCAGTCTAGACCCTGCAAAATTGAAGAAGGAGCAGACTAGAAATGCAAAGGAGACCATGTCTGTAAATGGCTTTTATGCCATGGTAAGTAGTTTGAATTTTAACTTGTAGAAAGTATTTAATCAGAGCAGTAGCAAGATAAGAATTAACTTTTACAAGATCAATCTACCAAAGTTTGCAGAATAAATTAGAGGATAAAAACTGAGGCAGAATGCTAGGTAGAAGGTTGATGGGAAATATCAAAGCTTAAGTACTCCTTAATAGCAGATCTAATACTGTTAATTGCACAGGGGCTTTTCTGAGGCCCCTGTGGAGACTTGGAGATAGGCAGCAGCTCTTTTGACGTATTGTGTACTCCAATATGTCTTCACCATTAGGCATCATACAGAGACACATGCTTTAGTCCAGCAATTGTGAAAAAAAAATTACTGGGCTTACTAAAGATACCAATGTAATTCAAGCTCTACTGGATCTTACTGAATTGGGTTGTTAGTATAGGTGATTCACATTAATATTAACAACCTCAATGTTACTGATTTCTTTTCTCTCTTACTTACACAGGATTTCATTCTCTTCTTTCTCCAAGTCACAGCCAGTTGTCTGAAAGTCTTCAGGGTGACTCACAGGGGATATTGACAATTCTAAACATTTTGGGCCAGACATCACCTCCATAGCCTGCTGGGCACTGCTTCCCCTTAACTAGAAACCACCTCTATTACACCAGAGCTACCCTAGAGCCAGAGCTACAAGCTGGTCTTTGAAAAAGAAGAGGAGAATGCCTTCTTCCTTTTGACATGTGTTATTCTAGATGGTTATCTTAGTTTGGGTTTCTAGAAGCAGAGCCTGAAACAGGTGTTCAGTTGCACATGCTTTATTGATGGAGTGTTCTCAGGAGAAGGGGAGTGCAGTAACTAGGATTGGGCAGGAGAAGGAGTTGAGCAAGGATGTAGTTTCAGTTAAAGATTGGCTTCATGCTGATCCAATGGGGTACTCTGGTGCAAACTGCACCACTGAGTTGGCTCCCCCTCAAGGCAAAAGGGTAGCCTCTTATATAGCCATTTCATTTCATCATTGGCTAAAGGCTGCTAGGGTAAGGGAGTGTGTGCATAACCCCTGGAGCAAGGCAGCCTTTGTATGAATGAAGGCAATTTTGTGAAAAAGGGGGCAAGTATGAGCCATTAGCAGCCAACACTCAGGGAAGCTGGGGAATAGGTTCACTAGCTCAGAAAAGAGGATCTGACCTGGGCATCAACAGCATCCCCACTCTGTGGAGTTCAGTGTCATTCGGCCTAAAGCCCAGGTTACAAGGTTTAATAAAAGAGCTCCTGCTATATTCATTTACATCACTACTGTTTTCCACAAAGAGCAAGAAAACATGAGGATGACATAGAGTGAAATAGGATTTTTCTTTCTTCCTAGCAACAAGGATGGGCTGGTGACAATGTGTATCACTTGCTAGAAAGGAAAAGAGGCTTGAAGTAGAAGAATGTTTGGGTTTCTACAAACACCTTACAGGCATGGCATATAGTATGTGTAGTACATTACCATGATGACTTGGTTTTTAGTCATCTCTTGTGTCCTTATTTTGTTCCATATGGCAATGCAGTTTCTCTCACTAAACTGAGAGGGTCTACTTTCCTATCTTTTGAATTTGAACTAATCTGTGTCTTGCTTTGGCCAAGAGAATGTGGCAGAAGTTCCAGTGTCCCGATTCTGGCCCTGCATCTAGAGGCTTTATGTGTCTCTATCCGCTTTATTGAGCCTCTGCCATCACAATGAAAAAAACATCCTGAGGCTATCCCAGTGGAGAATAAAAGACACACAGAGGAGAGCCAATTTATCCCAGATGTCCCAACCAAAGCCATTCTAGATCAGTCAACAGCCAGCCAAACCAACTAAAGACTCATGAGTGAGCCCAGCCAAGATCAGCAGAGTCACTTAATTGTGTTCCAGCTGATCCCAGACACAATAATCACTTATTCTTGCACAGCACTATGATTTGTGATCATTTTATATCATTATTGTGGTAAGATAATTGTGATAGTAGATATGCAATGAACATTTATTGCATATGAATCAGTGTGTTATATCACCAAAGAGGCAGAGAACTACACCATATGAAAGAGCGGCACTGAAGCAGAGAGGAGAAATTTCATTCCCCATTCTCATTTTCAGAAATATGTCCAAGGCAACATCAAAAAGTTTGGAATCATCGATATTGCTGGAGGAAATTACACTAATAGACCTCTGCAAAATGTTCCCTCCTCTAACAATCTACAGTATCTGAGTCTTGGCATAAGCACAGTTGGAAGGAGAATAACAGTGTCAGAGTAGAGCTACAATGCAGAGGCTAGCCATTAGCATGCACCGTGCACAGTGCTCAGTCTCGATATATTCTGCAAGTATTTCAAGCCAGCCCTGCATGCTCTTTTTCTCCATCTCTCCATAGCTGGCAACCACAGACAATTAAGTGAAAAGCACTTAAAAACTGGAGCCTCTGAAGCATTCTTTATGTCTGTCTCAGTCTCGCTAGTTTCATGGGCCCATTTT
Source organism: Hylobates moloch (assembly GCF_009828535.3). Taxonomy (NCBI): domain Eukaryota; kingdom Metazoa; phylum Chordata; class Mammalia; order Primates; family Hylobatidae; genus Hylobates; species Hylobates moloch. Next base: position 94,843,194 of record NW_026652283.1, read on the forward strand.
TAATTTTGCCTGGCAGCACTCCATGAAAAACGGGAGGTAAATCAAAGAGTTACTTTCTATGAGGCCTTTGAGACTACACCAATAAGTAATTCCTATGGTTTTTTATTTATTCTCTTAGTGTAGGCAATTTCACTTTTGCTTGGATTCTTTTCCTCCTGTTGCTTTTTGCACGACCTTGTCTCCTGCTCTCAGCTCCATTCTTTCCAAGTAGGATATGGTATTGGTTAAAATAAATACACTGCACACCCAACCTCTAATGGTTAATTTTTGCTGTATTAGTAACACAGCACTCCTTCTCTGGCTATGCATATCAAGTTTCACACTGAGAATTTTTGAAATGAAAATTTTCCTCAGTAAGGGATAATTTTCTACCCGATGACCCACCCTACATGATAACCCTTGTGAGCATCCAGCCATACCCTTCATTTTCTTTTAACCCCAAATAAGTATGGTTCTATATAAAAGCACTGAGTCAGAACACGGAAGCACCATATAAGTGAATAATTCGTCCTGGCAAGACACAGGTCAATAGGAGAAGCTCTGTGATTTTAAATGGGTGAAAGAAGTGCACACTCATCCTTTATCTCAGTTCTATCTCTGCATCTGTCTCTACCCAGTCTTGGAAAGCTGATTCTTCCCACCTGAGGAAAGCCCCTGCATGTCTCCTGCTTGTATTACTTGTTCTTAATCTGCTTTGGTGTCAGGACCAGGCAGGGAGCCACCAGAACACTTGCATAATCCAGGCTCTTGGCAAATCCCCCTGATACACACATGTACACAAACACACTAGCACAGGCATAAAGGCTAAACTACAAGAAAAACGTATTCCCTTGCCTCATTGCCATATCCATGGAATAGATAGCAGACAGTGGAACAACAGAGACCTGAGGTGGGGCCCCTGAGGCATATGGGTAAGTAGAAGATTTTAGAGCTTCACATATCCTTCCCTTAGGTGGGCACAGCCTGGACATGGGCAGCTGTCCAGGCCACTTCCTCGCTTCCCAAAACTAGTGTATCCCTCTGATACCTTCCTCCCATCTGTAGCCAGGATGTCTAACGTTTTGTGGATGTATAAGTCTCTTTGAGAATCTGTTGAAAGTCACAGGCATTATTTGCAGACATGCCTATACGCACAGGCATCCAAAAGTCTGTCTACTACATCAGTTGTGCCATGGCCCAAATCCTCTGACCTAAGATCTACACACAATTGTCCTTCTCCTACTGGTGTGAATGTCATTGTCTCATTCCCTTGCTGTTTACTGATCTCAGCTCACCCTCTTCTGGTTTCTACTCTTTTGGCTTTGGTTGACAGCTTTGCCCTTTACCAATCTGTATTTTTCACTACTCAGTTACAGCAGATATGCTTCCTATAGGGGAGCACAAATGTCATCCCTAGATCTTATGAAAATGTGTTTTCTCCAGCACTTGGGAGTCTTCACGGCACATAACGTTCCTCAGGATGCCACATGATAGTGATTTTACAAACTAAAATTCATTAGAAAAATGAGAAGTGTCTCCAGAGTCAGACTGCTTTGGTCTAAAATAAAACTGTAACACTCCCTAGCCATAAAATGCCTTTGCTGAGGCTCAGGTTTGTCATATTTAAAGAGGAATAATGACAACAACTCTCAGAGTTTTAGAGGTGATTAAATGAGATAATCCTTGCAAAAGACCTTAAAATGGGGCCCAGCAACAGAGGAATGCAAAATGAACTTTAATATTTTTGTTGTTGCAATAGAAAATCTTTAAAAAGAAAAATTAAATCATATTTAGCCATAAAATAATATTTGTATCTATCCATTAATATAAGAAAATTATATACAAATTCTTTCATGTGAATGATGACTGATGTGCCCAACTCCTTTGGCAGTTTTAAGAAGTTGAACTAAAGTGACTCGGGACTCTTTCATGTTCTCTGGAACTTCAACTCTGATATTCATAACCGAGATTTGTCTCGAGTTTTGTTTTCTGTGCTCTTATTCTAAGGTTTTGGAATCAATGTTATGTTGGCTTTTGAAAAATAATTTGGAAGATTTCCTTTTATCTCTCTGCTTGGGACCAATTTAACTAGTATTGAAGTTTCTGTTCCTTGAAGGTTGAAAGAATTCACCCGAGAAACCATCTGTGCCTGGCACTGCTTTGAGGGAGAAGTCTTTAAAAGTTTCTCGATATGTTGCATGTTTGCACATGCAGAAGTCTTCTATATCTCCCAGGTTTAATTTTAGTAGTTTGTATTTTCCTAGAAAATTACTCATTTCAAATTTATCTGAAGAGAGTTTTGTAAAACGTTCTTTTAAAATTCCCATGCTCGCCTCTGTATTAAGGGTTATTTCTTATTTCTAATTCTGTGTTTACTCACTTCTTTCTTTACCCACCCCACTTTTTAATTTAGTTGACTGAGTAAGCATGGGGTTACCTACATTGTTTCACTTGGTTTTCCAAATAACCTCTTAGGTTTAGTTACTAAGTCAGCTGTGTTCTATTTTCTAAGAAACCCATTTCTGTGTTAATTTGATTATTCCCTTACTCATGCTTTTTCTCAGTTACTTGCTCTTCTTTTCACTAACTTCTTGGTATAGATGTTTGTATATTTATTTTCCTTTATTCTTATTAATGTAAGCAATGGCTGTCTTATATGGCTTTTAATACATAGTATTATTACTAGTATTGTTGTTAGTCATATTATTATGTCTAAGTATACTAAAATATCCATTTTTATTATCTTTCAAGTGAGCATGGTTTGAAGAATTTTTTTAATTGTAAAGTAATACAGGCATATCTCAGAGATATTGCGGGCTTGGTTCCAGACCACTGCAATAAAGCAAATATCACAATAAAGGAGTCACATGATTTTTTTGGCTTCCCAGTGCATACAATAGTTATGCTTATACTATATTGTAGTCTATGAAGTGTATAATGGCATTATGTCTAAAACTATATACATACCTCAATTTAAAACATCTTATTACTAAAAAACACTCTAGCAATCATCTGAGCTTTTGGTGAGTCATAATCTTTTTGCTGATGGAGGGTCTTTTCTTGATGTTGATGGCTGCTGACTGATCAGGGAGGTGGTTACTGAAGGTTGTCTATGACAATTTCTTAAAACAAGAAAACAACGAAGCTTGCTGCATCAGTTGAATTTTCATTTCACCAAACATTTTTCTGTAGTGTGCAATGCTGTTTGATAGCATTTTATCCACAGAACTTCTTTCAAAATTGCAGTCAATTCTCTCAAACCCTGCTACTGCTTTGTCAACTAAGTTTATATAATATTCAAAATCCTTTGCTGTCATTTCAACAATGTTGCCAGCATCTTCCCCAGAAGTAAATTCCATCTCAAGAAACCATGGACTTTGGTCATCCATAAGAAGTAACTCCTCGTCCGTTAGTTTTTTCATGACATTGCATCAATTCAGTCACAACTTCAGGCTCCTCTTCCAGTTCTAGTTCTCTCACTACTCCACCACATCTGCAGTTACTTCCTCCACTGAAGTTTTGAACCCTTCAATGTTATCCATGAGGGTTGAAATCAACTTCTTCCAAATTCTTGTTAATGATGATATTTTGCCTTCTCCCATGAACCACAAATTATCTTAGTGACATGCAGAATGATAAATCATTTTCAGAAAGTTTTCCATTTATTTTGCCCAGATCTGCAAGAGGAATCACTATCTATGGCAGCTACGGCCTTACAAAATGTATTTCCAAAATAAGATTTCAAAGTCAACATTACTCCTTGACTCATAGGCTTCAGAATGGATATTGTGTTAGCAGACACGAAAACTACATTAATCTTTTTGTACCTCTCCATCAGAGCTCTTGGCTGACAGGTACGTTGTCAGTGAGCAGTATTATTTTGAAAGAAATCTTTTTTTCTGAGCAGTAGGTCTCAAAGATCACATCTGATTTTTACAATTTTGTGGACCCTGTTTTTTAAGAAGTTTAAAAGTACTCAATTATAAATTTAAATACAGTTATAGGGAGGGGACTTGGATGAGGCCTGTGCAGTGAGGAGCCCTGAAGCTTCAGCTTTATCAGTTTCATAGTACTTCAGCTCCTGTGATTTACATTCTGATCCCATCTTTCTTTGTCTTCGTCCTTCTTTTTCTCACTTTCTTATCTGCTCATTTACTAGATAGTTAATTGAGTGCCTACTTTGGGCAGAATGCTATGCTAGGTGTTAAATATATGGAGAACTTTTGCAAAAGTCCCTTCCTCTAACCAACTTTTAAACTTTGGTGTTCTTTGGGATTCTGTTCTACATCTGCTTTTGCTCTTACTCAAAGGCCTCTAGGAAATCTCATCCAATTCCATAACTATTACATAGTCTCTCTATACTGAGGACTTCCAAATCTTTATCTCCTGTTGCAATGTACATACTATCTGTGTGCTAATGACTCTCAAATATCTATATCCCATCCAAATTTTCCCACTTGACTTTGAGACCCATATATCTTACTCTTTTCTGGACATATGCACTGGGTTATCACAGATAGGTCATATTCAACATATCCAAAGCCCACTGCAATTCACTTCTTCCTTTTATAGGAGCACCACAATCATTCAGTTGCCAAACCATAAACTTCAGTGGTCAACTGAATAGTAGAGTACACTTTATGACGATGACTCTTCTAGGAGTATGCACCAGCTTCGTACCAGTGGCTGGGGAGAGGGGAGGGCTCTTACCGCCACTCTTTCAGGATCTCTGCTTCAACTGTTTTCTATTCCCTAGTTAAATCTTCATTTAACCCAAATCTGATTATTTCTCTACCCTGCCTAAAGCATTGAGAGATTTCCCATGTCCCCTTAAGAAGAAAGCTGAATTCCATAATGTGACATAAAAGACCATCCTGATCTGGCTGTTTACCCAGTCTCTCTGAACTACTGTCTCTTTCAACATCAGGCTGCTTTCTGTGTCTCAAACCCACCTCAGTCTCTGTCTCCAGATCTTTTGGAGGCTATCTCCTGTGCCTAGAACATTTGCCTCTCCCTCTTCTTTTCCACTCACGTTATATTGATAGGCTTTTTTTTACTACTATTTACTAATATCCTGTTTTATTCTGTTTCCGTATGTTCTTTTCTCTTTAATTGTGTCTTTGGTCACATTGGGGAAGTGACTGTGAAGGTACACTTCTATTAATAGTAATCTTTAGGGAGATTTAGGTGTGTTTAACAGGCTGTCTAAAATTTTAAAAAGTGTCTGATTTGTAGCATTTGCCAAATTGATGGTATGGATATTAGCACTGTGATGATTTCAAATTACCACCATAATATCACAGAACACACAGCTAAAAAAAGCTATGCACAATTGGCCCTCAGAAGTCAGTGCAAGCTGGTTTCAGCCCCTTACTACCATTAAGGTTTATCAAATGTAATTGAACCTACAATTTTCTAATATCTTTAAATAATAAACTAATATCTGTTAAGTTCACCCATGCAAAAGGAAGAATTTAACACAAAAATCCTTTCCTAACCTCTTCTCTTAGCTTCCCAAGTTTTATTATTTAATTTTGGAATATAGGTTATCATAATGTATTTACATTATGCATTATCTCGTTTTATTTTTGACATTGGCATGCAGATTTAAAACTCTATTTGAAACCATTATTTTATATTTAACTCAGTGCTTGGCTGATTTGAATTATTTGCCATGAAGGAGTGAGAAGAGCATTTATACATAGTCATGCTTATGCTAATTTATCACCCAGCAGCCCTGTGATGTTTGGAATGGGCATGGATATATGGGTATTGTCTTTCTTGTGCTTTCTCCTATGGTGATGGCAATATGAGCAACAAGTCACTGTTAAATTACTATGTTAGTTCACTGCCCATTCATTTTTCCTATTGTATGTCTTAATTTTAAAAATAAAAAACTAAGGCATGCTAGCAGTATGAAAACATCTCTGGTCTGTAGAGATAGAGAGCTACCATTCTTGTTTGTCAAGAATCAGCATATAATCTATTCTTAAATGGAAATTTTGTTTCAAGGCACACAATTTGTTCTGAGTAATTACTGGGTCATTTATTATGTTAAATCAAATTTTCACCATGGAAACATTCAAACTGTGGACTAAATAGTTTTGCTTTTAAATAACAACTTGGTATTGTCTGACAACTTTATGTAAAAAAAAAAAAAAAAAAAAAAAAGTGCTTCCTTTGCCTCCATGTTTCTAGAATAATCAGTTTGAGCCAAAATTACCAGATAGAATTTCTTTTCTTCTGAAGAAAAACTACCTTACAACCACCCAGTTCTTACATTGTAATTGCAGTGCAGGTGTAGTTATGGGATTAAATTGGCAGAAAATAATGGAATTCATAAGAAACTTAGGAGCTTTGAGAAACTAAACACATCAACTTTCTCGTCCCACCCCTTGCCAGACCTCACTACATAAGAGGAACAGCAGTTTGAATTATCCAAACCAAAAACAGATCACTGGTTAAGTCACTCTTTTTGTAAGAAAATAATTACACGTAATTACAAGCAGGGCTGAGGTGTTGCTTTCCTAATGAAACAAAGGGGGCAGGCATAAGTTCAAGATCTCATTATCCAGCTTCGGATAAGGCTTCTGAATATACCACCAAGACACTTCCTGCTGGTATTTTACTACTGTGTTGATTTGGACCCAGTAAGGTCTTCATGAGAGTTTGCTAAAATAAAACTCCACTTTGGATGTTTCTTCTCCTGTGTGACTTTTGGAATTTGGAATTCTGCTGAGATATAGAAAATAGAAATAAGTGGGAAGTATCTAAAGGACTGTCAGTGTGTATTCTCAGTGTTCCAGGGCAAAGAAAAAGCCCTGTTTCTATTTATGAGTAAGCTGAGTCTTGTGAGATATTTTAAGTAATGATGCAGCCAAAGTTCCAGTCCAACTTTATTTCTGAAATTTCATTTTTCCAACTCAATTTTTGGTGAGGGTTTTCTTAAAACATAGATATTTAACCCAATTCCTGAAATAATATTATTTGTTGACGAAATCAGATAGGAAAAGGGAAGTAATCTGAGGTTAAAGGAGAAAGAAACAAGCATACATGAAGAAAGCCTTAGTGAAGGAAGACCTGAAAGATATAAAACTTTTGAGAAGGGCTGAGTAAGGGAGATTCTGGAAGGCTAAGAATAAAGGCATGAGGCACAGTAGCATCAGAAAATACAAAAATACGAGAACTTTTATGATTATACGAGGAAAAAAGAAACTGACCCACAAAAAAATAGAATCGTGTGGACTAAGGCTATACCTAAAGTATCACAGGCACTTTGTCCACAGAGAAAAGATGAAGCCAGAGCAAATGAAATATCGACAAACAAATGTCATCCTTTGTCACTTTATTTATTTTAAATGATTATATATTATGTACTACTTATTTTTAACTTTTGTTATAGTTATGTTTTATATTTATTTCTTTCACTTATTTACTGTTGATGCTTTAATATTTATGAAATAAACTTTGCTTTAGAAAAATGAGTGTGGCTGTGCTGAACAGGGTCAGAGTGGACCAAAGGGAAGGCTTGGAGGAATAGATAATGTTGAGAACCTCTGTCATGCTCTGAGAAAGCCAGAGAGGAAATTGAGAGGGGCAGGCCAGGCAGGGCTAGGACCTAGGGGTGACCTTAGAAAAGAAGAGTCTTGGTGCAGACAGACTGTGAGCTGCAGCAGGAAGAAGCAGTGGCTGTGGAGGGAGAGAGGTTGTCTTTGCCCAGTGGTGGTGTCCAGATAGGCAAGTGGAGAAAGACAAAAGAGACCCTCAAAATTAGTGACAGCCAGAGATACTCATGGGCTTTCAGCAACGGAGAAACCTATTATGGGATAGCAGTTCTTGAAATTGAAGTTAAGACTCACGCTTCTACTCACTAATGCAAGAGGAAGAGTGGATGAGAAGTAAATCCCAAGTCTCGGGGGAATGAGAGCAGAAAGACCACATAATCTAGTCTGAGGAGGTGGTAACCTTTAAAATGACTGAGTGAACAGTCAGTTAAAGGTTCTGCTGGTAAATCTCAGAAGGCCTTAGGGAATTTAGTAAGAAAAGTTGGGAATGCTGAAGTGTGATACTTAGATCTTGAAAACATTGATAAAATTCCCACATTACGACATTTTGAGTTGAAACTGGCATGTCTAGAAAAATAAGGTTGGGGAAAGGTAAACTGGGTTTCTATCAGAGACTCTTTAGGCTGAATGATTGTAATTCAAGTGGTTGTGATTCTAGTGATTCTAGTGACTTGGACCTGGCAAAATTGGAAAAGATAAATTATCTGCCTGAGCCTAGGATTAGTGACTACAAAGATAAGGAGGTAGAAACAAAAGAAGAGCATTGAGATTCATAGAGATCAAACATCAAGAGCCCTCCTCTGTACATTACAGTGTACAGACACACACTGAGGAAAGGAATATATGTTCCCACTGTGGAACTACTGCAGTCTGAAAGCCAGGAGAAGATTAACGGTGCCTTCCTTGCCCATCCTTTTGTTTTAGAAGTTTGCCAAGATGCAAACCATTGGGCTGAAGGCTGGGGGAGTGGACAGGGTATGGCCCTATTCCTGACTCAAAAATGATGGTTCTGTGGGACCTCCAGCTTTGGTTACTAGCTCTTGAAGTTAAGCTAATGGAATTAAGTAGAAATTCAACCAAGTTTCTAAGTTTTTTTTTTTAACTTCCAAAAATGTTTACACTTTGGATTGCTCAAACAGAAGTAATCTCTAGAGACCTGAATCTTCTAAACATACCACTCCCAGAAGAGGAGTCTTCACTTTTTCCCCTCATAGATATGGCCATGGAAGGCAATAAATGAGGAAGCTCTTCCCTCCTAAGAGCAAGAAAACAGAGATCAAAAATCTCATTCCAATACTCAGGCCATGAGTCTTTGTTATTCCAGCAGGCATGATGTTTGACACATACCACTTCCTACTGATCTTGTTTCTCATTCTCCCCTTTACAAAATGAGACATTTTGTTGCAGTTATTATTTTTTTCTTCAGGAAAATAAGGGAGTTGACAAAGCAAGGCAAAGGATAGTTAGAGACTGTCAAATCACAAGGCATTTCCACCAGAGTTATCTGTGAAATGGCCAAGTCCAGAGACCCAGGATTTAAATACATATTCTGCAATGAAAGAAGATTCTTATGTCATTGAACTGAGAGGTGAAGCCAGCTGGCCTTGCTGGGTAGAGTGGGGACTTGGAGAACTTTTCTGTCTAGCTAAAGGATTGTAAATGCACCAATCAGCACTCTGTAAAAACGCACCAATCAGCACTCTGTGTCTAGCTAGAGGACTGTAAATGCACCAATCAGCACTCTGTAAAAATGCCCCAATCAGCACTCTGTCTAGCTAAAGGACTGCAAATGTACCAATCAGCACTCTGTAAAAATGCACCAATCAGCACTCTGTGTCTAGCTAAAGGATTAAAAATGCACCAATCAGCACTCCGTCTAGCTAAAGGACTGTAAATGTACCAATCAGCACTCTGTAAAATGGACCAATCAGCATGATGTGCCCGGGGCCAAATAAGGGAATAAAAGCTGGCCACCTGAGCCAGCAGTGGCAACCCGCTTGGGTCCCCTTCCACACTGTGGAAGCTTTGTTCTTTTGCTGTTCACAATAAATCTTGTTGCTGCTCACTCTTTGGGTCCACACTACCTTTATGAGCTGTAACACTCATAAGGGTCTGCAACTTCATTCCTGAAGTCAGCAAAACCACAAACCCACCAGAAGAAAGAAACTCCAGACATATCTACACATCGGAAGGAACAAACTCCAGACACACCATCTTCAAGAGCTGTAACACTCACTGCAAGGGTCCATGGCTTCATTCTCAAAGTCAGCGAGACAAAGAACCCGCAAGAGGGAATAAATTCTGGACATATTTTGGTGACCATGAAAGAACTATCACCTATCACCAAGCGGTGAGTACCATTGGACCCCTTTCACTTGCTATTCTGTCCTATTTTTCCTTAGAATTTGGGGGCTAAATACCAGGTACATGTCGGCCAGTTAAGAGCAACTAGCTTGGCTACTGGACTAAAGACACACGTGTCAGGTTTTCTGGAAAGGGCTCTCTAACAACCCCCAGCTCTTCAGAGTTGGGAGCATTGGTTTGCCTGGAACCAGCTTCTGCTTTTCCTGTACTTCCAGGCTGAGCTGAGGGTCAACAGAGAGGAAAGCCATTCAGCTCCAGGGTCCCGACAACAAGTTGGTTGACCCTGTGGCCATGAACAGAACTCTCAAAGTCATGGCCCCCAAGCGAGACTCGCCCATCTATCCTATCTATCCTGACCCTTGCCTCCTGGGGCCTAATGCCTGTCAGACAAACTTCCTCTCGCCTCTCTTCCCTGAGGCTAGTCCAGCTTCTAAAAACCACTCCCTGTCTCTGGTGCTTTTCTAGTTTCTCCTATAAGAATGATTTCTAGTATAAACTTCAGGACTCTGTTCCATTGTTTAGGCACCCAGACTCACCAATCAGAAAGACATAATTTTTGCCCAAAGCCTAGTTCAGGTTTGGGGGACTATCTGGAATTTTAGGAGCCCTCCAGACTAGCAGGCCTAACAAAAGCTATTACTGAAGCTAGGATATGAGGAGCCTCAGAAATGATATCCTTCCTATTCATATGATGAGAAGTAAGGACAAAGGCTTCACTCGTCTAACACTGGAGATCCCTTCCCTCCCTCAGGGTATGGCCCTCCACTTCATTTTTGGGGCATAACACCTTTATAGGACAGGGGGGTAAGGTCTCAATACTAACAGGAGAATGCTTAGCACTCAAACAGGTTTTTGAGAATGTATTGGTAAGGGCCACTAAATCCTATTTTTCTCGGTCCTCTTTGTGGTCTAGGAGGACAGGCAAGGGTGCAGGTTTTCGAGAATGTGTCAGTAAGGGCCACTAAATCTGACCTTCCTCACTCCTCCTTGTGACCTAGGAGGAAAACTAGTGTTTCTGCTGCTACGTCGGTGAGCGCAACTATTCCAATCAGCAGGGTCCAGGGACCTTTGCGGGTTCTTGGGTAGAGGAGAAACAAACAAACCAAAACCACCGGCAGTTTTGTCTTTCAGATAGGAAACACTCAGACATCAACAGGCTCACCCTTGAAATGCATCCTAAGCCACTGGGACCAATTTGCCCCACAAACCCTGAAAAAGAGGCAGCTCATTTTTTCCTGCACTACAGCTTGGCCCCAGTATCTCTCTCTGATGGGGAAAAATGGCCACCTGGGGGAAGTATAAATTACAATACTATCCTGCAGCTTGACCTTTTCTGTAAGAGGGAAGGCAAATGGAGTGAAATACCTTATGTCCAAGCTTTCTTTTCATTGGAGAATACACAACTATACAAAGCTTGCAATTTACATCCCACAGGAGGACCTCTCAGCTTACTCCCATATCCTAGCCTCCTATAGCTCTCCTTCCTATTAATAATAAGCCTCCTCTAATCTCCCCCACCCAGAAGGAAACAAGTAAAGAAATCTCCAAAAGACAACACAAACCCCCAGACTATTGGTTATGTCCCCTTCAAGCTGTAGGGGGACAGGAATTTGGCCCAACTTGGGTACATGTCCCCTTCCCCCTCTCTGATTTAAATCAGATCAAGGCAGACCTGGGGAAGCTTTCAGATGGTCCTGATAGGTATATAGATGTCCTAAAGGGTCTAGGGCAAATCTTCTATCTCATTTGGAGAGATGTCATGCTATTGTTAGATCAAACCCTGGCCTTTAATGAAAAGAATGTGGCTTTAGCTGCAGCCCGAAAGTTTGGAGATACCTGGTATCTTAGTCAAGTAAATGCTAGAATGACAGCTGAAGAAAGGGACAAATTCCCTACCAGTCAGCAAGCTGTCCCCAGTATGGATCTCCCCTGGGACCTTGACTCAGATCATGGGAACAGGAGTCACAAACATCTGTTGACCTGTGTTCTAGAAGGACTAAGGAGAATTAGGAAAAAGCCCATGAATTACTCAATGATGTCTACCATAACTCAGGGAAAGGAAGAAAATCCTTCTGCCTTCCTCAAGCAGATATGGGAGGCCTTAAGAAAATATACTCCCCTGTCACCTGACTCCCTTGAGGGTCAATTGATCCTAAAAAGTAAGTTTATTTCCCAATCAGCCACAGATATCAGTAGAAAGCTCCAAAAGTAAGCCCTAGGCCCTGAACAAAACCTGGAGGCATAATTAAACCTGGCAACCTCGGTGTTCTATAATAGGGACCAAGAGGAACAGGCCAAAAAGGAAAAGCAAGATCAGAGAGAGGTCACAGCCTTAGGCATGGCCCTCAGACAAACAAACCTTGGTCGTTCAGAGAGGATAGAAAATGGAGCAGGCCAATCACCCAGTAGGGCTTGTTATCAGTGTGGTTAACAAGGACCCTTTAAAAAAGATTGTCCAACAAGAAACAAGCTGCCCCCTGTCCACTATGCTGAGGCAATCACTGGAAGGTGCACTGCCCCAGAGGACAAAGGTGCTCTGGGCCAGAAGCCCCCAACCAGATGATCCAACAACAGGACTGAGGGTGCCCAGGGCAAGCGACAGCTCATGTCACCACCCCCACTGAGCCCTGGGTACATGTAACCATTGAAGGCCAGGAAAATGACTTCCTCCTGGACACTGGCATGGCTTTCTCAGTGTTAATCTCCTGTCCTGGATGACTGTCCTCAAGGTCCGTTACCATCCGAGGAATCTTGGTACAGCCAGTAACCAGGTATTTCTCCCACCTCCTCAGTTGTAATTGGGAGATTTTGCTATAGATAATAAGTATGCTTATCTAATCCTACATGCCCATGCTGCAATATGGAAAAAAAAGGAGTTTCTAACCTCTAGAGGAACCCCCATTAAATATCACAAGGAAACCATGGAGTTACTGCATGCAGTGCAAAAACCCAAAGAGGTGGCAGTCTTACACTTCTGAAGCCATCCAAAGGGAAGGAGAGGGGAGAATAGCAGCATAAGCAGCTGGCAGAAGCAGGGAAAGACCAGCAGGGAGTTACAGAGAGAGAGAGAGAGAAAGAAACAGAGAGAGGAAGAGACAGACAGACAAAGTCAAAGACAGACAGAAAAGCAGAAAGTCAAACAGAGAAGGAAAGAGAAGAAGAGACAGACAAGAAGTCAGAGAGAAAGAAGAAGTCAAAGAGACAGAAAGAGACGAAGTAGTAAAAAGAAACAGTGTACCCTATTCCTTTAAAAGCCAAGGTAAATGTTAAATCTATAACTGATAACTGAAGATCTTCTCTGTAACCCTATAACACTCCAATACCACCTTGTTGTCAGTGTAAACAAGAGCATAGCCCAAAAGCACTGAAGCCACTGACAACCTGTAGATTTCCTATCAAAAATTCTTAACCCAGCAGGTTTACTAACAGGGGATCTAAATCTTAATTAATTGCCATACAAAGGTTCGACCAGACCTAGGAGGAACTCCCTTCAGGACAGGATGATAGATGGTTCCTCCTGGGCAATTAAGGGAAAAAGACACAATGGCTATTCAGTAAGTGATAAGGAAATTCTTGTAGAGGCAGGGTTAGGAAAATTGCCTAACAACTGGTCTGCTCAAATGTGAGAGCTGTTTGCACTCAGCCAAACCTTAAAGTACTCACAGAATCAGGAAGGAGCCATCTATACCAATTCTAAGTTAATATGGACTGAACGAGGTCTTATTAATAGTGAAGAATAATTGAAATCCCAAACTTACAAGGTTTTCAACAAAAGTAAATATGCTACCAAAACTGCTGAGGCCTAGACCTCCTCACTGCTGAGAAAAGAGGACTCTGCACCTTCTTAGGGGAAGAGTGTTGCTTTTACACTAACCAGTCAGGGATAGTACAAGATGCTGCCCGGTGTTTACAAGAAAAGTTTTCTGAAATCAGACAACACATTTCAAACTCTTATACCAACCTCTGGAGTTGGGCAACATGGCTTCTCCCCTTTCTAGGTCCTGTGACAGCCATCTTGCTATTACTTGCCTCTTGGTCCTGTATTTTTAACCTCCTTGTCAATTTGTTTCCTGTAGGATCAAGGCCATCAAGCTACAGATGGTCTTACAAATGGAAACCCAAATGAGCTCAACTAACAACTTCTACCAAGGACCCCTGGACCAACATGCTGGTCCTTTGACTGGCCTAAAGAGTTCCCCTCTGGAGGACACTACAACTGCAGGACCCCTATTTCGCCCCATCTAGCAGGAAGTAGCTAGAGTGGTCATCACCCAATTCCCAAAAGCAGCTGGGGTGTCCTGTTTAGAGGGGGCATTGAGAGGTGAAGCCAGCTGGACTTCCTGGGTAGAGTGGGGACTTGGAGAACTTTTCTGTCTAGCTAAAGGATTGTAAATGCACTCTGTAAAAATGCACCAATCAGCACTCTGTGTCTAGCTACAGGATAGTAAACACACCAATCAGCACTCTGTGTCTAGCTAAAGGATTGTAAATGCACCAATCAGCACTCTGTGTCTAGCTAAAGGATTGTAAATGCACCAATCAGAACTCTGTAAAAATGCACCAATGAGCACTCTGTGTCTAGCTAAAAGACTGTAAATGCACCAATCAGCACTCTGTAAAAATGCACCAATTAGCACTCTGTAATATGGACCAATCAGCAGGATGTGGGTGGGGCCAAATAAGGGAATAAAAGCTGGCCACCGGAGCCAGCAGCGGCAACCCACCTGGGTCCCCTTCCACACTGTAGAAGGTTTGTTCTTTCGCTCTTCACAATAAATCTTGCTGTTGCTCACTCTTTGGGTCCACACTACCTTTATGAGCTGTAACACTCATTGCAAGGGTCTGTGGCTTCATTCCTGAAGTCAGTGAGACCATGAACCCACCAGAAGGAAGAAACTCCAGACACACCATCTTTAAGAGCTGTAACACTCACCACGAGGGTCCGCGGATTCATTTTTTTTTTTTTTTTTTTTTTGAGACGGAGTCTCGCGCTCTCACCCAGGCTGGAGTGCAGTGGCGCAATCTTGGCTCACTGCAAGCTCCGCCTCCTGGGTTCACGCCATTCTCCTGCCTCAGCCTCTCCGAGTAGCTGGGACTACAGGCACCCACCATCACGCCCAGCTAATTTTTTGTATTTTTAGTAGAGACGGGGTTCCACCGTGGTCTCGATCTCCTGACCTCGTGATCTGCCTGCCTTGGCCTCCCAAAGTGCTGGGATTACAAGCGTGAGCCACTGCGCCCAGCCCATGGCTTCATTCTTGAAGTCAGCAAGACCAAGAACCCACAAGAAGGAATAAATTCCAGACACAGAAATAAAGTACCAACTACCTTCTTTGTTGCAGTCTTCTATAAATTCCAGTACCAAACACTCCATTCTTTGATGATTTTAGTGCTTAGCTCTACCACTAATCCTGTCATAATCCTTGGTGAGCCATTTATTATTGGAAATAAATGTAGTTCCTTGACCTCCTGTCACCTAATGATCTTATACTTTATTCCATGCTGTCATACCTTAAACCTTTTCAGTATTTAGGTAATTTTTATTGTTGAATCAGATTATAGTGACTAGATCACAATTTATTTATTCTCTTGGTGAGTTTTTTATAATTTGTGGCTGTTATGAACAAAGCTTCTCTATGTTATCCCATTGCCTTCTGACTGAACATTGTTTCTGATAAAAAATACTCTATGGTAGGTAGATATCTAAAGATTTCCCCCACCTAACATTATTTCATATTTCTTCTATCACACACTAATCTTGGTAGGGCTAGTGCTGTGAGGAGATTTTGCACATATAAAAGTCCAAAGTCAGTTTATCTTAAAATATGGATATTATCAGGAGAGTTGAACCCATTTAGATGAGTTTTCTCAAGCTAGCAGCAGAAGGGGAAGTTAGAGAAATAGGAAGCACTAGAATTCAACACACCATTGCTCACTTAAAGAGGGAGGAGGACTCACAGTAAGGAATGCAGACAGCCCCTAGAAGCTAAGAATAGCCCCAAGGTGACAGCCTTCAATGAAAGAGGGCATCTGTCCTATAGCCATAAGAAACTGAGTTCTGCCAATAAAGATGATGAATCTGGAAGAAAACCCTCAAGCTCCAAATGAAGATGCAGCCAGCCATAAGCTTCATTTTAGCCTAAGAAAAGAACCACTCAGCTATACCATGCCATGTAGTCTGACCTACAGAACTGAGTCAATAAATGAGTATTGTTTTAAGCCTCTAAGTTTTTGGTAATATGTTACACAACAAACGAAACTAACACATCATCTATAACTAATTATTCTCTCTTTTAGTTAAACTCTTAATTTTATGATTGCTTTTAAGATTTTGTCTTCACTTTTGGTTTTCAGTATTTTGAATATGTGCCTAAGTGTGAATGTCTTTGATAGTATCCTAATTGGGGTTTACTGAGCTTCCTACACTTATGGGTTGCTTTTTTTGGCATCTTTTATTTTAGATTTAGTGGGTACATGTGCAAGTTTGTTACATGGGTATATTAGGTGCTCCTGAGGCTTGTGGTGTGGATCCTGTCTCCCAGGTAGTAAACATTGCACCCATAAGGAGTTTTTAAGCCCTTGCCCCTCCCTCCTTCCCCACTGCAGTAGTGCTTAATGTCTATTGTTCCTATCTTTATGTCCATGTGTGCTTAATGTTTAGCTCCCACTTACACGTGAGATTACATGGTATTTGGTTTTCTGTTCCTTACAGTCAAAAAGTTTGGCTAATTTGTCATCAAATATTTTTTCTGCTCCATCCATTCTCCCTTCTCCTCTAATACACACACATAATAAGGTACTTAAATCTTTCTACAAGGTGATAAAACTCTGGGGTTTTTTTTCCTTATTTTTTCCTCTCCTTGCTTTAATTTGTATTAATTCCCAAACTCTTATCCCATTTTTCTTTTTTTCCTAGAGATTAGCTAATATAACTATGATTTTTATTTAAAGCCCTCATTTGCTAATTCATACACTTGGTTCACTTCTGTGTCTGTTGCTATAGACTAAATTTTCTCTTGACTGTAGGCCATATTTTCTTATTTCTTTGATGATTATTTTCTGACTAAATCCTATTGCCCCTTCTGGATCAAAATCAAAAATCAAAATCTGAATCTGAATCAAAATTGAATCAAATTTCACCTCATCAGTACATGTGACTTGACCTGAACTCTCCTTCCCCATTCTTACACTCAATGAAAATCAGCCAGAAGGATCCAATTCTCCCTTATTAGTGTCCCTTTGGACTACTGGGACATCAATGAGAGTTGCTAAGGAAGGGATTGCTACCTTAAATTCAGACAATGTGGGCTTTTAACACCAGCTTTTCTATGAGCTGAGACACCTTAAACAAGTTATACTTAATTTCTCCTAGCACTATAACAATAATCTATTGAAGTAGATAATAAAAACTATATTATGTATCTTTTGAAGATTAAATGGATGATTACATGAGGATCTTAGTGCAGTATTTGGCATATTCAAGATGCTAAATAAAAGTAATTACTGTCAGAATTAAATAAAATGATGAATATAAGGCCATATAGTTTATCAAGAGAATTTGAATTTTTTATGATTTCAACTTTTATTTTAGACTCAAGAAGTACATGTACAGATTTTTTTAATTGGCATATTGGGTGATACTTAGGTTTAGGGTAGAAATGATCCCATCGCCCAGGTAGTAAGTATAGTATCCAATAGTTAGTTTTCAAACTGTTGCCCCACGCCCTCACCAGAATATGTATTAATGACCAACTATATTCCAGCTTGTTCTAGATACAAAAATTCAGCAATAAACAAGTGTGACATTGTCTTTTCCCTCAAGAAATTTACATTTTTACAGAGGAAATAGAAAATGAGCATGCAAACAAATACATAAACTAGACAATTCCAGGTTGTAGAGAAATGGGAATGTGATGAGGACAGGAAGGTGATGCTCTAGTTTGGTTTGTCACAGAAGAGCTTTCAGAGGAGACACTTTAGAGCAGAGACTGAATGACGATATAGAGGCAGATATGTGAAAATACGGTGGAGGAGCTTCCCAGGCAAAAAGAACAAGAAATGCAAAGACCCTGGGTCAAGAAGCTCAGTATGATAGAAATTTAGGGGGAGAAAAAGCATGGCTAAAAGAGAGCACTGAAAGGAAAGAAATGAAAGGACATGAAGTTCAAGATGAAGCCAAAAGCCAGATCAGGGAGGGCTTTGTTATGTTACAGATTTTTAGTCTACTTTTACTAATAACGATGGGGACTATAAGAGACCTCTTTAGCAGACAGACCATGAATTATAGACCAGCAAGAATAAAACAAGTCCATTTTTAGTAGGTTATGGTAATTATGCTGGTGAGAGATGATGGTGTTTGGAATTAAAGTGGAATATGATAGACCTAGTGGGAAGAGTAGAACAGGGGATATATTTTGAAGGTAAAGCTGACACCATTATCTGATAGACGGGATGTGAGAAAAACAATAAGAGGATGATGCCTAGATTTTTTTTTTTTTCTGAGCAAGTAAGTAACTAAAGATTCCCTTTACTGAGGTTGAGAGGAACTGAGGAGAATCGTATCAGGGACTGTGGAGAGTGGAGTCTAGAGTTCTGTTTACATTAAACTCAGGGTGTGCATAGATCCAAAGGGAGATGCTGAGTAAATATTTACATGTACAAGTTTAGAGGTCAGGGAATGTGGAAGAGTTAAGCACTAGCAATAGATGATGAATGAATACTTCTTAATGTAAGGAAAATATAAAACAGGACTGGAATGCTCATATCAGGGAGCTTTAGCCAGGACCAAACTCCAGATCTCACTGGATGTAAATGTAAAAAGAGGTCGCAACCACTTCCTTTCCTAGCTCTCACTCTCCACTCCTTCTCATAGGTTTAAAATCATATCCTCGGAAGGATTCGTTGTCACTTGAATATTTTTTTTTTATTATTATACTTTAGGTTTTAGGGTACATGTGCACAATGTGCAGGTTTGTTACATATGTATCCATGTGCCATGTTGATTTCCTGCACCCATCAGCTCGTCATTTAGCATTAGGTATATCTCCTAATGCTGTCCCCGCCCCCCCCACCCCCCACCCCACAACAGTACCTGGAATGTGATGTTCCCCTTCCTGTGTCCATGAGTTCTCATTGTTCAATTCCCACCTATGAGTGAGAACATGCGGTGTTTGGTTTTTTGTCCTTGAGATAGTTTACTGAGAATGATGTTTTCCAGTTTCATCCATGTCCCTACAAAGGACACGAACTCATCATTTTTTATGGCTGCATAGTATTCCATGGTGTATATGTGCCACATTTTCTTAATCCAGTCTATTGTTGTTGGACATTTGGGTTGGTTCCAAGTCTTTGCTATTGTGAATAGTGCCGCAATAAACATACGTGTGCATGTGTCTTTATAGCAGCATGATTTATACTCCTTTGGGTATATCCTAAGCCAAAAGAACAAAGCTGGAGGCATCACGCTACCTGACTTCAAACTATACTACAAGGCTACAGTAACAAAAACAGCATGGTACTGGTACCACAACAGAGATATAGATCAATGGAACAGAACAGAGCCCTCAGAAATGATGCCGCATATCTACAACTATTTGATCTTTGACAAACCTGACAAAAACAAGAAATGGGGAAAGGATTCCCTATTTAATAAATGGTGCTGGGAAAACTGGCTAGCCATATGTAGAAAGCTGAAACTGGATCCCTTCCTTACACCTTATACAAAAATTAATTCAAGATGGATTAAAGACTTAAATGTTAGACCTAAAACCATTAAAATCCTACAAGAAAACCTAGGCAATACCATTCAGGCCATAGGCGTGGGCAAGGACTTCATGTCTAAAACACCAAAAGCAATGGCAACAAAAGCCAAAATTGACAAATGGGATCTCATTAAACTAAAGAGCTTCTGCACAGCAAAAGAAACTACCATCAGAGTGAACAGGCAACCTACAGAATGGGAGAACATTTTTGCAACCTACTCGTCTGACAAAGGGCTAATATCCAGAATCTACAATGAACTCAAACAAATTTACAAGAAAAAAACAAACAACCCCATCAAAAAGTGGGCAAAGGACATGAACAGACACTTCTCAAAAGAAGACATTTATGCAGCCAGAAAACACATGAAGAAATGCTCATCATCACTGGCCATCAGAGAAATGCAAATCAAAACCACAGTGAGATACCATCTCACACCAGTTAGAATGGCCATCATTAAAAAATCAGGAAACAACAGGTGCTGGAGAGGATGTGGAGAAATAGGAACACTTTTACACTGTTGATGGGACTGTAAACTAGTTCAACCATTGTGGAAGTCAGTGTGGCGATTCCTCAGGGATCTCGAACTAGAAATACCATTTGACCCAGCCATCCCATTACTGGGTCACTTGAATATTTAAAACTGATAGTTCCCATTTTAAAAATAAAGAGGGCTCTCATTGTCAAGAGAATTCAAAAATAAAAACTCAAGGGTGAAAACAAATCTGCATGTTAATCAGACAGAGGTTTTGAGGAGTGCACAATATGAATAAAGCACAAACAAAGAGATGTGCTTCCAAAGTACTGTGAAAATGGAAGGTAAAGATTCTCTCTGAAGTACACTTAGTGTCTACACCAGAGAATAAAGGAAGAATGCTAATGCAGATCCTAGAACCTAACTGGGATGAGGACTGCTATCTGGATCAGACACTGAGACCCTATCATCCCAAAAGATAGTGTTATCTTATTCCCAGTGCCTGTCACCCCAGATTTTTCAGAAACTTTGACAAGCAGAAACAAAAGGCTACTTTGGGAGAACAAGGACTCTGAAACCAGAAAAATCAATCATCTTTCACCAGTTATGCCTCCTTTCTCCTTCACAGTGCCTCCAGGATCATGTTGAGGGGGCAAATGTTTGAGGGACATATTATTTAAGACAATTGTTATTGTCAAGAGAATCCAAAAATCAAACACTCAAGATTGAAAACAAACCTGTATATTAACCCAAAAAGATTTGGTGTCTCTAAAGGTTTGGGATTCTAATCAAAGCACTTGAGGCAACTAGCCTATTAAAACTGAAATCAATAAACACTTTCTTCATACTCCTCACTGAAATTGACTATCAGACCAAATGTTGTTTTCACCTACTCACTGGAGAATGGCTGCTGTGGGGAACCCATGGGAATAAGTCATAGGTGTGCCCTAGATGAGCTTACAAGCCCAGCTTTAAAGCTCACTATGTGACCTTGAGCCTCCTTACCTCCTTAAACTCTTGAGCCTCAATCTTCTCAACAATAACATAAGGACTATTTTGTCTCCCTGCCAGGATTATTCATGACTGTGAAGGTATAATATAAATAAAATGTTTAGCATCGTTCATGGAATAAATGCTCAAAGGATGTCATTTATTTCTCCAATACACTTCTCTACACTTCTGGAGCATGATGTGTGTGCCTCTACTTGTATCATTTCACCTTGCGTCATAATTAAGTAATTTAGTGTTATTATCTCCACTACATTGTAACCATTTGGAGGAAAGAGGCCCTGCCTTTTTCATCTCTACCTCTCCTTAATATTTTCAGAGTAGGGAATTTCTCATACTGTGCAAACTAAATAAATGTATGTAAAATGAATCAATAAGTGAAAGAATGAAGACAGAGAGTAGGTCTGCATTCATTTATCCTGCTGAACAGACCCAGGCATGCATACCAACTTTAACCTGGTTCACAAAGACGACTTCCACGAGATTTGCATTAAGTCATCTCAGGTAATAGCAAGCTCAGGGCCTGCTATCGCATGCACCTACAACAATTTTATCAAGATACAAGTGATGAGAGCCTGTAGAATCTCACCTTTATCTCCACTCTTATCTTTGTGAACCAGGCCAGGTCTTAAAAATGAGACCTCTTCTAGATAGAAGGAAAATAACACTTAGATGCAGAGTATGTGAGTATACATATGAGCTTTACTCCCAGCTCTTGTGTGTTTAAATAGAATTCAGTAGAAACAGCTCTTTCTGTCCTGTGATTCTGATCATATTTATCCTGATCCCTAAGGTCATCTTTCCTTTCAGTACCGTGATTGGGGACAGCGCCTACCACCAGCACAGAGGATAAATGGCTCATTCAAAAGACATATGCAAAAACCTCTAGAGATAGTTAAATTCGTGAAATCAAAATCTTTGCATACTATGCTCCCACATGTTGTGCAATTTTATCTTTCTGTACCTGAGACAAGACCTAAAACCCTGATTGGTGGTTTCTTTTGCAGTTCAAGTAAGCATTCAGACTTTACAGTAAACACCCACCAGTATACTGGAGGTTGATTCCTCTAGAGAGACACTTAAGTATCCAGGAGACTTGTTAGAAGACCCCATTTTTCTTCACATGGCCATATATGCATCTAATCTGTGTCCAAGAAGTCTACCCTGGGATACCCAATGTTTCACTGAACTTCAGAAGTGAGAATGGAAAGCAATATAAAGGCCTCCACGGGTAATAACATTTCCTGCTCTTCTAGACATGGGAGGAATTTAGTTTCCAGTATCAATTTTATTCTTCAGCTTTAATTAAGGCCCCTGTAGCCTATTGATTCATGCAGTATAAAGATTTACCTTAGAGGCAGAAGAATCATAAGCTAAATAAACAATAGTAAGCAGGGTGTCAGGAGGATCAAAGAGACTCAAGCTTGATCCAATCAATGTGTTAAAGACAGAACCAAGAGCTGCAGGAGAGAAAAGATGAGCTTGCCAACTTCCCCAGTGCTCTTTTTGTGTGTGAACATTCCAGTCTGCTTGACCTTCTGTTGCCATGTGTTACTAGTGGAGATCAGACACGGCTTGTCCTGAGAGGAGTATGGTTGGCCAGCATCTTGTGGTCTTCCCCTGGGAAGTTTATGGTGAAACTTTCACAAACAATCCTGTTTATCAGGAATCAGTCTCTCACTCAAGGTTTTCTGAGCCTGTCATTTCATGCATGTTCACTATACCACTAACCTCATCACCACCAATGTTGTTTAAGAAAAAAAAAAAAAATTGTTAAGGAACTCTATTCTCAATCATTTGGGGATATGACATATTTAGTGGCTTCTGCCTATAATCCGAGAGCTTTGGGAGGCCAAAGTAGGAGGATCTCTTAAAACCAGGAGTTCAAGACCAGCCTAGGCAACATAGCAAAACCCCATCTCTACAAAAAATTTTACAATTAGCCAGATATGGTGGCACATGCCAGTAGTCCTAGCTACTTGGGAGGCTGAGAGAGGAGGATAGCTTAAGCCAAGGAGTTGAAGGCTGCAGTGAGCCATGATCACACCACTGCACTCCAACCTGGGTGACACAGCAAGACTGTTACTAAAAAATAAAATAAATCATTTGGGAATACAGTAATATTATGCATGTTTGTGTAAACTTAAAGAATAAGGATAACAGTAGGTGTGCTATAGATCTTTTGAACTAATAAACTAATTCAGATCCAGCAGAAGATAAGAATGACTGGTTCAGGAATAAAAGGATGTTTGCCAAGATGACTCTATCCAGAGCACTATGTCAAGGCCCTAAGAGATATGCCCTTAAGAGGGTTCTACCTTGAGCAAACACTTAGCCATATTACATTATGCACATGTGAACCATATGCACTTATGTCAGAGAAAATAGGAAGAAAATTTATCCCTTGGAAAAACATTACTGAGGTATAAACTAATTTTCTGAGAATACAAAGCTCTCTGGTTTTTGAAAAGAAATAAAACCAGAAATTGTACCTGAATAACTGTTTATGTAATGAAGAACAGGAGGAGGAGGAGGAAGAGAAAGAGGAAAGGGAGAAGATAAGGGGAAGAGGAAGATAGAAAAGGGGAGAAGAAAGATGAGGAGTAGGGAGGCAGAGATATTTGTCTAGCATCTGTCAAGCATGAGCATAAACAGTTTTCATGCATTAACTTACTTAACCTCTCTAACAACCCTATGAGTGGGTTTCATTTTTTAGATAAAACATTGAAACTTAGGGAGATTAACAAAATGACCCAATGTTACCCAACCAAACTCAGACTTTTTCAATAGAGGCCATGCTCTTAAACACTATAAGGAAAAGAGAAAGAAGGGGAAGGAGCAGAAAACGAGGCAAACTTACACATTTTAAGTGCTTAATATATTTCAGCATATTTTTATCTACATCAGAGCACTGTAGGAAGAACACTGGTACAACCTTGTAAATGGGAAAGTGGTTTTAAAAATGTAAATCTCCTTTCCTCACCTCTAACCTAATTATTCAGTTCCCATTAATAGCAGATTTTTACGTATCCATATATCTCCCCAGGTATTATATTTCCTCCTCAATAAACATCAACATCCTCTCAGATGTCCAAGTCAGAAAACTAAATCATCCTTAATGCCTTTCTGCCTTCAGTGCCTACATCTCATTCATTCACCATCAAATTCTGTGAGTTTTGCTTCCAAAAAAATATCTCTCAAATTTATTTACTTCCTTTCATCTCATGATCACTAACCTAGTCCAAGCTCTGACTGTCTCCCATAAATATTGGTAAGAACCTCTTTACTGATCTTGCCATGACCACTTGCATTTTCTAATCTATTATATGCTCTACAACCAGAGATAACTTTTCAAAAAACAAATATTTTCATGTTGCTCACTTACTCAAACTATTGCTTTTAGGATAAAGACCTGTGAGTGCTTAGCATCATTAATATTATCCTCTATGGTCTGGTCCCCACATTGTTCTCCAACTTCACCTTGCACCAAGATCCTCATTGTTTTGTCTCTGGTCTAACCCACTGGCTTTCTCTCAATTTCTTAAATGTTCTGTGCTTCAATTATACCATAGAGTGATTTCACTTGATATTACATCTGCCTGGAATGCTCTCCACCTAAGTAACTCCTACACTTATTTCAGCTCTCAGTACTTCCACTGAGAAGTCCAGTAATTAGAGCTGGATTCAGAGACCTCATGGGAAATGAACACTCATGAAATGGCTGAAACTGTAGGGAAGTATGTTAACAACTTAATTTCTCTCACTCTCCGTTTCTTCACTTCTAAAGGGGAAATAGTACCTACTTTTCAAGGTTATTCTGCAGAAAGAAGAAAGACCATATAAAGAGTTTACCTCTACTGAATAAGTAGATACTGAATGTTTATTGGTTTTTATCAATTCTCCTGTTTCCTCAACTGTAACTAGAAATCCCACACTGAGAGTGTCAAGGGATTACGAGAAAACGATGAAATAAGGCAAGGGTCAGCTAACTATAACCGGCGCAGCAAATCCACTCTGTGGCCAGCTTTTGTAAAGATACTGAGCTAAGAACGGTTTTTCTATTTTTAAAGGGTTGTAAGGAATGAGAAGGAAGAGGAGGAAGTGCGGAAAAGGAGAGAAAATGAAGAAGAAGAGAGAAAGAGGAAATAGAAGAGGAATGAGACAAAGAAGGAGGAAGAGCACAGGGAGGGACAAAAGAAAGAAGACAAGGAGGGAAAATAGACTATATGTGGCTCAGAAAGACTAAGGTATTTACTATGTAGCCCCTCTACAAAAAAGCATTCGCCAAACATTGAAATAATGTATATAAAAATAATGCCTGAAAGTATAGGGTCCTTAAAAAGGAATGTATTATTATCTTTGTTTCTTGGCCTTCACCTAAATCCTTTCTTTTATCTATTTCCCAAAATGTTAGGCAAACTAAAGTAAAAGCTTATAATTTCAGGCTTAAAATGTAGATATGGTGATATTTACAAATTTTTAAAAGCAAATCCTTTCTATATTCCCAGATTAAACTCTGCAACAGCTGAAATTAACCTTTTGCATATGAAATAGCAACTTGTAAAATTCTATCTGATTTTTCTTCATTCAGAAACCATAAAAACTTTCTGTACTCATCAGTTCCTCTGAGATGGGAAGCAAGGTGGTGTCACAGAAACTCCAAACAAACTTCAAGATCAGAACAACATGGTTCATTTCTAGCTCTGCTACTTCTTGGTTATGGAAACTTCATCTCTTTTAATCTGTTTTGTCATCTACATATAAATTCCACCCTCTTTCTGAGCTCAAATTTAAATCCTCCATAGAACTTAATTTTCGGCAGCTTATGTATAGCCATAATTAATGAAGAACAAGTTTGAAACAGCAAATGCTGAGCATATGGGTATTCCAGAGACATATCAACATCATTATCAGGAAAAATGAGATGTCACTTAGTGTGTGCATAGCAGTTTTCAAATCCAATCCAAATGAAAATTAATATTCATCTCTTTGGTACAATATGGACCAAATATTATACAATCTGTCCTAATAGAAGCATTGTAGGTGACTTTGTATTCAATGAAGAAAATGGGAAGTAACAGTATGCTCTTTCTATATGTCTGATAAACAGACAATCCCATGTAACTGGGTTGGTACAAGGAGCAAGGCCATGGACTAAATAATTTTACCGGCCGGACGCGGTGGCTCACACCTGTAATCCCAGCACTTTGGGAGGCTGAGGCGGGCAGATCACGAGGTCAGGAGATCGAGACCATCCTGGCTAACAGAGTGAAACGCTGTCTCTATTAAAAATACAAAAAATTAGCCAGGTGTGGTGGCAGGTGCCTGTAGTTCCAGCTACTTGGGAGGCTGAGGCAGGAGAATGGCGTGAACCCAGGAGGCAGAGCTTGCAGTGAGCCGAGATCATGCCACTGCACTCCAGCCGGGGTGACAGCGAGACTCCGTCTCAAAAAAAATAATAAAAATAAAAAATAAATAAATAATTTTACCAATTTGTCTAAGCTTTCCTTTTCTTCAGAAAATTCTTAATTTCCAGAAAGATATTTTAAATGAACAGATTTACTAAAAGATTTGTCACATGCTGGATAACCAGCCAGATAGGGAATTTCAATATATAGCTTTCATGACCTTGACTACAGGTAGATGCTCAATGTTTGTTGGTTTTTATCCATTCTCCTGTTTCCTCAACTATACATAGAAGTCCCACTCAATTAAAGTCAAGGGGCTATGAGAAATAAACGAAATAATGTGAGGTTGCATGAAGATACAGCATTGTGAAGAAGCCTTGTTCTCATCTTCTTTCAGAATGCTTTTGTCCTGAAATCCAAAGTTTTAATGAAAAGGAAATTATCTTTATTCACTCCTACCTGCTTGCCAAGCACACCACAAATGCTCTATCATTTTCCCTCATTCTACCCAGGTTTTATAGATACAGAAGAGGTTTATCAAGATAAGTAATTTTCCCAGGGTTATAGAAGAAAAGGAAAAGCTTCCAGTGGTGAGATTATAAGCCTTCAAGAATGGATTATGTCTGTCGTGGGAAGTCTCACATACCCTGACCTCGAGTGGTAGATGGAAGCACCATTTATTTCAAGTTCTTAGAGATTCTCAAATGAGCACAAGGTTCTATTTTTCCTTCTATCAAAATTCCGTTGTCTTCCCAATGTATGAGAACTTCTGATTGTTTTGGTGGTTGGAGGAGGAAGATGGGCTGATCAAACAGGATTCACTGGAAGGGAAGATGATTAAATGCAAGGTGCCTGAACCCCATAGAACAAATCAGCTATGAGCGCAGGAATAAACTTTTTTTTTTTTTTTTTGAGACAGAGCCTTGCTCTGTCGCCCAGGCTAGTGTGCAGTGGCGTGGTCTCTGCTCACTGTAACCTCTGCCTCTGGGGTTCAAGAGATTCTCCTGCCTCAGCCTCCCGAGTAGCTGGGATTACAGGGGTGCACCAATACACCTGGCTAATTTTTTTGTATTTTTAGTAGAGATGGGGTTTCACCATGTTGGCCAGGCTGATCTTAAACTCCTGACCTCATGATCCACCCGCCTCGGCCTCCCAAAGTGTAGCAATTACAGGTGTGAGACACCGCGCCCAGCCAACTCTCTGAACTTTTGTATATGTTTTTGTCCATCTGTCTGTTCCGTGACACACAGGCACTAGCATATATTCATAATATAATAGCTTATAAATGTAAGATAATAAAATAAATGAATAAATGAGAGAATAATTATGCCTGAACAAATGGATGGATGGACAGACAGACGGACGAATGAATGAATGAAATCTCTCCCAAAGCTATAACCAGCAAGTCAGATAATCCATAGAATTCTAGCTCAGGCCAAAAGGGTCTACAATGATAATAATGAATGAAACTTAAATTTCAGAAAACTTTACTTCCAAGGTTTCTTCCAAGGCCCTGGCAGGAACTGTAGCAATGTGTTTACAAGATCCTAAAACTTCGAAAAAAATTGCAAAAGTGAGAAATTTAAATCACAGTAGGTTAAAACTGCTGTCTCTGCATTCATGTGAAGTGACATTAGAGTGGCCATGCGCATTTTTAGATCCACTAAGGAAGAGGTTGAGTATATACACATAATATAAATTTACATAATAATTTGTAATTTGGGTTCAGCGGGACATATTTATGTGGCTCATAGTCCCTTTCATGTGTGGTTAAGTTATTGTTCAAGAAGGTGGAATAACTTCTAGGAACACTCTTACCACCTGTTGTGCTAGCTCACTGGGCATCATGACACAGGGCTTGAGGTGAAGTATAATATAAACATGTCTCAAAGCTATTGCCACAGAAGTATGTGAGTGATAGAGTCTAAATAGGTTTGAAATATGTGGAGTCAGAAGCTAGACTGTGGAAAGTTTTTCCAGTCAATGGACATGTACATTTGTAAGCAGAGGATTTCATTCTAATCAATTCCAAGTCAAAATGAGAAATGTATCTTGTCAGAAATATACTTGATAAGGTATCCCAAACAATCATAGATGCATTCTTTATTAATGATGTTCATTTAAATAGAATGTATCAAACCAAATCCCTGTGTCTGTCAGGTGCAAACATGAAGCAGTACAATAAAGAGTGAGCACGTCACTGAGTCTAGTTGCGTATTTTATATATGCCAGTGTAACAATTGGACCTTAGTATTCCTGATACATGGGACAAAGTCTAGTAACCATGGATAAAAGGCACACAAAATGGTCTCTTACACAGCAAAGCTACCTGAAGAAACAAGGTTTCAATGACAAACTTTCTACACATCTTTATCAGCATGTTAATATGAGTGTTATTTGATTACATAATTATGGATCTCAATACAATATGGCAGCAACTTGGATATGCTTATTTGTATTTATTACAGAATTAATTTCAGAATATAATAGTTTTATATAATTTCATTGAATTATTTACATAAACATTGAAATATATATCTATATAGATATATATACATAAATATAATGGCAGCTATTCAGCAAAATTAAGAATTGGTAAGTTTTTAATAAAATTTATGTTTTTATGGGTTTTGTGCATTTGTAGTACTTTTCTGCAATTCTAAAGTTATCATTTATATAATTTCTTTTCTCATTAGAAGTAAATATTCATTCTATACCTAATTTTGTATTTAAAATGTTTTGTGACATAGCTATACACACACACACACACACACACATACACACACACACACAAACTGTATAAGCATCAAACCCTGCAAAGCCTAAATCCACCCCTTAATTCAAAGGGGTAAGCTTTTTTTCAACAATTTAGCTTCTAACTAAAAAAAAAATAAAAATAAAAATAAATAAAATAAAAATTAAAAAAAAATCCTCCTTTTGCCTGAGTAGCACATGATTCACATAGTATGTGTGTAGCAAAAAGCTAAAAAGTATGCTAGGAACTGGGACTGGCCAGTGATAGAGCAAGCAGTGGGAAGACGGTATGTTGTCCTTTTGACCTCTTTTTTATTTTCTCCCGATTCACCTGGTCCAGGAAATCAGTAAGCCACCAGATCCATGGAGCAAACATCCTGCCCTCACTGTGTCCCTGATTGGTGTCTCTCTTCTCTCCATTCTGTTCCATTCTCCCCAACACATTCATATGCAGACTTTTCCACATGTGCTGGCTCCTGTCATGGTAATAGATGATTCCTGGTAAAGGTCACTAGCCCAGGGCTGCATTTATCAGCAGCAGTTTTCTGTCATAGCTGGCTGAATTACTCCTAAGCCTGGAGAAGAAAAACAGCTGCCAGAATGAATCAAGGGAACTTTGGGCGAGTATTTATGAAGCTGTGTGCATGTGCATCCACGTGCAAGTATGGTCATAAGGGAGGCATGCCATTTTCACCCATCTAGTTTCTTACAAAAATTCTCATAGCATCACATTTTAAAAAAAGAGTGAAAAATTAAAATGTCTCCTTAAACTTTCCCCACAAGTAGGTGTATGTCCATGCCTCATTGTTCCTGCCTGCTTCTGTGTTCTCCAGCAACGATTGGATAGCTGAAGTTAATGACAGAGACCAAAGGGCAGACTCAAACCTGCTGAATGGGGTCCATGGTAGAACTAGTTTAGTTTTGATGTTGTGTGTGTGGAAATTGTAATTGCATCACACAATGGTTGAGTTAGTAGAGGTATGACCACATTCTTCTCTGGGAGAAAATTCAAGATGCATGTACAACCTCTTGCCTACTCTTTGCTGGTGGGCCCCCTTAGTGTCCTCTATCTAGGAAAATATAGTTAATTATTGGTTAATGCAACCAGTTGATGGTATAATGTTAAAAAGAAGTACAAAGGGAAACAAAATGTGATGCCCATTTTCAGAGTGCACAATCCAGCATTAGAAATGGATAGATAAATAATAATTTCAAGATAGTTGATATGTTACCAAGTTGGGTGCTGTGGGAAACCAGAGAAGAAAGCAAATACAAAAGGAACACCATGATGCTTCAGTGAGCAGGAAGCACAGGAAGTTTTTTGAATAAAGACTGAAATTTACAAGGCAAATAAGAGGAGCAGGAGTTGTGGGAAGAGATAATGACAGCATGATAAAAGGTACAGGAAAAGAGGCACAGTGTATTCTAAGATATATGAGGACCTTGGCATGACTAAATCAAAGGGTGGTACCAGGAGATGTTACTGAGGGGCAAGGCTGAGGCTGCCTCCTACAGAACCTAGTGAGGGCACCATTAAAGGCATTTTTCATATGCTTACCTAACAAGTTTGACAATCAATGGTTCTTTCTGTTTTCCAATTTGAAAATATGAGAAAATTGCTACCCCAAGCTTTGCCGGAATTTTATCCCAGAAATTATTCTGTATGGTTTAACCTGATGATCCCTTTCAGCTACAACTAGTAATATTTCTTAACTGGAGCACTGAAAAAAATTGACTCAAGCTTCAATTAAATGAGGAAATCATAAGCACAGGCAAGGCAATTAGAGGGCAGTTCAGGTGAAGTAAGGTGGGTAGGATTACTTCTCTAGACTCAGCTTCGAAGTCAGTGTTAGTTAATTAACTCTACAGAGTTTTAGCTTCTTTCCTTGTCCAAACGTAATCTGCTTCCCACTGGTCAGCACAAAGACAAGAAAATAAGATTTTTCAAAGGTAGAAAAGACATGGGACATCCAGCATCAGGCATGTGGGCAAACCTCATGAGACTACAATTACTATTTCAGGCTTCAGCCACCACTGTCCTAGGCTGAACTTGGTAATTATCCCAGTATTGAAGCCACTCTGCTCTTCCTGTAGCTGAGATTGTCAGAAAATACAGGTGTGTAAGTGAAGTGTACAGAAAAGAGAAATATTTTTGACAAATATACCTGAACACATACACCCTAATAAGTGTTATCTCCACAGAAATAATTCCTATAAATGTTTACTTTAAAATTATACTTACTCCAATGAAGCTTGCATTTTCAAACAAACGGGTAACTTTTTCTTTTATGTTATAGTTGATATTTGTTTGCTTCTAGAGCCTAAGAATCCTATTGAAGGCCCCAAGAAATGGAGACCCTCTCATCCTCATTCTAAGTCAGTGGTGTCTATGACAGCAGTTGTCAACTGGGGGACAATTTTGCCCCTAGAAACCATTTGGCACTACCTGAAGACATTTATTGTCTCAACCCGAAGGGATGAGCTACCGGCATCTAGTGAGGCCAGTGATGCTGCTAAACATCCCATATACATAGTTCTCCCACCCCCACCAAATAATTATCTGACCCAAAATTTTGATAGTACTGCTATTGAGAAACTCTGCTGTAAGTATAAATTTAATTTCTGGAATAATAAATAGTCACCAAGGCCAAGGCCAAGCCTGTCATTTAAATTCCATAACTGCTTGAACTCCAGACATGTAGTGCCACATTCCACTCCAGCAACTCACACCAAATCCATGTCAGTATATGTGCTTCTTGACTGCAACCTTACTTACTCCCAGCACTGTCTCCCTTAGTATCATGACACTTGCTCTTTTACCTCATTCTCCCCTTTATGTTTTTATGCCAATCAACTCTTGCCAACATCCCTTGATTTCCTACTTAAATGAAAAATATAGTGGATAATTTGTATATTTCTTACCAGTACCAATTTCCTTTGGTCTCATTCTAGCAGCATCCTCTTTATAATAATCTCCACCTCTAGATAAACCTAATTTTCTACTTTGCCCAACTTTTTACCCAGGCTCCTGAGCAACTGGTGGATAAAATACTGCAAACAAAAATATTGGCATCAGCAACAAAGATGTTTATTATTTCCTCCCTTTTTCAGCTCATTTTTTTCTCCCCCAAACACCTCTTTCTCCCATGTCACCATAAATAACTATCCTCACCCACTCTCCACTCTGAATCTTCACTCACATCAGATGGTTTGGATTTGTTCTTCAAAGAAGAATATACTGAAGCATCAGTCTTCAATCATTCATCTGCTTATCCATACCTAAAACTTTGTGCAGTTGAGCTCATCTCTACCACATTCCTGCTATTTGACTCCAATTCAAGACTTATTCCACCATCCCATTTCTTACTGAATTTGAAGTTACTTCAGCAGTTATTCTCTTTAAGCCTATATCTGTGATATTACCCAAACCAATCAATGTGTATGTATCTTCCAACTTATAAATAAAACTCCCTTAGCCTTCTGTCCTCTTCCAGTTATGGCCCCTTTTCTTCTTCATAGCCAGGCTCCTAAAGGATATGTTCTTTCTTGGTAGCTTCAGTCCCTTTCTCTCTTTTTTGCCTCGACAAACTGAAATTTAGCTTCCTTTTAAAAAAAATTATGAGTCAGGTAGCTTGGAAATAAAGAAGCAATAAAGCAGACACACAAGAGGTGAAGGAGGCAGAAGCAGCAGGATTAGTCATGGACTCCCTTTTGGATGGCAAGAGAAAAGTAGAGAACTAGAACCAGGATTTTGACTTGAATAACTAAATAAAAAGTTGTATAGTCCACCAAGAAAGGTAATTAAATGATATCTAACAGGGGTTCAAAGGTAACCTGAAGGTAGGGGGTGGAAAAGAA
Source organism: Hylobates moloch (assembly GCF_009828535.3). Classification (NCBI taxonomy): domain Eukaryota; kingdom Metazoa; phylum Chordata; class Mammalia; order Primates; family Hylobatidae; genus Hylobates; species Hylobates moloch. The sequence goes on from NW_026652283.1 coordinate 94,876,364, forward strand.
AGCTATTGATTCTCAGTCTTATGATCTTCAGAACCATACTTTCTAACTGTGTGAATCCAAGTGTATTGGTCATAGTAGTCATAGTAGGTTACTTACTAAAACAAATAGTTTTAATTTCTTAATACTATAAAGGTTTGTCTCACACTAATATCACAGTCCAGGTTAGGGATAGTAACAGGGTCCAGGGTCTCTGCTCTATACAGTAATTTACATCAATGGAAGATTTCTTCTTCCCGGTGGCTCTACCATCCTTTAGGCTCAAAGTGTTCTGCTGAATCCCTTGCCTCTAGTGAACTGATGGAAAAGAGAACGTGCATGGAAGATCATACCTAATTGAGTTGAAAGTGACATTTATCACTTCCAACAGTATTCCACTGACCAAAATTCTGCAATATGGCCCCACCCAACTCAGGAGAGAATGAAAAATAGAGTTTAACTATGTCCAGGAAGAAAAGGAAAGAAATTTGGGAAATACATGGAAGCCTGTGTCACAATGAGCATTAACAAAGTGGAGCCCATTCTTACACTCTCTGCCTGGATGAATGCACCTCTAGCCCAGTCAGCCTGAGCTAGGAACTCAGAGTTGGCTGCCCACTCCTCCAGGTTTGCCACTATATGCATAAGTCCTGTTGACTTTTTCTACTGAACATCTGTGGAGCTGGCTTCTTCCCTTCTAACCATTTCAAAGATCCATTGGGTGAGCCCATGTTCTACCTAAAATGTTTTAGGAACTTCTGAACTTGGCTTCTGCTTAAAGTCTTACCGTTCCCTTCAATGTAGTTTTCACAAAGCATAAAGTGACACTTCTAAAATGCAAAATAGGCTGACCATGTCACTTCCCTGCTTAAGTGTCTTTAGTGACGGATCATTGTCCTTAGAGTAATTCAAGCTTTTCTGTATAACATATGGAGGCCCTTCATTATCTGGGGCCCATTTATTCTTCAGCCTAACATGTCATCACTAACTCACAGTATTCTACATTTCAGCCATCAAACCACTGTACCTTGAATTCCCTGAACTGACTCCATTCTTACAAACCTTCAGCCCTGGTTTATGACATTCCCTGAATTAGAAATGCCCTTTCTAACCCCCCCATCCCAATATTCCCCACTTGGTTGTCTCCTATTCATAACATTCATCTCACTAATCATTACCCTCAGAAAGCCTTCTCCATCCTCAGGAATATCTAAATCCCCTCTATCTGTTTCTACCAGAAGGCCCCTGCACATACCTCCTCCACTGTGTTTACCACGCTATAGTTTATACACTCATTTGACTTCATTCACTAGATATTGTATCTGTCTATACACCCACTGCCTAGGATAGCATCTGGCACATATAAATATTCAACAAATATCCATAGAACTTAAACCACATTCATCATTAAAATGATTGAATTATTGTGAATTGTCTAATTTTTAAAAAAGTGAGAAAGAGGGCTTCCTGTCACCTCCCCTCACCTAACACATGCTAGACAAAATATCATTACACAACAGACAAATATATTAATAACAATAGTATCTTCCCAATAATAATCACCCAGTCATCAAGCTGAAATTATCTATTTCTGAAATATAATAGGTGATTTTAATTGTTCTTTTGATTACATTGTCAACTACCTTTTTCCTATCTCCTTCCATTATACTCATCTGATTGGAAATAAAGAACTCTTCTTAGCTGAGTCTAATTCTTCAACTACTTCGCATCTGCATCTCAGTGGCTCAATATAGCCTGAGAAAAATCCCACAGTGGCCGCTGACTGGTCTCATGCAAACCTAGGGACCATTAGCTGCCCATCAATCCTACCACATTTTCTTATACAATTTACTCATTCATGCTCCTAAAATTCCATTCACTCTTTGTCTTTCCTTAAATTTCCAACTTCCTTCCATGTCCCTAATCTCAGCCAATGACCTGGCTGATTATTTTATTGAGTAACAGAAGCAAGCAGTATAGAACTTTCTCTTGCTACTACATGTCTGTTAGTCTACCCACATCTGTATGTATATACTCTTTCTTCCCCCGTTACAATAGAAAATATATTTGTGCTTTATCCAAGATACATCCTCCATTTCTTCCATTCTATTCTAGATTTCATTCCCTCTTACTCCTCAAGGAATCCTTTTTTTTTTTTCATTATTCATCTTCTCTACTGCAATATAGGAAATCTCTTTCTCTCTCTGTCATGAACCATTCTCATCAGTATTAAAATATTCTCATTAAAGTTGTTCATCTTACAACAAACCTCTCCCTTGACCTCAAAATCCTCCCTAGTTACTGACCCATTTTCTCTTTTCTTTTACGGCAAACTCCTCAAAAGTTTGCTGCCTCCTCAACCTTTCTTCCTATGCTCTCCACAAAACTTCTTTTATCAAGCCTCCAATGACCTCCGTGTTGCCAGTTTTAGATATCAATTCTTAGATGTCATCTTATCCATTTTGTCTGCAATATTTAATACAGGTTTTCAGTCGTCTCTTCTCCTTCACACATGTTCTTCCTTTTGCCTCCAAAGTGTCACCTTTGGTTCTCATTTTCCTTCCTTGGCTGCTCCTTCTGAATCTCATCAGCTGGCTGCCCCTTATGTTCCATATTTATGAACACCAAAATGTCTCAAAGCTCAGGCCTTGGGTTTCACAGCCATGGGAATTTTTAAGTAATTTCATTTAGTTTCATTACTTCAGTGCCGTCTACAAGTAATGACACACACATTTAAAATTTATTCTCTGAAGTACAGATCCTTATTTCTAGCTGCCTACTTACTGCCTCCACTTCTATAACTAAGAAACATTTCAGATTGTATACATATAAGCCCTAACTCTATTTTCACAGTCAAACTCCAAGTCCATCAGCTGTACCTCTCAATAAATTGCAATTCCATGTTTCATGGAATTTCTCTCATGCGAAATTTTAAAGGCACCCTTAATTCCCTTTGTTCCCCACTTGTCCGTCCTCTGGTCTTGCTATCTATTTTCAGAGTACGCCTAGACTCTGCCTATTTCTCTGCATCTCCACCAATATGACTCTGAGTTTGAGCCATCATCTCTCTCCAGGGCTTTTGTCACTGTCTCCTAACTGATCTCCCTGCTCCACCTCAGCATTCCTGTAGTTTTCCTTCAAATACCAGCCAGAATAATCCTTTAAAAAGCAAACACTTTGGGAGGCCAAGGTGGGCGGATCATGAGGTCAGGAGATCGAGACCATTCTGGCCAACATGGTGAAACCCTGTCTCTACTAAAATACAAAAAATTAACTGGGTGTGGTGGCCGGCGCCTGTAGTCCCAGCTACTGGGGAGGCTGAAGCAGGGGAATCGCTTGAACCTGGAAGGCGGAGGTTGCAGTGAGCTGAGATCGCACCACTGCACTCCAGCCTGGGCAACAGAGCGAGACTCCATCTAAAATAAATTTAAAAAAAAAAAAAGAACAACAACAAAAAAAACAACAAAAAAAAGCAACCCATGCCAGGTCATTGTAACTTTCAGTGCTTCCCATATCACTCTGAATAAAAATAAAAATCTAACAACACAGACGTGCAGGATCTTGCCTCTGCTCTGTCTCTTGTATCTCCTATCATTCTTGTCCTTGCTCTTTTCCTATTTTTTTTTTTTTTTTGAGATGGAGTTTTGTTCTTGTTGCCCAGGCTGGAGTGCAATGGTGTGATCTTGGCTTACTGCAACCTCTGCCTCCCAGGTTCAAGTGATTCTCCTGTCTTAGTCTCCCCAGTAGCTGGGATTACAGGCATGTGCCACCATGCCCGGCTAATTTTGTATTTTTAGTAGAAACAGGGTTTCTCCATGTTGGTCAGGCTGGTCTCGAACTCCCCACCTCAGGTGATCTGCCTGCCTTGGTCTCCCAAAGTGCTGGGATTACAGGTGTGAGCCATGGCACCCAGCCGCTCCCTCCCTTTTATCCATGTTTGCCAACATATGATGCCTTAAACACTAAAAACACCATCCCATCTTAGGGTCTTAGCATCCATTCCTCTGCCTGGAATGTTCTTTCTCTAGACAGACAAATTCCTTCAACCCTTCTTTATCCTTCATCATCACATGAGAGACAGCCCCTCTATCTACTCTAGCTAACATCACATTCTCTCCATCTCTTCCCTTTGCCTGCTTTGCTTTTGCTTCTTAGAATTTTTCACAACTGAACACATTATTTACCTGCTAATTATATGTATCCTTTATTAGGATAGAAGATAGAGTCAGCTCCTTGAGGGGAAAAATTTTGTTTTGCTCAATGCAATATCTGCAGTAATTAGAATTACAGACGGGTAGTAATAATCAATGAATGTTTATTATGTGGTAGCTAGAATATGTGTGTCAGGCAGCATTAGAAATAATACATAGAGGGACAGTGTGTCATCATGGTTAAGGCTGCAGATTTGAGTCAAAATGCCAACTTGAATCCTGGATCCATTATTCACTGGCAGTGTGATCTGATTAAGCCTGTCTGTACCTCTGTTGTCTCATCTACAAAATGGAAATAATATTAGTACCCATATGAAGGAATATTGTGAGGACTAATTTGAATTAATTCATATAAAGCAGTCAGAATAAAGCTTGTGACATATTAAACTCTTCAGTAATATTATCAATTACCACAGACTTGATTGGGTGATACAGTATTAACAAGGCTTTCACTGTACTACTTTTATCATCATTAAATGACCTTTTTTAATACTTGATCGTTTGCAAAGGAATTTTTACATACGTTATTGTGCTCCATTCTCACAACCAACACACAGAGCATAAAAAACCCCAAGTTGGAGATGAGACTTAGGCACGGGGAAGTAAAAGAGAGCATGCACGTGTGTGCACACATGCATATGCACACATTCACAGATCCTCTTTTGCTTGAGAAACTACTGTTCACCCTTCAAGCACTGTGCCCACATTGCACTTTGAAGCTTTGCCTGACCATCCCAGTTCCAGCCAGGTGGAGTTGCCTTGATCTCCTTTCCACCCCACTGCCCTTGCTGCCAACCTTAATGAATAGATCTCTCACGATCTTGTCTCTCCCACTGGACTCTGGGCTCTTTTTAGGTAGGTATAATGACTTGCCAACCATAGTGCTGTACATGTTGGCATGAGCTCCATGCCTTTTTCCTCTGGCATGACATAGTCATTCAGAATCCATATTTCTCTGACGTTAACACCAGTTGCACCAGCTGCCAATGAAGGATGCCCTCTTCTGACAAAAACTTTGCTGAAAAATAGCCCCCAGAGAGTGTCTCGTGTGCTGACTTATACCTCCTCAATCTCTCTGGATACTCTCAGTGATGTCTGCTGACATCTTAGCTGGACAAGGTCCCCAGACCCTACTCTGCTGCTGCCATTTTCTAGGAAAGAGCTGGTCTCCATTGCTCTCCAGTTCCTCAGTTTTCTCCACACTTCTTGCTCTGGCCTGTCATCTGAAGCCCTCTCCACCTGCAAGTTATGCTGTGTTCACCTTACTTTTGTGCCTCTCCTATTAGAGAAGTACCAGCATTGCTACCAGAAACTGTAATGTCTTGCAGATAGAGGATAACAACCCTCAGAATTTTACTTGAAGCCTCTTCTCCATGGAGCTTAGCTCTGAGTCCATAGGTGCTGGGCAGGAAGACAAGTCTAAGTACGGACAATGAGCTTTCCATTCAAGACATCCCCTATTTCTTACAACGAAATCATCAGTAGGGCCCAAGCCTGTGGATCCCTAGGATAAATTTGGGCCCAAGCCTGTGGATCTAAACTTCAACTTCCCTAGGATAAATTTCCCCTACAGACATGCCTGAATTGTTCCTGCTCTACTATCTCCCCCTAATACACACTAAAATGTCGGCCAGCCTGGGGTTCAAGATGGAATGTTCCCTTCACTACAAAGTAAATAGCTAGCAAGGGGTAGATGGAATATAGCCCATTTGACTCAACAGCCCATGTGTTTTCCAGCTTCCTTGCCATGCTACCTCTTTCCTTGAGACTGGATGCCCAAATCAAAAATGACAGCCAGGAAGCATGAATAATGAATTCAGTGCTTCTTATTTTAGGTATAACTGTGCCAATGAACTGAAAACTTCTAGTTTCTGGTCCTTAACTCTGCCACTCAAATGCTATATCCCTGGTAAGGAGAAACTATTTGTTCTGATTATTTCCATATTCTATTAACAAGGGGAAAGATATCCCCAAGAAGAAAGGTTTTATACATATATATATATAATATTTCTGTTAGAGGGTCAAAAGATAAAATATTTGCTTTTTGGTCACATAACTACAAGGTTCAGGGGACAGTTGGAGAAGTCTGCCCTATTGAGAACACCATGAACCTGATTGCTGCCTGTTCCTAAATTTTCAAAGTATTTAATAGAAGAATTCATAGCAGGCCAGGTACAGTGGCTTGCACCTGTAATCCCAGCATTTTCGGAGGCCAAGGTGGGCGGATCATGAGTTCAAGAGATCAAGACCATCCTGGCCAACATGGTGAAACCCCGTCTCTACCAAAAATACAATAATTAACTGGGCGTGGTGGCGTGTGCCTGTAGTCCCAGCTACTCGGGAGACTGAGGCAGGAGAATCGCTTGAAGCCAGGAGGTGGACTCTGTCTCAAAAACAAAGAACAAAAAGCAAAAACAAAAACAAAACAGTTCAACAGAAAAGGAACTTAAAGAGAAATTGTACTCACACACTAGGGCTTGCAGTGGTGCAACTATCCATGTGCAGTCTGCCATGGCTTGAACGGCAAACTGCAAAATAGCTCCCATTCTCCATCTCTCTGTGTGTCCATACCCCTTTGCAATGAAGTATAACTGCAAAATAGTGGTATGCAATGTGGTTTATCTCCCCCTTCCTTTGAATATGACCTGGTTTTTGTATTTTGCTTTAGCCAGTAGAATACAATGGAAGCTTTGGGGTGCCAAAGATGAGCCAAGGCCTCAAGAGTTTACATTCTTCTGCTCATTCTCTTGAAATCCTGCTGAACTATTCTGTAAGTAAACCCCTACCAGTTTGCTGAAGGTTGAGATACTCAGAGAAAAAAGATAATTTGGTTAAAGTTTACCATAGCCAATAAATAACGGAATCCAAAGCAGGACTAAACTCCAACTTCCTAGGCTTTAATGCTAATGTTTTTTCTAATATACATATTCCCCAACTCCATCCTCCCCAAGGAGTTAGTTGCATTCATCATAATGGAACTAACACAATTATGTTCCCTGGAAAAGAGAGGGGGCATTAATCTCACCAAGAGTTTGTTTTCTAACTTGCCTACCAGCTAAGATTCTTGGAGTGGCAGACACTGTTTGTGCCCTGCTTATAAAGCTCTCAGCACTCACCATTTCTGGACATTATAACTCTAAGGCTTCTATAATTGGGGGCAAGAGGTGCTGTGTGCCACAGAGCTTTTGTCCTGTCTGGTGGAGCCCATTCTGCTAATTTCCAGGCAGGCCCAGGAGAGTCAATGACTTTGCAAGCTGGCCTCAGGAGTTAAGCATGTAAATACCCTGTCTCACTCAGTCAATAGGTGGAAAAACTCTGAAACATTTCTACACTGTTTTCCAATGGTATTGAGCTATTTGCACACTGCAGGAACCTGCTTGGGAATGTAGGGTTCATTGCTTCGTTTTCTTCCTTATCTCACTTCCTCACTCCTCATGGGATCAACTTGTAAACTACTAGCAATCAAATGTTTGTTTCAGGGTCTGCTTCTGAAACAACTCAATCTAAGACATTTGATAAGCTAGGGGTAAGCAATTTTTTTCTTAAAAGACCAGGTGTTAAATATTTTACGTTCTTGGGTCATAAGATCTCTATCACAACTACTCACTTCAGTTGTTACGGAATATAAGCATAGATAATACTTAAATGCATGTACATTTATGGCTTCTAATAAAACTTTATTTGCAAAAAAAAAAAGTGGTGGGCCATATTTGACCCCTGGGCTATGGTTTGCTTACTCCTGTGATAAGCTAATAATATAGCTCTAGTTGCCGTATACAAAAGGGAATTTATTGGAAGGATACTGTGTAACTTAGTCAAAGGAAAACTTAGAAACTGGAATTGAAACTGAACAGAACAGGGGTTCTAGGAAGAAAATGATTATGGTCTCTTCAGAGCATGCTCCCAGAATTAATCAGTTCCAAGTCATTTTTCTGCCATTGAATCTTTCCACTCAGAACTCAGAAAGTCAGGATGGAAAGACCAAGCAACATGGCTTGGAACATGAGTCCACTACTTTCCTAGGGTAGTGCAGTGCAAGAACATGTGGTTGACAATCCTACCATAGATACTATGCAATGGGGAAGAAATATTTTTCCTATGGAATTCAGGGTAATACTGCCAAAAGAAGATAAACAGGATGATGAATGGCCACAAAAAATGTCCACCACATTTGCTAGTCTGACATTTTGTCTATCTTCTAAGTTTTTTGGTTCCACCTTAATAGTTGTATTTTCCAACTCTGGTCACTGTTACTTCCTCCTCAACTTTGATCCTATTCTAGAATTTCTGTAACATTTTTCACAATCTCTATTACTTAAGGGAATTTATCTAGTAAGTAATAGAACTAATTTACTACACAGTAAAACTTTTTTATTTGTAGTCCTGTCAAATATTAGAAGTGTGAATGCATCAACAATTTGACACTCTAAATTCATCCATTCCCTTTTATCTGTCAGTCTCTGGCATGAGATCTTAGAAGGCCACTTTGTGCTCCCAATCCTAAATCACATTTTAATGGACAAAATTCCCCCATTCTGCCAAATCAGTATGAGGATCTATAAGTTCTGCAGAGAATTAGAGTACTGAATAAAACTAAGCTGGCAAAATGCTGATGCTAACTTGCAATTCCTGTTCTAGCCAAAACAGTTTCCTCTGATTATATTATCAATATAGAGTCACAGTCCTGTGCAGACCAATTTTAGGATCCAAGCCTTCCATATGGCAATGCTACATGAATCTGTGACATTTTATAACATTTCTTAAGTGACTTAGGATAAATGTCACTAGGCTATTGAAAAAGTAAATGGCTGACCTTTAAAAAGGATCATTAATTAGCTCATTCCTTGTCTAAGCATGACTTTCTGCCCTCCTACACAAACTCCAGATGTTAGACGTATCTGAACCTAAGATTAGACCCTAATTATCATAGGTCTAATCTTGCTTTGACCATCTCATGTTCAGAGTTGGAGAAGTTGTCTATCAAGGTTTGCTTACTATAATGGGGCTTGACTTCTGTAAATCATTCAGAATGCAATTTTCATTTTCTTCAAGAAAACCTAGGAGGGTTGGCTATAGATGTACTGAGAAAATATGTTATTTATTGGATCATATTAACTTAAATAAAATATTTTTTACATTAATTTTTGCTTTTTTTTACTTTTTAATGTGGCTACTAGAAAATTTAAAATTACATATGTGATCAACATTATATTTCTATTGGACAGTGTTGCCCCGTTTTGTAAATGTGCCCATAGTTCACTGAGAACACTTAATAAGTGTGAACCATGGGCAAATTTACAATGTATATGAAGGCTTCTGTTTACACAAGACCACTGCCAATTGCAAAGCCACTCAGATTTGGCTGTTGTTCTTTCCTAGAGCATTAGTCAAGCAAAAAATAAACTAATTTAAAAGGAAGCATGTGAACTAAATTGCAAACATTTAAGAACCTTCAATGTTAGTAAAGAAAGCTGAGCTCATATCAGCTATATTATTAATATTCATTATAGTGATTAACCATGGAAGTAATGTTTGTTGATTGTTTTTCTGTAAAAAGACTTGTTTTGGCATAAAGTGTAAGAGGAGCTGATCTTTTATTTGTTAAACTATGGTTCCAGTGGTCTGCCTTGCAAAAATAACCAACACCAAAACCCAAGATGATTTTCATAGTGAAGACCATGAGCTGACAGAGGGGAGCCAGCACACAGAGAAAAGGAAGGAAGGAAAGAAGAAAGGAAAGAAGCATTCAAACAAGTGTCTTCATCTCTAAAATATGATGGGACTTGGAGTAGACCTCTAAGGCAGTTTTAATCTTTGAAAATCTTTGTAATAAAATAATTTAGCCTCAAAACAATGTTTTATTTAAATTTGTGAATGAAAGCTGAGTGTTGTGGTGAGTGTCTATAGTCCCAGCTATTCAGGAGGCTGATGTGGGAGGATCAATTACTTAAAGCACAGGTGTTCAAATTCAGCATGAGCAACATAGCAAGACACTATCTCTAAATAAACATAAGAATGATAATAAATTCATTTTTGAATGAAAAGATACAGAATAAGAAAGAAAGCAGAAAGTGAGAATATGCAGTGAGAAATAAGAAAAGTAATGAAGAGATGGAGGGCACGGAAGTGAGAGAAAATGGAGGAAGATTAATCTACATTTCTTCTCCACATGGAGACACACACTCCATTAGCCATAGGAGAAGGCACCAACTGCTGGCTTACTGAGCACCTCTTTAAGACCAGGTGTGTGTTGGAAACTTAGGGCACATTTTCTTTAATGCTCAACTCTGCCGTGTAAATATTATGCTATTTCTCATTTGAGGAAACAGATTCTAATAAATTGGGGTAAATATATTAGCCAAGATCAGAAGTAGCAGAATGAGAATTTAGAACCAGGTCTACTTAACTCCAAAGCCCATTTCTCCCTAATTCACCTAAAAGGTATGCCTATCACTTTACCTTACTTCCTCAAGTGTATGCTGTCAATGAAGAGTAAAATCAGAATTTATTGCTTAAGATCTGACAACAAAGCAACAGCTTTGAAGTCAACCACTCCTATAGACTCTGAGGTCCAGTGCTGTTCAATAGCCCTCAACTGCATTTTAAAATCACCCCAGATTTTGAACACTTACTGCTAAAATAAGAATGAAAACGTCATTAATAAGTTTTAGATTAATTACATATTAGTATGATAATGTTTGGATATATTGAATTAAAGTGAAATATATTATTTAAGTACATCTGTTTCATGTTAATTTTTAACGAAGCTACTAGAAAATGTAAAAAGACTTTTATTTTCCATTTTATATTTCTATTGGACAGCAATACTGTGGGCTATGAAGAGGAGGCTTACTATTGCACTAAACACAGTACATCATGTTGCTGATACATACATATGACAGTAAGAACGTTCTCCTGAAAACTTAGATTTGTTCATCTGATGGTAGGTAGAAGACCCTGTGTGCCCCACCCACACCCTCTTTAACAGACCTGGGCACTGATTCCTCAGCTGCAGTGAGTGTTGGCTACTAGCAGCTCACAGCTGCCTTCTTCTCTGAAAAATTCACCCCAGACTGATCGCAGTCACCTGAGGAAGGAAGTTACAGTCCTCCCTCACCTCCCTCCCGGCAAATAAATAGCCATCTTATTGGCTACTGATCTATTTAGTTGCCTCAAGGCCAGACAAGTCTGTGGTGCTTTTATGACCCAGAGACCCCCTCGGAACAGACCATGTTTAGACTTTACCTTGCTTTGTCCCTTCCCCTGCCTTATTCTGCTTTGCTCCCTTCCTTCTGATCAGATCATGGGAGTTTTTTCTTCTCTGGCTTGTTGGTTGTCTTTTGTTTTGTGAAAATACCCTCAATGAGCCACAAGCACAAAATCCTTGTGTAAGGCTCTGCTTTTGGAGAACCCAACCTGAAACCTGATGAAACCCAAATTTTTCAGTCTGTTTCCACAAGTCAAATATTATGCATGTATTAGTATCAGTAAAAAGTAAAGCAAGCATGGTAACACACTACCAGCAATTATTGATTTCAATGATACAAGCTTATTAACCCATTTCTTTATGCCTGACTCCAGTATAAAGGATGCATTTCATGATGACTTCTGGCCCCCATTCCAGTTTCAAATGAAATGAGACAAAAATTACTTAAATTACAAATGACTTCCTGGGATTTAGTTTACATTTCTTACTTAATACTGGATTAGAGAAACAAAAAGATGATAAAATTCAATACTGGACTGGCTAGAAAGGAAAACAAAGGGAGCTAATTTATTTTTATACACCAATTGTGCCAGGAACCAACCTATGTGCTTTTAAAACTTTACCTCTTTTAACACCTGAGATTATTGTCCCTATTTCACAGATGAGAAAACTGAAGTACACAGAAGCTCTCTAACTTGTCCTAGGTTACTTAAAACTCAGACCCTGGTGCAAACTAGTGCAGGTGTCTTTTTTTATATAATGTTTTCTGCTTAGAGAGCTAAGTAGTAAAAGATAAGGAAGCAGGATAAAGTCAAACTTGGTCTGATCCAAGGGAGCTTCTGGGTCATAAACAGCACCACAGACTTGTCTGCCCTTGAGGCAAACAGTGGATAGTGAATGGTGCTCTACGAATAATTTTTTAACTTTTCTGATTAGTCATACCTATAATAATCTAGATACTCAATATATAAAGTTCTAATTATTTTAGGTCACTTTTTAAATATGAGCAGTTTTTTTAAAAATATCATAATACTGGTAAAGAAGTAAGAACGAAACTCACGTCTCCAGAATATCCCAAGCAATCTAAGCAAAAAGAACAAATCCAGAGGCACCACATTGCCTGGCTTCAGACTACATTACAAGCTAGAGTAATCAAAACAGTATGGTACTGGTACAAAAATAGACACATAGACCAATGTAACAGAACAGGGAAGCCAGAAATGAAGCCATATGCCTACAAACAATTGATTTTCAGCAAAGTTGACAAAAATAAACAATGGAGAAAGAAAACCATATTCAATAAATGATACTAGGAAACAGGCCAGCCATATGCAGAAGAATGAAACTAGACTCCTATCTCTCACCATACAAAAAAATTAACTCAAGATAGATTAGACTTAAATGTAAAGCTGAAACTATGAAAATCCTAGGAGAAAACCTAGGAAGAACTCTTCTGGACATTGGCCTAGAAAAATAATTTATAATGAAGATCACAAAAGCGAATGCAACAGCCATTTTTAAAAGACACATAGGGCTTCTGCACAGCAAAAGAAATAGTCAACAGAGTAAATGTATAATCTACAGAACAAGAGAATGTATTTGGAAATTATGCCTCTGACAAGGATTATATCCAAAATCTACATGGAACTCAACAAGAAAAAAAAACATCTTATTAAAAACTGGCTTATACACTGTTGGGCAAAGGACATGAACAGACACCTCAAAAGAAGTAGTACAGGTAGTCCATAAACATATGAAACAATGTTTCAACATCAGTAATCAGAGAAATGCAAATTAAAAACACAATGAGATATCACCTTATACCAGACAGAATGGCTATTACTGAAAAATCAAAAACCAACAAATGTTGGTGTGGATGTGGAGAAAAGGAAATACTTATACACTGTTGGTGGGAATATAAATCAGTTCAACTTCTATGGAAAACAGTATGGAAATTTCTCAAAGAACTAAAAATATAACTAACTGACTCAGCAATCTCACTACTGGGTATCCATCCAAAGGAAAATAAATCATTATATAAAAAAGACACCTGCATTTGTATCTTCATTGCAGCACTATTCACAATAGCCAATTCACAGAACCAACCTAAGTGTCCATCAACAGTTGACTCGATAAAGAAAATGTGTGTGTATACACACATGTATTATCTATGTGTGTATGTATACATGTATACCCGTGTATACATGTATACATATATTTATACATTTATACATATCATGGAATACTATATAACCATAAAATAGAATGAAATCATGTCCTTTGCAGCAACAAGTATAGAACTAGAGGCCATTACCCTAAGTGAACTAACTCAAAAACAGAAAATTAAATATTGCATGCTCTCATTTACAAGTGGAAGCCAAATAATGGCTATATATGGACATAAAGACAGAAATAATAGATACTGCGCACTCCAAAAGTAGAGGAGGGGGTTGAAAAATTACCTATCAGATACAAAGTTCACTCATTAAGTAACGGGTTCACTAGAAGTCCAGTCCCTACCAGCATACAATATACTCAAGTAACAAACATGCACATGTACTCCCTGAATTCAAAATAAAATTTTTAAAATAAAAATGCATGTCATCTATTTTGTTATTCTTTATTATGTTTATATTATTAGAATCCTCTTAAATCCATACTTTGCAGAAGTCTTGTGGAGCCATTTTGTGAGTGATGGTTTGGTTAAAACTAAACATTAGCTAAGAATCCACTTGGCATTGCATAATGATGAAAGAAAATGAATGTAAGGCATCCACTTTCTCTCAAGAGGCCCTCACTATTTGATATATAGCCTGAATGAAGGTATGTCTCTATATCTGTATGTTAAGTGTTTATTAGAAAGGTTTATGTGCCCTTTTTTTTTTTTTTTTTTTTTTTTGAAGACTGAGTCTCGCTCTGTCTCCCAGGCTAGAGTGCAGTGGCATGATCTCGGCTCACTGCAAGCTCTGCCTCCCAGGTTCACGCCATTCTCCTGCCTCAGCCTCCCAAGTAGCTGGGACTACAGGCACCCACCACCATGCCCAGCTAATTTTTTGTATTTTTAGTAGAGAAGGGGTTTCACTGTGTTAGCTAGGATGGTCTTGATCTCCTGACCTCATGATCCGCCTGCTTTGGCCCCCCAAAGTGCTGGGATTACAGGCATGAGCCACCATGCCCAGTCTAGAAAGGTTTGTGTGGTTTCTTATATGCTCTAGATTGCAAGGGATTTTAAATATAACTTCTATGACTTTCTTTTTGCAGGTTAATAGTTGGCCTTTTGGTGCTTGAACTGTCCCACTTTACAGATCAATCTTCTATTCCATAATGCCGCCCAGGGATGTCAGCATCCAGTCATTCCTTTGTGGCCCACCACTTTATTTCATCTTCTACTACTGCAAGATCCTTCCACTGAAATCAGTGTTTGGGTTTCTTTCCTGGATAAGAATCATTAAGATATATTCATTAATTTAGCAGCATGGGCCTCCAACCTATCTCTTAACTAATGCCATCCAACAGAAGACTGATGTAGGTATCTTTTCTGGCAACCCTTTCTAATATATTTTCTTTGGTTTGATTACAAAAGATGAAAAGAGTGCCATCCTCCCATAAAAACATCAGTGGCATGGACAACTCTTCCCCTACAGCCTCTCTGCTTCATGTTGATTTCTACCAATTTACATTAAGACCCCCTTCTCCTTGTAGACCAAGGTCACTCTCAACCTTCATGTTCCTCTACCCTTAATTCACACCAGGTAACCCTTTCACTGCTCATATGTTCTTATTAAATCATGTGATGGGCAAACTGCAAAAAGTCCAGGGCTGAGAGTTCAAGTACATACTATCACTTTCTTACTCTACCACTTTCTTGTGTCCTTTACATAATTTCTTTCAGGCCTCAATTTTCTCTTCCGTAAAATAGGATAGTGGCTGTAGAAAGCAGTTGGCAGATAGTTGTCTCTTAATAAATGTTAGTTCAATCTAGAAATCTCTTCCTTCTAGGATTTCACACAAATTTCTTTTTTGTTGTTGTTGTTGGATTCATAACCTCACATAGTTACCTCTGTGTGTGTGTGTGTGTGTGTGTGTGTGTGTGTGTGTGTGTGTGTATGTGTGGTAAGAGCATTTAAGATCTACTGTCTTAGCAAATTTCAAGTATACAATACAGTGTTATTGGCTGGGCATGGTGGCTTATGCTTGTAATCCCAGCACTTTGGGAGGCCGAGGTGGGCGGATCACTTTGAGGCCAGGAGTTTGAGATCAGCCTGGCCAACATGGTGAAACTCCATCTTTACTAAAAATACAAAAATTAGCCGGGTGTGGTGACACACACCTGTAATCCCAGCTACGTAGGAGGCTGAGGCTGGAGAATCGCTTGAACCCAGGAGGCAGAGGTTGCAGTGAGCCAGGATCATACCACTGCACTCCAGCCTGGGTGACAGAGTGAGACTGTCTCAAAAACTAAAAAAAAAAAAAAAAAAAAAAAAAAAAAACCAGTATTACTTTCCTCCAAACGACCACTTCACTTTCTCTGTGACAGTACAGGTATTGATCCTGTCCCCAAAACCTTTGTATCCTTCTTTGTCTCTCATTTTTATCTACTCTGCTACTCGCTTCTTTCTATACTCTTTTAAATCATGACTTTTCTAAGACACATCTTCCTCTTTCTTTTGTTTTTATCCCTGTGGTTTCTTTTTATTCATTATTTTTTCACTTTGATTTTGACTGTTTCCTTTTGTATCTATATTCTAATAAATTTGCTTGCCTGACTCTCCTGCTCTTATGATGCATCTAGACCTCCTTTAACAGGCCAGCACACCCATCACCCAGCTGTTGTGAGTGTTAGCTCTTAACTACTCCCATCTGAAAATTGCCCTTTGCTAACAGAGGCTGCCTCACTCAGAAATATCTGGAAGGTTATGCCTTCCCTGTGGGATGGCCTGTAGTCAGTGAATGGCCACTGCAGAGGAGCAAAAGGCCGGTGTCCTTGTCTTGAGACAGGCCAATTTTGCAGTGGCATTTACACCTCACACCTCCCCATGAATTAGGTTGGGGCTTCATTTCATCTCTACCCACATCTCTGTTTCTTCCTTGTAGTATCTGTTTCCCTCGTTTCCTTACACATTTCTACTTCAATAAATCAACTGTTTAAGAATCCTTGCCTCACACTATTTTTAAGGAACCTGAACAAAGACACATTCCATCAACATTTTTCCCTCATTAACATTTGCCTTCACTTTTAAATTTCATTTGTTACTTAATTGTTCATCTTAAAACTGATAGAGCAAACATTTCCTCTCTCCAAAGACCAACAGAAAATATAGGTAAACAGACAATATAGATCATTTTCTCTGCAGTCTTTCTTCCTTGAAAAATTTCAGAAGAGGTCAGAAGTTCAAGACAATCCTGGCCAATATGGCAAAACCCCATCTCTACTAAAAATACAAAAATTAGCCTGCCGTGGTGGCACACACCTGTAGTCCCAGCTACTTGGGAGGCTGAGGCAGGAGAATTGCTTGAACCTGGGAGGTGGAGGTTGCAGTGAGCCTAGATCCTGCCATTGCACTCCAGCCTGGGTGACAGCTAGACTCGGTCTCAAAAAATATATATGTATGGTCTGTGTGCTGTACACCTTGGCAAAGGGGTTATCTTTTCAAGTATGTTTGGGAAGCCCATGCACACCAGATTTCTCCATTGGATACCCCTTCTATTACTCCATAAATTCACAAATTGCATGCAAAGTATCTAGATGATATACATGTGGTTGGGATTGGGAACAGAAGGTCCAAAATCTGTTTTTGTGATGGCCATTGATCTACTCTGCCAGACAATGTTTCCCTCTCTAATTCATTCCATGATGCATCATTACTGAACTCAGTATCAACTGAGCCTTGGCCTTCTGTCTCCTATGTTGCATTCTGGGTATGTAAGAGTTAAATTCCTATGGCCTTGTGAAAAACTTTTGAATGAAACCCTCACTTTTCCAGGAAAGAATGAACAAATATTGGCCTAGTTTGCTTTGCAGATAAATGATCTAAAATTTTCACCCTTCAACTGCTTGAGGAGGTGATGTGTTTACCTATGATCACACAGCTCCTTTGCATTCAGGCTGTGGTTCTCCTTCTTCCTTGCAGAGAATAAATGTAAAACCTATTTTATTTTACCTTCACTTAATTAATAGGAACACTTCCCAGAGGATTAACTCCTTTAAAATTTTAATGGAGTCACTGAGCTCTTAGTTGCTTTGCCATGATATAGCCTCACAGTTATGTTGCTTTAGCTCTTGTAATTGTGTGGCTACAATGTGCATACATGCTAGAAGGTTAAATGACTTGAAATATGATTTTTTTAAAAGTGGTTAATGAAGAATAGGGTTTATGGGCTCAGCTGTTCCCCCTAACCTCCATAGATCATTAGTATAGGCTTGTCTGTCTCTGAGATCTATCACATTTTTGTGAAAAGTTGGAGTAGGCTTGGAGGAAAAACTCAACATCTAGAATAGGGCCAAAGTGAAAGTGAAACTTTCTATTCCCTGTGATAAATGAGTCTCCAAAAGCCAGGATTCCCTCTCAGATCTGGTTCTGCCAATCTGGAAGCACAGTCAATTCTCCCCCCATCATGCAGTTGAAATGAGATCATATTCTGTCACATCAGAAAATGAAATCAACAAGGCACTGTGACCTATTTAAAAGGGATGAGAATGACTTGGCTAGATTATTTGAAGACCCATCTCTTCTTTCAGATGATTTTAGCACCATAATTGTGTGACTCAGCTGTCCCACATTTTACACAAGAATAAATGTAATTTGGGTTTCAGTTATAAGGGGAAACATTTTGCTTTAAAAGTTAGGAACTTTATAAATTTTTGAGTGACATTTAGTTAGGATGAAAATGAGAATCTAGATGAAAATGATCGCTGTCTTAAATACCTGGAAGACATGTATCTAGAGAGCAAAAATAAGCCAATGGTTGTAGGTTGCATTGAGGTATGTTTTGGTTCATCGTTCAGAGCCCCACAAAAGTGAAATGAATTCTGGGTAATTAATAAGTTTCTCATTACCCCAAAATATTCAAGCATGGGCTCGATACCATCTTGCAAAAGATTTACTTTGAGGTGGTTCATTCTAGGTACATTCTAATGTCAAAATCCTGCAATTCCAGGCTTGGGCAAAACACCCAAGACTATTGTTGAGAGAGGCAGATATAGCATAGAGTAATCCAAAGTCTGAACTAAAGGTCTAATGACTGTGATTGTGGTATTTTCAAATATTAATTTTCTTCACATAATAATCAAAGCAAATGAGGTTTAGGGCCTCTGAGTTTCTTCTTTAACAATAAGCCTACAGAATTATGTAGCATTTGAAATATAGAATTTAGAAAACTATACCCTTTAGCTTTTGATAGAGACCTAATTTTCAAGTTGTAGCCCTGTTCACCAGGGAGCTACTATATTCAACAGCCTTTGGCAGTATACCAATATTGTTGATTAAACCTCTTAAAAAGTATTCAATATGGCAGGAAGTACTCCGTTGCTACTTTCTAAAACAATTTTTTATCAAAATTAGTTATGGTATAAATTGTACAAAAAAAATCAAAAAAGTTACTTTTAATCTCATTCCTGTTTTTTACTGAGAAATAACATAACTCTAAGGGCCCTCATCCTGAAGTAAAAGCATATATGCAGAAATATGCGTAAAGCTAATTATATATGGAACCAGTTCACAGGCTGTCATTCAACCAACCACTAACCTTTCCTATGTTTCCAGTATTGTCCTGCTAGGTACCACTGGCATAATCCACCATTCAATCAACTCTCTTGTTCATTATTTTGTTTGTTTACTTCATGGAGCTCAAATGAGATTCTTTTCTCCCAGCTGGATATATCTGTTGAGCAATGGATGACATCAACCTGGATTTAATCTTAGAGAGCTAAAGTTGTATAAATAACAGGAATAAAATTGGGATGCTATCAGAGGGTCCACAACTCTCCAGTGTAACTTGAGAAGCTATATGGCATTAATGATACAATCTGTGCCTTAAGAAACATGTAAATAAGTTTCCTTAGATTCTAAAGTAAGAACACATGGTGCAAATTTTGTACCTCCAGAATTAGTTTTGAAAACACTACTTTCCAGCAACTCTAAACACTAAAAGCAATCATCTCTGTGAGATGCTCAAACTTTGAGATGCTCATGAGAACTGAAGACAACTGCTAAAATCTCAGATTCATGTCTCTCATCTCAGCATACAGTGGGGACACTAAATTAGTGCTAAGGAGAGTTTCAATTTTTTCTTTATTTTTAAATAAATTCGGCTAAATTTATGTTCAATAAGAGTGTGTATAAGTATCTTTGTTTAAAGTCTTTTTAAATAATCTAATAAATTGGACCAAAAAGTAAATAATTTTCTGCTTTAAAACCAACAAGCAAGCAAATATCAGTACTCATGTATTAATATTTATCTCTCTTTCTTCCCATTTTTGTGTCTATCACCTATTAATTAAATTTCTGTGGTTAAGTGCTTTCCTACCATCACCTCCTTAACTCTTTGTCTCTTTACCCTGAGTCCTGACAGTTTTCTTCATTACACATGTCACTGCCTGGCATTCATTAGCATGTGTGTGTGTGTGTGTGTGTGTGTGTGTGTATTCATTTGTTTGTGTATCATCTATATCTCCACAGAGAATGCAGATTTTTTAAGGTAAAAAAATGTTGTCGGTTTTGTTTACCGTCATACTCAGTGCTCGAAACACATACTGCTATATAAACCCTCAATGAATATTTGTGGGAGGGAAGGAAGAAGGAAGAGAAAAAGAAAGAAAAGAAAGGAAGGAAGGAAAAAAGGAAGGGAAAAAATAAGGTTAGGTATACAGAGAAGGTTAGGTACACCTAAGCAAACATTTTTATTAAATAATATTAAAGAAATATGTAAATACAGTAAATTATCAGAAAAAAGTGCAAAACTGACTCAAACATTAAAATATAAATACATCTATGAAAAGTAGATTTTATTACTAATCAAAAATTTTCCACAATAAAAACAAAGGCCTATAAGGCTTCACTGATAAATTCTACCAAATGTTTAAAGAATTAACACCATTTTTTTTTCACTCCTAGTTCCCACAGGCAGAACAGCAATTCTTAAAGAATTCTTCCAAAACTCTCTTCCAAAAGGGGAGAAGGTAATACTTCTAAACTCATTTTATAAGGCCATTATTGACCTTATACAAAACCAGAAAAAGACGTCACAAGAAAACTATTGACCAATATCCCTTATGAATGTAGATGCAAAAATTCTTAACTAAATACCAGCAAATAGAATCCAGAAACATATTTTAAAAAAAAAAGATTATATACCATGACCAAGTACATTTTATCCCAAGAGTGCAATGATGGTTTAACCTATGAAAATCAATCAGTATAAAATACCATGTTGACAAAATAAAAGACAAAACCCATATAATCAACTCAGTCAATGCAGATAAAGAATTTACAAGATACAACACTCTCATAATAAAGAATACACAGCAAACTGGGAACAAAAGGGAACTTCCTCAACTTAATATAGGATATATATTGAAAAACTCATCACTAGTTTCATAGTTAACAGTGAAATATTGAATTTTTTCCTCTAAGATCAAAAACAAGACACAGACATCCATTATTGATTGTCACCTCCACTCAACTTTGTACTGAAGTTTCTATCCAGGGCAATTAGGCAACAAGAAATAAAAGGCATCCAGATTAGAAATGAAGAGGAAAAACTATGTCTATTCACAGATGACATCATGAATTTTATTTTTTTTTGAGATGGGGCTTCATATCACTCAGGCTAGAGTACAGCGGCACCATCAGGGCTAGCTGCAGTCTCAGCCTCCTGGGCTCAAGCGATCCTCCCATCTTAGCCTCCAAAGTAGATGGGACTGCAGGCACCTCCCACCATGCCCAGCTAACGACATAATCTTATATATAAAAAATACTAAGGAATCCAAAAATAGAAAATATGTATATTAGAACAAATCAGCTGAACAAGGTTGAAATATATATATGTATATATACATATGTATTACAATTAATAAACAAGCTGAGCAAGGTTGAAAGATAGCAGTGAACAATGTCAAAAGGAAATTAAGAAAGCAATTCCATTTTACCATCACATAATAAAAACAAAATGCTTAGGAATAAATTTAACAAAAGAATAACAAGATTTATACAGTGTAAACAACAAAGCAATGTTGAAAGAACTAGAAGGAGACCTAAATTGATGGGAGTACATTCCATGTTCATGGATTGGAAGACTTAATTTTGTTATGACAATACTGCTGAATTTGATCTATAGATTCAATGCAATCCCTAACAAAATTTCAACTTCCTTTTTTGCAGAAATTGACAAGCTGATCCTAAAATCCATATAGAAATGCAAGGAATTCAGAATCACAAAACTATCTTCACAAAGAACAAAGTTGGGAATTTACATTTTCTGGTTTCAAAATTTATTATAAAATAGCAGTAACCAAGATAGTGTATTACTGGCATAAGGATAAACATATAATTCAACCAAACAGAATTCAGAGTCCAGAAATAAACGCTTGTGTTTATAGTCAATTTTCCATAAGAGTGCCAATACAATTCAATGAGGAAAGAGTAGTCTTTTTAATAAATAGAACTGCAACAATAAAATATGAAAAGATTGAAGTTGTTTCTCTACCTCACACCACATGCAAAAATTAACTCAAAATGGATTATAGACTAAATGTAACAACTAAGATTATAAAACTCTTAGAAGACCTAGCATTCCATCTCCATGGTCTCAGATTAGGCAAGGGATTCTTAAATATAATACCAAAACAACAAGCAACAAAAGAAAACAGACTGAACTTA
This sequence comes from Hylobates moloch, assembly GCF_009828535.3. NCBI lineage: Eukaryota > Metazoa > Chordata > Mammalia > Primates > Hylobatidae > Hylobates > Hylobates moloch. Next base: position 94,898,635 of record NW_026652283.1, read on the forward strand.
ATGTTAAAAAATTCTGTGCTTCAAGGCACTTTAAGGTAGTAGAAAGCCCACAGAATAAGAAAATATTTGCAAAGTATATGTTGGATAAGAACATTATCAGACATAGCAAGTAAGAATGAATCAGACATATACTTTCATACATAATTTATAATATATACAATTCATACAACTCAATAACAAAAGGAATTACCAGCGCATTAAATATGGACCACGACTAGAATAGACATTTTTCCAAAGAAGTTTTTTAAATGTCAATAATGAGGAAAGAAAATAACAGGCCAATATGCTTGCTGAACATAGATGCAAAAATCTTCAACAAAATACTAGCAAAGTGAATTCAACACATTAAAAGCGTCATTCACCTTGACTTAGTGGAATTTATGCCTGGGATGTAATGACGGTTCAAGACACACAAATCTATACATGTGACACATCATTTTAATGGAATGAAGGACAAAATCCACATCATCTCACTAAATGCAGAAAAAGCATTTGACCAAATTCTGCTTCCTTTCATGATAAAAAACTCTCAAGAAATTAGATACAGAAATAAATGTATCTCAATACAATAAAGGCTATTTATAGACCCTACAGCTAATATTATACTAATCAGTGAAAAACTGAAACCCTTTTATCCAAGATCAGAAACAAAACAAAGATACACATTCTCACCACTTCAAATTCAACATAGTATTGGAGGTCCTTGCCAGAGCAATTTGGCAAGAGAAAAAAATAAAAGACATCATCCAAATAGAAATGAAAGAAGTAAAATTGTTGCTGTTTGCTAATGACATGACCTTATATACAGAAAACCCAAAAGATTCCATCAAAAATTGTTAGAAATAATAAATATAGTAAAGTTGCAGGATATAAAAATCAACACACAGAATTACTATTGTTTCTATATATATATGGATCATTCTGAGAAAGAAATCATGAGAACAATCCCCATTTACAATAGCTACAAAAATATTTAGAAATAAATTTAATTAAGGAGGTGAAAGTCCTGTACACTGAAAACTACAAATGTTAATGAAAGAAATAGAAGACACAAATAAATAAAAATACATCTTGTGTTCATAAATTTAAAGAATATTGCTAAGATGTCCATACTATCCAAAGCATCCTACAGATTCAATGCAGCCCTTATAAATATTCCATTGTCATTTTTCATTGTTTTCATTGAAATAGAAAAAACTTCTAAAATTTATATGGAACCACAAAAGAAATCCTGAATAGCTAAAGCAATCATGAGCAAATAGAACAAAGTTGGAGACATCACACTACCTGATTTCAAAGTATACTATAAAGCAATAGTAATTAAAACAGCATAGTACTGATGTAAAAATAGACACATTGTCCAATGGAACAAAATAGATAGCTGGACAAGGAACTCACACATGTATGGTCAATCAATTTTCAACAAAGTTGCCAGGGATACACAACGGGAAAAAAAAAATAGTCTTCAATAAAGAGTGTTGGGAAAACTGAATATCCATATGCAGAAAAAAATTGGACCCTGGCAGTGCTTAAATTGTAGCAGTGTCCCTATTTTAACCATAATATCCCTTCCAAACAGGGTGAACAGCAGCTTGGTACTATAACAAACTGCTGCTGGAAGATTTGTTTTTCAAATTGTCAGGTTAAAGAAGGGGCAAAATGCCTGACTTTATTTTTTTTCTTCCATTCCTACAACAGTCGTGGTCCTAGTGGAGCATTTTCCCACATAAACAGTAAGGACAGAGTAATTAGCCCTGTATAAAAAAGAAACTGAATTTGTGTACCCATTACATCCAGAGCTACCTGGGGCTCCTCAGTAGTAATGAATGTGCCTGGACAGAGGCAGTGAGGAAGGCCCTGGGCCCCTTCAGTCTTTATCTAGTTCAGATATCTCTAATTTTAGAGTGTCAGATGTCTCTGACATTAGGTGAGCCGTTGCACTACTTTGAATGTTTTCCGTCCATAAGTAATGGACCTACCATGACTCCCTTAGTCTCAGGATGCAATGCTCAGCTATTTTGCATCCTACCAAGTGAAATAAGCTTCTTCAGCCTGTACCCATTATGAAAAAAGGGACCCTGCAATGTAGCTTAAAACTATTAACAAAGTCAGGGGTTTGTTTCTACAAACAAAAACTATGGGTTCTCAACCAAAAAAAAAAAAAAAAAATACATAAAACAGAAGTCCCTTTCCCCACTCTAAGAAAAAGAAGTAATTCTGCACTACTGCTTTCCCCACAAATCATCAATAAAACGAACATAGAGGCCAGACGTGGTGGCTCACCCCTGTAATCCCAACACTTTGGGAGGCCAAGGCAGGCAGAAAACCTGAGGTCGGGAGTTCGAGACCAGCCCAGCCAACATAGTGAAACCACGTCCCTACTAAAAATACAAAAATTAGCCAGGCATGGTGGTGCATGCCATAATCCCAGCTACAGGAGGCTGAGGCAGGAGAATTGCTTGAAGCCAGGAGGTGAAGGTTGCAGTGAGCCAAGATCATGCCACTGCACTCCAGCATAGATAACAGAGGGAGACTCTGTCTCAAAAAATAAAATTAAATAAAAATTTTAAAAAAATGAACATAGGAGGGTTCTAACCTCCTGAAAGACATTTCTCCGTACAAACAAAAACCTGTCTGTTGCATGGATTTGTCTTGAACTCAGCAGGACCTAAATGTCCTGTTCCATAACCAAGTTATCCTATCATGGGAGACTTCAAGCAGCAGGTGCCCTACTGGCTTTTAACTGCCCAACCCATGTCTGTAAATGATGGCTTTGACAAAGAAAGAGAAGGAAAAATAAATTCCAAAATTTGGGCTTACCTCCTGGCTGGCTCACCAAAATATGTCAGCTAGAAGGTCTTGACTGTGAATTGTCCAGATTCTTGGCGTGTTGAAAAAAAAAATTGAACAAAACGCACAAACAAAGCAATGGTAGAGCAAAGCAATGAAAGACAAACAATGCAACAAAAGAACGGAGTAACAAAGACACAAATTCATTGAAGAAGCAAAAGTACAATTCACAGAGAAAGAGCAGGCTCCAGCAAGCGGCCCAAAAGCCTCTCCGTTGCAAAGCTCCTGAGGTTTTTATAAAGCCAAAAGAACTTAATAACACCCCCTAGGTGCCTTTTAAAGGCCTCCAGTTGGTTTCACCCTATGAAGGATTGACCTGCAACCAATCTGAGGCTGAAGTGGAGGCTTGGCCTACAGTCAATCAGAGGCTAATGTGGCAACTTCTGTCTTGTTATCACAGGAGCAAGGATGGGGTCTATATGCTGCCTAATCTTGCCTAGAACTGTCTGCACCTGCTGTTCTTTCACTTATGTGAAATGGCTGCACCTGCTTCCTTAACCCTTTCATCTTCCTTAACCCTTGGTTCTTTTCATCTTCCTTAACCCATGGTTACTCTAACTCTGTATTCTCCAGCCTCAGGAGGATCACCTGAGCCCAGGAGTTTGAGGCTACAGTGAGCTATAATGGCACTACTGCACTGTACCTTGGGCAACAGAGCAAGACACCATCTCTTTAAAAAAGTGGAGAGCAAGGAACTTGAATAAACATTTCTTAAAAGAATAAATAGAAATGGCCAAGAAATATATATTTTTTAATCTCAGCATCACTAACCATTAAGAAAATGCAAATTAAAACCACAATGTGTTATCACTTCACACCTGTTAGAATGGCTACCAACAAAAAGAAGAAAGATAAGTGTTGGCCAATATGTGGAGGAAAGGGAACTTGTGTGCTGCTGGTGGAAACGTGAAATAGTACAGCCATTATGGAAAGCTCTATGGAGGTTCCTCAAAAAACTAAAAACAGTTTTATCATATGATACAGCAATCCCACTTTTGGGTATTTACTCAAAACTTTTGAAATCAGTATGTCGAAGTCGTGTTTACACTCCTATATTTTTGGCAGCATTATTCGCAATAGCCAAGTTATAGAATCAATCTAAGTGTCCACCAACAGGTAAATGGATTAAAAAATGTGCTATATATACACAATAGAATACTATTCAACCTTAAAAATAAAGAAATTCTGTCATTTGCAACAACATGGGCAGAATTGGAGAGCATCATCCTAAATGAAATAAGCCAGGCACAGACAGACAAATACCTCATGCTCTCACTTACATGTGGAATCTAAAACAATCAAACTCACAGAAGCAGGGAAGAGAATGGTGATTACCAGAGGGTGGTGGTGGAGGGAATGAGGATATGATATTCAAAAAATACAAAACTTTAGTTATATAGAAGAAATAAAGTTTTTCAAATATCTATTACACAGTATGGTAAATATAGTTAATAGGGTATTACACATTTCAGAATTACTAAGACAGTAAATTCCAAATGTTCTCACCAAAAGAATACGTATATTAGGTGATGTATATGTTTATTACCTTGACTTAATTATTTCACAGTGTGTTCATGAATCTTAACATCACTTTTTACTCCATAAATATATACAACTATAATTTGTCAATTTGCAATACAAGTAAAAAAATAAATAAAGTTAAACATTTTCAAAAGCTTAATGTTCAATAGTCATATAAAAAGATGTTCAACGTTGTTAGACATTGGAGAAATGCAAGTCAAAAGCATAAGATACCAGTTCACACCCAATAGACTGATTAAAATACAGCCAGACAATAATAAGTGTTGTAAAAGATGTGAAGAAATTGAAGTTCTTATATATTGCGAACAGGGTTGTAAAACGGTGCAGCCACTTTACAGAACAATTTGAAAATTCCCCAAAAAGCTATATACAGATTTATCATATGATCTATCTCTTCTACTCCTAAGTATTTACCCAGGAGAATTGGAAATTTATGTCCACATAATACCTGTACACAAATGTTCATAGCAGCACTATTCATAATACCCCAAAAGTGGAAACAATGAAAATATCCATCAACTGATGAATGGATTAACAACATGTGCTGTATCCAAACAATAAAATAATATTTAGTCATAAAAATAAAGTATCGATACGCAGTATAACACACATGAAACTTGAAAAGATTATGCTAAGTGAAAAAACTAGTCAGCAAATGCCACATATTATATGCCTCCGTTTATATGACATATCCAAAATGGGTAAATATGTAGAGAAAAAGTAGGTGGAAAGAAAAAAAGGAATTCTTTTGGTCTGTTAAAAGAAAATCAATAATGCATTTCACAGTTTCAGTGAAAGTGTCACCAAGATCAGACAATCTATTGATATATTACTACCTTATTTCCAAAACTAATGGAAAAATTGAACTAGTGTGTCAATACTGTGAGAAAAAGCAAAAGGATATTGGATTCTACAAGGGCAGGAAATGTGCATTAGCCATAGAGATATGTTGAACACCCAAAGCTGATACAGTGACAGGAAAAGAGAACATACTCAATAGGTTTTCCACGTGAACAAATTCAATTTTGCTACAATAACAATCGGAAGGCATTGTTTCCTTTGGGATAATTTATTTCTCTAGTCTTTCAGATGGACATTTGAGACGTTTCCAAATTTTTCCTTCCACACTAGTATTGCTATAAACATTCATGTACATGTCTCTTATGCTGCATGTAAATGATGTCTCATGGTATAAACCTAGAAGGACAATTGCTGGGTCTTAGAGCATGAGAATTTTCAGCTGTACAAGATAATGTCAAAGTGCTTTCCAAGATGTTATTCTAAGTCACACAACCTCCAGTAAAGCAAAGAAATTCTCTGGGTGGAAGAAAGGGGCAACAAAAAAATTGTTTTCTCTGTTCTTCAGGAAAGTCCCATCCACCCCACCTTTCTTCTCTATCCTCCCATTCTATTTCCCTTTCTTACAGTCATGGAGTGTAGAAGCTGAAGATATCTTAAAAATGTTCTGGTCCAATCCATTTGGCAGATGAGGCAACAGGTTTACCAGTGATAAAATGGCATGCCCAGTACCACACAGATAATTGTACATAGCACCATGTGACAAGAATAAGAAAGTAGGTCTTTTCCTCTTCAAGGAGAACTACAAACCACTGCTCAAGGAAATAAGAGAGGACACAAACAAATGGAAAAACAGTCCATGTTCATGGAAAGGAAGAATCAATACTGTAAAAATGGCCATATTGCCCAAAGTAATTTATAGGTTTAATGCTATCCCAATCAAGCTACCATTGACTTTCTTCACAAAATTGGAAAAAAACTACTTTAAATTTCATATGGAAGCAAAAAAGAGGCTGCATAGCCAAGACAATCCTAAGCAGAAAGGGAAAAGCTGGAGGCATCATGCTACCTGACTTCAAACTATACTATAAGTCTACAGTAACAAAAACAGCATGGTACTGGTACCAAAAGAGACATATAGACCAATAGAACAGAACAGAGGCATCAGAAATAATGCCACACATCTATAACCATCTGATCTTTGACAAACCTGACAAAAACAAGCAATGAGGAAAGGATTCCCTATTTAATAAATGGTGCTGGGAAAACTGGCTAGCCATATGCAGAAAGCTGAAACTGGATCCCTTCCTCACATCTTATAAAAAAATTAACTCAAGATGGATTAAAGACTTAAATGTACAACCTAAAATCATAAAAACCCTAGAAGAAACCTAGACAATACCATTCAGGACATTGGCATCGGCAAAGACCACATGACTAAAATACCGAAAGCAATGACAATAAAAGTCAAAATAGACAAATGGGATCTGAGTAAACTAAAGAGCTTCAGCACAGCAAAAGAAACTATCATCAGAGCGAACAGGCAACCTACAGAATGGGAGAAAATGTTTGCAATCTATCCATCTGACAAAGGGCTAATGTCCAGAATCTACAAAGAACTTAAACAAACAAGAAAAAAACAAACAACCCCATCAAAAAGTGGGCAAAGGATATGAACAGACCCTCCTCAAAAGAAGACATTTAGGCAGCCAACAAACATATGAAAAAAAGCTCATTGGGGAGCATTCCAAGATGGCCGAATAGGTACAGCTCTGGTCTGCAGCTCCCAGTGTGATCAACACAGAAGATGAGTGATTTCTGCATTTCCAACTGAGGTAACTGGTTCATCTCATTAGGAGGGTTGAACAGTGGGTGCAGCCCATGGAAGCCAAGCTAAAGCAGGGCAGGGCATCGCCTCACCCCGAAAGCACAAGGGGTTGGAGGATTTCCCTCTTCTAGCCAAGGGAAGCCGTGACAGACTACCTGGAAAAACAGAATACTCCTGCCAAAATACTGTGCTTTTCCCAAGGTCTTAGCAACTGGCAGACAAGGAGGTTCTCTCCTGTGCCTGGCTCAGTGGGTCTCAGGCCCACAGAGCCTTGCTCACTGCTAGCACAGCAGTCTGAGATGCAACTGCGAGGCCACAGCCTACCTGGGGGAGGGGCATCTGCCATTGCTGAGGCTTCAGTAGGTAAACAAAGTGGCCAGGAATCTCAAACTGGGCGGACCCCACCACAGCTCAACAAGGCCCACTGCCTCTAGAATCTGTGGGCAGGGCATAGATGAACAAAAGGCAGCAGACAACTTCTGCAGATTTAAACGTCCCTGTGTGACAGCTCTGAAGAGAGCAGTGGCTCTCCTAGCATGGTGTTTGAGCTCTGAGAACAGACAGAGTGCCTCCTCAAGTGGGTCCCTGACTCCCATGTAGCCTAACTGGGAGACACCTCCCAGTAGTGGCCGACAGACACCTCATATAGACAGCTGCCCCTCTGGGATGAAGCTTCCAGAGGAAGGATCTGGCAGCAATGGTTGCTGTTCTGCAATATTTGCTGTTCTGCAGCCCCTGCTGGTGATACCCAGGAAAACAGGGTCTGGATTGGACCTCCAGAAAACTCCAACAGACCTGCAGCTGAGGGACCTGACTGTTATAGGAAAACTAACAAACAGAAAAGAATAGCATTAATATCAACAGAAAGGTCATCTACACCAAAATCCCATTTGTAGGTCACCAACATCAAAGACCAAAGATAGATAAAACCACAAAGATGGGGAGAAACCAGAGCAGAAAAGCTGAAAATTCAAAAATCAGAGCATCTCTTCTCCAAAGGATGGCAGCTCCACACCAGCAATGGAACAAAGGTGGACGGAGAATGACTTTGACCAGCTGACAAAAGTAGGCTTCAGAAGGTCAGTAATAACAAACCTCTCTGAGCTAAAGGAGGATGTTCAAAACCATCACAAGGAAGCTGAAAACCTTGAGAAAAGATTAGACGAATGGCTAAGTAGAATAAATAGTGTAGAGAAGACCTTAAATGACCTGATGGAGCTGAAAACCATGGCATGAGAACTTCATGAAGCATGCACAAGCTTCAATAGCCAATTCAATCAAGTGGAAGAAAGGGTATCAGTGATTGAAAATCAAATTAATGAAAAACAGCAAGAAGACAAGGTTAGAGAAAAAAGAGTAAAAAGAAAAGAACAAAGCCTCCAAGGAATACGGGACTATGTGAAAAGACCAAATCTATGTTTGATTGGTGTACCTGAAAGTGATGGGGAGAATGCAACCAAGTTGGAAAATGCTCTTCAGGGTATTATCCAGGAGAACTTCCCCAACATAGCAAGGCAGGTCAACATACAAATGCAGGAAATACAGAGAACACCACAAAGATATGCCTAGAGAAGATCAACCCCAAGACACATAATTGTCAGAATCACCAAGGTTGAAATTAAGGAAAAGTGTTAAGGGCAGCCAGAGAGAAAGGTTGAGTGACCCAAAAAGGGAATCCAATCAGACTAACAGCTGATCTCTTGGCAGAAACCCAACAAGCCAGAAGAGATTGGGGACCAATATTCAACCCAGAATTTTCAACCCAGAATTTCATATCCAGCCAAACTAAGCTTCATAAGTGAAGGAGAAATAAAATCCTTTACAGACAAGCAAACGCTGAGAGATTTTGTCAACACCAGGCCTACCTTACAAGAGCTCCTGAAGGAAGCACTAAACATGGAAAGAAGAAACCAGTACCAGCCACTGCAAAAATATGCCAAATTGTAAACACCATTGATACTGTGAAGACACTGCATCAATTAATGGGCAAAATAACAGCTAACATCATAATGACAGGATCAAATTCACACATAACAATATTAACCTTAAATGTAAATGGGCTAAATACCCCAATTAAAAGACACAGACTGGCAAATTGGATAAAGAGTCAAGACTCTTCAGTGTGCTGTGTTCAGGAGACACATCTCACATGCAAAGACGCACATAGGCTCAAAATAAAGGGATAGAGGAAGATCCACCAAGCAAATGGAAAGCAAAAAAAGCAGGGGTTGCAATCCTAGTCTCTGACAAAACAGACTTTAAACCAACAAAGATGGAAAGAGACAAAGAAGGTCATTACATAATGGTAAAGGGATCAATTCAACAAGAAGAGCTAACTATCCCAAATATATATGCACCCAATACAGGAGCACCCAGATTCATAAAGCAAGTCCTGAGTGACCTACAAAGAGACTTAGACTCCCACACAATAATAATGGGAGATTTTAACACCCCAAATGTCAATATTAGACAGATCAACAAGACAGAAGGTTAACAAGGATATCCAGGAATTGAACTCAGCTCTGCAGCAAGCAGACCTAATAGACATCTACAGAACTCTCCATCCCAGATCAACAGAATATACATTCTTCTGAGCACCACATTGCACTTATTCTAAAATTGACCACATAATTGGAAGTATAGCACTCCTCAGCAAATATAGAAGAACACAAATCACAGCAAACTGTCTCTCAGACCACAGTGCAATCAAATTAGAACTCAGTATTAAGAAACTCACTGAAAACCACACAACTACATAGGAACTGAACAACTTGCTCCTGAATGACTACTGGGTAAATAACAAAATGAAGGCAGAAATAAAGATGTTCTTTGAAACCAAGAGAACAAACACATAATGTACCAGAATCTCTGGGACAAATTCAAAGTAGTGTGTAGAGAGAAATTTATAGCACTAAATGCCCACAAGAGAAAGCAGGAAAGATCTAAAATTGACACCCTAACATCACAATTAAAAGAACTAGAGAAGCAAGAGCAAACACATTCAAAAGCTAGCCAAAGGCAAGAAATAAATAAGATTAGAGCAGAACTGAAAGAGATAGAGACATAAAAAACCCTTCAAAAAAACCAATGAATCCAGAAGCCGGATTTTTTGAAAAGATCAACAAAATTGATAGACCACTAGCAAGACTAATAAAGAAGAAAAGAGAGAAGAATCAAATAGACACAATAAAAAATCATAAAGGCGATATCACCACCGATCCCACAGAAATACCAACTACCATCAGAGAATACTATAAACACCTTTATGCAAATAAACTAGAAAATCTAGAAGAAATGGATAAATTCCTTGACACATACACCCTCCCAAGACTAAACCAGGAAGAAGTTGAATCTCTGAATGACCAATAACAGGCTCTGAAATTGAGGCAATAATTAATAGCCTACCAACCAAAAAAAGTCCAGGACCAGATGGATTCACACGTGAATTCTACCAGATGTCAAAAGAGGAGCTGGTACCATTCCTTCTGAAAATTTTCCGATCAATAGAAAAAGATGGAATCCTCCCTAACTCATTTTACAAGGCCAACATCATCCTGATACCAAAGCCTGGCAGAGACACACAAAAAAAGAGAATTTTAGACCAATATTCCTGATGAACATCAATGCAAAAATCCTCAATAAAGCACTGGCAAACTGAATCCAGCAGCACATCAAAAAGCTTATCCACCATGATCAAGCGGGCTTCATCCCTGGGATGCAAGGCTAGTTCAACATATGTAAAACAATAAATGTAATCCATCACATAAACAGAATCAATGACAAAAACCACGATTATCTCAATAAATGCAGAAAAGGCCTTCGACAAAATTCAACAGCCCTTCACGCTAATAAACTAGGTATTGATGTGACATATGTCAAAACAATAAGAGCTATTTATGACAAACCTACAGCCAATTTCATACTGAATGGGCAAAATACTGGAAGCATTCCCTTTGAAAACTGGCACAAGACAAGGATGCTCTCTCTCACCACTCCTATTCAACATAGTGTTGGAAGTTCTGGACAGGGCAATCAGGCAAGAGAAAGAAATAAAGCGTATTCAGTTAGGAAAAGAGGAAGTCAAATTGTCCCTATTTGCAGACAACGTGATTGTATATTTAGAAAACCCCATCATCTCAGCCCAAAATCTCCTTAAGCTGAAGCAACTTCAGCAAAGTCTCGGGATACAAAATCAATGTGCAAAAATCACAAGCTTTTCTCTACACCATTAACAGACAAACAGAGAGTGAAATCATGAATCAACTCCCATTTGCAATTGCTGCAAAGAGAATAAAATACCTAGGAATCCAACTTACAAAGGATGTGAAGGATCTCTTCAAGGAGAACTACAAACCACTGCTCAATGAAATAAAAGAGGATACAAACAAATGGAAGAACATTCCATGCTCATGGATAGGAAGAATCAATATCATGAAAATGGACATACCGCCCAAAGTAATTTATAGATTCAATGCCATCCTCATCAAGCTACCAATGACTTTCTTCACAGAATTGGAAAAAAACAACTTTAAATTTCACATGGAACCAAAAAAGAGCCCGCATTGTCAAGACAATCCTAAGCAAAAAGAACAAAGCTGGAGGCATCACGCTACCTGACTTCAAACTATACTACAAGGCTACCACAGATATATAGACCAATGGAACAGAACAGAGGCCTCAGAAATAACACCACACATCTATAACCATCTGCTCTTTGACAAACCTGACAAAAACAAGAAATGGGGAAAGGATTCCCTATTTAATAAATGGTGCTGGGAAAACTGGCTAGCCATATGTAGAAAGCTGAAACTGGATCCCTTCCTTGCACCTTATGCAAAAATTAACTCAGGATGGATTAAAGACTTAAACGTTAGACCTAAAACCATAAAAACCCTAGAAGAAAACCTAGGCACTACCATTTTAGGACATAGGCATGAGCAAGGACTTCATGACTAAAACACCAAAAGCAATGGCAACAAAAGCCAAAATAGACAAATGGGATCTAATTAAACTAAAGAGCTTCTGCACAGCAAAAGAAACTACCATCGGAGTGAAGAGGCAACCTACAGAATGGGAGAAAATTTTTACAATCTACCCTCTGACAAAGGGCTAATATCCAGAATCTACAAGGAACTCAAATTTACAAGAAAAAAAAACAAGCAACCCCATCAAATGTGGGCAAAGGATATGAATAGACACTTCTCAAAAGAAGCCAACAGACACATGAAAAAATGCTCATCATCACTGGTCATCAGAGAAACGAAAATCAAAACCACAATGAGAAACCATCTCACACCAGTTAGAATGACAATCATTAAAAAGTCTGGAAACAACAGATGCTGGAGAGGTTGTAGAGAAATAAGAATGACTTTACACTGTCAGTGGGAGTGTAAATTAGTTCAACCATTGTGGAAGACAGTGTGGCGATTCCTCAAGGATCTAGAACTAGAATTACCATTTGACCCAGCAATCCCATTACTGGGTATATACCCAAAGGATTATAAATGATGCTACTATAAAGACACATGTACATATACGTTTATTGCAGCACTATTCACAATAGCAAAGACTTGGAATCAACCCAAATTTCCATCAATGATAGACTGGATTAAGAAACTGTAGCACATATACACCATGGAATACTATGCAACCATAAAAAAGGATGAGTCCATGTCCTTTGAAGGGACATGGATGCAGCTGGAAACCATCATACTGAGCAAACTATCACAAGGACAGAAACCAAACACCGCATGTTCTCACTCATAGGTGGGAATTGAACAATGAGATCATGTGGACACAGGGTGGGGAACATCAAACACAAAGGCCTGTCAGGGGGTGGGGGGCTTGGAGATAGCATTTGCAGAAATACCTAATGTAAATGATGAGTTGATGAATGCAGCAAACCAACATGGCACATGTATACCTATGTATCTAACCTGCACGTTGTGCACATGTACCCTAGAACTTAAAGTATAATAATAATAATAATAATAATAAAAAGCTCATCATCACTGGTCATTAGAGAAATGCAAATCAAAACCACAATGAGATACCATCTTACACCAGTTAGAATGGCGATCATTAAAAAGTCAGTAAACAACAGATGCTGGGGAGGATGTGGAACAATAGGAATGTTTTTACACTGTTGGTGGGAGTGTAAATTAGTTCAACCACTGTGGAAGACAGTGTGGCAATTCCTCAAGGATCTAGAACTGGAAATACCATTTGACCCAACAATCCCATTACTGGGTATATACCCAAAGGATTATAAATCATTCTACTATGAAGACACATGCACACATACGTTTATCGCGGCACTGTTCACAATAGCAAAGACTTGAAACCAACCCAAATACCCATCAATGATAGACTGGGTAAAGAAAATGTGACACAGATACACCATGGAATACTATGCAGCCATAAAAAAGGATGAGTTCATGTCCTTTGCAGGGACGTGGATGATGCTGGAAACCATCATTCTCAGCAAACTAACACAAGAACAGAAAATCAAACACTGCATGTTCTCACTCATAAGTGGGAGCTGAACAATGAGAACACATGGACACAGAGAGGGGAACATCACACACAAGAGCCTGTCGGGGGGTGGGGGGCTTGGGGATAGCATTTGGAGAAATACCTAATGTAGATGACGGGTTGATGGGTGCAGCAAACCACCATGGCACATGCATACCTATGTAACAAACACGCACGTTCTACACATGAACCCCAGAACTTAGAGTAAAATAAATAAATAAACGCAAAAAAAAAGAAAGAAAGTAGGTCTTTTGATTTCGAGTCTATTCTCTTCTGTTTCCCTCACCCCCATTTCCCCACTTCCTTTCAAAGCACAAGTGGTAACAAGAGAGTCAAAAAGAAAGAGCCATATTTCAGAAATCAGAATTATCTTAGTCATAGTTTTCAGCTGACTTCTCCCAGGAGAAAGAGAACGAGAAGCACCTCATAACCTGCCTATCTCCTGGAACCTCTGGAGTGGAGTGTGAAAACACATCCTTAGATAACAATAAAGTTATGCTTTGCATTGTGTTGCCTAATTTTTACAAAGATCTGTTTTTCAGAATTTTATGGTGTATAATGGCAGCTTGAGAGACCAAGAATTTGGGTTTTTCAAGGTATAGTAGCCACATAATTTTGAGAAGGAAATGTTAAACAGAAATCAGAGGATCTATTTTGTAGAATACGGAAAAATCTCAAGTTAAAGAAAAGTTGCTGGTCAGCATCAAATGAAATAGTCAGAACTTACAGGAGAGAAAAAGACAAATAAGACTAGAAAACATGCAGAAATGTGGGAAGGTTTGTAGTATTTTAAACCACAACACTAAAGGAAGCCAAAAACACGGTAGCAGTCTGATGAAATAGGATTAAAGGTCTTAGTCAAAATTCAAAGGCATTATAATAAGAATTACCACATGCAAATAAAGTGTAAAAACAGAAAGAGAAAAAGGTATGGCAATATGTGTTCTCTTTGGCTTCCTCTTGGGAAAAACTCTGAGGAGTTTGGAAAAAGGTTGTCATTTTTTAAATCACATCGACAATAAGAAGAATGTGACATATATCATGATAAATTTGTGCCTGTGCTTCTCCACCAGACTCTGCTCAAGTCAGTGCAAGTGGTAAGTCCAGCAGCTGCCCATTCACATTGACTCATCTGCTCCACTGTCTGCTTGGCACTCTTGAAGGAATGCTAAATTGGGAAAAGATAGACACCCCCTTCCTAATGTATGAAAGGTGACTACATGGTGGCGCATCATAAGTAGCCTACTCTGGGTTATTTTTACCACCTTTATTCTCACTTCAAATATGAGAATCAACATGTTCCACAAAATTCTATTTTATTAACATCCCCTAATCTTACCATCATTGGCAATAACCTTGTTACTACCAATGTTCATTAAGTTGTACAAAATGGTCCAACAACACATTGATCATGGGATAGAGATAAAGTTCAATACGTACAAAATCAAATATTTCCAGTCAAGGAGAGGAAAATTCTTTGTCAGATGCTGTGCAGGAAGCTTTGTTACAAAATGTCATTTCTTCCTTCGTGGGTTACAAACATCATTATTTTTGTTAGACAAATAAAAAAGCCAAGGCTCAGAGATATTAATTCATCAAAGTATCGCTTTGAAAAGGAACATTGCTAGAACTGAATCTCAGCTTCCTCTGATTTAAAAGCTTATCTTTTTCCTAAAATATCCTGGCCCATAGGTGAGCCAAAAGTGAAAGCATTTTGTAAAGTGTTATTTAATTATTATTAGGACTGGTTTAGAAGAAATACAGCCAACCTTAATGTATTTTGTCCCTGCATTAAGTTTTACATACATATATGTGAGTCATATATGTTGAAAAAAGTAGCATTTTTTTCAAATTGGACGTGAAACTGCAAAATATTCTAGTTATAATCTGCATGGCTTTATACAGGTAATCAAATCAATCATCTTCAGTAAAGCCTGATAATGATTTCCTTGATTGTTGGGATGGCCCAAACATTGGAAAAGCTCCTCTTGATTTTATGGCTTTAATCAAATAAATGTGATCTCTGATTTCTGCAAAATGACTCAGCTCAGAGCCCATTCTGTATTTATGAGGTAGTACTGGAATAAGGAAGAGTTGGGACAGTTAGGTAGTCTCTCTGCCCTAAGATTGTTAATCTTTAAATGAAACAAAGAATGCAAACTGTGCAGATTTTAGTAAGAGCTAAATAAGATCAGGCATGTGGAGTACTTAACATAGAACATGGCCTGCAGCAGGCCCAAAGTACGTTGTAGCTGTCTGTTTGGAATTTGTAGGAAGCCGGGGGGTGGGAAAGTAAAGAGGTTTATAGGTTACTTTGTTTCACTCCTTTCTATTTTTATATTTTATAAAAACCCAGATCGCTTGGTGGCTTATTCTCAATAATGGGATTATTTCTCACTTCGTCTTTCCCTAGACATAGCAGTGTTCAGGTACACCACTTCCATACCAGAGAACCCACTTATACCAGACTGGCCACCTTTTACACATACAAATCAGCCCTCGATGGAATTTTCAAACCTGCTTTCGCTAAGATGACATTATCCAGACTCACATCTATTAACACTCCTAAAGGGGAATTCACTACAGCTATTTCTTCCTCAGCTAAATTAACAATTGTAAGGACTTTGGTCACCTCGAAGAGCTAGACTATTACCTAGCTAACAACTAGATTCTCTACAGGAACTAGACTGCAGATGGGTCACATTAATTTCTTCCTCTATGATGTCAAAAAAACCTCTTTCTTAAAAATAAAAACATGAATAATGGGGCTGCCAGGATTGTGGGCAGTTCCCAAATGAAGGTCCCCAGCACCCCTGCTGAAATTAATATAAAACTGGCAGCTCCTACTGTGTGACAGTCTTAATGGTTCCTAAACCTTATTAATTCAACAATTAACAGAGTCCACAAGAAGCTTCGCGCAGAGATCTTTCCAAATGAGCCAACCCTGGAAAAGGTTGGAAAAGGCAGAGAAGGGATCCACAGGTTGAAAATGAATGCATGTTGAGAGGCTACTAAGAATAATTGATATTTTCTTTAAAAAGTGTTTAATACAAAAGGCATTTAAAACAAGATGGTATGTTAAGAGAATATATAAACCATGAACACATCACTCAACTTCAATAATTATCAACATCTTACCAATTTTCTTTTATCTATGTCTCCCTTGACTTTCTTTCTTTGGTTATTTTAAAGCAAATCCCATATATCAGGGCATTTCCCTGATAAATCTACAGTATGTATCTCTATATCATTTTTGTTTACATTATAAAACAACTGACAAAATTAAAATATTTTTTGACATTATCTAATATGCAATCCATGCTCAAATTTCCTTATTTATCTCAAAAGATCCTTTTTACAGGTGATTTGTTTGAATATGGATCCAGTAGGATCCACACATTGTTTTTGATTATTATGACTCTGCTTTAGCAATCTCTTACTGTATAACAACCACTCCTAAATTTAGTGGCTTAAAAACAAGAATAATTAGCTCTGTATGCTATAGGTCAACAATTTTGCCTGGGCTCAGATGAGTGGTTCTTCTGCAAATGTTGCATAGGGTCCTTTATGTGGTAGCAGTCAGCTGGTAGCTTTAGGAAAAACAGATGGTCCAAGGTGGCCTCATCACCTGTCTGGTGGATGATGCAGCTGTCAGATGGGTCTTTCTCTCCACATTGTCTTATCCTCAAGGAAGTTAGCCTGGGCTTATGAAGTAAAACAGTGTCAGGACTCCAAAAGTTGAGCCAGGCATGATGGCCTGTAATCCCAGCAATTTGTGAGGCTGAGGTGGAAGGACAGCTTGAGCCCAGGAGTTAGAGAGCAGCCTGGGCAATAAAGTGAGACCCTATCTTCCAAAAAAAAAAAAAATTAGCTAGGCATAGTAGAGCACAACTGTCATCCTAGCTCCTCGGGACTCTGAGGTGGGAGGATTACTTGAGCCCAAGAGGTCGAGGCTGCAGCAAGCCATGATTGCACCACTGCACTCCAGCCTGAGTGACAGAGCAAGATCCTATCACAAAAAATAAAATAAAAAGACTCTAAAAGTGCAAGAATATAATCTATAAGCCTTCTTCAGGTGTAGGCTCCAGAACTTGCACACTGTCAATTCTGCTAGATTCTATTTGTCAAAGCAAGTTACAAGGCCAAGCAAATACAAAGAGTAAAACAATAAACTCTACTCCTTGATAAGAAGAAAAATCACTTCCCCTGTCCATGATCATTTTTGCAAATTATCTAGCAAATTTTTAAAAATTTTCTTTAGTCTTCACCAATATTTACCCTTTTTATGTCATTGATTTTAGAGAAATAGTCATTTAACCCAAAGGATTCTGTATTTTTCTGGTGTCTTTTAGACTATTCATCTTTCCCTCATATTTACTATAAACTGATAATTAGAAGAATGATTAGATTTTAGCTTCAATTTTTTAAGTAAGAATACTTCAAAGGTAATATTAAATATAATAAGCCACTTAATGATATGTCTTTTTCAATTTTAGTGATGCTAACATTGGTCAATAGGCAAGTGTCGTTAGCCTGATTTCCCCACTAATCTTTGTAAAATCTTTATAAAAATCCCATCAACCTTTCTACTAATGGCTTTTCACCTAATTGCCTAAATTCATTAATTCATTAAGAATTGTAAAAGGCTGGGTAATGGCAGCAAGATAACAGCCTATGAGGTCTCCTGCTTGTATTCTCTCACAGCAACAGTAATTTGGCACCCATTCCCACATAAAAGTGCCCTTCCAGGAGCTTTGGGATCTAGATAGGAGTTTACAAATCACTGGTGAAGTCTAAGACCAAGGAAAACTTTTTTGAGAATGCAGGCCTGCACCCACGTCCAGGTTCACTGACCATAGCTCTGACTACAAACCCAGAATTTGCCCTATCCCACTGAGGGCTTGGCTGCAGCCCAATTTGGCCTTCATCTCATCACCAGTAGCATTAACCAAGAGATCTAAGAGAGACCTTCCAATGCATTACACCTTCCCTGTAAGAGGCTCACCAAATTTAATCCCAGCTCTGGACCCTAAAGTAGACCATGACCTGGCTTTGACCCCAGTACATAAGCAGTCCTGCCCACCCAAGGACCTGGAAGGGGACACACCTGTCCATGTTTCTAGAGGCAGGGCTGTTGATCTTGGTCCAACTCTGAAACTTGAAATAACTCTGTAACTCAGTTTTGGCCCTTCTCAGCTATGATGCAAGAGCAGCTCTACCCACCCAAGGACAAGGCAGGAGATGCACTCATCTGTAGGTAATCCAGCACACTGTCTCCATATGCCCCCAGAGCCAGGCCTACTAACCTCAGTCCAACTAAGGATCTTGAAAGAGCCCAGTAACTTAATTCTAGCCCGATTAAGCCTCAGACAATGATGTGTCCTGCCTGCTCAAGTACCACTTCTTGAACTGGAAGGAGCCCTCTCAGGGACTTGGCAGGAGCCACACCCATCTGCACATGCAGTAACAGGCCCACTGTCTTCAAACTGCAGACCATGAAATAGATCCTTGTCCTAGCACCAGCCATTCTGGGCAAGGTCCTAAAGGCAGTCCTGTTCACCTAGGGATGAGACAGGATCATTGATGTCCAGGTCCCTGGTAACAGGTCCACCAACCACAGACCCTACTATGGACCCAGCAGTAGCCATACAACCTAACCCTAATCCTTCCTGATTGCAACTGAGGAGGTTATCCCATCAGCCTGGGTACCCAAGAGAAAAAGATCTTTAACTACTTAAAATAGTAAGTAAAAACTGGAAGAGATGTTTTCTACTTCAAAGGCACAAATACCATTGCAAGGCTACATTGATCATGAAGAATCAGGCAAGCATGACCCATAGAAAAACAATAAAGCTATAGTAACCAGCGACAAAGAAAAAAAAATCAAAGAATTTTCTGACAAAAAAATTTAAAATAATTATCTTGAGGAAGCTCAATGAGATGAAAGAGAATATAGCCAGACAACTAGACAAACTTACAAAAATAATACATGAACAAAATGAAAAGTTTAATACAAAATAGAAATCATAAAAATGAATCAAATGAAAATCCTGGAGCTAAAGAATGCAATAATCGAACTTAAAAAACTTAATAGAGAGCTTCAAAAGTAGACTTGATCATGGAGAAGAATCAGCAAAATCAAATAAAAGTCATTGGAAATTAGCCAGTTAGAGTATCAAAAAAACATGAAAAAAGTGAAGAAAGTATGAGATCTATGGCATTTCCTTAAATGAATGAATAGACACAATATGAATTTCTCAGAAAGAGAAGAAAGAACAGATTTCTTAAAGAAATAATGAATGAAAAATCCCCAAGTCATGAGAAGGATATAAGTATCCGGATTTATGAGTATCAAAAGTTTCCAAGCAAATTCAACACAAAGATTGCCCTAGACACATCATATTCAAATTGTAAAAGTTGAAGAAAATGAGATAAATTTGAAAGCAGTGAGAGAAAAAGGACATTTCACATACAAGGGAAAACTCGCATGAGGTCATCCAGCAGATTTCTCAGCAGAAACATTGCAGGCTAGGAAGAAGTTGAATAATACAGTCAAAGTGTTGACAGAGGGAGACAAAAAGCCTGTCAATCAACAATATGATATTCAGCAAAGCTATTATTTAGAAATTAAGGAAAGATAAAGATATCCTAGACCAAGTAAAAGCTAAGGGAGTTTATTACCACTGGACCTGCCTTACAGGAAATGCTAAAGGGAGCTTTTTAAGTTTAAAGTATACTAAGTAACAGTGTAAAACATGAAATTATAAACCCTACAAATAAAGATAAATATAGGGACAAATTCAGAATATTCTAATTTTCTAATAGTGGAGTGTAATCACTTTTAACACAAATAAAATTTAGAAAACAAAAGTAGTAAAATAAACTAAACTACAGTAATTTGATACTCAATAAAAAAGATGTAAAGTATGATATAAATAGCATATAATACGATGGAGAGAGTATAAATATAGAGTTTTGCACGCAAAAAAACAAATTAAGTTATGTGCTTAAAATTAGACTCTTATTTCTATAAGCAGTTTTACATAAGCATTATGGTAACCATAAAACAAAAACATATAGTAGATGCACAAAAATAAAGCAAAAATTCAGAGAATACTACTAAAAAAGATTCACTGACTCATAAAGAAAGACAGCAAGAAAGTAAGAAAGGAGCAAAGAAACTTTAAAAATTGTCAGAACACAATAAAATGGCATTGCTAATGCCTTCCCTATGAAAAAGTACTTTAAATGTAAGTGGATTAAATTAATAAGACATAAAGTGGCTGAATGAATAAAAAAACCAAGATCAAACTACGTGCTACCTAGGAAACACTAATCTTAGTTTCAAAGACACACAAAGGGTGAAAGGGCAGGAATGGAAAAAAATATTCTATGCAAATAAAAACCAAAAGAGAGTAGTGGTGACTACACTTATATCAAGTAAAATAGAATCTGAGTAAAAAAAGTTGCAAGAGATAAAGATCATTATATAATGATAAAGGGATCAATTGGTCAAGAGAATATAACAATTGCAAATATATATTAACTCAATGTCAAGTTCCTAAGTATATAAAATAAATATTAACAACTGAAGGGAAAGTAGACAGCAATATAATAATAGTAGTGGACCTCATTATCCCACATTCTACAATAGATAATCCAAACAAAAAATCAGTAAGGCTATATTTGACTTAAACTGTACTTTTAAACAAATGAACCTAACAGACCTATACAAAATATTCTATTACATAGCTGTAGAATGCACATTCCTTTCAAGCGCACATGAAACATTCTACGGAATAGATCATATATTAGGCCACAGATGAAGTCTTAACAAGTTTAAGATTGAAATTATACCAAATATCAAATTTCTTTTCTGGCCACAAAGGTATGAAACTAGAAATACATAACAGAAAAAAAAACTAAAAAATTCACAAACATATGGAAATTAAGCATGCTTCTATAAAAACACTGGGTCAAAAAAGAAATTAGAGGAAAATGAAAAATAACCTTGAGACAAAGGTAAAGTAGAAGCAAAAATACCAAGATTTATGAGATGTAGCAGAAAATAGGTATGAGTGAAGCTTATAGCAACAAACACCAAATCAAAAAAAAAAAAGAGTAAACGACCTAAACTAACATCTTGAAAACCCAGTAAAAAAGAGAGAACTAAGACAAAAATCAGCATAAGAAAGAAAATAAATAAACATCAGCAGAAATAAATAAAATAAAGACTAGAAAAGCAATAAAACGGTCAATAAAACTAAGAGTTGGGAAGTGGGGCCTGAAGCACATGCTTGCCACTACCTGCCAACAGCTGTGGCCAATGAAAGCAAATCCACCATCTCCAGCAGAAGGTGAGCAGTCCAGCTGCAGCCTCCCTCACCCAAGCACTCTGCCAGGTGCCTGGGGATCATCCCACCCTTACACACCACAGTTAGCACCTATATGTACCACTGAGGGGCCTGGTGACAGATCTACCTGTCCTGGCTTAGCCCCAATGCTCAGTATCTGACCATGCTGTCTGGGGGCCTGGGGATTTCCTTGCCTCATCCACCCCTACTGGCACCTAAACACTCCTCCCGGCTCCTGAGTATGGGCCCACCCAGCCAGCAGCTACCATTACAGTTGGCATCCACCCCCATGCACCACTTGTGGGCATGAGGAATAGCCTGCTCAGCACATCACAGACTCTGCTAACATCAGCGTGGACAAACAACTTGGGAGCCAGAGGGTTATAATGCCACAGCTACTACCATTGCCCACACCATGCCTGCTACTCAGAGGCCCAAGGACCCACCTAAATGCTCAGTCCATTGTTGCCACTTCTGGCACCCAAGCAAACTTCCTGGAGGACAAAAAATCAGCTCATCTGAACCTGCTACACCACCCTGGGTCACCACAGTCACACTTGGCCCACCGCTGCCCACACTGGGACCTGAGGATTGACTCGCCTGGCATTTCCATTTCCAGCAAAATTCACCATAGCCTCCACAACAACCACAACCTACTCTACCCAAAAAATAATAATAAAAATTAAAAAATTAAAATTACAGACACTACTGACAATGTTTATAGCTAAAGGAATAGTACAAAGACAACACTACTGCATATACCCACAATCAGAGCCAATGTACCGTATCTGACCCACACCTCAGATAATTCTTCAATAAAAAGTACTCTGCTTAAGAAAGCAAATCCCCTTAAAAATGGAAGAAGCATCTATTACACCAGATGCACAGATATCAAGAAGAGGACACAAGAAACATGAAAAAACAACAAAAATCTGACAGTTCCAAGGAGCACAAAAATTCTTCAGCAACAGAGTCCAATGAAAAATAAGATTATAAAGTGCCATAAAAAGAAATCAAAATAAAAATGTTAAGTAAACTCAGTGAGGTACAAGACAATACAGATATATAATAGAAAGAAATCAGAAAAACAATCAGAATATGAATGAGAAATTTACAAAAGAGATGGATATCATAAAAAGAACCAAACAGAAATCCTGAAAATTAAGAATTTATTAAATTAAATAAAAAATAAAAAGCTCAGAACTGGATGGCTTCACTGCTGAATTGTACCAAACTATTATATTAAGTGAAATAAGCAAGACACAGAAAGATCACATGTTCTCAGTTACTTGTGGCATCTAAAAATCAAAATAATTGAACTCACAGACATACAGAGTAGAAGAATGGTTACCAGAGGATAGGAAGAATAGTAAGGGAGGGAGAAGGGGAAAAGTGGGGATGGTTAATGGGCAACAAAAAAATTACAAAGAATGAATAAGACCTACTATTTGATAGTACAATAAGGTGATATAGTTAACAATACTTGTATATTTTAAAGTAACTTAAAGAATATAATTGGATTGTGTGTATCTCAAAGGATAAATGCTTCAGGGGGATTGATACCCTATTCTCCATGATGTGCTTATTTCACATTGCATGCCTGTATGAAAATTTCATGTATGCCATAAATATATACACCTACTATGTACCAACAAAAAAATTTAAAAATAAATGAGCTAATACAAATTCTTCTCAAACCATTCTTAAAAACTGAAGAAGATGCAATTCTCCCAATATCATTCTATAAGGCCAGCATTACCCTATGCCAAAACCAGACAAGGACACACACAAAAAAAGAAAACTACAGGCCAATAAGTCTGATGAACATGGACATACATATTTTCAAGAAAATACTAGCAAGCCAAATACAACAGCACATCGAAAATATAATATACCATGATAAAGCATAATTTATACCAAGGATACAAGAATGGTTTAACATACATAAATCAGGCCGGGCACAGTGGCTCACGTCTGTAATCCCAGCACTTTGGGAGGCCAAGGCAGGCGGATCACGAGGTCAGGAGATCGAGACCATCCTGGCTAACATAGTGAAACCCTATCTCTAATAAAAATACAAAAAATTAGCCGGGCGTGGTGGCAGGCACCTGTAGTCCCAGCTACTAGGGAGGCTAAGGAAGGAGAATGGCATGAACCCCAGAGACGGAACTTGCAGTGAGCCGAGATCATGCCACTGCACTCCAGCCTGGGCGACAGAGCAAGACTCCATCTCAAAAAAAATAAATAAATAAAACAAAATAAAATACATAAATTAATAAATGTGATATATCACATCAACAGAATGAAGAACAAAATCCTACAATAACCTCAAAATAGCAGGATAAGCATTTGACAAAATTAAACATCAATTCATAATAAAGACTTTCAACAAACTGAACATAAAATGAACATATCCAGAATCTACAAGGAACTTTAACAAATTTAAAAGAAAAAAACAAACAACCCCATCAAAAACTGGGCAAAGGATATGAACAGCCGCTTCTCAAAAGAAGACATTGACGTAGCCATCAAACATTTAAAAAAGCTCATCATCACTGATCATCAAAGAAATGCAAATCAAAAAAACCACAATGAGATACCGTCTCACAACAGTTAGAATGATGATTGTTTAAAAGTCTGGAAATAACCGACTCTGGTGAGGATGCAGAGAAATAGGAATTTTACACTGTTGGTGGGAGTGTGGATTAGTTCAACCATCGTGGAAGACAGTGTGGCAATTCCTCAAGGATCTAGAACTAGAAATATCATTTGACCCAGTAATACCATTACTGCGTATATACCCAAAAGATTATAAATCATTCTACTATAAATACACATGCACATGTATGTTCACTGCAACACTATTTACAATAGCAAAGACTTGGAACTAACCCAAATGTCTATCAATGATACAGTGGATGAAGAGCATATGGCACATATACACCACAGAATACTATACAGCCGGAGTGGGGAGCCAAGATGGCCAAATAGGAACAGCTCTGGTCTACAGCTCCCAGCCTGAGCGACACAGAAGATGGGTGATTTCTGCATTTCTGTTTGAGGTACCAGTTTCATCTCACTAGGGAGTGCCAAACAGTGGGTACAAGACAGTCGGTGAAGCGCACTGTGCATGAGCAGAAGCAGAGCGAGGCATTGCCTCACTCGGGAAGCGCAAGGGGTCAGGGAGTTCCCTTTCCTAGTCAAAGAAAGGGGTAACAGACGGCACCTGGAAAATCTGGTCAGTCCCACCCTAATACTGCGCTTTTCCAATGGGCCTGGAAAATGGCACACTAGGAGATTGTGTCCCACACCTGGCTCGGAGGGTCCTATGCCCACGGAGTCTCGCTGATTGCTAGCACAGCAGGCTGAGATCAAGCTGCAAGGCGGCAGCGAGGCTGGGGGAGGGGCGCCCGCCATTACCCAGGCTTGCTTAGGTAAACAAAGCAGCCAGGAAGCTCGAACTGGGTGGAGCCCACCACAGCTCGAGGAGGCCTGCCTGCCTCTGTAGACTCCACCTCTGGGGGCAGGGCACAGACAAACAAAAATTCAGCAGGAACCTCTGCAGACTTAAATGTCCCTGTCTGACTGACAGCTTTGAAGAGAGTAGTGGTTCTCCCAGCACGCAGCTGGAGATCTGAGAACAGACAGACTGCCTCCTAAAGTGAGTCCCTGACCCCCGAGCAGCCTAACTGGGAGGCACCCCCCAGCAGGGACAGACTGACACCTCACTTGGCCAGGTACTCCTCTGAGACAAAACTTCCAAAGGAACTATCAGACAGCTAAATTTGTGGTCTCACAAAAATCCGCTGTTCTGCAGCCACCGCTGCTGACATCCAGCCAAACAGGGTCTGGAGTGGACCTCTAGCAAACTCCAACAGACCTGCAGCTGAGGGTCCTGTCTGGTAGAAGGAAAACTAACAAACAGAAAGGACATCCACACCAAAAACCCCTCTGTACATCACCATCCTCAAAGACCAAAAGTAGATAAAACCACAAAGATGGGGAAAAAACAGAGCAGAAAAACTGGAAACTCTAAACAGCAGAGCACCTCTCCTCCTCCAAAGAAACGCAGTTCCTCACCAGCAATGGAACAAAGCTGGACGGAGGATGACTTTGACGAGTTGAGAGAAGAAGGCTTCGGACGATCAAACTACTCCGAGCTATGGGAGGAAATTCAAAACAATAGCAAAGAAGTTAAAAACTTTGAAAAAAAATTAGACTAATGGATAACTATAATAACCAATGGAGAGAAGGGCTTAAAGGAGCTGATGGAGCTGAAAGCCAAGTTTCGAGAACTACGCGAAGATTGCAAAAGCCTCAGTGGCAGATGTGATCAACTGGAAGAAAGGGTATCAGTGATGGAAGATGAAATGTATGAAATGAAGCGAGAAGAGAAGTTTAGAGAAAAAAAGAATAAAAAGAAATGAACAAAGCGTCCAAAAAATTTGGGACTATGTGAAAAGACAAAACCTACGTCTGATTGGTGTACCTGAAAATGACGGGGAGAATGGAACCAAGTTGGAAAACACTCTGCAAGATATTATCCAGGAGAACTTCCCCAATCTAGCAAGGCAGGCCAACATTCAGATTCAGGAAATACAGAGAATGCCACAAAGATAATCCTCGAGAAGATCAACTCCAAGGCACATAATTGTCAGATTCACCAAAGTTGAAATGAAGGAAAAAATGTTAAGGGCAGCCAGAGAGAAAGGTTGGGTTAACCACAAAGGGAAGCCCATCAGACTAACAGCTGATCTCTTGGCAAAAACTCTAAAAGCCAGAAGAGACTGGGAGCCGATATTCAACATTCTTAAAGAAAAGAATTATCATCTAGAATTTCATATCCAGCCAAACTAAGCTTCATAAGTGAAGGAGAAATAAAATACTTTACAGACAAGCAAACGCTGAGTGATTTTGTCACCACCAGGCCTGCCCTAAAAGAGCTCCTGAAGGAAGCACTAAACATGGAAAGGAAAAACCGGTACCAGCCACTGCAAAAACATGCCAAATTGTAAAGACCATTGAGGCTAGGAAGAAACTGCATCAACTAACGAGCAAAATAACCCACTAACATCATAATGACAGGATCAGATTCACACATAACAATATTAACTTTAAATGTAAATGGACTAAATGCTCCAATTAAAAGACACAGACTGGCAAACTGGATAAGGAGTCAGGACCCATCAGTGTGCTGTATTCAGGAAACCCATCTCATGTGCAGAGACACACATAGACTCAAAATAAAGGGATGGAGGAAGATCTGTCAAGCAAATGGAAAACAAAAAAAGGCAGGGGTTGCAATCCTAGTCTCTGATAAAATAGACTTTAAACCAACAAAGATCAAAAGAGACAAAGAAGGCCATTACATAATGGTAAAGGGATCAATTTAACAAGAAGAGCTAACTATCCTAAATATATATGCACCCAACACAGGAGCACCCAGATTCATAAAGCAAGTCCTGAGTGACCTACAAAGGGACTTAAACTCCCACACAATAATAATGGGAGATTCTTTTTTTTTTTTTTTTTTTTTTGAGATGGAGTCTCACTCTGTCACCCAGTCACCCAGGCTGGAGTACAGTGGCGTGATCTCGGCTCACTGCAAGCTCCGCCTCCCAGGTTCATGCCATTCTCCTGCCTCAGCCTCTCTGAGTAGCTGGGACTACAGGCGCCTGCCACCACGCCCGGCTAATTTTTTGTATTTTTAGTAGAGACGGGGTTTCACCGTGGTCTCAATCTCCTGACCTAGTGATCCACCCGCCTCGGCCTCCCAAAGTGCTGGGATTACAAGCATGAGCCACCGCGCCTGGCCAATAATGGGACATTTTAACACCCCACTGTCAACATTAGACAGATCAATGAGACAGAAAGTTAACAAGGATTCCAGGAATTGAACTCAACTCTGCACAAAGTGGACCTAACAGACATCTACAGAACTCTCCACCCCAAATCAACAGAATATACATTTTTTTCAGCACCACACCACACCTATTCCAAAACTGACCACATAGTTGGAAGTAAAGCTCTCCTCAGCAAATGTAAAACAACAGAAATTATAACAAACTGTCTCTCAGACCACAGTGCAATCAAACTAGAACTCAGGATTAAGAAACTCACTCTAAACCACTCAACTACGTGGAAACTGAACAACCTGCTCCTGAACGACTATTGGGTACATAATGAAATGAAGGCAGAAATAAAGATGTTCTTTGAAACCAATGAGAACAAAGACACAACATACCAGAATCTCTGGGACACATTCAAAGCAGTGTGTAGAGGGAAATTTATGACACTAAAGGCCCACAAGAGAAAGCAAGAAAGATCCAAAATTGACACCCTAACATCACAATTAAAAGAACTAGAAAAGCAAGAGCAAACACATTCAAAAGCTAGCAGAAGGCTAGAAATAACTAAAATCAGAGCAGAACTGAAGGAAATAGAGACACAAAAAACCCTTCAAAAAATTAATGAACCCAGGAGTTGGTTTTTTGAAAAGATCAACAAAATTGATAGACTCCCAGCAAGAATAATAAAGAAGAAAAGAGAGAAGAATCAAACAGATGCAAGAAAAAATGAGAAAGGGGATATCACCACCGATCACAAAGAAATACAATCTACCATCAGAGAATACTACAAACACCTCTATGCAAATAAACTAGAAAATCTAGAAGAAATGGATAAATTCCTCGACAAATACACCCTCCCAAGACTAAATCAGGAAGAAGTTGAATCTCTGAATAGACCAATAACAGGTTCTGAAATTGTGGCAATAATCAATAGCTTACCAACTAAAAAGAGTCCAGGACTTGATGGATTCACAGCCGAATTCTACCAGAGGTACAAGGAGGAACTGGTACCATTCCTTCTGAAACTATTCCAATCGATAGAAAAAGAGGGAATCCTCCCTAACACATTGTGTGAAGCCAGCATCGTCCTGATACCAAAGCCTGGCAGAGACATAACCAAAAAAGAGAATTTCAGATCAATATCCTTGATGAACATTGATGCAAAAATCCTCAATAAAATACTGGCAAACCGAATCCAGCAGCACATCAAAAAGCTTATACACCATGAACAAGTGGGCTCCATCCCTGGGATGCAAGGCTGGTTCAACATATGCAAACCAATAAATGTAATCCAGCATATAAACAGAACCAAAAACAAAAACCACATGATTTTCTCAACGGATGCAGAAAAGGCCTTTGACAAAATTCAACAACACTTCATGATAAAAATTCTCAATAAATTAGGTATTGATGGTACGTATCTCAAAATACTAAGAGCTATCTATGAAAACCCACAGCCAATATCATACTGAATGGGCAAAAACTGGAAGCATTCCCTTTGAAAACTGGCACAAGACAGGCATGCCCTCTCTCACCATTCCTATTCAACATAGTGCTGGAAGTTCTGGCCAGGGCAATCAGGCAGGAGAAGGAAATAAAGGGTATTCAATTAGGAAAAGAGGAAGTCAAATTGTCCCTGTTTGCAGATGACATGATTGTATATCTAGAAAACCCCATTGTCTCAGCCCAAAATCTCCTTAAGCTGATTAGCAACTTCAGCAAAGTCTCAGGACACAAAATCAATGTACAAAAATCACAAGCATTCTTGTACACCAATCACAGACAAACAGAGAGCCAAATCATGAGTGAACTCCCATTCACAATTGCTTCCAAGAGAATAAAATACCTAGGAATCCAACTTACAAGGGTGGTGAAGGACCTCTTCAAGGAGAACTACAAACCACTGCACAATTAAATAAAAGAGGATACAAAGAAATGGAAGAACATTCCATGCTCATGGGTAGGAAGAATCAATATCGTGAAAATGGCCATACTGCCAAAGGTAATTTATAGATTCAATGCCATCCCCGTCAAGCTACCAATGACTTTTCTTCACAGAATTGGAAAAAACTACTTTAAAATTCCTATGAAACCAAAAAAGAGCCCGCATTGCCAAGTCAATCCTAAGCCAAAAGAACAAAGCTGGAGGCATCACGCTATCTGACTTCAAACTATACTACAAGGCTACAGTAACCAAAACAGCATGGTACTGGTACCACAACACAGACATAGATCAATGGAACAGAACAGAGTCCTCAGAAATAATGCCGCATATCTACAACTATCTGATCTTTGACAAACCTGACAAAAACAAGCAATGGGGAAAGGATTCCCTATTTAATAAATGGTGCTGGGAAAACTGGCTAGCCATATGTAGAAAGCTGAAACTGGATCCCTTCCTTACACCTTATACAAAAATTAATTCAAGATGGATTAAAGACTTATATGTTAGACCTAAAACCATTAAAATCCTACAAGAAAACATAGGCAATACCATTCAGGACATAGGTGTGGGCAAGGACTTCATGTCTAAAACACCAAAAGCAATGGCAACAAAAGCCAAAATTGACAAATGGGATCTCATTAAACTAAAGAGCTTCTGCACAGCAAAAGAAACTACCATCAGAGTGAACAGGCAAGCCACAGAATGGGAGAAAATTTTTGCAACCTACTCATCTGACAAAGGGCTAATATCCAGAATCTACAATGAACTCAAACAAATTTACAAGAAAAAAACAAACAACCCCATCAAAAAGTGGGCGAAGGACATGAACAGACACTTCTCAAAAGAAGACATTTATGCAGCCAAAAAACACATGAAAAAATGCTCATCATCACTGGCCATCAGAGAAATGCAAATCTAAACCACAGTGAGATACCATCTCACACCAGTTAGAATGGCCATCATTAAAAAGTCAGGAAACAACAGGTGCTGGGGAAGATGTGGAGAAATAAGATCACTTTTACACTGTTGGTGGGACTGTAAATTAGTTCAACCATTGTGGAAGTCAGTGTGGCGATTCCTCAGGGATCTAGAACTAGCAATACCATTTGACCCAGCCATCCCATTACTGGGTATATACCCAAAGGACTATGAATCATGCTGCTATAAAGACACATGCACATGTATGTTTATTGCGGTACTATTCACAATAGCAAAGAGTTGGAACCAACCCAAATGTCCAACAACGATAGACTGGATTAAGAAAATGTGGCACATATACACCATGGAATACTATGCAGCCATATAAAATGATGAGTTCATGTCCTTTGTAGGGACATGGATGAAACTGGAAAACATCATTCTCAGTAAACTATCGCAAGGACAAAAAACCAAACACCACATATTCTCACTCATAGGTGGGAATTGAACAATGAGAATACATGGACACAGGAAGGGGAACATCACACTCCGGGGACTGTTGTGGGGTGGGGGAAGGGGGGAGGGACAGCATTAGCAGACATACCTAATGCTAAATGACGAGTTAATGGGTGCAGCAAAACAACACAGCACATGGATACATATGTAACAAACCTGCACATTGTTCACATGTACCCTAAAACCTAAAGTATAATAATTAAAAAAAAGAATACTATACAGCCATAAAAAAGAATGAGTTCATGTCTTTTGCAAGGACATGGATGAAGCTGGAAACCATCATTCTCAGCAAACTAACACAGGAACAGAAAACCAAACACCACATGTTCTCACTCATAAGTGGGAGTTGAACAATGAGAACACATGGAACACAGGGAGAGGAACATCACAAACCGTGGCTTGTCAGGGTGTGGGGGACAAGGGGAGGGAGAGCATTAGGACAAATACCTAATGCATGTGGGGCTTAAAACCTAGATGATGGGTTGATGGGTGCAGCAAGCCACCACGACACATGTATACCTATGTAACAAATTCAGTACATGCATTCCAGAACTTAAAGTAAAATAAAATAAAATAAAGGAACATATCTCAACATGCTAAGGGCTATATGTGACAAACTCATGGACAACATCATACCAAATGGTGAAAAGCAGAGAACCATCCCTTTAAGACCTGGAACAAGACAAGATACCGACTTTCACCACTGCTATCCACCTCAGTACCAGAAATTTTAGCCAGAGCAATTGGGCAAAATGAAGAAATAAAAGGCATCCAAATTGGAAATGAAGAAGTCAAATTGTTCCTCTTTACACATGATATCATATTATATTTAGAAAAACCAAAAGACTCTACCAAAAAAACTCTTAGAACTAATAAACAATTCAGTAAAGTTGCAGGATACAAAGTCAACATACAAAAATCAATACTGTTTCCATATATTAATAATCAACTAGCTAAAAATAAAGAAGGCAATCTCATTTACAATAGCTACTAAAAAATGAAACACCTAAGACTAAATTTAACAAAGGAGGTTAAACATCTCTACAAGGAAACTATAAAATACTGATTTAAAAACCTGAAGAGGATACAAGCAAATGGAAAGATATCCCATGTTTATGAATCAGAAGGATTAATTTTGTTAAAATTACCATAATACCCAAAGCAATCTACAGATTCAATGCAATTCTTATCAAAATACCATTGTCATTTTTCACATAAACAGAAAAAAAAATCTAAAATTCATGTGGAACAATAAAAAAGAGTCCAAATAGCCAATGCAATTTTCAACAAGAAGAATGAAGTTGGAGGCATCACACTACCTGACCTTGAAATATATTACAAAGCCATAGTAAACAAAACTGTATGATAGTGTTATAAAAACAGACACATAGCCCAGTGGAACAGAATAGAGTCCAGAAATAAATCCATGTCTTTACAGCCTACTGATGCTTGACAAAGGCACCAAGAACTTACACCCTTTCCAATTAGTGGTGCTGGGAAAACTCGATCTGCATATATCAAAGAATAAAACTATACTCTCATCTCTCACTATATACAAAAATCAATTCAAAATAGATTAAAGACTTCAATGTAAGATCCAAAACTATAAAACTATTAGAAGAAAATCTAAGCAAAACACTTCAAGACTTTGGTCTAGGCAAAGATTTTATGACTAATATCTCCAAAGCACAGACAACAAAAGCAAAAATGGATAAATGGGGCTATATTAAACTAAAAAGCTTCTGCAAAGTAAAAAAACAGTCAACAAAGTGAAGTGACAACCTGTTGAACAAGGAAAATATTCACAAACTATGCAGCTGACAAGGGATTAGTATTAAGAGCACATTTTTAAAAACTCAAAAAATTCAACAAGAAAACAATTAATCCCATTAAAAAGTGGACAGAAGGATGTAGTATTTTAAATATGCAGATGTGTGGTGATGCAAAATAAAACACAAACTTGTTTAAACAGAACAATAAATTTTGCTTTAATGGCTATAGAAGGCAGGTAGTCTTATTTTCTTTTTTCAATACATCTGGTTCTGGCAGCAAGTTGTATTATTCATTTCTGTCAAAATGTGCCCTAAAAGCTTATATTTTCAGTTTATGTGTGTCACTTGAATCAGAGATTAGACACATTTTTAAAAAATTATCCTCAATACCCTCAATAACTCTATCTATGGAAGATTACAATATTAGTGAACTCAAGGCTTTCATTAGTAATAGTATTTTATAATTATTTTTCTTCAGTGATGGTGAATTCTTTTAATTTTCTCTAAAAGAAAAGCAATGAAAACACAAGGAAACCCTTTAGGATCCCATTTTCACATCATATTTTCCAAGTGTTAAAGTTTCAGCTCTACATGTTGATAAAAAGGAATTTCAAATTTTTCCCATTAGTTCTTACTCATGTCAACATTAAAATGTTTCTGGATTTACTTGGATTTCCGAAAGGAAAATTTTAGTTATCAAATGGAGGAAAGGGATTTGTTACACACTGTTAGTGGGAATGTAAATTGAGATTTCTCAAAAAAAACTAAAAATAGAACTACTATACAGTCCAGCAATTCCAGTATTGAGTATTTATCCTAAAGAGAGAAAACCAGTACATCAAAGAGATACCTGCACTTCCATATTTATTGCAACACTGTTCACAATACCCAAAATAAGGAATCAACCTGTGTCCCTCAACAAATGAATAAATTTTTTAAATGTAGTATATATGCACAATGAAATGCTACTCAGCTACAAAAAAGAATATAATCCTGTTATTTGCAGCAAACATGGATGGAACTGGAGGCTATTACATCAAGGGAAATAAGGCAGACACAGAGAGAAAAATATCACATTTCCACTCATGTGAAAGCTAAAAATGTTGATCTCATGGAGGTAGAGAATAGAAAGGTAGATACTAGGGACTGAGAGTGGTTTTTGGGTTAGAAAGGGGAATAAAAAGAGGTTGGTTAAGGGTACAAATCTACAATTAGATAGAAAAAATAAGTTATAATATTTAAAAGCATATTAAGGTGACTACAGTTAACTGCATTGTATATCAAAAAGTAGCCAGAAAAGAGGACTTAAAATATTCCTAACACATAAAAATAAAAAATATTTGAGGTGATGGATACCCTAAATTCTCTAACTTAATTATTACACAATCTATGCATGTAACAATATGTCACATATACTCCATAAATATGCATCAATAAATAAAACTATGAATTGGTTTTTGAAAAAATAAAGAAAAGTGACAAAACTTTTGCTGGACTGATGAAGGAAAAGAGAGAAAACTTAAATAAATGAAATCAGATATGAAAGAGGAGACATAATGACTGATGTCACAGAATTGTAAAGGATTATAACACTCTACTATGAACAATTATACACCCAGATAGATAACCCAGTAGAAAAGAATACATTTCTTTAAAAATGTAACCTGTCAAGACTGAATCATAATGAAATAGAAAATCTGAACAGACCAATAATGAATAAAGAGATTAAAGCAGAACAGACTAATAATGAGTAAAGAAATTGAAGCAGAAGAATGTCCGGGGAGGGAGCCAAGATGGCCAATGAGAAGCAGCTACAGTGCATAGCTCTCATGGAGAGGAATGAAAAGGGCAACTAAATACAGTACCTTCCACTGAAACATCCAGGTACTCACATTGGGATTCATCAGGGAAACAGCTCAACCCACAGAGAAGGAAGAAAAGCAAGGCAGAGGGATGGCTCCCCCAGGAGTAGCATGGAGCCAAAGAGACCTACTCCCACCCAGGGAGGCAGTGAGTAAATTTGCAACCCTGGGAAACCACACTTCTCCCACAGATCTTTGCAACCTTTGGGTCAGGAGATTCCCTAGTGAACCCAATGCACCAAGGCCTTTGGTCTGACCAAGAACTGTGTTGAGTCTCAGCAGAGCAGCTGTTTAGGAACATATGAAGACCCAGGAGCTTTACATACTCTGGTTCTGGGATTTCCAGCAAAGGTGACTGTAACTCAGGCAAGGTGGGAGGTTGGATTTCTGTACATACCCCGGGAAGGGGGTTGAATCTAGAGGGCTGATCAGCAAGTCGGTGGGCCCCATTTCCATGGCACCTCATAGGAGAAGACCCACTGAATTGGAAGTCCAACCAGCTCCCATCAACAGTGTCGAGCCTACCTGGAACTGGATGGAGAGCCTGGGGAGTAGGGTGGGCTGCCATTGTTGCTGTTTGGGTGACTGAGCAGTTCCAGTCTATGGGCTTTGGAGAATCCAAACTAACCAGGCGTGGAAGGGATCCCCCAGCACAGCACAGCTGCCCTACCAAAACGTGGCCAGACTGCTTCATTAATCAGGTCCCCAATTCAGTCCTACTCACTAGTGGGACCTCCCAACTGGAGCCTCCAGACACTCCTGCCCTTTTTGTCTGGCCCAATAGAGATTTAATTTCTCCCTGGGACAGAGTTTCCAGAGGGATGGGCAAGCCACCATCTTTGATGTTTGGGAAACTTAGATGTTCCAGCCTGCGGCCTTTGGAGAGCCCAAGTCAACTGGGGCAGAAGTGGTACCCCAGCACAGCACAGCTGCTCTACAAAAACATGGCCAGATTACTCCTTGAGCAGGACCCTGATCTGTTTCTCCTTACTTGGCAGGACTTCCCAACCAGCACCTCCACCCATTCCTGCCAATGTTCTCTGGCCAACAAAGATTTGAAAACTTCCTGAGACAGAGCTCCTAGAGGGAGGAATGTGCTGGCTTTTTTGCTATTGTTCCAGCCTCCAGGCTTTAGAGAGCTCAACCTGACCAGGGGCAGAAGAGGTACCCCAGCATAGCACAGTAGCTCTATGAAAGCATGGCTAGACAGCTTCTTTAAGCATGTCCCCAATCTCATTTCTCCTGATTGGCTGAGACCTCCCAACTGGGGTCTCTAGCCACCTCCTGTAGGAGCATTCAGGCCAGCAGTAGGTTTGTATCCCCCTGAGATGGAGCTGCTAAAGGAAGGGGCAGGGTGCCATCTTCACTTTTTGCAGCCTTCATTGGTGATACCTCCAGGTATTGGAAAACCCAACGTGAGTATGGACCACTATCAAACCACAGAAGCTCTACAGAAAAGTGGCAGACTGTTAAGAGGAGAAAAAGAAAACCCCATCCAAAGGTCAACAACCTCAAAGACTGAAGGTAGATGAGGCCACAAAAATGAGGAAGTATCAGTACAAGAACACTGAAAACTCAAAAAGCCAGAGTGTCCTCTTTGTTTCAAATGCCAGCATCCACTTCTCCAGCAAGGGTTCAGAACTGGGTTGAGGCTGAGATGGCTAAAATAACAGAAGAAGTATTATTTATGGACAAAAACGACCTTCATGAAGCTAAAGGAATATATTGTAAAATGCTAAGGAAGCTAAAAGCCATGACAAAACATTGCAGGTGCTGACAGACAAAGTAGCCAGTATAGAAAAGGACATAACCAACCTGATAGAGCTGAAAAACACACTACAAGAATGTCACAATGCAATTGCATGCATTAATAGCAGAATAGACCAAGTGGAGGAAAGAATCTCAGAGCTTGAAGACAATCTTTCTGAAATGAGACAGGCACATAAGAATAGAGAAAAAGAATGAACAAAGCCTCCAAAAAATATGGGATTATGTAAAAAGACTGAATCTGTGACTGTTTGGTGCACCTGAAACAGATGAGGAGACTGGAACCAATTTGGAAAATATATTTCAGGATACCATCCATGAGAACTTACCCAATCTAGCTAGATAAGCCAACATTCAAATTCAGGAAATGTAGAGAACTCCAGTAAGATACTCCATGAAAAGATCATCACCAAGACACATAATCATTAGATTCTCCAGGGTTGAAATGAAAGAAAATATGCTAAGGGCACCCAGAGAAAAAGGCCAGGACACCTACAAAGGAAGTCCCATCAGACTAACAGCAGACCTACCAGTAGGAACCCTACAAGCCAGAAGAGATTGGGGCCAATATTCAATATTCATAAAAGAAATTCCAACCCAAAATATCATATCTGGCCCAACTAAGCCTCATAAACAAAGGAGAAATAAGATTTGTTTTAGACAAGCAAATGCTGAGGGAATTCATTACCACCAGACCTGCCTTAAAAGAAAGCACTGCCTGAAGAAAGACCTGCCTGAAGAAAGCACTAATATGGAAAGGAAAAATCATTACCAGCCACTATAAAAACAGTGAAATACAAAGACCAGTGATACTATGAAGCAACCCCATAAACAAGTCTGCAAAATAACCAGCTAGCACCGTGATGACAAGAGCAAATCCACATATAACAATACTAAGTTTAAATGTAAATGGACTAAATGCCTCAGTTAAAAGACATAGAGTGAAAATCTGGATAAAGAACCAAGATCTATTGGTACGCTGTCTTCAAGAAGTCCATCTCACATGCAATGACACAAATAGGCTCAAAATAAACGGATGGAGGAAAACTTACCAAGTAAATGGAAACCAGAAGAAAAGCAAGGGTTACAATTCTACTTTCTGACAAAAGACTTTAAACCAACAAAGATCAAAAAAGACAAAGAGGGACATTATATAATGGTAAAGGGTTCAATTCCACAAGAAGTGCTAACTATCCTAAATATATATGCACCCAAAACAGGAACACCCAGCTTCATAAAATGAGTTCTTAGAGGACTCGTTCAAAAAACCTTAGACTCCCACAGAATAATAGTGGGAAACTGTAACAACCCACTGACAATATTAGACAGATCATCAAGACAGAAAATTATCAAAGATATTCAACACCTCAACTCAGCTCTGGATCAAATGGACCTGATATATATCTATAGAACTCTCCATTCAAAAACAAAAGAATATACATTCTTCTCATTGCCACATGGTACCTACTTTAAAATCAATCATATAATTGGAAGTAAAACACTCCTCAGCAAATGCAAAAGATCTGAAAATATAACAAACTCTCTCTGACCACAGCACAATAAAATTAGACTTCAAGTCTAAGAAATTCACTCAAAACCACACAATTACGTGAAAATCTAATAAACTGCTCCTGAATGACTTTTGGGTAAATAATGAAATTAAGGCAGAAATCCAGAAGTTCTTTGAAACCAAAGAGAACAAACATACAGCATACCATAGTCTCTGCAACACAGATAAGGCAATAAGGCAATGTTAAGAGGAAAATTCATAGACTGAATGCCAACAGCAAAAAGTCAGAAAGATCTCAAGTCAGCAACCTAACATCACAAGTAAAAGAACCAATGAACCAAGAGCAAACAAATCCCAAAACTAGCAGAAGGCAAGAAATAACCAAGATCAGAGAGAAACTGGAGATACAGCACTAAAAATGATAGAGAAGATAAACTAATCCAGGAACTGGATTTTTGGAAAAAATAATAAAACACACTGCCAGCTAGACTAATAAAGAAGAAAAAAGAGAAGATTCAAGTAGACATAATCAGAAATGATGAGGGGAATGTCACCACTGACCCCACAGAAATGCAAACAACCATAAAGAATATTACAAACACCTCTATGCACATAAACTAGAAAATCTAGAAGAAGTGGATAAAATTCTGGACACATACACGCTCTTAAGACTGAACCAGGAAGAAATTGAATCCCTGAATAAACCAATAATAAGCTCTGAAATTGAGGCAGTAGTAAATAGCCTATGAAATTAAAAAAAGCTCAGGACCTGACAGATTCATAGATGAATTCTACCAGAGGCATAAAGAAGAGCTGGTACCATTTCTACTGAAACTATTCCAAAAAATTGAAAAGGACAGAATCCTTCCTAGCTCATTCTACCAGGCCAGCATAATCCTGATACCAAAACCTGGCAGAGATAAAACAAAAAAAGAACTCTTCAGGCCAATATTTTCGATGAACATCAATACAAAAATTCTCAGTAAACTACTGGCAAACTAAATCCAGCAGCACATCAAAAAACATATCCACCATGGTCAAGTAGGCTTCATCCCCAGGATGCAAAGTTGGTTCAACATATGGAAATAAATAAACATGATTCATCATATAAACAGGACTAAAAATAAAAACCATGTAATTATCTCAGTAGATATAGAAAGGCTTTTGATAAAATTCAAATTCCCTTTATGTTAAGAACTCTCAATAAACTAGGTATTGAAGGAACATAACTCAAAATAATAAGAGTTGTATGTGACAAATTCAAGCCAACATCATACTGAATGGGCAAAATCTGGAAGCATTCCCCTTGAAGAACCGGCATGTATTAGTTTGTTCTCACACTGCTGCAAAGAAGTACCTGAGACTCAGTAATTTATAAAGAAAAGAGGCTTAATTGGCTCATGATTCTGGGGGATATACAGGATTCTGCTTCTGGAGAGACCTTGGAAACTTACAATCATGGCAGAAGGCAAAGAGGAAGCAAGAACCTTCGTCATATGGCAGCAGAAATAAGAGAAAAGGGGAAAGTGCTACACAGTTTCAAACAAGATCTTGTGAGAACTCTATCATGAGAAGAGCAAGGGGGAAGTCTGCCCCCATGCTTCAGTTATCTCCCACTAGGCCCCTCCTCCAATACCTGGGGTTACAACTCAACATGAGATTTGGGTGGGGACACAGAGCCAAACCATATCATGGCAGAAGACAAGAATGCCCTCTCTTAACACTCCTATTCAACATAGTATTGCAAGCTCTGGCCAGGACAATCAAACAAAGAAAATAAATGAAGGACTTTCAAACAGGAAAAAGGAAATCAAACTATCCCCGTTTGCAGATAACATGATGCTATATATAGAAAACC
Source organism: Hylobates moloch (assembly GCF_009828535.3). Lineage (NCBI taxonomy): Eukaryota > Metazoa > Chordata > Mammalia > Primates > Hylobatidae > Hylobates > Hylobates moloch. The sequence goes on from NW_026652283.1 coordinate 94,938,538, forward strand.
CTATTCTCAGCCCAAAAGCTTCTTTAGCAACTTCAAGAAAGTATCAGGATACAAAACTCAATGTGCAAAAATCACTAGTATTCCTGTACATCAACAGTCAAGCTGAGAGCCAAATCATGAATGAACTCCCATTCACAATTGCCACAAAAAGAATAAAATACCTAGGAATAGAGCTAGCAGGGGAGGTAGAAGTTCTCTACAAGGAGAACTACAAACCACTGCTCAAGGAAATAAGAGATGACACAAACAAATGAAAAAATCATTCTATGCTCACAGATACAAAGAATTAATATCATGAACATGGCCATACTGCCCAAAGCAATTTATAGATTCAATGTTATTCCCATTAAACTACCAATGACATTCTCCATAGAACTTGAGAAAACTATGTTAAAATTCATATGGAATCAAAAAAGAGCACAAATAGCCAAAGCAACCCTATGCGAAAAGGACAAAGCTGGAGACATTACACTACCCAACTTCAAACTATACTACAGGGCTACAGTCCAATACAGCATGGAACTTGTACAAGAACAGGCATACAGACCAATGGAACAGAATAGAGAACCCAGAAACAAGACCATACCCTACAACTATCTGATCTTTGACAAACTTGACAAAAATAAGCAATGGGGAAAAGATTCCCTTCAATAAATGGTGCTGGGAGAACTGGCTAGCCATATGCAGAAAACCAAAACTGGACCCCTCCCTTACACAGTACACAAAAATAAACTGAAGATGAATAGAAGACTTGAATGTAAAATTCAAAACTATAAAAACACTGAAAAATAACCTAGGAAATACCATTTCGGACACAGGAACTGGTAAAGATTTCATGACAATATCAACAAAAGCAATTGCAACAAAAGCAAAAATGGGTAAATGGGATCTAATTAAACTAAAGAGCTTCTGCACAGCAAAATAAACTATCAATAGAGTAAACAGGAAACCTACAAAATGCGAGAAATTTTTTGCAAACTATACATTTGACAAAGATCTAATATTCAGCATCTATAAGGAAGTTAAATTTACAAGAAAAAAACAAATAACCCCATTAAAAAGTGGACAAAGGACACGAACAGACACTTCTCAAAAGAAGACATACATGTGGCTAACAATCATATGACAAAAAGCTCAACATCACCGATTATTAAAGAAATGCAAATAAAAACCAGAATAAGACACCATCTTTTATCAGTTGGAATGGCTACTAGTAAAAGGTCAAAAATAACAGACGCTGGTGAGGTTGTGGAGAAAAATGAACACTTATACAACATCGGTGGAAGTGTAAATTAGTTCAACTATTGTGAAAGGCAGTGGAGAAATTTCTCAGTAACCTAAAGACAGAACTACCATTTGACCTAGCAATTCCATTACTGGGTATATACCCAGAGGGATGTAAATCATTGCATTATAAAGATACATGCATGCATATATTAATTTCTGCATTATTCACAATAGTGAAGACATGAGATCAATTTAAATGCCCATCAGTGATAGACTAGATAAAGAAAATGTGGTATGTATACACCATGGAATACTACGCAGCCATAAAAAATGAGATTATGTCCTTTGCAAGGACACGGATAGATCTGCGGGCCATTATCCTTAGCAACCTAGTGCAGGACCAAAAAAAAAAAAAAAAAAGGCATGTTCTCCCTTGTATGTGGGAGCTATATGATGAGAACACAGGGAAACACAGAGGAGAACAACACACACTAAGGCCTATTGGAAGGTGGAGGGTGAAAGGAGAGTGCTAGGAAATATAATTAATGGATACAAGGCTTAATACCTGGGTAATAAAATAATCTGTATAACTAACTCCAATGACATACATTTACCTCTGTGTGAAACCTGAACCTCCTGCACAGGTACCCCCAAACTTAAAATAAAAGTTAAAAAGAAAAAATTGAAGCAGTATACAAAAACTTCCCAACAAGGGAAAGACTGGGACCAGATGCCTTCATAGGTGAATTATAAACATTTAAAGAATTAATACCAATCCTTCTCAAACTATTTTAAAATATATGTAGAGGAGGGAAGACTCTGAGCTTATTCTAAGACCTAGACTATCCTCATACCAAAGCCAAAGATATTACAAGAAGAGAAAATTACAAGCTAGTATCCCTAATAAACACAGATGCAAAAATGCTTGACAAAATACTAGCAAATCAAATTTAACAGCACATTAAAAGGATCATTCTCCATGATCAAGTACTCCCTAGAATGCAAGGATGGCTCAATATACATGAATCATTAAATATCATACACTTCATTAGCAGAATAATGGAAAAAATCATGAAATCATCTCCATAGATGCAGAAAAAGCATTTGACAAAATTCAATATCATTTCATGATAGAAAAAAAAACTGTCAACGAACTAGGTATGCAATAAATGCACCTCAACATAATAAAGGCCATACATACAAGCTCACGGCTAACATCATACTCAATGATGAAAAGCAACAGCTTTTCCTCTAAGATGAGGAACAAGAAAAGTATGCTCACTCTTGCCACTTTTATTCAACAGAATACCGAAAGTTCTAGCCAAAGCAGTTTGGCAAGAAAAAAAGGCATCCAAACTGGAAAGCAATAAGTTAAATTCTCTGTTTGCCTGTAATTTTATAGAGAGAAAACCCTAAGGACTCCACCAAAAATTGTTAGAAATAATAAACAAATTAAATAAAGTTTCAGGGCACGAAAGCAACATGCCAAAATCAGTTGTGTTCTTATACACAATAACAAACTAACTGAAAGATAAGTTAAGAAAACAATCCCATATATAATAGCACCAAAAGAATAAAATATTTAGAAATAAGTTTAGCCAAGGAGATGAAAGATATGTACACTGAAAACTACAAATCATCCACGAAATAAATTTAAGATGACACAAATAAAAATAAAGATATCCCATATACATGGATTACATAAGTTAATATTGTTAAACTTTCCATAATACCCAAAGTAATCTATAGACTCAATGCAACTCTATCAAAATTATAATGATGTTTTCACAGAAATAGAAAAAATAATCATAAAATTTGTATGGAACCACAAAAATAAAACTAAATAGTTAAAGCTTAAAGACATTATACTTTCTGATTTTATATTATTTTACAAGGCTATTTAATCAAAATATGGTGCTTGCATTAAAACAGCCTCATAGACCTATGGAACAGAATAGAGAACCCAGAAATAAGCCTACACATATAAAGTCAACTAATTTTCGACAAAAGTGCCAAGAATACACATAGTGGAAAAGATAGTCTTGTCAATACATAGTGTTAGAAATTGTCAATACATAGACAATCCATATGTCTACATGCAAAGGAATGAAATTAGGTCCTTACCTCACACCATACACAAAATCAACTTAAAATGAATTAAACAATTAATTCATTTAATTAAACCTAGAGTCATAAAATCCACTGAAGAAAACTTATGGGAAAATACCTTGTTGGTGGCCTTGGCAATAAATTTTTGGATAGGATACCTACCAAAAGTACAGGCAATGAAAGCAAAAATAAACAAATAAGACTACATAAAACTAAAAAGCTTCTACATATCAAAAGAAACAGTCAACAACATGAAAAGGCAACCTACAGAATGGAAGAAAATATTTGCAAGCCATGCATCCAATAAGAGGTTAATAACCAAAATATATAAAGAACTTATACAACTCAATAGCAAAAATCAAACAACATTAAAAAACTAAGCAAAGGATGTAAGCGGACACTTTTCCAAAGAATACATACAATGGGCAAAAGATATATGAAAAGGTTCTCAACATCACTAATCATCAGGGAAATGCAAATCAAAACCATAATGAAATATCACCTGAAACATGTTCAGATGAGTATGATTTTAAAAATGTGAAATATAACAAGGGCTGGTGAGGATGTGGAAAAAAAGAGAACACCTGTACACTGTTGGTAAGAATGCAAATTGACAGAGCCATATGGAAAACATATGGAGAGACCCCAAAATTTAAAATGTAACTACTATAGAATCCAGCAATCACACTTCCGGATATATATCCAATGGAAATGAAATCAGCATCTTGAAATGATGTCTGTACTGTCATGTTCATTGCAGCACTATTTACAGTAGCCAAGGTATGGAAATAATCTAAGTGTCTGTCAATGTATAAATGAATAAAGAAAATATGAGAGAGAGAGAGAGATCTATGATTCTCATGAATATAAGAATCAAGCAGTTTTGATAGTTTATACACATACACACACATACTCAGAGAGAGAAAGAATAGAATATTTCATTTTGTATCTCTGCAGAAAGTTTCTGCAGAGATACAAAATTGAGTAATAAAATAAAGAAATCCTGCCATTTGCAACAACTTGGATAAATTTGAAGGATATTATGTTAAGTTAAATAAGCAGACACAAAAAGACAAATACTGTATGATCTTTCTTGTACGTGGAATCTAAATAGTCAAACTCATAAAAGCAGAGAGCAGAATGGTGGTTGCTAGGGGATTGGAGGGGCATAATAGAAAGATGGTGTTCAAAGGGCACAAACCTCCTTCAAGGTAAGTTCTGGGGACCTAATATATGTTGAAAATATTGTATTGTACACTTGAAATTTGATGAGAATAAATCGTCCTCACCGCAAAAAAGTGGTAATTACTCAAGGTGATGCATGTGTTAATAGCTTGATTGTGTCAATTGTTTAACAGTGTTTACATATATCAAACTGTTACACTGTTTCAAATACATACAAGTTTTATTTATCAAATATAACCCAATAAGGGTAAAAAAAAGAACTGCAAAAGTCTAATTTCTCTAATTCTATCATTCTTTCTGCAAGTCCTAGTAGTAATACTTCTCTAAGGAAGTCTTCCTCATAAACTGTGTCATGGAATCTGAAATACAGTTCATATAGAAGAGTCTGGATGAATGCTTATTTTGCCTTAATAATAAAATCCAAAAGTAATCAGTTTGTGCTTTAGTAAACTCTTATGATGACCAATGAGTTTTTTAATTAGTCTTTGATTTTTTTACTATTATTAGAAACTAAGATTTTTATATATTTTATGTGCTTCATTCCATTGCAATCATTATTCATTTTGAAGATCAAATTGTTTCATCTTGGGCCAGTAGAAGCTCCCTTAAGTTGGCATCTATTTTGTTTTAAGTGATCTTATTTGTCTTTGTTAGTTTCTAGTTTTCTGTTACAGTAAAATGCAAAGACTCACCTTGCATATTTTCTTTCCAAAACCTGGAATCAATCATATCTGGAGAGTGCTGCTTCCATTATGCTTAGATGCCACAATCTGCACCTTAGGGGTGCTCATTACTACTTGGTTGTCATTGATTCTAGGCCATTATAAAAGCCTAGACAGATTAGTGGACAGGTTAAGAATGAGATAAGATGAAACAATCAGCATATCATGAGATAGTTCTGTTTCAAATTTTATATCATAGAGTTTTTATTTCATTTATGTTTACTTGTATCTCTTTTCTCTTAGGCCAAAAAATCTTGATTAATTACATCAGCATAATTACCTATTACCATGACAGCAGAAGGATCCATGGGCTTGCCCCTTTACCAAGTCAGTAAGGCTAAGGAGAAACCTGTTCTGACCTGAATTTCTTGGGAATGTGCCTGTGAATGTGATTTAATAGAGGAGAAACTTTGAAATTAGTATGTAACATAAAAGAAGTGAGATGAATATCCACCAAAGACTTTCTCCACCAAATGGCAACTCTGTTAGCCTCATGCTTGAAAATGAGATATCCCACCGAGAATATGTCTCTGAAACCCAGGAAACATGACTAAAAGGGCTATGCCTTTGGGATTTCATGTTAAGATCTGGGTATGCTTCTCTCTGGACCAAGTCCAATGCCCAGAGCAGGGTATGATTCTGCATCCAAGAGGCCTGCTGCTTTTGACTTCCCTCAATTTGTCTAGGGTACTAGCACTTGCCAAGCAGTTTATATCTAAATGCCATACCCACAGTTAGAGTCTGCACTACCCTGGACCACCATCATTCCAAGGCACTAGTAATCTCACAGAGATATGTAAAAAAAAAAAAAAAAAAAAAGACAGGGCTTTTGAACGGGGATAGGTAAAACTTCCTGCTAACCTGGTCATTTAGATATTTGAGTACTAGATCTGGGGACTCTACTGGGAGGAAAGTACTTTGGTTTTGACACAAACTCTAACCTTAACACAAAATGAGTTTCCTGTTTTCTTATTCCCACACGGGCAACCTAATGGCTTCTTTCCATAGGTTTGCATCACCCTTTCAATGAGCTGAATTAACAGTAATATACACAATAATTATGATAGAAGAAAAAAGAAATTAAAATCAAAAGTCAAGTTTGATCATATCCCTTTCCCATCTAATTGTCATATGACCCTGGGTGTGCCTCACAAACTCTTTAAAACACTATTGCCTCAACCTTCATCATATGGAATATGTCACTTCAAATATTTGCTTTAAGGATTAATGAGATAATGTGTATGAAATACCTGCACATACTGAGTAATCAATAAATTTTCACTGAATCGTGATCTTCCCTCTACATCTGTTTGTGGCTTCTCAAAGAAATATTTTGTTTGGCAATTTAAAAAAAATCTACATCTAGGGCAGATTATTCTCTGAGGGCAAGTGTTTGCAAACATTATATTTCTCTTCCAATATTTCTTTCCCATGAAGAAAATACCTATGTTTTTCCAGTGGCTAGGTTAAACTGCATCACAGGGTCTTTCTCATACCTCTGACATAAACCCTTGCATTATAAATATTTTGTATGAATATAAGAATCGAACAGTTTTGATGGCTTCATTTACAATTTAAGTAGATATATCATATTCCCTAGGAACTAAGATGCCACAATGTGTACCATATTTGTTATATGAAACAAAGCTAAAGACTTAGTCAATGGCTTTCAAATAGGCCCAATTTATAATGTAAATGATGCATGCAGATGCTGTAAAAAGTAATAATAATTTAAAACCCCTATATCCTGTCGTATATTTTGATGGCAGCTACAAGGAAACTGCTAGCATAATTCTCTTGATGGCTTTGTGTGAATGTATTGAACCAATCCATTAAGCCTCCATAATAAGCCAATTAATTGTTTAGAAACATTACCCCAGCTCTTGTGTGTGGTTTTCCTCACACAGAGACAGGTGTCTATTTATCTCACAGGAGAACTGACCAAGTTAGATATCAATATTCTCCATGAGCGAGTTCTCTAAAATGGATTTGCTATTGATCAGTCCATTTGCTATTGTTAGCAAACTTGCTCTACAACATGAGGCCTCTGAATTTTTTACCCCTACTTAGTACCATGAATCATTCTTCTGCTAACCAAGCAAAAATAAAATTAGAGTTTGTATGTTTATATATAGGGTTTTTTCCTACAAGTGCAATATTGATTTTCCTCAAAAAATATACTTTTCTTATGGCTTAATTACATATAGATTTTTGAGGATTTAGATGTACTATATAAACTAATGTCATTTCTTAATAAAGTTTAATTTGACTGCAAAATAATGAAGGGAAGAACTGTATCCTTCCTCTCGTTTTACAGGTAATAAGACTGAGGCTCAGAGAGACCAAATGATTTGCAGTAAGACAGACCTGTGTGAAACTCTGGCTCGGACCCCTGCCATTAGTCAAACTTGCTCTTCTTAAATCTCAGTTTACTCACTTCGAAATGGGAACAATTCTAGAGTTCACCTCTGCTAGTTGTTATACAAATTAAGTGGTTTATATAAAGCTCTCAGCATATAATAAGGACTCATTGTTACTACTGTGAGGCACAGATCTGTAATTACTTCCCCATCTTGGTGCTCACAGGTAGCACATTGAATCTCATGCAATGTCTGTTTGGTTTTTGGAAATCAAAAATCATACAGGTATAAGATTTATCATCACTGGGGAGGCATGTCCCCAGTCCAAAATCTGTGGCTCACATTGCCAAGCTGCAAAAGGCAAGAGCTAAAGAAATCCCACTAAACTTGGTTAAATGTATACTGTTGAGGTTTCTGTATATAAAAATAATAAAAATTCTTTTTCAAAAAAATGTCATCAGATATTAGCATTTCTATATGGTTCAACCTAAATTGTTTTTTTTGCTTATTGAGAAATAGACTGAGGTTTCGAGGGCAAGTATTGTATCTTCTTCATGTCTTTACAATCCAAGAGCCTGGGGCACACTAAGTGCTCAATGAAATGTAAATAATATATTATAAAACATGCATAATATAGCACTTTCATTCATCTCCAAATCCCTGATTGTACCAGCTCATCAGAGACTTTTTTTTTTTTTTTTGGTATATCCTATTTACAGGAGAAAAAAAGTGTTGCATATGTTGGTTGTGGTTAGACTTTTTAACATAAAAGTCATAAAATACAAAAAAACATGTATTTTATGTGCAGGCTATTCATGCTCGGCTGAAAAGAAAGCAAGGAAAGGATGCTGGAGTTGTGTAGGACTTTGCACATTTCCCAGAGATCCTCACACTACCAAGCTCGAGAACACACCACTATTCACATAAGCTCCAGAACTCAGCGCTCTGGGCTTCTCTGTGTCAAGAAGAGACTGTGCAGTAGCAGATCAAGATTATCAGTGACACATAAAGTCAGGTTCCATCATGGCCATCCCTGCTGCTCTTACAAAGAGGGAGTCTTGTCATGGGACCGGAACTCCAATCACAGGCACAAACTTAAAGCTACCCCAGTGACATTAAAAGTCAACTGAGGCCAGGTGGAATGGTTCACGCCTGTAATCCCAGCACTTTGGGAGGCCAAGGCAGGTGGATCACAAGGTCAGGAGTTCGAGACCAGCCTGGCCAATATGGTGAAACCCCATCTCTACTAAAAATACAAAAATTAGCCAGCTGTGGTGTCAGGCACCTGTAATCCCAACTACTCAGGAGACTGAGGCAGGAGAATCTGCTTGAACCTGGGAGGCAGAGGTTGCAGTGAGTCAAGATCGTGCCACTGCACTCCAGTCTAGGTGACAGAGTGAGACTCTGTCTCAAAAAAAATCAACTGAAGAAATAGAGTTGCATTTACCCTCCTCATTTCATGGACAGTCCACAGCTCTGAGGTCTTATTACAAAGTCACCCTTTTATACCTGTAAAAAATAGTATAATTTCTACCTTTCAGAATTGTGAAAATTAAATGAGATATGCCAAAAAGCATGGAAAAAAAATTGAATCAGTGTGTGAACCAGAGGCCAACGTCAAGGAAAGATGTTTCCTCCTACTGCACAGCAAGAGTGGGACAGAAATATAGAGGTCTATGAATGTTTTGGAAGTCTCTAGACTCAAGACTTCTCTCCCATAGTACCTCTCATACCCACTACCAAATGTAACTCAACCAGAAATTCCATGTGGCAAAGATTTGGAGTTTGATCTTAAAAAGTAGATGTGAGGCTGGGCGCAATGTCTCAGACCTGTAATCCCAGCACTTTCAGAGGCCAAGGTGGGTGGATCAACCAAGGTAAGGAGTTCACGACCAGCCTGGCCAACATAGTAAAACCCCGCTTCTACTAAAAATATAAAAATTAGCCAGGCATGGTGGTGTACACCTGTAATCCCAGCTACTTGTGAGTCTGAGGTGGGAGAATCGCTTGAACCTGGGAGGCAGAGGTTGCAGTGAGCCCAGATTGTGCCACTACACTCCAGCCTGGGTGACAGAGAAAGACTCCGTCTCAAAAAAAAAAAAAAAAAAGAAAAGAAAAGAAAAAAAGAAAAAGAAAAGTAGATGTGAGAAAATATTAAGACTCATTGACTTTAAAGAGTCATTTTATTATAATTCCCAGGCCAGACAGAATTTTCACTGTCTCTAGATATCCCCAGCACATAGACATTCTTCTGTTACAGAACATACCATACCCATGTTTAAATACTTCTATTTATCACTTATTGAAATCCAACTTTGGGCTACATTCTTTGGATGTCACATTACATTTAAGTTTCACAACAATTCAATTAGATATCTTTACTTTCATGTTAAAACAGATCAGGAGTTTTGAGAGTTCTTAGAGTTTTCATAACTTGACCCAAGTTCACACAGTTAACATACAACAGAGCTAGAAGGTGAGCCTATGAGTGTTTGTCACCATAGTCACGCCTTTGCCACCATGGCAGACAAAAAAATATTTTATTTACAGGCTACTTTTTGAAAACAGGTCTGTGACTTATTTGCTATTGTGGCCTCATTGCCTAGGTACTTAAATTCATTAAATACTGAATTAATTAGCAATCAACTACTAATTTCCTTGATTCCAAAGTATCTACAAGGCTCACAGGAATAATCACTTTACCTTAGGACTGCCTCTAAGGAGAAGACTCATAAAGTTATGTCTTATTAGGGACAGGGTTAAGCAAGAACCTCCAGGATTTGGGATCTCCTCTTGGTTTTTTACCAAAAGATGAATCCAGTCATGGACTAGCTTCCATTTGACTTCATGCTTTCCTGAAAAAATTCCAGTCAACTGAGTTTAGTACAATAGGAAGACTTAGCTTCTATGCCCTTGGGTTGTAGTAACCTGGTCTTGGATCAGTGATTTTTGTCCAATATGGGCCTCAGCTGCATCAAACGAAAAATGAATTGTTGAAACACACTCTGATCTCTAGAAACAGGTGCTTATCTTACCTATTAGACTGTGCAGCCATGAGGCAGTGCCACACAGTAGTCAGGGTTTAGACACTGGAGCCAGGCCATCTAGCTTTAGATCTCAGCACCAGGTGTAACTAACCACGTGATCTTTGTAGATCACGACCTCTCCCATTATGATCACTATTTGCCTTTCATTTCTCAAAGATGTATTTTGTACATTCATAAAGAAAACAACGTCATTAAGCATCACTGAGATATTAGAAAAGATTTCTAGAAATATGCATAAAAACTCGTGGTAAAAAGGGATGTTTCTTTGTGTATCCCCCTCCTTTCTCCTTTGTCTTGGTATCCTTCATTTGGTGGTAATGGGGTAAGAAGAACAATCCTGCCCTGTGTATTTAAATTATGAGAGATATTTTCCATGTGAATTCAAGTTTTAGCTCTATGCACTTCTTAACACTGTGTATTTCTTAACACAGCATAAAAAATGGTGTTCTCCATGTGCCATATTTTATCTGGTTTTCATGAAATGTCATACCTTTTAATGGGTAACAATTGGTTAAGAAGCTTATTGTAGTTCAACAGAGAATATTAAAGATTATTTAGTGAGTGTATTTATTTAGGATAAAATCACTATTTGAAAGTTTTTAACCAAATTAGACATTTATACTTATTCATTCCTAACATGTAAATTTTATGAATAATTAAATGGAAAAACACTCTTTTTGATTAAACTGAAAACAAAAGAACAAAAAGTAAAAGAAATTGAGCACAGTAGGTATTGATAGTCTACTAATTAAGCAGGATTATCTAATGACAAGCTTGCTTTTCATAAACTTGCAGAAAATTTGAATTCTACCCATGATGAGATACCATTTTTATCCATCATATTTCATATTAGTTTATTATTGCTGCTGTAACAAATTGCCACAAATTTAATGGCTTAAAGCAACCCAAGTTTATTATTTTACAGTTTTGTAGGTCAGAAACCTGACACTGGTCTCATGGGGCTAAGGTCAATGTATCAGCAGGGCTGTGCTCCCTTATGAAAGTTCTAGAATCCATTTTCCTGTTAATATTTTAACTTTTATTTTAGGATCAGGGGTACATGTGTAGTTTGTTATATAGGTAAACTTGTGACTCAGGGGTTGGATGTACAGATTATTTTATCACCCGGGTACTAAGCATAGTACCCAGCAGTTTTTTCTTTTTCCTACTGAACCTCTCCCTCCTCCAACCTTCCTCCCTCAAGTAGGCCCCAGTGTCTGTTGTTTCCCTCGATGTGCCATGTGTTCTCATCATTTAGCGCTCACTTATAAGTAAGAACATGCAGTATTTTTTGTTCCTACATTCATTTGTTAAAATTAATGCCTCAGGGGAGGAGTCAAGATGGCCGAACAGGAACGGCTCCAGTCTACAGCTCGCAGCATGAGCGACACAGAAGATGGGTGATTTCTGCGTTTCCAACTGAGGTACTGGGTTCATCTCACTGGGGAGTGTCGGACAGTAGGTGCAGGACAGTGGGTGCAGAGCACCAAGTGTGAGCAGAAGCAGGGCAAGGCATTGCCTCACCCAGGAAGCGCAAGGGGTCAGGGAATTCCCTTTCCTACTCAAAGAAAGGGGTGACAGATGGCACCTGGAAAATCGGGTCACTACCACCCTAATGCTGCGCTTTTCCAATGGTCTTAGCAAATGGCACACCAGGAGATTATATCCCACGCCTGGCTTGGAGGGTCCTATGCCCATAGAGCCTCACTCATTGCTAGCACAGCAGTCTGAGATGAAAGTGCAAGGTGGCATCGAGGCTGGGGGAGGGGCGCCTGCCATTGCTGAGGCTTGAGTAGGAAAACAAAGTGGCCAGGAAGCTCGAGCTTAGTGAAGCACACCACAGTTCCAGGCCAGCCTCTGTAGACTCCATCTCTGGGGACAGGGCATAGCCAAACAAAAGGCAGCAGAAACCTCTGCAGACTTGAATGTCCCTGTCTGACAGCTTTGAAGAGACTAGTGGTTCTCCCATCATGCAGCTCGAGATCTGAGAACAGACAGACTGCCTCCTCAAGTGGGTCCCTGACCCCTGAGTAGCCTAACTGGGAGGCACCCTCCAGTAAGGGCAGACTGACACCTCACATGGCCGGGTACTCCTCTGAGACAAAACTTCCAGAGGAATGATCAGGGAGCAACATTTGCTGTTCACCAATATCTGCAGTTCTGCAGCCTCCACTGCTGATACCCAGGCAAACAGGGTCTGGAGTGGACCTCCGGCAAACTCCAGCAGACCTGCAGTTGAGGGTCCTGACTGTTAGAAGGAAAACTAACAAAGAGAAAGGACATCCACACCAAAATCCCATCTGTATGTCACCATCATCAAAGACCAAAGGTAGATAAAACCACAAAGATGGGGAAAAAACAGAACAGAAAAACTGGAAACTCTAAAAATCAGAGCGCCTCTCCTCCTTCAAAGGAACACAGCTCCTCACCAGCAACAGAACAAAGTTGCACGGAGAATGACTTCGATAAGCTGAAAGAAGAAGGCTTCAGATGATCAGACTACTCTGAGCTAAAGGAGGAAGTTTGAACCCATGGCAAGAAGTTAAAAACCTTGAAAAAAAATTAGACAAATGGCTAACTAGAATAACCAATGCAGAGAAGCCCTTAAAGGACCTGATGGAGCTGAAAACCACGGCATGAGAACTAAGTGACGAATGCACAAGCCTCAGTAGCCAATTCAATCAACTGGAAGAAAGGTTATCAGCGATGGAAGATCAAATGAATGAAATGAAGCGAGAAGAGAAGTTTAGAGAAAAAAGAATAAAAAGAAAAGAACAAAGCCTCCAAGAAATAAGGGAATATGTGAAAAGACCAAATCTACATTTGATTGGTGTACCTGAAAGTGACAGGGAGAATGGAACCAAATTAGAAAATACACTGCAAGGATATTATCCAGGAGAACTTCCCCAATCTAGCAAGGCAGGCCAACATTCAAATTCAGGAAATACAGAGAAGGCCACAAAGATAATCCTTGAGAAGAGCAACTCCAAGACACATAACAGTCAGATTCACCAAAGTTGAAACGAAGGAAAAAATGTTAAGGGCGGCCAGAGAGAAAAGTCGGGTTACCCACAAAGGGAAGCCCATCAGACTAACAGCTGATCTCTCCGCAGAAACTCTAAAGCCAGAAGAGAGAGGGGGCCAATATTCAACATTTTAAATAAAAGAATTTTCAAAATAGAATTGCATATCCAGCCAAACTAAGCTTCACAAGTGAAGGAGAAATAAAATACTAAGCAGACAAGCAAATGCTGAGAGATTTTGTCAACACCAGGCCTGCCCTAAAAGAGCTCCTGAAGGAAGCACTAAACATGAAAAGGAACAACTGGTACCAGCCACTGCAAAAACATGCCAAATTGTAAAGACCGTCAAGGCTAGGAAGAAATTGCACCAACTAACGAGCAAAAAAACCAACTGACATCATAATGACAGGATCAAATTCACACACAACAATATTAACCTTAAATGTAAATGGGCTAAATGCTGTAATTAAAAGACACAGACTGGCAAATTGGATAATGAGTCAAGACCCATCAGTGTGCTGTATTCAGGAAACCCATCTCACGTGCACAGATACACATAGGCTCAAAATAAAGGGATGGAGGAAGATCTACCAAGCAAATGGAAAACAAGAAAGGCAGGGGTTGCAATCCTAGTCTCTGAAAAAACAGACTTTAAACCAACAAAGATCAAAAGAGACAAAGAAGGTCATTACATAATGATAAAGGGATCAATTCAACAAAAAGAGCTAACTATCCTAAATATATATTTACCCAATACAGGAGCACCCAGATTCATAAAGTGAGTCCTTAGAGACCTACAAAGAGACTTAGACTCCCAAACAATAATAATGGGAGACTTTAACACCCCACTGTCAACATTAGACAGGTCAACGAGACAGAAAGTTAACAAAGATACCCAGGAATTGAACTCAGCTCTGCACCAAGTAGACCTAATAGACGTCTACAGAATGCCCCACCCCAAATCAACAGAATATACATTCTTTTCAGCACCACACCACACCTATTCCAAAATTGACCACATAGCTGGAAGTAAAGCACTCCACAGCAAATGTAAAAGAACAGAAATTATAACAAACTGTCTCTCAGATCACAGTGCAATCAAACTAGAACTCAGGATTAAGAAACTCACTCAGAACCACTCAACTACATGGAAACTGAACAACCTGCTCCTGAGTGACTACTGGGTACATAACGAAATGAAGGCAGAAATAAAGATGTTCTTTGAAACCAATGAGAACAAAGACACAACATACCAGAATCTCTGGGACACATTCAAAGCAGTGTGTAGAGGGAAATCTATAGCACTAAATGCCCACAAGAGAAAGCAGGAAAGATCTAAAATCAACACCCTAACATCACAATTAAAAGAACTAGAGAAGCAAGAGCAAACACATTCAAAAGCTAGCAGAAGGCAAGAAATAACAAAGATCAGAGCAGAACTGAAGGAAATAGAGACACAAAAAAATACCCTTCACAAAATCAATGAATTCAGGAGCTGTTTTTTTTTGAAAAAATCAACAAAATTGATAGACCACTAGCAAGACTAATAAAGAAGAAAAGAGAGAAGAATCAAATAGATGCAAGAAAAAATGATAAAGGGGATATCACCACCGATCCCACAGAAATACAAACTACCATCAGAGAATACTACAAACACCTCTATGCAAATAAACTAGAAAATCTAGAAGAAATGGATAAATTCCTCGACAAATACACCCTCCCAAGACTAAACTAGGAAGAAGTTGAATCTCTGAATAGACCAATAAAAGGCTCTGAAATTGAGGCAATAATTAATAGCTTACCAACAAAAAAAGTCCAGGACCAGATGGATTCACAGCCGAATTCTACCAGAGGTACAAGGAGGAGCTGGGACCATTCCTTCTGAAACAATTCCAATCAATAGAAAAAGAGGGCATCCTCCCTAACTCATTTTATGAGGCCAGCATCATCCTGATACCAAAGCCTGGCAGAGACACAACAAAAAAAGAGAATTTTAGACCAATATCCCTGATGAACATTGATATAAAAATTCTCAATAAAATACTGGCAAACCGAATCCAGCAGCATATCAAAAAGCTTATCCACCATGATCAAATGGGCTACATCCCTGGGATGCAAGGCTGGTTCAACATACAAAAATCAATAAACGTAATCCAGCATAGAAACAGAACCAATGACAAAAACCACATGATTATCTTAATCGATGCAGAAAAGGCCTTTGACAAAATTCAACAACACTTCATGCTAAAAACTCTCAATAAATTAGTTATTGATGGGACGTATCTCAAAATAATAAGAGGTATTTATGACAAACCCACAGCCAATATCATACTGAATGGGCAAAAACTGGAAGCATTCCCTTTGAAAACTGGCACAAGACAGGGATGCCCTCTCTCACAACTCCTATTCAACATAGTGTTGAAAGTTCTGGCCAGGGGAATCAGGCAGGAGAAGGAAATAAAGGGTATTCAATTAGGAAAAGAGGAAGCTAAATTGTCCCTGTTTGCAGATGACATGATTCTACATCTAGAAAACCCCATCATCTCAGCCCAAAATCTCCTTAAGCTGATAGGCAACTTCAGCAAAGTCTCAGGATACAAAATCAATGTGCAAAAATCACAAGCATTCTTATACACCAATAACAGACAAACAGAGAGCCAAATCATGAGTGAACTCCCATTCACAATTGCTTCAAAGAGAATAAAATACCTAGGAATCCAACTTACAAAGGATGTGAAGGACCTCTTCAAGGAGAACTACAAACCACTGCTCAATGAAATGAAGGAGGATACAAACAAATGGAAGAACATTCCATGCTCATGGATAGGAAGAATCAATATCGTGAAAATGGCCATACTGCCAAAGGTAATTTATAGATTCAATGCCATCCCCATCAAGCTACCAATGACTTTTCTTCACAGAATTGGAAAAAACTACTTTAAAATTCCTATGAAACCAAAAAAGAGCCCGCATTGCCACGTCAATCCTAAGCCAAAAGAACAAAGCTGGAGGCATCACGCTACCTGACTTCAAACTATACTACAAGGCTACAGTAACCAAAACAGCATGGTACTGGTACCAAAACAGAGATATAAACAAATGGAACAGAACAGAGCCCTCAGAAATAATGCCGCATAGCTACAACTATCTGATCTTTGACAAACCTGACAAAAACAAGAAATGGGGAAAGAATTCCCTATTTAATAAATGGTACTGAGAAAACTGGTTAGCCATATGTAGAAAGCTGAAACTGGATCCCTTCCTTACACCTTATACAAAAATTAATTCAAGATGGATTAAACACTTACATGTTAGACCTAAAACCATAAAAACCCTAGAAGAAAACCTAGGCAATACCATTCAGGACATAGGCACGGGCAAGGACTTCATGTCTAAAACACCAAAAGCAATGGCAACAAAAGCCAAAATTGACAAATAGGATCTAATTAAACTAAAGAGCTTCTGCACAGCAAAACAAACTACTATCAGAGTCAATGGGCAACCTACAGTATGGGAGAAAATTTTTGCAATCTACTCATTTGACAAAGGGCTAATATCCAGAATCTACAATGAACTCAAACAAATTTACAAGAAAAAAAAAACAACCCCATCAAAAAGTGGGTGAAGGATATGAACAGACACTTCTCAAAGGAAGACATTTATGCAGCCAAAAAACACATGAAAAAACGCTCATCATCACTGGCCATCAGAGAAATGCAAATCAAAACCACAATGAGATACCATCTCACACCAGTTAGAATGGCCATCATTAAAAAGTCAGGAAACAACAGGTGCTGGAGAGGATGTGGAGAAATAGGAGCTCTTTTACACTGTTGGTGGGACTGTAAACTAGTTCAACCATTGTGGAAGTCAGTGTGGTGATTCCTCAGGGATCCCGAACTAGAAATACCATTTGACCCAGCCATCCCATTACTGGGTATATACCCAAAGGATTATAAAACATGCTGCCAAAAAGACACTTGCACACATATGTTTATTGCGGCACTATTCACAATAGCAAAGACTTGGAACCAGCCCAAATGTCCAACATTGATAGACTGGATTAAGAAAATGTGGCACATATACACCATGGAATACTGTGCAGCCATAAGAAAATGATGAGTTCATGTCCTTTGTAGGACATGGATGAAGCTGGAAACCATCATTCTCAGCAAACTATCACAAAGACAAAAAACCAAACACCACATTTCTCACTCATAGTGGGAACTGAACAATGAGAGCACATGGACACAGGAAGGAGAACATCACACACTGGGGCCTGTTGTGCGGTGGGGGGATGGGGGAGGGATAGCATTAGGGGATATACCTAATGTTAAATGACAAGTTAATGGGTGCAGCACACCAACATGGCACATGTATACATATGTAACAAATCTGCACGTTGTGCACATGTACCCTAAAACTTAAAGTATAAAATAAATAAAATAAAATAAAATTAAATTAAATTAAATTAATGCCTCCAGTTCCACCAATGTTCCCATAAAGGACACGATCTCATTCTTTTTATGGCTGCATAGTAGTCCATGTTGTACATGTACCACATTTTCTTTACCTAGTCTACTGCTGATGGGCATTTAGATTGATTCCATGTCTCCACTATTGTGAAGAGTACTGCAGTGAACATATGTATGCATGTGTCTTTATGGTAGAATGATTCATATTCCTTTGAGCATATACCCAGTAGTGGGATTGCTGGGTCAAATGGTAATTCCACTTTTAGTTCTTTGAGGAATCACTAAACTGCTTTCCATAATGGTTGAACTAATTAACACTCTCACCAACAGTGTATAAGTGTTCCCTTTTCTTTGTAACCTCACCAGCATCTGTTATCTTTTGACTTTTTACTAATAGCCATTCTGACTGATGTGAGATGGTATCTCATTTTGGGTTTTATTTGCATTTCTCTAATGATCGGTGATATTGAACATTTTTTCATATGCTTGTTGGCTGCATGTATGTCTTCTTTTGAAGTGTCTGTTCATGTCCTTTGCCCACTTTTAATGGGGTTGTTTTTTGCTTGTGCATTTAAATTCCTTGTAGATTCTGGATATTAGACCTTTGTCAAATGTATAGCTTGCAAAAATTTTCTCCAATTCTATAGGTTGTCTGTTTGTTGATTGTTTCTTTTGCTGTGCAGAATCTGTTTAGTTTAGTTATTTTGCATTCGTCAATTTTTGCTTTTGTTGCAATTGCTTTTGGCAATTTTGTCCTGAAATCTTTGCCAGTTCCTATGTCCAAAGTGGTATTTCCTAGGTTATATTTCAGTGTTTTTATAATTGTAGGTTTTACATTTAAGTCCTTTATCTATCTCTAGTTGATATTTAAATATGGTATAAGGAAGGGCTCCAGTTTCAATCTTCTGCATGTGGCTAGCCAGTTCTCCCAGCACCATTTATTGAATAGGGAATCCTTTTTCCACTGCTTGTTTCTGTCAGCTTTGTCAAAGATCAGATAATGGTAGGTGTGTGGCTTTATTTCTGGGCTCTCTATGCTGTTCCCTTGGTCTATGTGTCTGTTTTTGTACCAGTATCATGCTGTTTTGGTTACTGTAGACTTTTTATGGGCAATGTGACTCCTCTAGCTTTGTTCTATGCTTAGGATGACTTGGCTATTTGGGCTCTTTTTTGGTTCCCTATACATGCATTTTAAAATAGTTTTTTTCTAAATCTGTGGAGAATGTCATTGGTAGTTTGATAGGAATAGCATTTAATCTTTAAGTTGCTTTGGGCAATATGGCCATTTTAATGATGCTGATTCTTCCTATCTGTGAACATGGAAGGTTCTTTCATTTGTCTGTGTCATCTCTGATGTCTTTGAGTAGTGTTTTGTAATTCTCATTGTACAGCACGTTCACCTCTCTGGTTTACTATATTCCTAGGTATTTTATTCTTTTTGTAGCAATTGTGAATAGGATTGTGTTCCTGTGGATGCAATTTTCTTGCCTTTTTCAGCTTCTATAGGGTTCCCGTATTCCTTAGTCCTCTTGTATTTTCAGAGCCAGCACTGGTGGATTGAGTTATTTTCACACTGCATTACTTTTACCTTTTCTACCTCCCTTTTCCACTTTGAAGGATGCTAATGATTAAATTGAGTTCATTCAAATAACCCAGGACAATCTCTCCATCTCAAGGTGCTTAATTTAGTCACATCTACACAATCCCTGTTGCCTTATAAAGTAACACATACACAGGTTCTAGAGATTGGGATATAGACAAAGGGAGGATCCATTATTCTGGACCCCAAAGGGGGCTCCATTATTCTGCCTACTATACATCTACAATTTAATCACATCTGCACAGTCTCTGTTGCCTTATAAAGTAACATATACTCAGGTTCTAGGGATTGAGATATAGACATCCTTGGAGGTCCATTATTCTGCCTACTACACATCTCTTTTGAATCTGCGTATAGTGGTTAAGAGCGTTTACATAAGGTTTTTACCTGCCATATGATCATAAGCTAGCTACCTAACTTCTCTGGCCTCAATTTCCTCATCTTTAAAAGAATGTTAATAATTCATGTGTGCCTTGTGTAGTTTTTGAGAATATTAAATAAGTTAATAAAGTAAATGGTACATGTTAAGTTCTACATAATAGTTAACTATTAGGAAATATGGGTATACAGTCATGTGCTGCATAACAACATTTTGGGCAATGATGGACCACATAATACAAAAATTGTTCCATATGATTATAATACCATATTTTTCTTATACCTTTTCTGTGTTTAGATACACAAATACTTACCATTGTATTATAATTTTCTACAGTATTCAGTACAGTAACATATTTACAGGTCTGTGGCTTAGGGGCAATAGGCTAAAATATACAGCCTAGATGTGCTGTTAGATTATACCATCCAGGTTTGTGTGAGTACACTCTATGATATTAGCACAGTGATGAAATCACCTGACACATTTCTCAAGATGTATCCCCATCATTAAGTGACGTATGACTGTATTGGCTAATGTAGGCTCACTTTCATAACATGCAAACTCCCAATTTTTGGTGGCTTAGTACAATAGAATTACTTCTTACTATGAAAAGTTCAATAAGAGAACAGATGGGGCAGGCTTTGCACTATGTAGTTATTTTTGTTTCCACCCTTCCCTAGGGCATCTGAATCCTCTCCCTTCAGCCATAGGGAAATAAAGAGAAAAAATGAAACATCTCAAAGGAGGTTATTCTGAGTCAGATCTGGAAATTATTTATATCACCTTTCATTCAGCCACTGCAAAGCAGGTTGGGGAATCTTTAACTATGTTCACAAAAAGAAAAAAATTGATTTGTTGAAGAGCTAGGCAGTCTCTGACACAGGGAACCAGAAGGTAAGCATAAGGAATGGAGTTCCAGGGACTCCTGGACCCTTTTGCAAAGCAAATCAGCCATTCAAACTAAAAAACATTTTGATCAACTTATGAGAAAAAAGACTTCTGGAGGAGACAGAAGACTGGAGTGGGAGATTTGTACAGCTCAGACTACATACTTCTTCGGACAGTTGGGAGCCCAGACTGTGGATAAGAAGCAACAGCTCCAGTGTAGACATAGTTCCGTGATTTCAGAATGAAGCAAAGGCCACCATGGAGATGACCAGCAAGCCATTAAATAAGCAAACCCAAAATTAGAAAACAAATTTGGGTTGTAGACGTGCATCTAGTCATTATTGGCATATAGATGATAACTGAAGTCAAAGGAGTGCATAAATGCAGGTAGGACCAATGAAGAACCTAAGAAGAGGAAACCGTAAGGAGAAGGAGCCACTGGGGAGGTAGCAGGAGAAAAGAAGAGTGGAGTGTAGCAAACAACAAAGGAGAAGATAACTTGTCAGCAGTGTCAAATGCTATCAAAAAATAAAATGACAATAGCCCACTGCCTTAAAAAACTTGGAAGTCAGTGGCATCTCTACCAGGAACAATCTCTGTAGAGTGTATAGTGGAAATGATGTTGCTGAACACAAATTGTAGTGTGAAAGTGAACAAGTAAGAAAGAAAACTGAGGGAGAGGAGGTGAATACAGACAACTCTTTCAAGACGTTTTATTGTGAAAGAGAAAAGAAAGGAGATTGGTGAAAAATGATGGTTAAAAGTTTTCTTTTTTTTTTTTTAATATGGAAGAGGTTTGAGCTGTTTGCAAGCTGAGGGAAAAAAGCAGTGTGAGAAGTGTTGCAAAACAGTGAAGACAGGGATGATGGGCAGGTAGGAGGTATGGAGTAAGCTGAGAACCCCAAAGTTTCAGCATTTGCAGTTCCATTCTTATTGAGATCTCGTGAAGGAATGAGAGGACAGAAGGGCTCACCCCTGCAGTATTTGGGGGCCTGGAGAACAATGCAAAGTGGTTCAGTCTGAAAGGTTCTTCAAAGGACATGCAGAGTTGATTTTATGTCACTGGATACCTACCAGTAATGATGAAAATGAGCAAATAGCCCTATTCACATTCTGCCTAAATAAAAGGCAACTTGCGTTTCCATGTAATACCCTGACTCTTCTGACTGTACAACAGAGAACAGAGAAGATCCCAATACTAATTAGGAGACTATTTCATTAATTTATACCTGCTTTTACTCAAAAATATTTAAGATAATTAATTTGTTAAAAAATTTACCAAGATATTTCACTCCTTCCCTAAGATATGCATTTAATGCCAGAGTAATCACAGCAAGCAAAGGGCATAGAGCTATTGCACCCTCAAAACCAGTCACCAGAAAGCTGTATGGAGAACACAACCAAGCTTTTCTGTGCCTGAAGCAAGAAATTGAATAAATATTATTCATATTTTAAGGGATAAGAAAAATCAGTCCTTAATTAAGCTGATGTGAGAGAGTTAGTAGAAGTGTTTATGAGTATCGAAATCTAGTTCCATAACATTGATGATAGTGTTTACAAATCACAATTAGTAATAAATCAATGATTATTCGTTTTTAAAATAGAAAAAATGAACTGTTTATGATATTACATATAGGATGGCTAAAAAGGTTCCAAAGGCCTTGCAAAGTCACCAGTGTAATTATGAACCCTAGGCACCAGACTTCAGATGGAGGCCGTAAGCTCAAGTAAAGTCACAGTGCATGAGAAGAAAGGTAACCTGGCTTTGCAAGTTCAAATCCTAAAAGAAAAAATTGTAGAGTTTGAAACCACTAGGTCTCATGAGCTATACTTCCTCCATACACCTTTTTCTCAGCCCTCCTCCATACCCCTTCTTTCAGGGTTTACTTTTCTCCATATTACTAATTACAATTCAACATACTAAACATTTTAAATGTTTTTTGCTGTCTGTCTAATGAGAATGCATGCTCCATGAGATAAGAAATTTTGCCTGGTTTGGTCAACGTGTTATTGTCAAAACCTATTAACAGTCTCCAATACGTGGTAAGCACTCAGTGGATACCTTTTAAGTGAAGGAATGAACAAATCAGTAGAATTTGCTCATATTTTAATCTGCTACTATCTACCACTTCGGCTTCATTCCCAGTGCTGCCTATGCTCCCAAATGTTCTCTATTCTCATGTGGTCCCTGCTATTTCATGCCACTGTGTCTTTCCTACACTTTCCCCAGGGATTTAGTATCTCTTTATCCACACCCCCCCACTCCCACAACACATGCAAACAACCATCCTCATCCACCCCAATACTCAATATTCAGACATCAGGTATCTTAGCTCAAATATTTTTGTCTCAGCATAGCCTTCCTTCACCACCCTAGCATATTCCCTCATTCTTTCACTCAATATTTATTCATTCAACTGATACTGATTGAGGGTTTTCCATGTGCCTGGCACTGTGATGGGCATAAGAGGAAAAGATTGCAAGCAAATGTACATATGGATCCTCTGCTCATAGAGTGTACATCACCATCATTGTATCTTTCTCATTCAGCAAACTACAATACAATTATGTGTTTACATCTGTTTCCTTAACTAGACTTGAAGTCTTGCAGGCAAACATCATTTCTCACTTGTCTCCATCTCCTCAGTACCTAGCACAGTGTTTCCTGCTTGACGAATATTTAAATGAATGAAACACCTTAATAACCAACGGAAACAAAGGATACTATCTCTACTTTTCATGTTGGCAACTTACTTCTTTTCACTCCTGGCACTGAAGAATTCTGTGCTATTGCTGTGGATGTTATTTTTACTTATGGTCTTTTTATCTTTCTTCCTCTCCAGTGCCTAATAATGGATATGACTCATTCACTATCTGCTTTGTGCCAGGCACTATACTCAACACTATACAATGTATAATATCCTGTTTAATCCTCACAACAGCTCTACCAAGCAAATATAATTGTCCTTATTTTTAAAAAGGTCTTTCATTTCCTCTTTCCAGTCCCCCTCCCTTTGTAAATGTCCTCTATGCCTTAGTTTTCCCAGGGACACACAAGCCACTCAATATTTACAAGAAAGATCCAGATCCTTTTATCTGCTTTGCCCCTCCTACTCTGTTGGTAAACTTGCCTTTGACCATAAATAGTCCAATACAGATCTTGGTGAGGTAACGAGTCTAGAATATATTGATTTCCTTGACAAGTGACAAATAGAATATCATGATGAGTTATTTCAGTAAAAACAGAAAGAGTTACAACTTAGGACAGCTGTCACTGAGCCCAGTGCTACCTAGAGATTAATACCAGGTCCTCTTTCTTAGAAAAAGCTAATAGTGAATTCTCCTCCTCAAGCCTGTGATTGACAGCATTTGGACATTCACGTTATATGGCAGCATCTATAGTGGTCAGTACATTATAGCTTACAAACCAAAGGGTCTTAGTAATTAAGGTGTGAGAATGGCCTAATTATACCCTGGCATCACTTGTAACATAGTACATAAAACGAAATCCCAGTCTGATTGTGTGAGAAAATTTCAGGGTATCTTCAGGCTTTGGATTCAATAAGACATTGTTGAAATCTCAGCTTCTCCATTTGCTGATTATGTGACTTTCAGAAAGTTATGTAATCTTAGTATCTTCTTTTGTATTAGGCTGTTCTTGCATTGCTATAAAGAAATATCTGAGACTGGGTGATTTATAAACAAAATAGGTTTAATTGGCTCATGGTTCTTCAAGCTTTACAGAAAGCATGGTGCTGGCAGGTGCTCAGCTTTTAGAGAGGCCTCTGAAGCTTACAGTTATGGTGGAAGGTAAAGTGGGGAGCAGGCATATCACATGGCAAAAGCAGGATCAATAGAAAGATTCGGGGAAGAGGAGCCGTCACACTTTACAACAACCAGATCTTGCAAGAATTCACTCACTATCATGAGGATAACACCAAGCCATGAAGGATTTGCCCCCATGACCCAAATGTCTCCCACCAGGCCCCACCTCCAACATCAGGGATTACAATTCAACATGAGATTTGGTGGGGACATGTAGTCACACTGTATCATCTGCCTTACTTGTAAAATCAGACAATACTATCAGATTACATAGGCTTTTTGGAAATATTCGATGAAATACTATTAATAGAGAAGCTAGTATTTTACAATAGATATAAATTATCTTCCCTTCTTTTGTTTTTTTCTGTTTCTTTCACTCTACGTGATGAAAATCTAGAATCTTAAACTATAAGGGAATTAAATACTATCAATGTCAAACCAGCAATTACTGCAGAAAGCATTCCATGAGAGATCATCTGGCTGCCAGGGCTCAAGTCACCCACAAGGACTGAAAACTTTGCTACTTTACAAGGCAAGTGATGTTGAATGAAGGAATGAATGAGTGAAGAAATGAACAAAAGAATGAAAACAAAACACATCCCAGTTTTTTTGTGCTTCTTTGGCTATTCCCCATTGTCCTTAGTAATTTAGACCTGTCTGTTTTAATACTAGCCTTTTCGATTTTGTGCATTTGTCTCCCTCACTAAACTGAGCACACTTTCATCATAGGGTCCATTTTTCTCCAACAGCTAGCAGAGTGTCTGATACAGAAGATTGGCTTAATAAACATTCAGATGAAAGATGCATGAATGAGATATTTGTAGAGTTCTATAAATCCTTCTTTATGTAATACTTCTTTATGTAAGGAAACATCTTACTAAAATGACCCACCCTTCTGCTGCTATGACTGTATATTTTAAATAAAGCTACTAGGCTGGCTGTGCTGTGATCGTTCTGATAGGCACATCACATCCATTCAGCACCATGGACAAGGTTCTATCCCACTAGAACGGGGTGGAGTATTCCTAGATGGGGATGGACATTCTCCATGTAAGTCACAGGAATAAGTGGTTGATCATCAGTCAAGACACTGAAATGTGCATACGAAGAGAGCCTAATGCTGTATAGGCCTCTGCACAGAGTGGGCATCTGATAAATGCTAACTGATGACTAAAGGAAAAGGAGAGAAATTCCATTGTCTCTGATCTAAATTATACATTCAGACTGTCCTGGTTTTTTGGGACTGATAATAAATGGATTTTTAAAAAAACACTTTGGAGCATAAAGTCTTAAAATTAAGAGATTTTCTTCCTCTAAATCGTTCTCTAATCTTTTTTTAAGTTTTCTTTTCTTTTTAGTGATAAAATCGCAATTCCACATGGTCATTTAAAGGGCTAAGCAGAAAATATGCTCTGTACTATTTATCAAACATATATTGTTGCTCCCAACACTGAGCTAGCCCCAGGGATTGGCAGTTTGAGGGAAAGAATGAACAGTCCCTGTCCTTCATGAGCTCAAAGGTTCATAGGATAGACAGATAGAAACATAACTGTATTTTGATTCTGTAAAATATTGCCACACAATTGGTGGCTTAAAACAACAAAAATTAATCTCTTATAGTTTTGAAGGTCAGATGTCCACAATCAAGGTTTCAGCAAGGCTGCAGTCTCTACAGAGGCTCTAGGGGAGAACATACTCTGTGCTGCTTCTGGTTTCTAGTGGTCACTGGCTTCTTTGGCCTGTGATCACATCACTTCAGTCTTTGTCTATGTATTCCCATTGCCTTCTCTGAGTCTGACTTCTCCTTTGGGTATGCAGTATAAGAACACTTATCATTAGATGATCTGCCTATCTCAAGATCCTTAACTCAATTACATCTACAAAGACTTCTTTCCCAAATAAGGTAACATTCACATGTTCTGGGGATTGGGATGTGGACACATTTTTTCAGGGTTACTATTCAATCTACTACAGTAACTAACTATGCAAAGAGTCATTGTATTCATCTGAAGAGCAGAAACTGAGGTTTTAAAGGGTTAGATAACTTGTCCGAGATCACTAAGGGCTGGGACTGGCAACCGGGTCTGACTCAAAGGCACCTACTCTCTATGTCTCTCCTCAATCATGAGATTAAAATACAGTATCAAATGCAGTCCCCAATGGTCATGAGATCTAATTCAGATCAAATAAGGCAGGATTGTGAAAAACCATGTAAAGATTTGTCTTGAAAAATGAGTAAGTAGTAAAAATGCTGTCTTTAAGAAGATGATGATGTATACATTGATATGAATCAAATACCACCTATGTGGAGTCTGCAATAACAAAGGTCAAGTGCTTTGGGTGAAGTGCTCTGAGCGTGACATATTTCAGAGGAATAAGGGTCATTATTAGCTGGAAAGAAGAGAGGAGGGAGCTGAAAAGGCTTCCTGGCTGGATAGCACTTGAGACGGAACTAAAAGGAAGAGTGAGATTTAGATGTATGAAGAAGAGGATACCATAGGCACTAAGAACATTAAGACGAAAGCATTAAGGAGAGAAGACATGGGGCCTGCTAGGAATCTGGAGAAATATAATGGGGCTACAGTGTAAAGTAAGCAAAGGAAATTATTGAGAGATAAGGTTGTAGACTTGATAAAGCATTTGACCAGGCATCTTGCTAAGGAATTTAGACTTGGCTTCAAATAGTGAAAGCCGCTGAAGATCAGTCAAGATACGTAGTGAAAGAAGCTGACATAAAATAGAAATAAAAGGAAATGAGATTTGCCTCTGGTTCTTCCAGTTTCTCTTTTGTGCCTTCATTGTGTGTGTGTGTGTGTGTGTGTGTGTGTTTGTGTGTGTGTGTGTGTGCGCGCATGCGTGCGCATATATATATGTATATAGCATATATATGTATGTATATATATTGCACAGTTTATTAAACCATTTTAGCTCTTGTTCTGGGGAGGGATGCAGTAAAAGATAGACTGGCTCTGAGATACATCCAACACTAGGAGGTTTAAATGGTGCAATATCAGCCAGTAGAACAAGAAGTCAATTGCTTCTGGTCCCAGAGCAGAAACTTGAGTATCAGCCCCTTTAAACTGTGGAATGAGTGGTTTGTTTTCCACTGGCCATTTCTCAACCAGCAGACTTTTATATCTGGACACTGAGATGTACTGAGGTCTACTGAGGTCTAATAGGGCTGGAATGTCTAATGAAATTGTCTACAGTGTTTGATCACAACTTGTGGGTCAGGAAGCCATTTACCTTTACTAGAAGTGCAAGTCCAACTCCCTACTGCTACACATCTTCAGCCGTGATGGGAGTGGAGAGCAGAATAAAAGGGCTGCTCACTTCTGATACCACATTGGCTGCTCTAGCAGCAGTTCATAAGGTCAAAGCCAAAGGAAGAATCAAAAACAAAAATCTAAATAATAAACCCTTTCAGCACACATTTTCATTCTCCTATCTCAAGAGTCAATCCATCTGCTTCTCTCATCACCTTTTTCTTACTTAGAAGTTATTTGTAAGAGAAAACTGACCTGCTGCTTCTTCAACATAGATTAACATTTGAAAACAGAAGAGATTGGTCTCAAATGAATCTTAGAAGGCTTTACAGTATAGGAAACTATTAATTATACCAAACATTTGTAGAGCATGTTATAAAACATTTTTGCACACTAATTCCATTTTATCTTTACAGAGTTAATGAAACAATACATAAAACATGCTTAGAATTGTGCCTAGAACATAGCAGGTGTTCAATAAATATCATTCTCCTCCTCATTTACCACTGAACTATTTCTGCTGTCACTACTTCAGCCTGCCCTAGGCTGTCACTTCCCATTACTCTGCGGTGAAAACTGGGGCAATATTGCTCTTTTCTTTCCCTACTAACAAACAGATTCTACCAAATCCTTTTAAAATGAACCTGCAGAAGTGCAGAGTGGCAGTTTCTGCAAATCATTTTAATGGGAAAAAATTATTTCTCTCCTCAATATAAACACAGCCTGGGTCTGGCAAACTAAAACAATCAAATGACAGCAGCCTATTTGGGCTGTGCTGACAACCAAATCGCAATGGGAGATTTTAAGTCCAGGTGATTGCCACATGATAAGTTATGCAGATGATCAGAAATATTAGTATAATCGTGCTGTCATAGCTTTCTCTATGTCATGCAGGTAAGAGGTTGGCCTTTAAGCCTAAGTCATGGAAAACTAGTGATAAGCATCCTATGGCTGGCCAGATGTGAAATAGTTCTCTTTGCATCTCAGTCACTCTTTCCTACACATATACACACAGACACACACACACACATATATGCACACACACAGACACACACACACATATATGCACACACACACATATTATCTGTGCATACTAACCTACAGACAAAACTATATATGAAAACAATTGAAGGATGCTGCTTCCTGTTGTGTATTGTTGCCCGCAAAGATAAATCTAGCTCCTTTCCTTGTTTATCAACACCATGCTCATCCCTCAATATCACTTCCATATCCCCTGCAGTCAGAATTAACACCTTGTCCTGGGCTCCCAACACTAGGTACAGGAATAACTAATTAGCCCTAATTCTTTCTGCAAAGTGCAATAAATACTTGTTTGTTTATATACTGGGCTCTTCTACAAGAATGAAAGTAGGACAAGATCTTCTTTATCTTTGTAATTTCCCCAGGGTCTAGTATGGTGCCTGGCACTTGGTAGGTGTTCAGAAAATGTTTGTGGAATTTAAATGAAAGTCAAGTAAAGAATACAGAGCAAATAAACACAGTCACTTCCTGAAACGATCGGAAGACCCCATGTTGTTAGAGCCCTCCAAGTTCAAACACATGGAAGCTTCATGTGGAGACCATGTTTCTTGTCTGACAGTGTATTTTCAACAGGCCCTATGGCAAAGAAATATTTCTTGATATTATACTGATGATTAAGGTATGCATTACATTGGCTTCCAGGTATTGTGAGAACTTTCTAAGTTATAAATGAGAGTAGGTTTAATTGTACTCAGCCTGAGAATCAAGATGATCAGTCTCTATAAGGAAAGAGTTCCAGAGCCACTGCACTGATGTGTGTTAGTCACACCTGCCAATCAGAAAGCATCACTAAGTTTAGGAAGATTTCATGTGCTCATGTTAACTGAAGATCACATCAATAAAAATGAAAGGAACTAGAGCCAATTCCCAATGTTTCGTTGGCCAGAGCCACTGACAATATTCTAATGTTACAGAACCCTTGGAAATAAAGGTGCTATAGCTGCAACAATTTCTCCCCTTACTTCAAGATTCCAGTCAAACAGGAAGTATGATGTCTTGTCATTTGGGGACAGTGTGACGTGATTGTTAAAAAGTGATCCTTGTGTCTAGGAAGGCCTGATTCAAATCCCAAATCTACCGATAGACAGGTTGTGATATTGTGCAAGTTAATGAGATTATCTGGGCTTCAGTTTTCTTCTATAAATGGAGATAATATTATAATGTGGATAATAAGATCTTCCTCATTTAAAAAGGTGTTCATTTCCTTTCTGTCTCTGGCTTGGGGTGCATTCATATTACCCACTCTAACCTAAATACATAAACAGGAATTTCACTCACTCATTCACTCACTCTGCTGTTTCTGGTGGTCTTCTTAAGGTGCATAAAAATATCGCAACACAGGAAATTGGCATGCTCATGCGGTATCCAAACACTGTGATCTGTGAAGCCAAGAAGCATAGACAGATCATTAGCACCACTTAATGTAAAAACAGATGACTGCTGTTACAGGTTAAACCAGCTACCCTCTTTCACAATGCAGGGCTAAGTCAAGGCTCTGAGTAAAGGGGATCTGGGCAGAACATCTACCATATCCACTACACACAGATAAATTGTACCTGGCTGAGAAATATTAAAGTATGATGAGTATGCACACCCCTCATGGTAACCTGGACCCCAAAGTAGTCTATCCCACAGTGTGGCAGCCTCCAGTTCTAACCTCAGATGATAATTGATCCTGACTATCCATGAATTATTACACATAAGTAGATGTTGTTAGTGTTCCACCTCTATTTCTTTGCACTCATCTTGCTAGTACATACATGTTGCAATTTAAAGCAAGCCCAAAGACTTTATTTTGCCACCCACAAATTGGGCAGGCCATAAGTTCCATAGGTTTGGTGCTCCCGGAAGCAGCCCTCAGTGATAATGAGTGGAAGCTGGAGGATAAATACCAAGCTTCCTCAGCCTTCAGGTGGCATACTTGAAGGTGTGTTCTGCACCATCTCCCAGAGCTCCCCAGTAGGGTTGAGCCCCAATTGCCCATGTTGTAATTGACTAAAAGGTATATATTTTGGGGCTGTTTTTCTTTCATGTCTTGTCTTTGAATGCTTCCTTTGATCACCCCTGAAACATGCTACTTGTTCTCAAATCCTTATCTCAGAATCTTCTGGGAAAACCAACCTAAGACCACATTTTACCACTAAGACTCAATAGCTACATTCCCAACATAAACTAATTCTTAGAAAATTTGTATTATATTAACAAGATGCATGATAACTCTTTGTTATAACATTATTTAACTACAACATATTTTCCCACAGGGCTGAAAAATAGTTAACTGTACTTGCATGCACACACACACACAGAGTCTCATTTTGAATATTATGCAAATGGAACAAGGCTTTTGAAGCATATAGCTGTCTGACATTACCCAAGAAGGCATGACTGACATGTATACCCCCACCTTGACTTCCAGTGCTTTCCTCAGCACCAAAGCTCCTCTACTCATGAGTAGAATCTGACCACCAGCCTTCCTCCTCTTCCTCTACTTCCTCCTCCTCCTTTTTCTCATTCTCCTCTTCTCTTCCCTTGCTTTCTTTTTTCCAAGTATGATCATTACAAAATACCAAGACATTTTGAATTTCCATTCTTGCTACACTAGCAAATCTGAATTGTAAAGTAAAATAAGTCCTGTAAAATGAAATAGACCTATTATTTCTTATACTGCTCCATGAGCTGAGAGAGTGACAAATGGGAGACCAAAACACCAGGGCAGTTGGCGTTAATTAATGCTAAATTTACTGAATTAAACAATGAATTTTAAAGAAATAATTCTAAGATGTCATTTCAATTAAGGCACTGTCACTGAGATAATGGATGTGGGTGGTGTCCAGGAAAGTTGATTATGGCACTGTTACAGGAAGAAACCATTAACTCCAAAGAAGCAAGTACATGAAAAAGAAAGAAAACCATGCTTTCCAAGGCTTCTAGAAGAAACTTGCGAGTTGTTAAGCATCAAACTTCTCTACCTTTTCAACAAAGAAAGATGTACCTTGATTAAGCTCAATTAAGCTCAATAATCCAGAACAGATCACTTTAGTGGTTCCTCAACTTTACCAAGGCTGAGCAAAGATAATTGCTTCCCTGGGTTTAAGGGAAAAGCAGGGAAGATTATTTAGGGTGAAAAGTTCTAATTGACATAAACCTTGGCTTTCTTCCCAAAAATGATTTCCTCTGCCAGGCCCAGAGAAAAGAACTGTGAACCTAAACATATCTGAGACAAGTCTCTATCAATTTAGAAAGTTTATTTTGCCAAGGTTAAGGATGCACCAGTTACATAGCCTCAGGAGGTCCCGACGACATGCCCCCAAGGTGGTCAGGGTACAGCTTGCTTTTATACAATTTAGGGAGACATAATACATCAATTAATACATGTAAGATTTACACTGATTTGATCAGGAAGGATGGGACAACTTGTAGTGGGGGGTGAGGGGAGGCTTTCAGGTCATAAGTAGGTAAAAGACAGAAGGTTGTATTATTTGGGGTCTTTCGTCAGCCTTTCACTAAACACACAATTTACATGTGAGAGGTGGATAGAGGAATAGTCACTTATGCCTTAGTCTGGCTCAGCGAACCTGCATTTTTACATAAACAGTAAGGCAGAGGAAGCAATCAGATATGCATTTGTCTCAAGTGAACAGAGGGATGACTTTAAGTTCCATCCTTTGTCCAACACCTGTGAAGATAAGCTGCCAATTTACATTGCCAGGGTGAAATTCAACAGAATTATTTTACGGTAAAGATCTTAAGGCCCACAAGGAATTTTCTTGTGGGCAAATTGTGAAGGGTTGTGTAGCTTTTTAAAAATCCTTGTAGCTATCCTACTTGGGAATAAAATGGGAGGCAGGTTTACCTGGCGCAGTTCCTAGCTTGACTTTTCCCTTTGGCTTAGTGATTTTTAGGGTCCCAAGATTTTATTTTCCTTTCACAGAATGATAGCATCTTTCTAATGTTTGGAAAGCTGGGACAGGAAGGGGGAGGAATCACAGCCACAGACTTCAGAGCTAGAAGAAACTTTTTAAATTGTCATTGAGTTCAACTACAAAATTGTCCAAACAAGGGTAAGGATCCAGAAACTGGAGCTTTGCCCAAGGCCACATAGTCCAGACCCCAGACCTACAGCCTGTTTATTTCTTCCTCAACATCAAAGTGGGTCTCTATCTGTGCTGAGTATAAGGAAACATCCTGAAGAGATCCTCCAACTAAAAATGAAAATTAAAAATTCTAATGAAAGGAATAAGCAAACATGTCACTAACAGGCAAACACATCTGTCTATCTCAGTTTGTTCATCTATAACATGGATATAGTAACTACTAATTAAAGGTTCAATCCCTGTAGGAGCACCCTGTTTTCTCATTTTATGTATTTAATACATGTCTGCCCCACTATATTTAATTGAAGAACTCCAGTATGTCTGGAAAAGGAAATGTATGTGTGCACATTAAAATGCCAGCCAGAGGCAGGGAAGGGCAGTAGGGGAGCAAACACTCAGGACTTGTCCCCAAAGCTCCTTCCCTCACAGAGTGACTGACAGTTTCTGTGTTCTCCACGAGTAAGCCATGTGAAGGGGATGGAAGGGACACCATCAGTCCAACTATGAGGAACAACTGTGAGTCTAACTGTGCTTTACCAACCCTCAGATGGCTTCTATTGTGTTTTCTGGGTTTGTTTTTGTTTTGTTCTGCTTTGTTTTCCTTCTCTATCTTAAAATTTTTCTTAAAACAAATAGCTCTTCTGGCCCAGGACACCCCTGAGGATTTTTGCTCACCGTCACACTCTGAAAAAAAGGACAATTTCATTTTTAATTATAAATATTCATGTGTTCAGCTGAGACTGTGCATGTCATTATGATTCCCAAATTAGTTCCAAAAAAAACTGACATATTATTCAAATTTCTTTATTCCTCATTGAAGCAGAATAGGGTGACATTTTGCTCTTGAAAGGAAATGGAAATTTTTCGTTGTGTTTGTCACCTGAATATTTACCATTCTCAATGATTTCCCATTTGCAAAGCTTCCTCTCCGAGTTACAAGAATCCGAGGGATCAAGAGAGTTAGGGCCCTTCAAAGTTTACGAGAGAGGAACTGACTTAGACAATTTTAAAGCAAACTGAAGGTGACAACATGAGTCATGCAATGTCCTCACCACTAGCCTATTATTATCCCTCACTCTACAGATGGAAAAACTAAGAATCAGAAAAGTTCAACGGTTTGCCTAAGGTTGTCCAGCTCTTACACAGGAGAATAAGAATGGAAATGCAGCTCTTTGGATTCCAAATCTAGTTCTCTTTCCAATCCACAACAGCTGCTCAAACATCCCATAAACCCCATAGATTATTGTTTAATTTGTAAAAGCCTCTGACCAGCCCAACTTCCAACTGAGTGCCACTTAATAAGCCAGCTGACACACCAACCAGTTATTCACGTTTCACAGATGAATGAAGGAAGGCAGAAGGAAATTAAGTCATTTGACAAATATTATACAAAGGCACCTAAAGGTTCTTGTTCTTGAAGATTCTCACCAAAAAAAACTCAAGTTTAAGTAGGAACAAAAAATGGAAGAAATCATGTGTAGGACCACTAATTAACCACAAAAAGTGGAGGGTAAATTCTTTCCACAAACACAAGGAATATATTAGTTTTTTAGGCTAACACATTTCCACTAACTTAGAAGCTTAAAACCCATTTAGTATCCCACAATTTTTGTAGAGCAGAATTCTGAGAACAGCTTAGCTAGGTCCTCTGCGCAGTCTCACAAGGCTGTAATCAAGGTGTCAATCCAGTCTATGGTCTTATCTGAGCTTAGGATCTTCTCCCAAACTTACATGATTGTTAGAAGAATTCATTTACTTGTGGCTGTACAATCCAACGCCATCAGGACAATTTGTCTAACTTCTAGGAAGGCCTAGGCCTTCCTTTTAAGGGGCTTTCCTGATTAGGTCAGGCCCACCCAAGTAATCTCCCTTTTGATTAACTCAAAGTCAAACTTATTAGAGGCCTTAATTACATCTATAAAATCTAATTACCATTCCCATATAGTATAACATAATTATGAGAGTGACATACATAATATTCTTATGTCCTGCCCACAATCAAAGGGAAGAGATTATACATGGTGCATACACTAAAGGGTAGGAATCTTGGGGATCATCTTAGAACCCTGAGTGTCAAAGAAGCAATAAAGCTTTCTAACTTGTAGCTCTCATGTTCTACTGGTAATCCATCCATCAATGTGACACTGCCCCTGGGTTCTATACAGCCCTTTTAAATGAATGCCAGATAATTACTCAATTAGGTAAGCCAGGATGAGTACCTACAGTCATGCCTGACACAAAACAAAGAAGTCCAGAAATTCCAAAGCAAATAAAAACCCAATCTTTTCTCACCAGATACTTCTATTTTAAAGACAACTTGAAATGCTATTTATAAAAATTGATAGGTCACTTCTACATGCACAGGCCAAGTTACCAATGATGAACATGGGGACTCAAAAATAAGGGATCCCAGAATAGAGGAGCCATTTCAGGGTCTTTAAGACCATATACAAGAGTAATGCAGCCTTTGTAAGGTTTTGTTGGGATCCAACTTTAGAAAGAACTGAAAAAATAAAACCCAAAGAGATCCTGGGCTAAGCATCTAAAGACTTAGAATGTGGCCCTAACCTGCACCATCCCCTTTGTGACATGAATACCTCTCTTCCCATCTATGGGCCACACCATCCTTACCTATAAAATATGACTGACCTACCCAAGTTGAGATGATGTCTAAGGTTTTCCTCCTCAAAAAAATAAATGCTATGATTAATATTAATGATTCATGAGCTCAGGCATAGTCAATGGCATTTGTCATACGACTTCTCTCTTGTCATATACACTTGTATGTCGATGGGCAATGTGTTTAACCACCTAAGACTGTTTCTTGTTAAATGGAGATAATAATGACCACTCAAGGAGGTAGTGAGAGGGTTAACTGATGTGATGTATAAGTCAACTACCCAGCAGGGTTCCTGGCACATAGTAGGCACTACTGGCCTACTCTTAGCATCCTCCATCCCCTTAAGAAAGCAAACGTCCATGAGATTACTTGTGAAATACTGGAGGCTATCTGCCTGTTATGTGAGTATATAGAAAATTCAGGTCTGATAATCAAAACAAATAATGGTATTCAATCTAATTTTCCAAGCCAAAGGAGTGGAATGCTGAACTGTAATCAATCTTTAGAGGTCAATTCACAGGGGATTTACCAGTTAAAGGCATGATGACCCCTAGTGCAGAAAAATGCCACATTTTTTTCAGCCCTGTGTCCACACACATACTTTCAGCAAGATGCCCTGTGGCTCTCTTAGACACTTGAAAACACACCAACCCTCTCGCATGACCTTATGTACTCAACTGTTATTTGATATCAATTATTCCTTTAGAAATGGTAAACGGTTCGACTCATTTTAAACAGGGTTCATTTACCTTGCACATAAAACAAATATCGAGAGTCTAGCATCAGTCTTCTTCCCACTCCTGAGCCCAGAGAGCTATATCCCTTCCCCAGAGGCAAACATTATTGCCAAATTTCTGTGAACCCTACCAGAGATTGTGTGTGTGTGCACATATATAGGTATATACATAAATATTCGCATATATGCATATACATTCCTCTACAAATGATAACATACTATATGCACTTGCACCTTGTTTTTTTCTACACTTTGCTTTTTTCTGCACCTTACTTTTTCACATATGTTGGAGATCATTCTTTAACTGTACATATCAAGTTCCCTTATTTTCTTAGTGACTGCATAGTATTTCATTGTACAACTAAGCCATAATTTGCTTATACAGTCTCCTTTTGATAAGTATATATATATAAGCATATATACTTTCCCAAACTTTTCTTGTTCAAGTAAGCTATTGCTATTTATGTAATTAATCTTTTATTTACATTGGCTTAAATTATTGTGAGTATATTTTTAGGACAAATTTCTAGGAGTAAAATTGTGTCAGGTGTTGTTCCAATCATTTTACATGTATTCATTCAAAAATATTTACTGAGAATCTAGTTAGGTGCTGTGAATGTATCAGTGAACATAATGGACAGAATTGATCTTGTGGTGTTTTTATACTGTAGTAAAAATAATTCATTTACTCTTCACAAAAGCTGTTTTTGGATAGGGGCTATTATTCTCACATTTTATAGATAGGGAAACTGAGGTACAGAAGATTAAGCAAGTTGCCCAGGAGTACATAGGTCATGTCAGGGATTAAAACCAAGTAGTCATATTCCAGAGTTCAAAGTCTATGCATCTTAGCACATGCTACACTTCCACACCTTTCTTAAATATTACTCTACAATTCAACTCAATCTTACACAACGACCCTATTTATTTTTAAATTTTAGGTCAGGGGTGCATGTACAGGTTTGTTGTACAGGTAAATTGCATGTCACTGGAGTTTGGTGTACTCATTATTTAATCACCCAAGTAATATGGCTAATACTGCATGGGTGGTTTTTCAGTCCTCACTCCCCTCCCATCCTCCAGCCTCAAGTAAGCCCCAGTGTCTATTGTTCCCTTCTTTGTGTCCATGTGTGCTCAGTGTTTAGCTGTGACTTATAGGTGACAACATGTGGTATCTGGTTTTATGTCTGTGTGGTAGGATTGCTTAGGATAATTGCCTCCAGCTCCATCCATGTTGCTGCAAAGGACATCATCTTGTTCTTTTTTATGGCTGTGTAGTACTCCATGGTCTACATGTACCACATTTCTTTACCTAGTCTACTGCTGATGGACATTAGCTTCCATGTGTTTGCTATTGTAAATGGTGCTGCAATGAACATATGTATGCATGTGTCTCTAGGGTAGAATGATTTATATTCCTTTGGGTATGTACCCAATAATGAGATTGCTGGGTTTAATGGTAATTGTATTTTAAGTTCCTGGAGAAATCAACAAACTACTTTCCACAATGGCTAAACTAATTTACATTCCCACCAACAATGTATAGGCATTCTCTTTTCTCCACAATCTCACCAGCATCTGTTATTTTTTTTAACTTTTTAATAATAGTCATTCGGGCTGGTATCAGATGGTTTTACATTGTAGATCTGATTTGTATTTCTCTAATGATTAGTGATGTTGACCATTTTTCCATATGCTTGTTGGCTGCACTTATGTCTTCTTTTGAAAAGTGTCTGTCCATGTCCTTTGCCCACCATTTTCTCTCACCTGCATGTTTCCCTGATTCCATTATTGACTTCTTATGTCTACCATCCACACTGCAACCACAGAGTTATCTTTCTAATATGGAACACTCATCTTGGTACTCTTTGGTTGCTTTAAACCTTTCAATGACTCTTATTCCCTTCTTTATAAAGTCTGCATTTCTTGCATGGCCAGGAAGCAGACACCTATTGGTAATCTCTGTACCCTCTATGCCACTCTCCACATACCCCATCCCACTAAACACACACCACTGTTCAATCCAATTACTTGGGGGGCCAAACTCTAGCCTCTTGACTTGTAAGTCCTATCTCACCTTTATCAAAAGTCTTCTCAGCCTGGACTTCTTCTGCCTTAGGGTAGAATTGGTCTGTTGCTTTATACGGATCTCAAAGCCCTTGGTAAATATAGGAGCTAGTCTCCAAAGATGCACCCCCCCACCACAACAAAGAACTATGCCTGTCAGTATTTGTGATCTTTTATAGCCCCAACCCTTGAATCTGAGCAGGATTGGGACTCACTGGTAACAAACAGAATGCAGTGGAAGAGAAACTGTGTGGCTTCAAAGGTTTACTAAGAAAAAGCCTTGCAGCTTCCAACCTTGTCTCTTGGAAGGTTTAATTCAAGGGAAGCCAGTCACCAGAAATATTTATCTACATGAGACTGTCATGCTATAAGGAATTTTAAGCTAGCCATATGGAGAATCCATGTGAAGAAAGAGGTATCTGTCAGACTATCCAACAATGGTTCCATTCATCCCAGAAACTAGATGTGTAAGTAAAGAAAGCCTCAGCTGATCTTAGTCTCAACCACCATTGGACTGCAAAAACACAAGATAACCCAAGCTGAGTCCAATACCTCAAAAATCGTAAGAGATAATAAAACTGTTTTAAGACACTAAGTTTAGGGTAATTACTATTCAGTCATACATCACCATAAATATTCCTGAACTGATATATAGACTACTGTATAATAATTATTTGTCTTTCTATTTTCCCAACTAGGTCATCTATGATTAAGGCTGTCCAGAGATAAGTTCATATCTGTGTCTCATAACACAGTATATTGACAAGAATATAAACTCAGGAAGTGTTTGATAAATAAACCAATGGATGGGGAAAGAGTGGGATTTTGAGGAGGATGACTCCTTTGTACCCTGGGCCATCTTCAATGAGTCCACCATTATTACTTCACAAAAGCTTAGTTTAACAAGCATTTACTGGATGACTACAGCGTTATCTGTGAGGCCCTAAACATGAGCTTTGGAGTCAGATAAACCTGAATTCAGATCTCAGCTTCGTCACTTACAAATTATGTAAACTTAGGCATTTGATTTAAACTCTTACTTGCTCATTTACAAACTTTGGATGATGAAATGCCTAACTTCTTGAAATTGTGGTGAAGATTGCATGATATGATTTTTAATCTTCACAGTATATGACTCAGTGTTTTTCATGAATGTGTGTTAATTTAATTGACAGCATGTGTAAAATACTTAGTCCAGTCATTAGTAAAAGAACAAATGAAATGGCCAATGCACTTAGCGTAGTCTAATTAAGCATGTTCCTTCCTTTATTCTGTTCCCTTCCCATAAAGTCAAAGGGGCAGCTTAACTAAGACTAAAAGATCCACAGTACAATTAAAAAATGGTAGTGGCCAGGTTTAGTTTTGAGTAGTTATTACATGCCCAGAATTGGCATCAGCAACAGTGAATCCATGTCCATACCTGTAGTCAATACCAAATTTCAGATTCTAAACCAAACTTTTCTAAGAAATGAGCATCTCTACAAGTAATAAATTCTCCCTCCAGCATTCTCCTGCTTCATCCTTCCAAGAAACGTTGAGAAGACCGTGTTCCAGCCACCACTTTGTCGACTTTTGTCATTTGTTTCTCTTCTTTAGTAAAGAAAATTATTGAAACAGAAGGGCTCTTGGCCATTTCTCCAAAAAGAGAACCTTTCAGGATGACATTTCTGTGTAGTGGGATGTTTATCAGCAAAGAACATTTCTGCCTAAAGCAGAAAATGATTCCGTGAGGTAAAATAATAGGTGATCGATTACTCATGCCAAACAGGAAGGGCAAAATGTCAACATTTATACCCAGAGGATTGGGATTCTTGTAACATATTCTTCCCACGGTGCACTTAGTGTGAAGGGCTGCTTCTACAAGCCATTTCCGGGGCACTTTACCTGGAATAACACAAATATCTGATCACCATAAATAGGGAGAAAATAACAGGGACTTTGATTTCTCCAAAGAAATGTACTCATTATGATCAAGGAGAAGAACATCGGACTGATTTAACATATACAAATTGGCTAAAGACCTGTCTCGTGGCAAATATATCCTCTTCTCTCCATTAGTCTGTGACTGTAGGTTTTTATAAATCCATTTCCACAGTGCTGCCTAATAATAAATATAAAATAGTTCAGGTATATCTTCTTTCCCAGCAAACATAGAAAAACTTGTCTCCTGCCTTGGGCACCATAGTTTGTTCATATAACTTGTTTTCCTTTCCCAATATTGAGCCTAGCACATGCATTAAAACTTTTACGAGAGCATACCAAACAATTGCTCTCAAGAAGACAAAATGCAGCACTGAAATACATCACAGTCTCAAAATTTAGAAGGCCTTAAGAACATCTATTTTCTCTCTTCAGCCAGCTGTCCTCAGGCTTGAGAAAGATGTCCCCTTTCTTGAACAAACTCTATATGGTGTCCTCCTCATATTCTTGCCATTACTTATCCTTTAAGTAACATCCTTTAAGAATCAACTCAGCTGTGATCTCTGCAAGAATTCCTCTTGACACCGCCAAGTTTTGTTACAGATACCATTGTGTGTCCCTATCCCTCTGTGCTTACTTTTGTCACACTGCTATAATTCTTCATATGTCTCTTTCTTTGAAGAGATGCAGATTCCTGCACAGTAAGGCTGTGTTGCATTTATCTCTATAAACCTAGCAACTAGTACTGGGCCTGGAATGTAGTTGGAGCTCTATAATGCTGAATGAAGCAAGGCGGATGGGAATAATCAAACCATATACCCCTCCCAGAACAGTCCTTGGGTAAGATATTGTCAAAGATTCTAATTTCGTGGATATAGTTATGAAACCTAAAGTAGACTGAGGGAGTTGCCCTAGATCATACAGCATGTTGGTTTTAGAAAGGGAGCCAAATTTAGTCTTCCTAAATCCGAGTTCGGGACTACCTTATTTAAATTAAATCAATAATATGTATTAAGTATGAGGAATTCCACAAGGAATTTATATTTCAAAAACAAAAAGAACTATGTGATAAATGAAACATGGATGAATGCAAAGTGAGCTCTTGCATATGTACA
The DNA here is from genome assembly GCF_009828535.3 of Hylobates moloch. Lineage (NCBI taxonomy): Eukaryota > Metazoa > Chordata > Mammalia > Primates > Hylobatidae > Hylobates > Hylobates moloch. The sequence goes on from NW_026652283.1 coordinate 94,980,237, forward strand.
AATAAAATGGTATGGGAGAATGGTGATAATGTGAAATTAATTCCAGGGGAACTGAATCAGATTCTTGGTGTTTTGAGTTACATCACTTTGAGTCACATCACTTTGTCCCCTCTCTCATTTCAGCTTCAACTGTGTTCAGCCATGGAACCTCACTCTCATGCTAACAAGCATCTCACCTTTAATAAGCACTTTACATTTTCCTTTTCAGGGCCTGCTCCAGTGTTGGGACACCCAGCATTTATGCAAGCCCTGTGCAAGAGAGTTTACAGCCTCTAGGAGCAATGGTTAAAAAATGGAGAACAGAAGTCAGTGGATAAATATCCCGGCTGCCTACCCTTCAGATGTCCAGGAATACTGGAAGGCATTCTATGCATCTTTAGAAATGGAGGTCCTGATGAAACTGAATCATGTTGCCCACATCAATGACCTTGAGAACACATGCTTTTATGGGCTTTTCCTCTTTCTCCATCTCACCCCACACCCTCACATCTGTTTCTTAGATAACTTCCCAGAAAATCTGCCTGTAGAGCCTTGTCTTAGGTTCTGCTTTTGGGGAAACCAAAATTAAAACAGAAAAATGGAGATTCAAGATTGCTTTATAAGTTTCATAGGCCCTGACACTTTGGCTTTCATGGGCCCCTTCTTCCACTGAAACAAACTAACTAACCAAAATACAACTAAAAGTTACATTTTGCCACTAACATCGATATAAAGATATATAATCCATGGTGGATTTATTACTATGTATTTATTATTATTATATTTATCTTTTCCTTCTGATTTTAAAAGCATTTAAAATTTTAATGTTTGAATGGACCCTTGATACTGTACTTTCTGTGCCTAATGGATAAATCTCCCCTAAGAGGTGAAAATACAAGGGAATAATATCATAGATAAAATATTATTGGAGTGCCACTTGACAGGGGCTTCAATATGGCTGACTAGAAGACATCTGGCACTTACCTCCTCTACAAAGAAATAAAATAGCAATTAGATAATGTCACTTTTAATACAGCATCTAAGAGAGAACACTGGAATTCAACAGAGAAGTGAGGAAATACCTGAGGCACAGAAGCAGAGGCAAGTGAAGCAGCCAGGTTGGCCAAGATTGGCTGGGAGCCTGAAAAGCCTCCCCAGTATGGGGAAAAAGAAGGTGCCAGATCCTCAGCAATCCATATGTTTACCACGAACTCTTGTAACCCTAGCCACAGGAGAACTCCTTGATCCTCATGGGCCCTAAGACTAACATAGGAAGCTGCCTGGGGACTATGTGATGGCTTTACTCTACAGTGGGAGTCTATGCTGGATCCCAAACGCCCCCTGTGGTAAGTGCCAGATGTCTTCTAGTGAGCCATATTGAAGATCCTCCCAAGTGGCACTCCAATAACATTTTATTCATGAGATTATTCCCTTGCTGCACTAAGCAGATGCAGCATGGTGCCATTTTGAGAGTCCAACACCCACCATACTGCATCCTTCCCTGGGACCCAAAAAGCCCTTGCATTGCTATAACCCCGGAGCCCCACTAACATCCTCTCATATTCACCTGGAGGGCTGCATTAGCACAATGCTGGTGGCACCCAGTGGAATAGCAGGGTCCCCAGAATTCTAGCACAAACTGAGTCTTACACCTTGGAAAGGCTGCCCCCAGGACAAAGGGAACCAAAGTGCACACTCCATAGAGCCTGAGAACCACTTGGGGTTGCATAAACGGCAACCCTCAGCCTCAGCAGCAGGACTGCCACACACAAGCCCGAAAAACAGGCTGTGCAAATGCCCACTGCACCCACTGCTGAGGTGGCTATGGGCCAAAGAAGCAGGGCCACTGTTCACTTGAATGCCCCCTGAGGACTGGCTTTTCCCACTGCTGCCACTGCTGTTGCCATAGCCACTGGCCCCAGGGGCTGAAGTTTACACTCCCCAGAACCTAAGAACTGCTTGCCTGTGGCTGCAGCCAAGATATCTCCACATCTCCCCACTGGCAGCAGAGCTGCAGCACACTTGCTCATGCCCCTGTCTTTACAGGCTTTCCCCACCTCAACTGCTGCAACTGTTGCAGGCACCCAAGCACTCCACCAGGGGGTCTAGGGATCAGTCTATGCTGACTACCACAGCTAGCACCTGAGCACACCAACAGAGGGCATGAGGACAGGCGCACCCAGCTGGACACTACCTCCTGAGTGACTAAGCACAACATCCAGGAGCCTGGGAATTGCCTCACCCTGTACACCACTGCTAACATCTACACACTCCTCCTGAGGGCCTGAGGATGAACCCACATAGCCTGTCACTACCACCAAAGCAAGCACCTACCAGAATATACCATAATAGAGCCTGAAAACTGGCCTGCCAAGCCCATTGCAGCTACCATTAACACCAACATGTGATGCTTCAAAGAGTTGTCCCACCACTGCTGCTGCCATTATCCAGGCTATGCACACCATCAAGGGAACTAAAGACCTGCTCATCTGCTGAGTCCAACCCTGCCACTGCCAGGACCTAAGCAAGCCAAGAATCAACCCATTTGGAGTCACTGACACCCAAGGTCTCAAAAACAGGAGAGATTGGCCCACGCTTCCACCACTGGGGTCTGAGGACTCGCCAGCACAGCTTCCACTAACAACCACAGCCTACAACACAAAGGAAATCACAGACACAACTGACACTGTTTACAGCCTAACAAATCATACAGAGAATAAACTACTGCACACACCAAAAATCAAAGCTAAAGTGTTCCACCCAACCAAAACTATAGATACACCTTCATGAAAAAAATCTTCCACAAAAAAAGCCAATCCAAAAAAGTGGGAGAAGCCACTGTTATATCAGATGTCCAGGCATCAATGTAAGGACACAGACACACATACACACAGACACACAGACACACACATGAAAAAATAAGAAAATATGACACCTCTAAAGGAATACAATAATTTCCCAGCAATAGATTCCAATGAAACAGAAATTTATGGGATGCCAGAAAAAGAATTCAAAATAATATTAAAGAAGTTCAGTGAGATGCAATAGAGCACAGATAAACAATGCAAAGACATCAGAAAAATAATTTAGGATATGAGTGAGAAATTCAGCAGAGAGAGATACATAAAAAAGAACCAAACAGAAATCCTGGAACTGAAGGATTCAATGAATGAAGTAAAAAAATTATCAGGGACTTCAACAATAGACTAGAACAAGCAGAAGAAGGACTTTTAGAACTTGAAGACAGGTCTTTTGAAATAAACCAATTTTTTTAAAAATTGATATTATATCAAATATTTTCTCAGACCACAATGGAATAAAACTATAAATAAATAACAAAATTAATTTTGAAAACTGTACAAATAACATGCTACTGAAGGACCAGCGGGTCAATGAAGAAATTAAGAAAAAAATAAAAAAAATTCTTAAAACAAATGAAAATGGAAAAACAGCATACTAAAAACCTATGGGATACAGCTAAAACAGTCCTAAGAATAAAGTTTACAGAAATAAATGCCTATATCAAAAAAGTAAAAAGATTTCAAATAAACAACGATGCGCCTCAAGGAGCTAGAAAGGCAAGAACAAGCCACAAAAATTAGTAGAAGGAAAGAAATAATAAGGATCAGAGCAGAATGAAACATAGGGGCTAAAAACATACAAAGGATCAATGAAACAAAAAGTTGGTTTTTTCAAAAGATAAACAAAATCAATAAACCAGTAGGTAGACTATGCAGGAAAAAAGTAGAGAAAGCCAAAATAAAATCAAAAATGAAAAAGTAGACATAACTGCTTCCACAAAAATACAAAAAGTTATCAGAGAGTATTATTGACAACTATACGCTAACAAATTGAAAAGCCTAGAGGAAATTGATAAATTCCTAGAGATTTAGAGCCTACCAAAATTGAATCAGAAAGAAATAGAAAATCTGGACAGACCAATAATGAGTAACAAGATTGAATAATAATGAAAATACTTTCAAACAAAAAGCCCAGCACTGATTATTGTATTGCCCAATTCTACCAAACTTATAAGAAAAACTAGCACTAATTCTCCTCAAATTATTTCCAAAAATTGAAAACTGTAGACCAATATCTCTGATAAACATAGATGCAAAAATTCTCAACAAAATGCTAGCAAACTGAATCCAACAAGACATCCAAAAGTTAATACGCCATGATCAGATGGGATTTATACCAGGATTGCAAGGATGGTTCAACATATGCAAATCAATAAACATGATATATCACATCAATAGAATTAAGACTGAAAGCCATATGATCATCTCAATAGATGCAGAATAAACATTTGATAAAATCTAAAAATGTTTCATGATAAAAACTCTATTACAACCAGAGCAATCAGGCAAGAGAAAAAAATAAAAGGCATACAAATTAGAAAGAGGAAGTCAAATTGTCCCTCTTTGTAGACAACATGATTATATATTTAGAAAAACCTAAACACTCCAGCAAATAACTTTTAGAATTGATAAGTAAATACAGTAATGTTGCAGGATACAAAATCAAAATACAGAAGTTGGTATTGTTTCTATACACCAATAATGAACTAGCTAAAAGAAATCAATAAGATAATCCCATTTACAGCAGCTACAAAAAAAAATAAAATACCTAGGATTAAATTTAACCATGGAGGTGAAAGACATCTATAAGGAAACCTAAAAAACACTAATGACAGAAATTGAAGAAGAAACAAACAAAAAGACATCCCACGTTCATGGTTAAGAATTAATACTGTTAAAATGGCCACATGACCCAAAGCAATCTACAGATCCAATACACCTATCAAAATACTAATGACATTTTCACAGAAATAGAAAAAAATCTTAAAATGTATATAGAGCCAAAAAGAAGCTCAAAAAACCAAAGCAATCTTGAGGGGAAAAGTGGAAGCATCACATCACCTGATCTCAAAATGTTTCTGAAAGTGACATTTTGAGTATTAACAAGTATCACAAGGGTATTAACCAAAACGGCATGATCTTGGTATGAAAATAGACATATGGATCAATGAAATGGAATAGAAAACCCAGAAATAAATCCACGTATTCACAGCCAACTGATTTTCAACAAAGTTCTCAAGAACATACATTGGGAAAGGGACACCCTCTTCAATAAATGGTGCTGGGAGAACTGGACATTCATATGCAGAATAATGAGACTAGACTTCTATCTCTCGTCCTATAAGAAATTCAACTCAAAATGGATTAAAGACCTAAATGTAAGACCCAAAACTATAAAACTACTAGAAGAAAACCTAGGGTAAACATTGCAGGACATTGGTTTAGGCACATATTTTATGACTAAGACCTCAAAAGCACAGACCACAAAAACAAAAACTGATAAATGGGTCTATATTAAACTAAAAAGCTTCTGCACAGCAAAGGAAACAATCAACAGAGTGAAGAGACAATCTTTTGAAAGAAGAAAATATTTGCAAACTATTCATTCAAGAAGGGATTAATATCTGGAATACACAAAATAGTCAACTCAATAGCAGAAAAAACCCAATAATCCCACAAAAAGTAGTCAAAGGACATAAACACACATTTCTCAAAAGCAGACATAAAAATTGCCAAAAGGTCTATGAAACAATGCTCAATATCACTAATCATCCAGGAAATGTAAGTGAAAACCACAATGAGATATCATCTTACCCTGGTCACAATGGCTATTATTAAAAAGACAAAAAAATAACATGCTGGTGAGCATATAGATGAAACATAACTCCTTATTAAATTTTTATTTCAATAGCTTTTGGGATACAAGTGGTTTTTTGTTACACAAAAAAATTGTATAGTGGTAAATTCTGAGATTTTAGTGCACCCATCACCTGAGTAGTGTACATTGAACCTAATGTGTAGTTTGTTTGTTTTTTTCAATCCCTAGCCTGCCTCCCGCATTCCCCATTTGGAGTCTCTAAAGTTTATTATATCACTCTGTATGCCTTTGCTTACTCATAGCTTAGCTCCCACTTATAAGTGAGAACACATGGTTTTTGGGTTTCCACTCCTGTGTTACTTCACTTAGAATAATGGCCTCCAGCTCCATCCAAGTTACTGCAAAAGACATTATTTCACTCCTTTTAATGGCTGAGTGATATTCCATGCTGTCTATGCACCACATTTTCTTTATCCACTCATTAGTTGATAGGCACTTATGTTGGTTTTACATCTTTGCAATTGTGAATTGTGCTGCTATAAACATACATGTGCAAGTATCTTTTTCATAAAATGACTTCTTTTTATCTGGGTAGATACCCAGTAGTGAGATTGCTGGATTGAATGGTAGATTTAAATTTAGCTCTTTAAGGAATCTCCATACTGTAGAAAATGTAACTCTTATACACTGTTGGTGTGAATGTAAATTTCTATAGCCATTCTGGAAAACAGTGTAGACATTTCTCAGATAAACTAATAATAGAAATACCAGAAAATCCAGTAATCCTTCTACCGGGTATTTATCCAAAGGAAAGGAAATCAGTATATTAAAAGGATACTTGCACCTTCAAGTTTATTTCAGCACTGTTCACAATAGCAAAATTATGGAATCAATCAAAGTGTCCACCTTTGGATGAAAGAATAAAGAAAATGTGGTACATATACCCAGTAGAATACTCTTTGGCCATAAAAAAAAGGATGAAATCTAGTCATTTGCAGCAACATGGATGAAACTAGAGGTCATTATGTTAAGTGAAATAAGCTAGGCACAAAAAGACAAATATTGCATGTTCTCACTCATATGTGGGAACTAGAAAACTTGCTATCATGGAGGGAGATGTTAGAACGATAGTTACCCAATATTGGGAAGGGTGTCTGTGTAGAGATTTGGGAGTGGGAGCATGAAGAAAGATTGGTTAATGGGTACAAACATACAGTTGAATAGAAGAAATAAGTTCCAGTGTTTGATAGCAGAGTGGGTTGACTACAGTTTTAAAAATATATTATATATTTCAAAACTGCTAGAAGAGAGGACTTGAAATGTTCCCAACACATAGGAATGATAGTCAAGATGTTTACCCTAAATACCCTGACTTGATCATTACATATTCTATGCATGTAGCAAAATACCACATCTATACCATAAAAAGATACAAATACTATATATCAATAAAAAAATTTTAATGTTATTAGAGCTAAGCCTTAAAGAATGAGCTTAATTTGAACAGACATGAACAAAGTTCCTATAATTTCAACTCAGATTATTTGTTTTTAATATTCATTTTATTACATAAGTATATCATGTTTATTACAGGGAATGTGAACAATACAGAAATATTGAGATAAAAATAATCGTCTTTTTAAATTTAACCAACCAGAATGAACTCAACATGAACACATTTCCAGCAGGTGTTCAGTTTTTGTTTTGGTTTGTTTTGGTTTTTGTATCATTTGCATTAGTAAGATATGTATTCACACAATTTTGCCTCAGTGTCCTGCAGATATTTTTATTTATTTCCTGTTTATTTCCTGGTATCTATTACTGGTAACAACAGTCTGCCTTTTGTCTGACAGTGGCTTTTTAAAATAATCAGTCTCTTCTGCCTGATAACTTTTAGAACTTTCCCATGATACACGAATGTTGTAGTTTCATTACTGTGTGTCTAGGGTGAAATTTCAAATTCTTCCATTCTTCAACTTCTCTTACTTAGCCCTCAACTCTTTTTCTATCTCTGCTGTATTCTGGATGACTTCCTCTGATAATCTTTCTGTTTTACCTATTCACTTCTTAATCCTGTGTAGTCTACTGATTAAAATGTCCTTAAAGTTTCCTCCATACCCATACCAATATTTTTCGTTTCTGAAACTAGCTATTTTTCCCCAAGTTTTTCCGTCCTCTTCCATTATCTCCATTTTTATGGATTCTATCCTTTTTTAAACTTTCAATATTTTCAACGTACTTATATTAAAGTACTTTTTCAGCTGATTTTATTACTTCTACTTTCTTGGGCACGAACACTCTATTTGTTGCACCTGCTAACTTACCTTTCACAGTGGTGTTTTTCAGTGTTTTGTGGTATTTTCTCCTCAGCTTATCTTCAATTGAAATTTTCTTCAGTGAGCCCTGGGTTATGAAGCCCTCCTTGGGGGGATGTTTCCTAGAGACTTTCAGCTGCGGTCGTGTGCGTTCACTGGTTCTAGACTTTCTCATTTAGTCCTCAGCTCAGGTTTCCTTTGCCACAGGGCAATTCTGCTCAGGGCATGGTCTCACTGATAAATCTGAGCCCACCCTAGAAAAGAGTAGGCAGCAAATTTTCTGCCAGGACTGCACAGTCCACCATTCTGACCAATATATTTGCATGTATTTAAATTTTCCATCCTGCCTTTTATCCCTTAATGTTTACAACATGAGTATTTAAATAACGGTCCTTTTACCTGGAGCCTCCGGAACTTTAGGACATAAAAATAGGATCAGCTAAAGTTGTCTGAAAATCTTGTGTTTTTGCATTTCTCCTGAGGCAAGAGTCCAGAGCTTTCATCACATTCACAAAGAGATCTAAGACCGAAGAAAGCTTGAAAATAACTATTTTAAACAGCCTTGAATGTCTTCTAAATTCATTTTAGCCCCTGGTATTATATCAAGAGCTACAGATCTAAGTTTTGAAAAATTCCTTCCACGTCTTTTCTAGTGTAGGTCAGAGCTGAGAGAAAAATGTTCCAGCTGGTGTGGGTGGTACCAGCACATGCTTCTCTGAGAAGATTTCTTTATTGGAATTCATGCAAATATATTTTGGGTTTGAGGGAGCTGGGAGAGAGAAGGATGTCTAGACAGTCAGCCCAACCAGTGTGGACGCCTTAACCAAGCAATAGCTAACCAGAGCCCTCCCCTTCTCTATACCCTTCATCCTATAACCCTAACCTCATGAAACCTGAAAGCACAGAAATATTATCAAATAAATGTAATATATATATATATGTGTGTGTGTGTATGTGTGTGTATCAGCACATAAAATAACATCACAAAAAATAATTTCAAGACAAAAAGTATGCCTAGAGAGAAAGGAAGTCACTGTCTAATGATAAAAGGCCCAATTCGCCAAGTAGAAATAACAATTTCAAACTTAATGAACCAAAAAATTACCTCACAATATGAAAAAAAAAAAAAACAAAACTTGACAGAACTACAAGAACAATTTGGCAAATCCATCATCACAAAAAGAGGTTTTGACAATTGAACACCAATAAGTGGCATCTATAATTGTGCCTTCACAAATAGTATCTGACCACAGTACTGATCACAAATGGAGGTTCAGTGAAGGGAATTTTCCCAAAGTCACACACAGCCAGTAGGTGGCCAAACTTTGATTCAAATCCAGGCTCACCTGACTCCAAAGTCAAAGCACTTTCCAGTAGAGCTTGCTAGTAAGAACTAGGAAAGGGATTGCAAAAGAGATATTATACTTTAATATACATAATTCACTAGGTTGACTATTTTTCCTCTCCTCAGCAGCAGTTAGTTGCTATTTTTCCCCACCTGTTAATTACTCGGGTTTGTGTGGGGGCAGATTTGGCTTCCTGCGGCAGCCCAGGCAGGTTGTCACACTGTCAAGGATTCCTCCATTAACAAGCTGTCAATGTGCTGCCAACAGCCGCCATTTGGTTTGTTCAGGGAGAGGGAGCTCTGGTGTGGAGACTTGGCTGTATCATTTAGAGGAATTAAAAAAATAAGGCAAGAGGCAGATGTCTTCCAGTCTGTTCTTCCACAACAGATTCAGAGATATGGCGTGGGTTTGCACTGGGAGGAGGAGAGAATAAGGCTTTTAAAATAAGTGTCAGGAAATAAAAAGCTAAGCATAAAGGAATGAAGGGTGAGAATGATGCACTTAAAAACGTAGTCTTTCCTTTCCTCCAGACTTACCATAGGACAAGTTTCTAAATAACACTAAAAGTGGACTTTTCAAACTCAAACTTTAAAAATGGTTAAAAAACCATGGTTTAGATTTTTAAAGTGAAAGGTGCCATTTGCCTGCAACCTTTTCAAAGTCATCCTAATGAAATACTGGGAAAATTTTCCAGTCCACAGAGGCACTTTCTGAAGCCTGTGTCCTTTCTGTTAATTAACACTGTTAACCTCTAAGCTGGCAAGCCCCCCTGGCTCGCCACTAATAGGCCCATAGAAGTGTCAGATTTTCAAAGGGCTTCAAATAAGTGAATGGCAAAGTCCAGCTTTTGAGCAACTACATTTAGAGCTGGGGGTCTCCATGAAAATCTTTTTTCTGCACCTGTAGACTGCACTCCTGACTCCTTACCTACAACTTCCAGCACCTGTGCTCACTAAAATGCACTTGAATTCTCTCCAACCAATGAGATTTCACAACCAGCTCAGCAGAAAGCTTGTTTCCAGAAAGTATATCAAAGCTGCCTTTGTTGTAAAAGTGAGATTTCAGTACTTAGATTACAGAAAATTAAGAAATATATCCACCTTTCCCTTTCTACTCCCTTTTTAGTGCACTGTGAGAAATAACATTATTGTTCGGACCCAATGAGTCAGTCAAAACATAACATTAATTTGTGGTAAGGACTTCAGTTGGCTTAAGAAAAAAGAAAAGGCAATTATCCTGGCCTATACCATCACTGAAGATATAAAAAAATGGTCTTTGGCAGAGGAGTGGGATGCATGTTTGGAGGTTATATAGACATCATGAGCAATGGGAAAGAGGGAAAAGGCTTGAAGATCTCCAAGCATCAGCAGTGATTCAGCAGGACTCATTCCAAGCATCAGAGAGACTCCCCTCAAAAAGAACCTGAAAGGCAAACAAACAATTCAAGTTTTCCCCACATCTCAACCCTAGCTGTGTCCTATCTCACCCCCACCACAACCCCTCCAACCCCCAGGTTGTCTCCTTGGAAACTCCTACTGGATTTTCTCCTATGAGACTTTCAGTTCCAAGCAAAAAAGAAAGCAAAGTGTTAGGTTTCAATCAGGCAGTAACCAAAGGTGGTTCCCCTTTAGCAGTGAGTGCTAAGAATCTTAGAAGCAACACTTTCAGAAACACTATTCCCGTGTCTTCTAATCTCAGCTATGTTACAGAACAGAGATTGGAAAACTAAAGCCTATGGGTCATATCTAGTCTGTCACCTAGTTGTGTAAATAAAGTTTCATGGAAACAGTCATACTCATTTGTTTACATATTGTTTATGGCTGCTTTTATCCTACAACAGCAAAACTGATAGCTATAACAAAGACTATATGGCCTACAAAGCCTGAAATATGTACTACCCTTTACAGGAAAAACCTCTGGGTTCAAAACACCTGCAAATTCTGGATAAAATGCTCAAAATATTTTTAAGGGAGGGGTGAGATGGCAAGGAAATTAGTCAAAAATGACCCCCCAAAAGAGAAGCCACAAAAGTGAGTGAGCACTTAAGCTAGTGAATGACCTTGAAGATACAGGATCATCATACAAAGAAACCTGCAATCAGTGACTCCCACAAAACCTGGAGCCCTAAAGAGTGACAACCTCACCAGGCAAACTAGCAAAGAACCTATCTCAAAAAGAGTGACAGTAAGGAAGGTTGCCTCATTTAGTCTTGTTTCTGATTAAAGGGGAAAGAAGTCTCTCCTAAGAATTTATAACCACTACCCAACTCTCAGGCAAAATTGGAGCTAAAATTCACACTGTCAATGTGGCATAAAAACAACCAAGCCAAAAGTTAACTTAAACTAATTGAGATTGGTAGTATCCCCACGGCTCAGCAAGAGCTCATGCAAGTCCTCTTTGGAGGAATGCACGTTACATACAAGCCTTAAGAAATTTCAGCTTATAATGTTCGATCATAAGGAATATGAGCTCACAATCAGAATTACTTAACACATGAGAAAAATAAGCCACTTGGGGTCAGTAAACAACAAAATCAATTCTACCAATAATAGCAGCAATAATAATAAAAACAGCTAAGACTCGTATAGGTTACTCTGTGGTGTGCTAGATACTTGTCTTAAGAACTTTATATTTATGGAAGCATTTAATCTTCAAAATAATCCAGTGAGTAACAATTACTTTATCCTTATTTGCCAAATGAGCAAAGTAAAGCACAGCATCTTCAGATTTTAGAATAATTAGATTCACATAGAATCTAAAAAATATGTGTGTAATACATTTGAGGAAATGTCATTAAAATCATGTCTCAAAATGACCTAGCATATTTGAAAGACTCAAAGAGAACTTGTAGAAATGAAAAATACAATAAATGAAAATAAAAACTCAAAAGGTAATTTAAATCACATATTAGACCCAGTTGAAGCATGAATTATTGAACTAGAAATAGTCCCAGAATGACAAGAGAATTACTCAATTGAAAGATAGATGCCAAAAAAAAAAAAAAAAAATGAGAAAAGCTACAATGTAGCATAGAGATAAAAAGTACAATCAGAGATAATGAGATCTAAGACATGCCTAACTGGAGTTTTAAAAGGAAATAATAGACTGCTAGATAGATAATATTTGAAGAGCTAATGGCTTAAGATTTTACAGAATTGATAAAAGACATAAGTTCTCTAATCATTAATTAGGATAAATAAAAAGAGCCCCATGCCAAGACACAATGTAATGAATCTGCCAAACACCAAGAAACAAGGTCTTTAAAGGTTCCCAGAGAAAACCAGATTACCTCCAGAGTCATGACATCTAGACTGATGGCTGACTCCCAGCAGTAATGGTGGAATCCATTTAAAGTAATGAAATAAAAGAGCTGTCAATGAGGAATTTTATAACCATCAAGGCAATATTTTTTAAATGCGGGTAAGATAAAGACAGTTACAGACAAACAAAACATGGATTAGCTTCCAACAGACATTTAATAATGTAATTCCTAAAGAATATACTTTAGTAATATTTATAATATTTTTAATGAAGTATATTCTTTAGAAGTAAGAAAGAAGAAAAGAATTTCCAATGGAATATTAGAGATCTACTAATGAATAGTGAGCAAAGAAAATAATTAAAATGTGGATAAATTTAACACATTTAATTGTAAAAACAATTACATAAGGACATAGCAATGTCCCTTTTGTGTGTTAAAATGTGAATAAAATACAAAAAAGTTTTTAGGTAAAAAGATATAGATTCTGGGAGAGTATTTGAGAATTAAATATTTCAAATTTTCTACATTTTGGGGAAAAGGCAATTTTTTAATTTATTTCAGACTTTATTAAATTACATACATGGTAAAAACTTAGAGTAACCAATTAAATAAAATAAATGGAATTTTAAACCTCCAAAATAATTCAAGAAAACTAAGGAAATCACGAGGGTGGGGGGAACCTCACTTGATTCAAAGGAAAAAGAAATTTAAAGCTAGACAAATGGAAAGTATAAAATAAGAGAATGGGAATAAATCCAAATATATCAGTAATCACTGTGAATGGAAATTGACTAACCCTACCAGTTAAAACGTATAGTAAAACTAGATAAAAATATACCTAAAACATGAGGGTGAAGAAAAGCTGTGAATTAAATGTATAAAAACAATGTATTAAGCAAATATCAGCATGTAAAACAGTATCACACAAAAATCAGATTTAAGGTAGAAAGCACTATTTGTTACTAAGGAGGTTGCTTCATAATGATTTTTAAAAACTCAATACTCCTCCCAAGAAGATATCACAATTTCGAACTTTTATACATTTAAAAAACATAGGCTCAGAATATAAAACTCAAAATTTGATAGAACTACCCAAAGAATTGGATAATTCCATAGCATGAGATTTTAACACACCTCTTCCCATAATCAACAAGTAGGAAACAAAGTCAAATAAAGAAGGTTAGGACATTATAAATAACAAATTTCATCTAATGAACTTATAAAATGGATTCACATGTAATACACATGGAATACATTTATAATAAATTTATTATTTATGTGCTACAGCCCAAAACTGAAGTACATACATTGTTTTCAAGAATTGTTTCGTTGGCAGTTAAATGGTAAGAGTTCATCTGTTTAAAAAGATGTTGAAAGTAATTGTAGCAGAAAATTATGATGGCTAGAATTAACATAGTGGTAATGTGGACAAATAGAGGTGAACAATTTTAAAAGAGATCAAGGAGGAATATTCATAGGACTTGGTAATTGATTAAATGTTGAGTACAAGAGACAGGAGGAGGCAAGGAAGAGATCCTGTCTCCAGATTGAAAAAAAATGTGCAGGATTTTGTTCTATTCTCTGAGTTACAGAAAAACAGGAGAACTACAATCAGAGTTCCAGGGGTGAATTCCATATGGGATGTGATAATTCTGAGGTCCAAGAGTCATAGCAAAGATTCAATAGGCAGGTGGTTTTATAGTCAAAGACTCGGCTAAATATTTGCTTTGGAGATACTGTTTTATGGCATTTGTTGTTAGAATATTGATATTAATTTAAATATTTGGATAAGAGGATATGACATGGTGACATGAGTAGATTGAGAAGAAAACAGCAAAATGGAAGAGATAGGTGAAATAGAAGGCTATATTAGTTATCTATTGCTACATAACAAATACTCCACAACTTAGTGACTTTTATTTACTCATACTTTGCAGCTCGGCAATTTGTGCCAGGTTTATTCAGGTATTTCGTCCACTGATCTCACTTGCAATAACTCATATAGCTACAGTGGATTGGTGACTCAAATGGACTGATTCATCTAAAACAGTCTCCTTTCATCTGGTTATCAGGAAGTCAGAATATCCTAATTCCCTTTCATGTGACCTTACTAGCAGTTTAGCTCCATACAGCACATCCATACTATGGGTTCAGAGTTCCAGTCAGTCAGAGGAGAACAAACCTATTGTGCAAGCACTTTTTAAGTCTTTGTTTGCATCATATTTGCTAATTTCTCTAAATCCTATTTGCTAATTTCCTTAAAGCAAATCATGTGATTATTATCAGATTCAATGGATACAGAAATAAACTCCATTTCTTGATTGAGGATCAACAAAGTTGCATTGTATAGGGACAAGTGCACATGGATAAGAGATATTATTGAAGTCATCTTTGCAATCTACCATAGAGATCCAGCAAAGAACTACTAAGTTGGAGAATTGTGTGCAGAAAGCCCAAGAGCATCTTAATGCACAATCCAAGGGGACAGAGTTTGGAGAATGATGAAGTGATTCCCCATGTCAAATACTGTCAAAGGGTCAAGTAAGACAAATCTGAAGATAAGTCACAGGATTTATTAACAAAGAGATTGCTAGTGCTCTTATCAGGAACAGTATGCAAGTGGTAAGGGCACAACCGCAGAGGATTGAGGAGAGAATTGAAAGGAAGTAAATGCAAAGGGCTCATTCAGGAAGCCTAGTCTTGAAGAAGGAGTGAAAACTACAGCAGTAAGAGAAAGTGGGATGACCAAATAGTCTTGTTCCTCTTTAATATACGACATACATAAAACAGAGCACCATTCAGAGTTAATAGGAGAGACCAAAGGATAGGAATATCAGGTGCAGCTGCAGGAAAGAGAGAAGTAAAAATGATGAAGACTGACCTTTAGACCTTTCTGTAACAAGAAGAAAGGTGAAAGCTATCAGAAATTCAAAGTGACTAAAAGCAAAGAAAAATGTAAGTGCATACCCACTTTCACACTGTCCTATGCAAGGGCCCAGTGTGTGGCTTTTCCCCACAAGTTACAGTACAAATAGAGTTTAGTTGATAGAACGTTAAGTTTGGAATAAAAACAAACCTGACCTTAACACACATTAACTGAGCAGCCTGGTGAAAGTAATTGAACATTTCTGATAATCTATGTTTCAGCCCATGCATAGAATCATAACAGACCCACACTGTTTGTGAAGATTATATGTGATAACATATCTGAAGATAACATACAACTTCAGTTTTCTCCTCCCTCAACAGCTCCAGCTCACCGAATGGGTTGCATGGCATCAGGCAAACTGTGACAACTTTCTGAGTTCTTGTTTCTCCATCTATAGAAGTGCAGACTGACAAATGGGCTTTCCAGACTCCTTCCAATATTGATGTTTTAGATACCATGACATCTCAGGAATGGCTTCAGCCTATAACCTAGCAGGCATTTGGAAGAAGGACAAGTTTATATGATGGTAGAGAAAAGGCCCAGAGTGGACATCCTGGAAGCTCCTCGAAACCATGAACAATGCTGTGCAGGCTTTGAATGAAGAGGCAAGAATCACAGAGCCTGATGAACAAAGAAGTCTATGTGGTAACTTGATGGCAACCTTACTGAGTGAAGTACTTTTCTAGAAATTTTACAATCCTTCTCTGGAACTGGCAACCTGACAGCTGCCAAAGCTCATGCCTCTCCTCATCCAGTAAATATTTACCAAACGCCTATTGTGGGCCAAGCATTATGCTAGACATTTGGGGTATAATAGTGATCAAAGGCATCATTTTGAGCAGCTAATATTCTAAAAAAAAAATATGTTACATGGTAATAAGTGCTATATAGAAAAAAATAAAGCAAGGAAAGGGAGAGGGGGAGCTGGTGGATAGATGCAGGTGTTACTTTAAATAAAACTGTCAGAGAAGGCTTCACTGAAAAGACAATGCTTAAGTAGAGACCTAAGAATGATGAAGGCAACAGCCATTTGGACATTTGGAGAAGATCAAACCAAGAAGAGGAAACATTAAGTGTCAAGGCAGGAATGTATCAGGTATGTTCAAGCCCAAATTCAAGAACAACACTTGTCATGGCCACAATCCACAACATTATGAGACTCCTTTATAGCTATTTTCATAGAGCTCAGTTGATATAATAAGTATTAAACATCAAATAGATTCAGGGTCCCACAACTCTGACCCCTGCTGTCCCCTCCCCTCACATAGCCATGAGTTACTTGCAATGCACCATGATATCTACACTGATTTATCATAAGTTCACACAGCCTCTAGATATGGTTCCCTCAGCAACCATACTTTTCTTTTTGTTATATTAGTTTCCTTTTCTTTTTAAAGGATAAAACTATTAGTTGGGAAATCTATTTTGTTCAGCTGTAAGCCATTTCCCTATTAACACTATCCAAAACATACTTTAAGATTAAAGCTTTTTCCTTTGGAGAATAAATTCCACATTTCAGCATAGCCATCCAGTCTCCAGGATTATTTATTCCCACATAGCAATGACCCCCTAACTTGCAGTTTATCTCTCACATTCTTTCTTATGCCCCCAATTTTATTTTTGCTTCTATGTGATAAATTTCAGGCAATCTGGAGCCAAGAAGAAGCAAATTTTGAGATAAGGATGTAAAGGTGTTAAAAGCATTTATTATGAGCCTAAGGGTGTCTACTTAAAATGCTGATGTTCTGTTATCCACCTGATATAATTGAGAAGCTGAGAATCTGGAGTGGTGAATTTCATTCCATGGCTCTTCACAATTTTCAAAGCCTTTTCATATGCCTTAATTTACTGTCACATCATTCCTTCCCTCACTATTGACCTCCTAATCACTAAATTCCATGGAAATTCTGGGTTTCCACTGACCTTGGCCTCCCTGCAGCATTTGAAGCTCCTGACACATTTGCTGCTATGTTCTCAGCAGTGTGATTCTATCCAGTTTCTTCCCATCACTTTCTTTACTAGACCTTATAGGTAGACATCTCTTTCTTAACACACTCCAGTTTTGGTGTTTCCCTGAGTTCTGGCCCAGCCCTTTTTACTGTAAGATATCCAGAACCTCTTGAGTCCCCTGCCTTGTATATGCCAAGGATTCCCAAACATAGCCTCTAGTCCTAATCACTTATTCTCCACTCATCTGGCTCTGAGTTTCCAGTTGTCAGGAGGACCTGGGGGTCTCACAGGTGCCACAAACTCAGCAAGTCAATAACCAAATGGTTTGTATCCAGTGCCTTTGCACATGATGTTCTGTACTGACTTTCTTTCTCTCATCCCCACTGTGGCCCCAACTAGTACATTTTCACAACCCATTCCCTGTTCAGACTTTTGCTCAGACATTGCGTCCTCTGTGATCCTTCCCAAAACAATAATCAATTTCTCCTTTATACTTCTTCTGCAATAAATAACTTTGTACTATTGCTGTAATGAACATCTATCACTGCATATACACACTATGCTGTTACTTTTGTTGCACTAGGATTTTTAAAGTCATCAATGGTTTTGTTGATCTCTATTTCCCCAGTGCCTAAAACTGCAGTCAATAAATGTGTATTGAATAATAAAAGGAAGAAGGTGAGGAGGGAAGGAAGGAAAAAGGAAAGAAGGAAGGAAGGAAGAAGGAAGGAAGGAAGGAAGGAAGGAAGGAAGGAAGGAAGGAAGGAAGGGTTGACGGGAAAGAGAAAAGAAAGGAGAGTGTCCTAATCAATTTTTGTTGCTTGTAAAAGAATACTTTAAACTGGGCAATTTATAAAGAAACAAAATGTATTTCTTACAGTGCTGGAGGCTGGGAAGTTGAAGGTCAAAGAGACACATCTGGTGGTGATAGCCTTCTTGTTGGGTAGGACTCTGCAGAGTCCCAAGGTGATGAACAGCATCACATGGCATGAGAGCTGAGTGTGTTAATATGCTAGATCAGGTCTCCCTTCTCTTATAAAACCACTACTGCCACTCTAATGATAAACCATCGATCCATTAATTCATTATCCATGAATGAATTAATCCATACATGAGGGTTCTACCCCAATCACTTCTTAAAGGCCCCAGCTTTTAATACTGCTATGTTGGGGATTTTCAATGTGAGTTTCTGAGGGGACATTCAAACCATAGCAGGAGTTCTCAAAACATGTCTTAATTTATATATAGAAAAAAACAGATTCCAGGAAATTTTAAAACTTGCCCAAATCCCCATGGCCAGAAACTGTAATTCCCACACTCAGATGCAGCCTTTTGATTTCAAATGACCAGCACTTTCCTCCTACACTACAGGAGCCTCAGCTGCCACTTTTCCTTCTGTTTTGCTAGAAAATAGCATGGGCATTTTTAAAAAGATAAACCAGGATGGATAATTCTTTTGGCCTACAACTGGGACAGGACTTTTCACCCAGCCTTCCCTGTGCTTCTGCAACTTAAGAGAGAAAAAGTATGTTGATCTCAGCAGTCAGCAGGAAGTCATCAAAGCATTTCTCAGACAAATCCTACAGGCTTGAAGGTGTGTCCAGACACATCTAACCCCGTGATTGTTTCATAGTATGCAATCCCAAGCGAACAAGTTGGGAAATGAAAGGTTGTGAGCATGGCTCTCTCCTGCCAACCATGTCTCTGGCATTGCAGTCGCACTGCTTTTAGAGCTTTCGGAGACCCTTGATACTCTGCCCTATGGAAGCACTCCATCCAATGCCAGTGAAATAGCTAAATCCAGTGGGCAATATGAATATACTGGACATTTCTGTCTACTAGAGTTTCCTTGATAATGAGTGAGCATAAGAGGATGAGGATGAGAAGAAGAGAAGGGCCTGGTTCTGTCCTCACTCCTCACCAGGCAGCTTGGTCCTGGCCTGCTTCAATGCGCACAATGTGTCAAGTGAAACATTGGCCGGGATTCCTGACAAACTCAGGCTTTTGCTGCTCAGAGTCCAGATTGGGGCCTTTACTTCCTCATTGGCAGGAACTAGCTACAACGGAAGGGGAGCAGCACAGCAGGGCGACTGCCAGAGGGCAAAAGCTTCTTTAGAGCTCAATGCTGAGTGAGCTTCTCACTCTCACCAGGCCCTTCCAGTTATGAAAATTTGCCGCCATTTGGAGATTGTGGCAGCAGTGAAGGTACATAGCTCAGCTCTCTCACTTCGAGAAAGGGCTTTCCTTTCAGCTGCAAGGACTGCAGTTATCTGATGGCTTCTAGCTGTCTAGTCCTCTGATTTCACCTCGGTTTCAAGGAAGGCTGTACTCTTCCAGGGCAGCCCCCAGCTATGGCAGGTGTTCTAGGACTTGGACATTTCAGTACTATGCAGGACTCCTCCAGTGGATAATCCTTGCCCTGGGGCTATTTTTGGGTTGGTCAAGGCTTTATGACTTCAGCACTACAGTCAGAGTTTCCCTCCCTCCTCCACACTCTGTCACAGGCTTTGCACTCCAACCCCAATAAGTCTTTTGCACTCCTAACTCTGTATCAGCACCTGCTTCCAGGAGAATCTAAATGACACAGTGGTCTCTCCTGGGATCCTGCCATTTATCTGTGCTTCCCAGTGATGTTTACTCTTACTTTTCTATTTGGTGATATTTTTACTCTACCTATCTAATGATATTTTTGCTCTGTTTGTTACTATCCATTAATCAGTTGGAGGTTGACTGTGGCATAACCGGGGAAAGAAGACATCATTTTCAAATGCAACACTAATTTGTGTACTAAAAGAGAAATTACTTCACTAAGGGTAATTACTCCAACTAACATTCTAACCTCAACACCCATTGTATGGCTTCCAGTTTATGCCCTCATGGACACAGGCCTGAGCTCTAAAGGACTGTCCATGTCCTGCCGCCACTTTAAAAAGTTCTAACTGTCAACTCTCCTAACTTTATCTGGGCATTCAAACACTGATTCTTAAAATGACAAATTACTGGCACAAACAAAAAAGATTAAATATAAAGAAAATTTGGGTTTTTTCCTTTCCAAAATATAGTCTATTTTTGCCTCTTTAATCTTATTACTAGCTGGATAGGGACTTTCAGTTCACAGCCCATTCCCCTGAGGGGAAGTAAGAGAGGAGAATTCCTTTGGTGGTAGGAGGGGGCATTACAAAGTTGAAGGGAAGAAGGAGGATGGAAAGTATCCTATGAGTTAATTAATAACTCATTTTTGTAATGGGAGCTGTCGGGGTTCCTCCCTGCATCCTTTCCTGAGCCAGTGCCCCCATCCCCGGATGATGTGAGTACTGGCTGCTTGTGACTAACTGACCCCTGCACCCTCCTCTGAAGAAATGACATAGGCTGATCTGCAGCTGACCTACCACCACCGTGGGCTATAATCAGTGACTTACTGAGATGGAGGCCTGAATAACTGGCCCCCATTCCTAAGGTAAGTTTTTTTTCCTTCAGGCCAGTTCTTTGCGTCCTAAAAAAACTTCTCTACAAAATAGTCACTGTGGTAATGGCCGTGCTATTTGTGAAATTGGTAAGAAATAGGCATCGAGTTTGCCTTAATTCACATAGAAAAAAAGGTTAATTTATTAATCTATCCATTTACCCCACATTCATTTAAGATGTACTCTCTACGTAGCTCTATGCTATGCTGACCTCAACATTATGGCTTAAAAACTTAATGGCTTAAAATAATGATAACCTTTATTTTTCTCATGAATCCGAAATTTGGGCAGAGGTGTCGAAGATAACTCATCTCCGCTCCACATGACATTAGCTGGAGCAGCTCAAAGGCCAGGGACATTCTTATCCTTTCAATGTGGCAGCTGATGCTGGCTGGTGACTGAGCCCTCCACTGTGACTGAAACTACCACACATAGCCTCTCACATGGCTGCTAGGTTTTCTTACAGCATGTTGGCTAGGTGCCCCAAGAGAACAAGGCAGAACTTGTATCACCACTATGACAACCTCAGAGTCTCATAGCATCCTTTCCACCATAGTCATGGGTCTATCCAGATTCAAAGAAAGAAACTGCTC
Source organism: Hylobates moloch (assembly GCF_009828535.3). Classification (NCBI taxonomy): domain Eukaryota; kingdom Metazoa; phylum Chordata; class Mammalia; order Primates; family Hylobatidae; genus Hylobates; species Hylobates moloch. The sequence goes on from NW_026652283.1 coordinate 95,001,754, forward strand.
AGTGGAGGCATGTCCATGTCACACTGTAAAAGGTCATTTGGAATGGGATATATATATATGCAGCCAACTTCAGGAAATACAATCTTCAACAAAAATATAAGAGGTACACCCAAAGCCAGTTGACCTTTATAGCCACTTTCATAGGGTGATGTGAGTGTAAGCCAGAAAGCAAGGGTGGGAGTGAGCCCAGGGAAGTATGGCACCAGCATACCCAGCCTTCCTAGGCTAGAGCAGAAGGCCAAAGGGATTGTCATTTTCATAACATCCCTGAGAACACAGTACCCACTGGCTGTGTACGTCAGATGCTATCTTCTCTCTGCTTTTCCAATCATGGCAGAAACTGTTGTAGCCAGTTTTATGGTTGATTTCATGGTTGAGTCCCTTTTTTTAGGTAAAAGAAAAATACCAGGTGAAATTAAATTTAATTAAGGATTCTTGAACAGATAGAAACATGGAAAACGAAATTGAAAACCCTTGCAATATCTTATTATAGAGAAGCAATTGAAGCTATGCATTCCTCTAATGTCCAGGATTGCCAAAAGTAGTAATTTTTTTCATTATCCCTCATGTTTCTTTATTGAGCATATTTCTTTAAAGAAATCAGAGCCACAAGAAACAATTTGGTCTGTCCTATTACTCCTGATATCTATGTAGTAGGCAGGAGGCAGAGAAAATAAATTACAAAGGGCGTGATCTTCAATGCCAGCAGAGCTTGGGTCCAAATCCTAGTTTTACTGTTTATTAACTTTATAACCTTGGACAAGTTTCTTAAACTCCTTGAGCCACATGCAGCAAATATTTATTGAGTGCCTATGCAAGCCAAGCAATGTTTTAGGTACTGAAGACAAAACAAAACAAACAACATCAAAACACAAAGTCCATGCCTTCACGGAGCATGCATTTTAGAGGGAGAATAAACAAAAAGCAGCTTATGTCAGTGGTGATAAGTGCTATGCAGAAAAAAATAATACAGGAGAGAAAGAACAAAGCATGAAGACAGTAGGGTAAAACTGGACCAGTAAGACCTCTCTTGCGACAACCTGGAGGAAAGGAGGGAGACAGCCACACAGATGTCTGAGGAAAGAACATACCATAAAGAGGAAACAAATGCAAAGAGCCTGAGGTTCCATTGTGCTTGTCATGTTTAAGGAACAGTGACAAGAAACCCCAAGGAAGTCGAAGTGACAAAAGTAAGTAGAATGGAGGGGAAAGATGGAAGAGGAGATTGGGAAACAGAAATGTATGTAGCCAGACCAAGGAAGGCTTCATAGACCACAATAAGAATGGCAGGTTTACTGCAGAGTGTGGCAAGCCATTGGATGGCATTGGACAGAGAAGTGATATGATCAGACCTCAATGTTTTTCACGAATCACTTTGGCCACTGGGTGGAGAGCAGGGAGTCAAGGGCAGAAGTAGGGCCACCAGTTAGGAGACTATTAAAGCAGTCCAAGTGAGAGATAGTTGTGGCTTGGATCAACAGGCAAGTAAGGAAATAAGAAATGGTTTGATCCTGGTTATATTTTGAATATAAAAGCCAAGTGAATGTGCTGATGGAACAGAAATAATAAAAGTATGGGAAGGCTGTTATGAGAATAAAACAAATAATGTGCGAAGTACCTTGCATACTGCTATATTCTCAGAGAATATAATTTGCCAGCCCACTTCTGCCCCCACACTCCTACATTTCTTACAAGTAAAGCAAAATCCCTGAGAATTCACATGATATGTTGGAATGATAGGAGTGAAGAGAGGGGAGAGGAAGTTCCTGCTTTAGGGAGCACAGACACAGCTGCCTTCCTTCCTCCCAGGTTGCCAAAATTCATTCCACCCTGGAGTGCCCTAGCTAAGAGGAAACTAGAAATCCTACACAGGTCAGCTAGAAAAATTACAAGTGTTCTCTCTCTACCTCAGCCCTTTGCACATGCCACCTTCTCCCTCTCAAATCCTCCTTTGCTTTGGTTCTGCATCTGGGACCTGCTACTGATCCTGTAAGAGTCAACTTGTAATTAGAGAGCAATTTTCAGGACTCTTACCCTCACCTTGTCCCTCTTCCTTCTATGTCAGATACTGTCTCTGTCACTCCCCATCAAGCAGAAGCTTGCCATTACTTCATACTTTATGACACGGGGATCATGGCAGGGTAGAAAATCCATCTACGTTCCTTTTTTTGTCTACAAGGACAATGTTGTTTCTTCGTTTGTTCTGTAACTGATATGTTCTTCCTCACAAGCATCCCCCAGGTGAGTAAAATAAGAAAACTAAATTTAGTTTAAGCTCGGATTCTTGGATCTGATTCTAAATGTAAAGACTGTTGAATTAAGCTAAATCCTCAGAGATCCTCAGAGTCTCTGCCATGTCTAAATCTATACTTTTGGTAGGGTCATCTTGCCTCTCCCTACAGGCAAGTTGCTGTCCCCATGGCAAGTCTCTCCTCTCAGCACACCTCCTCTCCCTTCCTGAGTTATGTTCATGCCACTGGAAAACCAAAGGTAATTCAGGGTTGCCAACTCCATCCCATCCACAGCCCTGGCCATTGGATTCCCTTGTCCCCATTTCCATCTCCCTTCCTCCTTCCACATCTGCCAGAACCAGACAGAGTGGATTTTCCTCCCTGGTTTTTCCGGATTTGCAGTGACCTCCCATGCACAAAATTCTATGACCAACTCTCTTGAGATTTCTGAAGCTCTTCTCATAGGCTCTATCTCATCCCCCTGAGTGTATTATCGGGTGGGTGGGCTGTGGAGAAGGGAATCTAGTGTCCTTGAATTGACCTGGTGCCCTGTGACTCTCTTCTGGCTTAGGCTGTGAAGAGGTAGGGCTAGCCTGTGCCCTAGAGTGTATTCCCTCAGGGAAGGTCAGTCCCACCCCAAGCATTCAGCCAGAAGCTGCTATGATGTCTCTGGCTGGTGTGACTAGCCTCTCTGTTTCTTCAAGAGCTGGAGGTACTATTCCTCCCTTGGACTCTCCCTGATGCCTCTCAGAGATACTTAAAGTCTCTGCCCTGTCTAAGTCCATACTTGCTATAGGGTCATCTTCCCTCTCCCCACAGGCAAGTGGCTGTCCCCATGGTAAGTCCCTCCTCTTGGCACAACCCCTCTCCATTCCTGAGTTCTTTTCATGCCACTAAAGGAACTAAAGGTAATTCAGGGATGCCAATTCCATCCCCATTCACAGCTCTGGCCATTTGATTCCTTTAGCCCCATTTCCATCTTCCTTCTTCTTCCCACATCTGCTATAACTAGAAAGAGCAAATTTTCCTCCCTGTCTCTTCCGGATTTGCTGTGACCTCCCATGCATAAAATTTTATGACCTAGTCCACCAGACCTACTTCTGCTATGTTAAATGGGAACTAAAATAATGTAGAACATTTTCTATCTTAATGAAGACTGTCCTTCAAGCCTGTGTCTGTTATCTAACATCACAATAATGCTGCATAACAAACAACTACAAAACCTTAGAGTACTCTAAATGAGCACTTATTTAGCTCATGTATCTGGATGTTGACTAGGGTCAGCTGACTGAGGCTGGATTCCATGGAGGTGGTTGTTTCTCTTCTCTCCCCTGTGACAAGCAAGCTACCCAGGCACATTATTCTCAAGGCGGTGGTGGAATAAAGGAAGAAGCCCAAATGAGCAAGCATCTTTCCAGCCTCTACTGGCCTCAGGTCTGCTGATATTCCACTGGCCAAAGCAAGTCACATGGAGTAGTGTAATATGCTCCCCTCAAATTAGAGAGCACTTTAACTTGCATGTGTAAGGTTGTTTCTGATGAGGAAGTAAAAAGCAAGGACATGAACATGGACATCTGGACTATTGACTATTTTAGAATGACTCTTCTACAATCCCTATTTCCATACCTCCACCATGAGACTGATGATTATTTTGGACCAACTTGAATTATTATCCCTGTTATAGAGTTAATCTATTAATCAGTTTGTCACCATTAAGTTGCAACCCCTCTTAAGGTCAGGGGCCATGTTTTATTTATCTTTGTAAGCCCTGAGTGCCTCGATATAGTATCTGTAATGGATAATATAGTTGCCTCCTGTTCCAGTTCCCAACAAGTTCATCATCTCCATCTGAGACCACCTTAGTCTGGACCTTATTGTTCATATCACTATTAGCATTTTTGTCAAAGCCATTCAACAAGACTCTAGGAAGTTCCAAAGTTTCCCACATTTTCCTGTCTTCTCCTGAACCCTCCAAACTATTCCAACCCTGCCTGTTACCCAGTTCCAAAGTCACTTCCACATTTTCGGGTTTCTTTTCAGCAATGCCACACTCTACAGGTACCAATTTACTATGTTAGTCCATTTTCATGCTTCTGATAAAGACATAACCCAAGTCTGGGAGAAAAAGAGGTTTAATTGGGCTTACAGTTCCACACAACTGGGGAGGCCTCAGAATCATGGCAAGAGGTGAAAGGTACTTCTTACATGGTGGCAGCAAGAGAAAATGAGGAAGAAGCAAAAGTGGAAACCCCTGATAAACCCATCAGATCTCATGAGATGAGACTTATTAACTACCATAAGAACAGTATGGGGGAAACCGCCCCCCATGCTTCATATGATATCCTACTGTGTCCCTCTCAAAACACGTGGAAATTATGGGTATAAAATTCAAGATAAGATTTGGGTGGGGACACAGAGCCAAACTATATCAGACATATCCCTCCATAAGTTTGTATGAGAATATGTCAAGGGCAAAGCTAATCAGTGAATGATATTCCCCTGGATACAGAATTCAGGGATGGTTTTTTCAAAGTGAAGCTCAGAATTCCTGTTAGCTTGTACAAACTAACACCTAACTTCCTCGACATAAGTGAGAAAATAGCCTGGTTCACATAGCCCTGGTCCACTGGCAGCCAAATTGCTCCCATCAGGAAAGCTAGTCTAGCACAAAGCAGACCTGAGAGAATCACAGATGAAAGAAGATGGAGAAATAAATTGGGCCCTGCCTCTTAAGTTTTCAGTTAAATACTTCACACTCCCATATCCCTACTCCTTGGCATTCTCTGTGCCCTTCATTCTGCTTAGTTTTTTCCATATCACTTATCACCTGAAATATTGCATATGTATTGAGATGAACACATTAATTTGTTGTTTCTCTATCTTCACACACTAGAAGGCAAGCTCCTCGTGGCTGCAGACTGTTTTATTTACTGTTCTATCCTCAGCATCCAGAACAGTGTCTGAAACATAAAATGTACTCAGTAAGAATTTGCCAAATAGATGAATGAATGAGTGGATAAATTAATGAATAAATTATTTAGGTCAGTTTGAGTTTTCCATGAATTACCACTAGAAGACTCCTGATACACACTGTTCAATACACACTTGCTGAATAAGTGTGTACTGAATCCTGACACACACAGTTCAATACACACTTATTCACCAAGTGTGTATCGAATAGTGTGTATCAGGATTCCTTTAGTGGTAATAAATGGAAAACTCAACCTAAATTGACCTAAACAATTTATGGATGGAAGAATTGATGAGAGCATGAGACACAAGAGCTGTCTTCAAATATTCAAAGGCCATGCTGTAAAAAAAAAAATTAAAAAGAAGCATTAGATTCATTTAATTCATTCATTCATTCTTTGTGGTTTCAGAAGTGGAAGTTGTATTAAGGCTCAATATAAAGAACAGTTTTCTAACAAGCTGTTCAAGATGGAATGTGTTGACACAGTAGGTAATGAGGTTCCTGTCACTGGTGGTAAAACAGGTGAACCCAAGCTACTGATAGAAACTATAGAGCGTATTCTTACAACAGTGACAGGCTAGATGCTGGATCATTTTCAATATTGATAATGTATAATTCTAGACTTCTTTCCTGGGCCTCCAGGATACATATGCATCTTAAAATGTGAACCGGTGAGAATGTCTCTTCATTATGTAGCTGTCATTTGCAAAGATTTTCTGTCTAGTCTTAGCTATGACATTTAGAGTCCTGTGACTTTGGGAAGGTCAGCTTGCCTCAGGGAACCTTGGTTTACTTATCTGCAAAAGGAGGGGATAGGAGTGAATAAATGAAATATTTCAAAATTATATTTGTGAGGACTCTTTGGCAGCTTGATGCTGTACTAAAAGCTTTATAGTAGCCTTGGTTTAATGTGATTTTAATAATTACAGAAATCTTTACACTGTAAGGGACACAGTACTATTAACCTCTTTCTACAAATCAAGAAACAAACACTCAGAAAAAAACACTAAGTAATTTTTCCCAGGTCACAACACAAAGAACTTCTGAAACATGGAATCTGAATTATTAATCAGGACCCCAACTTGTTGATCTAGAGCTTTTAAGTCAATCAAGATTGAGAAAATGCCTACACTCTATAATACCCAGGTAGGCTCTTCCATCTCTGAAGGTCTGGGATTACAATCTTCTCCCTCAGGCTGCATACTAAGGATTCAAAACTAAAATCAACACAGCGCAGCAAGAAAAGCAGCCTCATCCTGTACTGCTGGTTCCTCTGGGCTAAATATCTCCAAATACCTGGATACCAAATCAATTCCCTAAAAGTTTGTGTTTCTCACACATACCCTACCTCTGTCCCTTCAAGATTTCTTGACCATAAGTAGACATTCTGAGTCAGAATTTTCCAATTAGGGAATCAGGACCAATGCGGGTAAAAAGGATAATATTATTAGCATCCCCATTTTACAGATAGAAAAATTGAATTTTAATGAGGCATTATAACTTGTGCCAGGTCACTCACAGCTATTAAGTTCCAAGACATTTGAACTCAGCAGTATAGCTGAGTCTAAAAAGTCCATCCTCTTCTCTTTCTTTCTTTTTCTCAAATATTGTCCTGGAAGAGATATAAATAATAGTTCAATCCACTTGATTTATACTTTTAGAGAAATGTAACTTCTCCTCCTAATTTGAATTGTTGGAAGAATTATTAGAAGTATTACTTATCCACCTTCTCTCTAATGAATGGCCAGATAAATTATTGTGCAGAAACATTGTAAAGTTTCCTATTCTGACCTTTGATTAATGATCAGTTAGCTACTGCCACAGTTATGCTGTGTAACAGAACACCCCCCAAACTCAGGAGCTTAAGACAATGATCATTTATTATCATGGGTATAGGGGCCAGTTAGGGGTGGCTTGGCTTCAAACTACTGCATCTGAGAGTTGCCTGACATAGGCTGGGTTCAACCAGGTACCTCTACTTCAAGCTGCAAGGCTATACTCCATGTGTCTCTCATTTTCCTTGAACTGCCCAGGCAGAGCATGTTCTTCTCACAGTCACAGGCATAAGAGAGCAAGTCAAACTACCCAGATGTTTTTTAAGTCTCTACTTACATCAAGTCTACTAACATTCCACCAACCAAAGACTATTCTATCACCAAACTCAAAGTCAAGGGATAGCAAAGTACACTCCATCCATCAAGGTGACATGGTATACTAGTTTGCTAGGGCTACCATAATGAAATACCACAGAGTGGTTGGCTTAAACAAAAAATATTTATTTGCTCACTCTTGTAGAAGCTGGAGACTGGAAGTCCAAGTTCAAGGTATCAGCAGGTTTAGTTTCTCCTGAGGCCTGTCTTCTTGGATTGCAGATGGCCACCTTCTTGTTGTGCCCTCAAAGGGTTTTTTATCTATGCATGCGAATTCCGAGTGTCTCTTCCTCTTTTTATGAGGATACCATCGTATTGGATTAATGCCCCACCTTTATGACCTCTTTAATATTAATTGCCTTTTTAAAGGCTGACAGTCACATTGAGGGTTAGGGCTTCCACGTGTTAATTTCTGCAGAACACAATTTACAGTTCATAACATGGGGTTAGTAAATTTGAACAATAATGATTGATCTCTTTTTAAGTTTTCTACAACTTGGAGTCTGACTAACCACAGTTTCCAATTCTGACTTCGCCACTTCATAGCTGTGCAACCTTAAAAAGACTATGTGTATTGCCCTACTTGTAAAACTGGAATAATAATAGTAATTAACTCATGCATTTGTTAAAATTTAAACAATTTATAAAAAGCAGGTAGCACAGGATTTTGCACAAAGTAGTTGCTCAAGAAATGGTGCTTGTGTTGTGGCTCTTCATAGTTAAGAAGCTTTCACTTTATTCAGGGAGGCTGCACGGGCTGTGGCCTCAGCCACATGCCTTCTTTCTCAGGACCTGGATTCTCTCCTGTAGCAAATTCTATTCCCCCAAATCCTTCTTCCTTCAATCTGTTTCTGCAATATGGTGATGCCTTAAAAAAAATCCACTTAACATTTCTCTGCCAATAAATTAGAGACCAGAAAGAAAGAAGATGGTACACACTTGTCTTTCTAGATATTTTGCAGATGGCTTGTTTGAAGCCATGTCATAGCTGCTGAGGCCTCAGCTAAGTGCTGGACTCTTCCAGCACTTAGCTGGAAGCCTGTGGGCTCAGAGGAGGACAGTGCGTGCATTAAGTATTGTCCTTTGGGAGATTCTCCTGGGAGTTCTTTTGGGATTAAGGATATATGATCCAAAAAAAATTTTTAATAACTTTACAGTCACTTTTCAGGATCAGGTTTGTTATTTCACAAGCTGCAGGCCACTGAGAAATCAGTGAAACATCTACTTCCAATGTCCTCTTGGTGCTTTCTCAAAAGAACTGACTACCTACCCTCCCAGGATCAATTCCTTCAAAAATTAATTATTGTGTTCAGTGGTCTTTAAATTCTCAGATCCCACCCCAAATATTCATAGCAAGCAGTTGGGCTGGGAAGCACAGGTAAGGGCGCCAACATGTAATTCTTCTCTATATACCAACTTATTTAATGATCACAATCTGCCCAAAAAGTAGTTAATGTTTTCCACTTTTTACCATAAACAAGATGTTAAAATTAAGTTTTGAGCAAGGCACCAAGACACAACAGGTGTACATGCCAAAGTTAGATGCCAGACAAAATGCTGGATATAAAAGGAAATGTTTGAGAACTATTTCCACATTGATTGGCTTCTATAGGCAAATCACAGATATGAAAAAAGGTTAGAATATGGAAAGAGAACATTTCCTTTGAAATATATCTACAGAGAAATGATATTCAAAATGTAGCCTCCAGACTAGCAGAATTAATAACTTAGCAACTTATTAGAAATGTAAATTATCAGACCCCACACCAGACCCACTGGATCAGAAACTCTGGGAGTGAGGCCCAGTAATTTCTGTTTTAATAAGCCTTCAGGTGATTCTGATTTAGGCCAGAGTTTGAGAACCACTGATCTAGAAAAAGCCATGTTCTGACTACCTCCTTTCCCCACCCAAGAAACATCCCTAGACTGCCAAGAGTAACCATCTGAGACCATCTGCGAAACCAGGGTCAATTTAACAAGTGGCCTGCCTCACTGCCAGCCATTTTCCAAGACTGGTTTACTCTAGTCATTTGTGGGGCATTATTCCCCAAGCCAACGGATTTAGAAAAGACAGAAATAAAACCAGGCTGTCTATGAGAAGACTTCCAAGTTTTCTAAAGACATGTGGACTGGTGAAAAGTCAAAACCCTAACCCATCCTCTCTTCATTTCTGTGCCCTCATAGAGCTTGCCACACTGATTGTTCTAATCCCTGGAAGAACAAAAGATGAGTCAGGGACTCTTGGGGAAGTTCCTCAAAGTCCCTACAGGGAACAGAGAGAATTGGCAGACCAGTTTCCCTTACTCACCCAAGCATGCAGACTCAAGTTCAGTGAGGAAGAAGATCTTTGTATGAATCACTCAGGAAGGCTAATACGTGTCTCCTGGATACTCAGTGGACTGAAATATGACCCTCGTCCTCTAAATAGTGGAGGGCAGGGAACACAACCTGGCAAGTCGATTTAGTGCTTTCTAAAGTTCAGTGCATTAGTAAAGGTGTGCATTTGCAGGTTTTCCCAGTGCAAAGGATATGTATTTTCCAGGCACCCAACAATAGTGGTATGCATAAAAGAGGCAGCACAGGCTCCTCTTAGGCACTGTATTAGTTTTCCAATGCTGTGTAATGAAGTATCACAAACTTAGTGCTTTAAAATGCCATTCATTTACTAGCTTACAGTTCTGCAGGTCAGAAGTACAGGCACAGCATAACTCAGTTTTCTATTCAGGGCCTTAAGGAGCTATAAACAAGGTATCAGCTGAGCTGCATTCCTTTTCAGGGCCCCAGGGAAGAATCTGCTCCCAAGCTCATTCAGGTTGTTGGCCAAATTCAGTTCCGTGCTGCTCTAGAATGAAAGGCCTTGTTTCCTTGCTAGCTATCAGCTGGGGCTGCTTTCAGCTCCTAAATGCCACCCACATTACTTACCACATGGCCTAATCCATCTTAAAAACCAGCAACAGAAAGTCCCTCTCACACTTCAAATATATGACTTCCTCTGTCTCTGACCTCTAGGCCCAGATTTAAAGGGTTTGTGTGATTAGATGCAGCCAACTTGAATAATCTCCCTTTTGTTTAACTCAAAGTCAAGTGATTGCTAAAGTAACCTATACTTAAGTACAAAATCAACTAATGAATTAACATTAATTGCATGTGCAGATCTTTTTTTGCCGTATAGTATAACAATCACAGAAGTCATATCTCATCATAGTCTAAGATTCCACTCACTTTCAAGGGGAGGGAATTATACAAAGGTAAAGGTTATTTATGGTCATTTTAGAATTCTGCCTACCATAGACCATTTTTTAAAACTAGAGAGGTAAGTGGGCCCGAGCAGGTAGGAGATAAAAGTGGATAACAGCTAGGGATCCTCCTTGGAGGTTCAGGATTTTGCAAAAAAGGGATCTAAGCAAAAGGAATTCCCAAATAGCTCATGAAAGTGTCCTTTGAGAGAGATATACAGGGGGGCTCTAAACTCTGCCAGACCTCAAAAGCAAGGAGCCAGAGAAGGAGAACACCAGTTGTCAGATGCATAAGAACTTTCTTGTATCCTCTTTTGCCCTCTACGATCTATAAATTTTCACCCTGGCAAGGGCAAAACCTCTGCTAGCAAACCAGGGAAAGGGGTAAATGCTGGGACAAGAAAGAAAAGTCAAATCATCACACTCTCCTCCCTGAAGGCAGGTGGCCATGAAATGCAGGTCTTCCCCAGGTAGGAGAAGTCTTATATTTGAATGAAGGTTAAAGTCATGATTAATGTCTGGGCCGAACTTCTTGTTCCAGAATTACAAGTGTGTTTTATTGTTCATTTCATATTCCTTTATTTAAAGTAGACACAGGTTTTCTGAGAGTGAACAGAAAAGTCATGGAGACTCCTGAGCTTTTGTATAGTGGCATAGAAAAGCCCTTCTCCAATAAAAAAATAAAAATAAAAAAAATTTAAAAAAGTTCAACAGAACAATATAAGACAAGGAGGAGGAGGCAGAAAAATGCTGCACCTTGATTATACCCCAAGCATTATGGTTATTCCACATGCTAATTACATACATGTGAGACAACTGAGACCATTAAAAAGTGAATTGACTTGCCCAAGATACACAACTAATGAGCTAATGAGTGACTGAGCTGGGATTGGAAATCAAGTCTTCCTAACTCTAAAATGTATTCCTTTACTATCATGCCAAGTAGGAATTTTGACAGCAGGCACATTATGAATCTGAAGGACAGAAAGCCACAGAGGAGATGCATAGAGATACATGCCAATGCCCACTATGAGTAGGTATTTACCATCTCTTTTGTCTGCACCTGGCTTCTGTTCAGGCTGCAGAATCCAACGTGATCTTCACTGTACTGTCTCAGTACCTTTAAGAAGCCTTAACTGTTCTTCCCAGATGAAACTCCAGACATTCAGACTTTCTAAAAACAGGAGGTAAGGACTCTGTTCTGGGAATAATCTAGTACCTCCCGGATAATCAATCAGTGTGATCTATTCATGACCAGAGGATTAAGTTCACTTGAGATAATTCTTTCTCAGTCTTAGTGGGAAGAAAAATATGCAACGGTCTCCAATTTTTATCTTCCAACCAGAATAACAGTAGAAGTTTTCTGGGGTGACCGTACCCCAGTGTAGTGAGAGAGGAAGGAGTGCTCTCACTGGAAGAGAAAGTGCACTCGCTGTGGTTTGTGTCTTCTCTTGTCCAAGCAGCAAATTGCTACAAAAGAGGAAACAATGACAGAAAAGAAAAATCACATATACCAGCTCATGCCGGCAGGAACTGAGGAGCTGGGACACGCATAGGACGCCGGGCAGTTAAACGAGGCTCAATAAAGAAACTGAGAAATGAGGTCACAGAGCACAGTAGAGTAGAAACAACAAGGACAGAGAGCTAGACAGCCTGTGATGTGTGCAAATGTGGGATTCTGGACATGCTTAACCAGCCCATGTGAATCTCTTTCCCTCAGCTGATAAATAGGCATGCAGCTCCCTAGAATTGCTCTAGAGGATGAAATGAAATAACATTTATACAGTTGGTACTTAGTTGACTTGACTCTTGGTTCTTGCCACAACCAATACTATATGTTTTGGCCATTGCCCTAGGAAATTGAAATTTTTAGAGAAGTCTTCGAGATTTATATAAATAATATAGTTCGAATCAGTTACGATATTTGTAATCAATATGGACATCCACACAGCCTGTGCTCCTCCATTCATTAATTCCTTAGTTCTATCTGGTAGAGTCCATCACAAACATTTGTCATGAGGCTGGTGGTCAGACCAGACTCTCAGGGGGAAGATGGACCTGACTATTCCCTCCCTCTTCAGAATCAGAGATGGAGTGAATGAAGAAACATAAAGTAGGAATAATTGTATTCTAACCTTGAACATGAAATCTGAGTGCTCTGCTAATATATTTCCACAGCACAAAAGAAGGGAAGAGAGAACTGTAGCAGAAAACACAAGGTACAAACTCGCAGCCAATCTTGAGTGGCTGACTTTGCAACCCACCCAAGCTGATAAAGCTGCAGCCACATAGGAATCCTCTTATCTAATTGTCAGCCAAGATGAGAATGTGCCACTGGGCCTTGAAAACTTTAGCTGTGCAAGAACTTGAAATGCCCTTACTTGAAATTTCATGAGAAATGTCTTCACTTATCTTTCTTAGTTATCGTGCTTTTGCTTGGTGTGAAGAATGCCTAGATAACTAGTCAACATACTCATCCACAAGGAACTCACAAATAACAGGAAAAACAGATATCATATTAATCAAGGTAATTAATGCCATCTGCCCAATATACCCAACATTTCAGTGGCTTAATACATTACAAGTTTATTTCTTGCTTACATCATGTCCAAATGTGGATTGAGTGGCCTTCCTTCATCCTGTAGTTACGCAATACAATCTGAGGCATAAGACCTTCAAGATCAAAAAGAGATGGCTGGTAGATGGCAGGAGGATCATGTGGGATAATTTCAAAAGTTGAGCTCAGAATTGGTACACATCACTTCTGCCCATATCTCACTAGCCAGAACTCAGTCACACGGAGCCGACCTAATGGCAAAGGGGTCTGGGAGATATAGAGGAACACACAACACACTGCTGCTGAGTCTTAACAGTTTCTGCCATGGATAAACAAATTTATAATGGCAATGCAATGAGTTAAGTGCAAATATGGCATAGGTTTGTGATGACACAACGAAGGGAGCAGTAAATTCTGCTTGGGCAGGTCTAAAAAGGTTGCATGAGAAAGAAGACACATGATATGAGCCCTAGAAAAAGAACAAGAGCAAGATAATTGTGAGAAGGAAGAGGGGCATTTTCAGGCAGAGGCATGGATGCATGGACTAGTGTGGCAAGTTTAGGAACTGTAAAAAATGGGATGCCTGGAAAAGAGTGTGGATAAGAAATGCATGGAGTAGAGACTGGAGCTGTGAGTGAGAACTAATCCTGACGTTAGGAGGAAAATTTCAGGGGCACAATAAAGGCATCCTTGAAACTAGGGTTCCTACCAGGCATCAGGAGAGAATCTGGACTCCAGGTATGATCAGATATGTGAATCGAGTCCTTGTGGACCTTCAGCCAATAAGCAAGTGAAGCCATCTTCACAGGGTTAAAAAGAATTCTGAACAGAAATATGGTTATAATTAAACATCAATCATGCTGCACTTGGCCCGCTTCCTTGCCAAAATCACATAGCACTAGATACTGACAATTTGCATCCCCATTGCTCCTATAGACAAGATCTCTGACAGAATTATAAGGCTTTTGTTTAAGCATCGCTTAAGATGTCTTTGAGATCCCAAATTCCAGTGAAACAGCTGAAGCCAATCAGTTGGAAGAGCCCCACAGAGGAATCAAATCAGCATAAAAATATAGTTTCTTCATCTCCCTGTCCCATGACTTTACCCTGCACTCTTCAACCAGTCAACATTCTCCACAATTCAGTCCACTCCAAAATCCTTAAAAAACCATAACCTCAGGGAGAGGGATTTGAGGATTCCTCCCATCTCCTCATTTGGTGGCCCTATGACTAAACCTTTCTCTGCTGAAACACAGTGTCTCAGTTCATTGACTTACTGTGTGCATCAGGTAATGAACCTATTACAGTTACAAAGGCCTCCTATGTTTCCCGCTTCCGCGACAAAAAGGCAGCATTGTAACAATGATGACTGTAGGCTGCTTTAAGTAGCAATACCAGGCTTCTTTCTTGGGTTTGCAACACCATGCAGAAGGAAGGTAAGTTTGAGCATCAGACAGACCTGGATCCAAATGCTTTTCTGAAGTTACTCTCTAAGCCACACTTTTTTCTAGAATGATAATAACAATGACTGCCATAGAAAAATAGCATGCAGAAGAAGTGAAATGCTGTTGTAGAGCCACAAGAATGGCATCCGATGGAGTGGACCTTCCAAATGTATTATTAGCACTTCCCACTCTCTGCCACATCCGCTTTTCTCTCCCCGTTTCTAATGCAGTTTTTGCTCACACAGTTGATGGACTTAGATTGTTCACAGGGAGCTCTTCCTTTTCACAGAGGTGTCTTTGGGCTGTGTGAGTTGAAGTAAAGCTGTTTACTGCCTTAACCCCACGCTCCGACACACCCACTGGGTAAAGTTCTTAGATGTTCCTGGAATCAGGCCGCCTCTTAGTCTCTCCTTGAAGCCTGCCTGACATTGGAGTCTAGAAGTCTTCTTAAATCCATTATCTCATTACATATTGACAATCACCCTCTGCAACAGACAGCATCATTCCCATTTTATAAATGAGGAAAACCACAAAGGGATTTGACAAACAAGGCCAAATGTATTCCATTTCCTTTAATCCAATTGCCTGATACTCTCCTTGGTATAAAAAAATGACCACTCTTTATTCCTGCCTTAAAAAACAGTAGGAAAAGATGGAGATGCTTTGCCAGGAAATGAGATGGCTCTAAAATCAAAACTTGTCAGACTAGTTTCCCCAGTAAAGCACTAAGTAATAAACCTAACTCTAGAGATAAAACACAGAAGGCACAGCTAACGTTGTTTTTAACATATGCTAAACTGAAATAAACTGATCACCAAGTAAAATAGGAGGGCCCTAGTGTGAGCATGTTAAAAGAATGACCCTCCTCCTTTTTGGCTGGTATTATTTTACTGAGAAATCACAAAATCCATATATAAGATGTACAAACAAATATACACCTACACCTTTATATGTAAATGAATGTAAACATATACATTCACACACTCATATACCCTAATTAACACAAACCAGCCTATATATACATTTTTTCTTTTTTACTTTATTCTAACATAGGTGACCATAGTATAAAAATGAGAAAAAGGACACTTTGGATAATCTGACCCTCCCTTCATCCATCAAAAAGAGTAAACAAAATTTAAAAAGTGAAATGAAGCTTAGCGGGTACAGCATTTCACAGCCAACACCCCTGATTCAAGCAGCTTCATGATGTGTCTTTTCCCTTCCATTGGCTCCCATAGCAGAAAGTATCAGGGCCTATCCAGGGCCTTTCTTGCCACCTTGAGGTCACCCACAGACCGTTTCCATATGCACACTCTCGCGTCCTGGGCATATGCTCAGTCTGGGCTCGGGACGGGCCAGAAGTGCCAAGGAAGTAATGTCCTGGGGGCCACTCTCAATGCCGAGCTGTGATAGGAGCTAGTGAGTAAATATCCCAGCTTCCTCACCCCTTACAGGGACAGAATCTGAAATGTGCTCTAAATAGCCCCTTATAAGGTCCCCATCAGGACTGACACCTGTTGCCCATGGCAGTGACCTGCTTACCAATGCATCTTTATTGGCCTTCCCCACCCACCCTGTCCCACCTCCCCACGCTCTTACTGTGCTGCCTGAGATCACTGCCCAAATAAATGACTTACCCAGATCCCTATCTCAGGATGTGCTTTTAGGGCACTAAAACTACAAAAGTTTCCTAATTCCAAAGCCTCTAAATCAGGTCTCCAACCCCTGATATCAGCATGTCTCCCACTAAAGTCCCTGAATGTTGACATATTTTCCAGATAGTTCCCAAGGGATGGTCCCCGCTCTGTGCTGTGATAATTTACATTTTGTCTCTCCTACTGGTCTGTGGCAGGGATTCTGTCATTTACCAAGTGCAGTGGTGGAACAAGGCAGGTGTTCCATAAATGACTAATGAATCATCATGTCCTCTCTCTCTGAAAAGCACACGCCCATCTCTAACACTTCTGGCCTGACTCTGCAGCCCTGGAGTCAGTATTGCAGAGTTGCTTAGAGGGTTGCAGAGGTGTCTGGCCTGAGATCCAAGAGCACCATGGGAAGCCCATCAGTCAGCTCTGGTAATATGCCTTACTATAACTGCAGACACACAGATGGGCAAATGGACAGGTCCCTGGCCACTTGTGCTCTGTGCTGGCATTGTGTGTGCCTAAGGGGGCTTGCTTTGTTGTAGAGCAAAGAGAGTGGTGGCAGATCACTCCCGCCACCCACATCACTCCCACCAATTCCCAGCAGCAACTCTCGTACCTCCCTGTAATGTCCCTATTTCTAAAGAACACATTCGCAGCTCCTCAGGATGAGGCTCTCTTGAAGCTGGACTCTCTCAGACAAAGCCACCCTACATGTTCTGCCGGCAGATCCAGTGAGCAGGAAAAGTCTCATGGATATCCCAGAGGGAGTTTCAGCAGCCAGAGAGGGATGGAAATCCTGCAGCTACTCAACTTCAGTGTGAGTCCTCCCCCTGCTTTGCCCAAGTTGCTCTTCAAGCTCATTCTCTGATACCCATGACTTTCCCCAAGCCTGAGCTCCCACAGACAAGCCGGCACCATACACTGGTAATGTCTTCCCTTCTGGACTTCTTGAGAACAGGAAGAGTTTGTGCATTCTTGTCCCCACTGCCTATCATAATGCCAGTTACACATAAGGCATTTTATATGTGTGTTGAGAACAAAAGTAATTTGTTCCATACTAGGCAGAAACGGACCTTAAAATGTATATATATATATATCCCTTGGAGAGGGAACACAGTAATATACATTCATTCAGAACACTGAGACTTTGATGTGTAAAAGGGGATCTTAAAAGAGGAGAAAAGGTTTAGAAAGGAGAAACTTCAGGACAACAGAGGCATGCTTTGCTTAATTCATACAGAGCATGGATGGGAAGGATGATGCCGAGAAGGGAAGAGGATACCATCCCCTCTCCGAGCAGCATTTCTTTCGATATTTTAAAAAGAGCAAGAACTCTGAAGATAGAATTTGATTTGCAGCCTAGCTTTTCTGAGATTGTTCATGAAGGACTATGAAAATGCCAAAACACAGTAGCAGAGGAGTCTCGGGAAATGAGCTCAGGCCTGTCAGCATTTCTGATTGTTAACCAGTCACACTTTGAGCTTTATTTCAAGCCTGTTTGAGGCCAGTGGAGAAATGAACAGGCCATAGCTACACAAATTACTTTCCAGATGAAGCTTCAACAGTGTGGAGGGAGGTAGTTTCTATTTGTTGACTCAACCTAGAAAATGGTTTAGAAAATTTTCTGGCAGGTATTAGCAGGAACTTGATCAAGGAATAACTCTAGGTAGGGATTCTCTAAATGAAATTCAGAGTAAACACTATAAAGAAAGTCAGCGTCGCAGTGAGAGAGGGATGCTGGCATTCCAACACACCTGGTGGAGACTGAACCTGGCGAGCAGCTCACAAAGCTGGCTCTCAGACATTTGAGACCCTCACCACAGATTTGGCAGTGCTGGAGAAGATGCATTCAAGCCCTGGCCTGGATGTCATGGAAACCAAGTTTCGTATGCACGCTCATCCAAGGTCTCCTAATTTACTGTCTAAAGCAAGCTTCCTCACCATTCTCCATCTGTTTCCATTTCTACATTTCAAAGTTGGAGACAATCCTCTTAAAAAAAAGTGCAGAAAGTGAGTGCTTATAGAATACCCACTATGTGCCAGGCTCATACTAGATGTTATATATGAATTACTCCATGAATCTTCACAACGGCCCAAAGTAGTTAGGTAGGGTGAGGTAATGTATAGCAGTCAGAATTCACGTTTAGATTTCAGAATTCTCTTAAAAAACACTTTGTTTTAGAGAAATGGATTAATACAGAGAGTATTAAATACAATGACTAAAGACTGAAGGCTGGTGAGAACTTCTGCTAGCTTTGAAGAAATTAGAAAATATTTGAACCACAGGAAGCCCCTGCCAATGATCTCATCTGCATGTCACACTGAAGTAGGGGTTCACAGAAGTTCACCTGGGAACTACTGTGAATTTCATGTTCATTACATGTCTACATGGCTATTCTCCAAAACAAGAGAGCAACAAATGCTTCTCTTCTTCTGTTGTAAAGGGCTGCTGCCTACGTGTCTCACATTGGAAAAACTAAACCAGAACCCTGTTGACCAGGTGGCCTGGAAAATGTAGTTTTCAGAATTTTAGCCCCTAAAAAAACAAGGAAGAGCTTAGAATCAACAGTCAATATCCAGCATTGACGAATACTATTGTGTTTATCTTATTACTGAGGCAACTAAAATTTCAAGAAGTTAAATAACTTTTCTTAAGTTCTTTCTGCTAGTTTGTGATGGAGATGGAATATTATTATAATAAACCTGGGTGTTTCTTCCTCCAAATCTAGGAGAAATAATGGAATTTTGATTCATGAGGAGGCACAAATTTGTTCAATTGCATCCAGAGAGGATATTTCTGTGTTTGCGTTGCTGCCTATCCACTAACCCTGTTAGCGTGAAGGAGATAAAAAAGGCAGGTTTCCCCATAAACCATACAAGAGTCTATGTGATATTTGTCCGTAATAATTAGGAAGAGTATGAGGGCAATAATATTAATGCCTGAGGAAAAAACTTCAAGTGCCACCAGGAGAATGCAAGCTAAAACCACAATGAGACACTGTGTCACATCTACCAGACTAGCAAACATGAAGTGCTAGCAAGGACATAGAGCCACACCAACTCTCTGCCACTGCTGGTGGACATAATAGATTGTTACAATCATGTTGGAAAACAATTTTCCATTACCTCTTTTTGAGATAGGGTCTCACCTTGTCACCCAGTTTAAAGTGCAGTGGCTGAATCTAGGTTCACTGCAGCCTCCACCATCGGGCTCAAGAGATCCTCTCACCTCAGCCTCCTGAGTAGTTAGGACTACAGGCATGTACCACCATGCTCTGCTAATGTTTTGTATTACTGTAGATATGAGGTTTTGCTATGTTGCCCAAGCTGGTCTTGAACCCCTGAACTTAAGCCATCAGCCCACATCAGCCTCCTAAAATGCTGGAATTACAGGTGTGAGCCACCGCACCCAGTTTTCCATTACCTCTTAAAGTTAAATGCATTTACAGTCTGTGAGCGAGGAATTTCACTCATACGAATATATCCTAGAGAAATTCTTGTACTTGTACACCATAAGATGAAATACACACATAAATGTTTATAGTAGCATTATCCATAATAGATTAAAAGCTTAAAGCAGACCTAATGGCCATTAACAGGATGAATAAATAAATGGAGTATATTCATACAATGGAATATTATAAAGCAATAGAAATACATGAATTACAATGAGATAGAACAAGATGTACGAACTTAAAAGGTTTAATGCTGAGGAAATAGTCTCTATTCCATTCATATAAAAGATAAAAAACAGACAATACCAAATAATATACTCTTTAGACTCCATACATATGTCACAAAACTATAAAGAAAAGCAAGGCAAATATTAATTAAATGTGAAAAATAATGAGTTATTTTAGGGGGAGACAGAATGGAGTAGAACTAGGGAGGGACACTTGGAGGAACTTTCTATGATCTTAATAATAATCTAAGTGGGATGGTGAGTTCAAGGGTGTTTATTATTATTCCTTATATTATAAATATGTATACTCTTTTATATGTATATTTGTACACACATTTCTTTGTATATTTCATATGCAAAGATAGTTAATGTCATAGTGGAGATTTTCTGTCAGCCTCTGCCTTTCTCCAGCCCCTCAATTGCAGTTTGGTGCCGGGGTAGTGGATGTATACAGCCTGTCCATCCCATTCTGGGCTTTCAAATTCAGCCCACTCTGAGACAATATAAGGTCTCCTTGGTATATTAACTCCATCCCCAGAATTCCTCCTGAGCACCTCTCACTTGACAGCTTTACAGTATGAATAAACCACATTGATTAAGAACATGAATTTTAAAACCTGTGTTTGGTTCCCAGCCCTGTCACTAAATAGTGTTGTGACCTTGGGATCATTATATAACCTCCATGTTTCTCAGCCAGTCAAACAGTACTTTTCTCCTGGGACTGTTGTTATGGAGGTGCAATGATTTAATCTATGTAAAATACTTAGAAGATTGACTGGCATACGGTGACTATAATTTAATTGTCAGGTTTTACTATTACTTCTTAATTTTTCTCTTGCCAGATTTGTTGATCACCCCATCTTTCTTGCTTGACTCCACATCTCAGTAATAACTATGTACTTGGTCCCATTCCTAAGAACAGGGATCAGCAAACTATGGCCTGCAGGTCAAATTCAGCCCACTGTCTGTTTACTGAAACACAGCTGTGTGCATTCATTAATATATTGTCTGTGACCACTTTCATGTTACAAAAGCAGAGCTGGGTGGTTGTAACAGACTATGATCTGCAAAGCCTATCTGGCCATTTACAGAAAATGTCTGCTGACTCCTCCTTAGAATATGGTTGAACTCTGCTCTCTTGGCTTTGATCTTGCCCATCTCCCATAACCTTTCTGCTGCAGACAGGATTCCACCTATCTGTACTCCGACCTCAGGCACAGTGACAAATGAAGCCAACATAATTTATGTTCTTGGGCTATAGAGATTATGAAATCAAGCCCACTCCTTTTGGGCCATTTCTCATCATGGATAGAAGGGGTTAGACACATCGAGTGCCCAGGCCACTCCTGAGCAAGGCAATGCATGTGACAGCCGACTCTGGCATAAAAGGCTCACTACCTCCTACTAGAAATTTCCAACAGCATAGCATGTGATTACCTCACTTTGAAATAGAACATGTAGAAATATAATAAATATGCCAGGTTACATATTTATAAACACATACAAAGATAAGCATTTACTGTCACCATGACCTGGCCATTAAAATGTTTTAACTCCTGAATATTACATCCCTCTAAGTAACATATAGACATTAAAGCAATAATTGTGAAGTCATATGATCCTCTCAATGGGTCTCAGGAGGAAACAAGTCAATATAAAATAGGTGTCTATTTTTTTTAATGTAATCCCTATTCTGCTGACTTCATCCCTATGACCTCAGCTACCAAAGATAACACACCTACTTCACAATTCTAAATGAGAAGTCCTCTAATAAGGGTGAAGGGTGACACAAAGACAAAATCTAAAAAAAGAAACCACAAAGACTGCAAAGACAAGGAGCTTCAGCAAATCACCCATTCCCATCCAGGGAAAGAAAAAAACAGAAGTGCCCTCCTTTGTGTGCTATTTTGGTCACATGTGATTAATAGCCTGTCACACTGTCAGGAGAACCCAAACTCGATCAAATCGACACATGGCAGCTCTGTGCACTAAGGTGGGGCACATTTCTGCACAAAATGTGCCAGAGGGATGCACTGTATGTGTGTATATATATAGAACACATACCTGCCACTTGCATCCCTTGATCCTGAAATACTGCTGAAATTCCTCTCCCTACACATACTCCCAGAGTGTTGTGTGTGTGTGTGTGTGTGTGTGAGAGTGTGTGTGTGCATTTTCCCATTTCATTCAGCAAGCAGCTGTGAAAGCTGTTATACTGCCTACATAGCATCAGAAAAGGATCTGGTAAGTGTTTAATGAGGGGGAGGTGTGACAAAAGGGATAAGGCAGTTAAATTGGGTAACTTAGAAAAGAATGAGATAAGATAATGAATGTGTTGCCATGGAAACCAGGTCATAGGCATAATCTAATACTGCTCTCTATCTGTAACATTCTATATTCTGAGAAATGGGCAAATCCTGTTTTTGTTTTTACTTATGACTATTATCTTTAGAGGGACATTAATAGTCTAGTCAGTGTCTTATTTCCCCACTCATTAGTGAAGCAATACATAAGTGAGATACAAACATGCCCTCTAGACTAGAAGAATGCAAAAACTCTTTGTGAATCCTAAAAGGACTCGCTATGATTTATTTTTGTTCCTTTTTAAATTGACTGTCACATTTCTCTTTACTTCCCATAAACATCCTATCCTCCAAGCTTGCTCTTTACTAAAATATGCACAGGAGAATGCCCAATAAATTGATACATTTCTGTAAAATTTGGCTCCGTAACCAAATGTACCCCAACTGTCTGTATCAAAAGAGCCCTTCAAGTAATCATCCTGGAAGTTCTTGGGCTGGCTGATTCCCCAGGGTGAATATATTTATAACTCCTCATTTGGCACATGGGAATTAAGGTGACTTTAAAATGCATGTTAAAATACTAAAACATAAGGAAAAATGAAAATTTAGGACTCAAAAATGTAAATCTAAATGAAAGATCAGCATGGGGGCGAGGATGGTGCAATACATATTCACAGCCCTTAATGTCCTATGTGTGCTAGTTGAACTAATGTTTTGAGTGTGACTTCTGGTGGTCAAAGCAAAAAAGAAAGCATGAAATAATAAATAAATGAGTAAAATAAAACATCCCTCAAAATAAGCCAAGCCAACATTTTCTCAGTATTGAAAGAAATTTCTTACTTGGAGGTTCATACATGAACCACTCAGATATATTGTGCACAATAACCCAAGTGCAAATGCAAGAATAGGTTTCATTAGGACATTCAGCCGTGAGACCAAGGTGCAAATTAGGAACGCAATCTTGAGGGGTGGAGAGAGAGATGTAATGATGGGGAAAGGAAGGGAATAATATGAAGAATTTATAGAGTATTTTTATTGGTCCTGCTTGGTCTAAGAATTACAATACTTTCAAAGAGAAATTCCCCCTATTCACTTCCAAATATCTCTTAATTCAGCTAACCATTAGGTAAGAATCAGAAAGCAGTGTTTTTATCCTCTGACCTAGAATGCAGATCTACTCTGGGTTTAATGACAATCATGATGATATATGGGCCAGATTTACAATCTTTTATGAAAATAGAGGGCTAATTCAAGACTCTCCAACCAATTCCCAGGTGATGGTGTTATTGCAAAGCCATTATTAGAATGAAGCAAACTCTGGAGATGGTTCTAAAGAGTTAACAGTGCAACTGGGTTATCCTGGAGAACTTGGCAGGAGCCGTTAATGCTCATCACATCTCCATGGCTTCTCTGCATCTCCCAGCTCCCTTTACAATTAGGTTTGGACTATATAACAAAGTTTAAACCAAAGGAATGTGGGAATAAATGCTGTATACCCTTAAAAAGTCCACAGTAACCTTCCAGTTACTTTCTTCCCTTGAAATGGCAACCTTAGAGGCTGTATGTTCCAAGCGGGGTGGCTCCATAAAGCAGCAATATGAGCGAGAAATAAACTTAAAGCACATGCTAAGCCACTGATATTTCAGGGTTTACCTAGTATGAGAGTAGTCATGGATTACCCAAATGACTAATAATATAAGTCATTATATCCCATTATATTGGGATTACCCAAATGACTTAATAATAAGACAGCCAACGAACTGTCTTCACCATACTGTCTGTCATTTTTAAATCATGTTTCAATAATTTTATTATAGATGTTATATATTTTTAGCTTCCTCTTGTAAAAATACAGGCAAAAACTTGCAAGATATAACTACTGAACCATCTTTGAATGTATACCCTTACAGACCCAATTTCTCTCTCTCTCCCCTCTCTCTGCTTCATTGCCCTCTCACCTCATGCCTTCTTAACATAGAGACATAGAAATATAATTAGAAAGAAAGATATATAAACAGTGGATGCCAGATATAAATAAGTAGGTAATAAAGAAGCAGACAGACATCAGGCTTAGATATGCTTCTGTAAGTTTCAGGTGGGCATGTTGTCACATAACCTCAACAGGTGACTGTATAAAGGCAACCCCTGTTAATTTATAAATGTTGGCATTGAGTACTGAGAAGTAAACTGAGATTAGCAGTTAGTGGTAGGAGAGCATTTTAACTCAAATAGTTCTACTTCGAAGCCTGCATCTGAATCACTACTTTCTACTGGCCTGAGTTAATTGATTATCTTTCATTCATTCCCTCAATTTTTCCAACACCAATTGTTGCTTAACTAGTAAGATAAGGGATAAGGTCATTATTGTTTCTTTCCTGTCTCCTGACAACTTGTGTTTCCTTTTCTGTCAATTGCCTGTTTTTTTAAGGATTATGTATGTATTTATTGATTTGTAACAGCTCTTTATAAAGATATTAACTTTGTATCTGCCATATTTGCTCAAAAATATTTTTCCAGTGTTCTTTTTTCTTTTAATTTATAGTGATTTTTCTTTATTTCCTTTCAAATCTTTCCTTATAATTTCCATTATAGTTTTAAAGCTCTTGTCACTCCAAACTAACATAAATATGCACTTATACTTTCCACGTATGCTAATCGTTTGTTTCACCATTACATCCTTTGTCTACTTGAGAGTTATGCTTATATAAATGCTTCAAATCCTCCCTAATTTTGTTTCCTTGGTGTTTTCATTTTTCATAGTTTTCCAAAGAATACTAGTGAATATCTATGTTTTATCCTATTGATTTGAAATGCTATCTTTATTACATGATATATGAATTGTGATGTAGCAGGGAGAGCAGACAATCTTGACAATCTTGACTTGTAAAGAACGTGACTCTAGTGTTTGCATTTCAAGTATGACGCTGAGTGCTTTGTCAGATATATTTTTATTACATGTATAAACTACTCTTCTAGCCCTATTTTACTTATAATTTATTTTAATCATGAATAGATAGCCATACATTTTCCCTTACTAACATAATGGATTATCATAATATACATATATTTTATTAATAAGCCATCATTAAAATTCTGTAATAAAACCTACTAAGCCATAGCACATAATTTCTTTAATATACTAGAGTTCATGCAGTCACCATTTGTTTAGAATTTTGCATTTCCATTTCTAAAAGAAATCGATCTATAGTTTCCTGTAGTTAAGCTAATTATAAGAAAAGAAAGAGGGAAAACTTACCTTTTATTATCAAATATTTCAACTGGCACAAAAATTTTGTGTTATATAATGGTTTGAAAGAACTCATTTCTAAAGCCTTATGGGTCTATCATTTTTTCACTGGTTATTTATAGATACTTTTAATAATTTCAAGCTCTATTCAGCTTTTTTCCTACTTAATCTATGATTGATTGTTTTTTATATTATCCTTTAAAATTATTCTTTCATTCATGTCTTTATCTATATTGGCATATATTGACACAGAATTCTATTTTTTCTGTTAAATGTGTTAAAATGTAAACAAATAATGATTTAGTTGCATCTTCTTGATCATTCCTAATAAACTGTATGGTTATTTATTTTTCTTTCCCTGGTCATGTTTATGAGATTTTGTCTATTTTGGTGGTCTTAAGTCTTTTTTAAAAAACATACAAAAAACCTCTAATATTTATTATTTTATTATTTTCAAACATTATTTCCATTTGTGCTTTTGTTTATTTCTTCCTTGAATGGACATAATTCAAATACAACCATTAAACATAACTCATTAATCCTATTATTGATTTATCTTTATTCTGTTACCTACTTAGTATATAAAATATTGCATCCTACCATTATCTTGACTTTTTCAATTTTTTTTATTTTGTACATTCCTGTGTCATTCATTAGCTAACATTTTGTGATTGTTTATTTTCATTTGGATTTTACCATTAGCAATGTAGACTTTGTCCCTGTTGAACATTTTATATTTTTTCATAAAATGTTACATTTTTATATCAATCCTTTCTGTCATGTGAGGACACAACATTTGTCTCCTTTTATCCTTCACCTTCTGCCATGCGAATATGCAGCAAGAGGGCCCTTGCCAATGCCACACCTTCGATCTTGGACATCTCGACCTCCAGAACACTGGAGAAAAAATTTGTATTCTTTATAAATTGCTCAGTATCAGGTATTTTATTAGAGCAGCATAAAATGGACTTAGGTGCCTACTGGAAATTCATATAGTTGAATTTCATGTTACTC
Organism: Hylobates moloch; assembly: GCF_009828535.3. Lineage (NCBI taxonomy): Eukaryota > Metazoa > Chordata > Mammalia > Primates > Hylobatidae > Hylobates > Hylobates moloch. The sequence goes on from NW_026652283.1 coordinate 95,028,236, forward strand.
TAGGAGTTTTCACATTTACATTTCACAGGTTTCATGTTCCTAACATCTTACAACCACATTATCCTGCAAGACAATTTCAAAGTGTGGGAAATATCAATTAAAATCAAAATGGAAATGCTTTGTGGGCATATATGCCTGACATGCATGTTTGTATACAATTGTATATGTGTGCACACATGTGGGTGAGTTCATGCATACATGTAGTGGGTGTGTGGTCTGCATGCATGTAGTGGGTGTGTGGTCTGCAGCCAAAGATGACCAAAGAGACTGAAAAGTCATCTGACCAATAAGGACCAGGTAAAAATGATTAGCTATCTCCAAGAGCATGTTTATTAGCTTCTTGACTCTTTACAAAGGATTACAGTTCAGCACAGCAGCGGTAGCAAGATCCCATAAAATATGATGAGCTGTCATATTTCCTATGAAGATAGAGGCATATGGGCAGCACAGGGGAGACAAACTCAAGAGATTCAGAAAGACAGGTGACAGCTAATTTAAATGAAAGGTTGAAATCAAGACTTAATGACAGGATAATCCCTCTAGGAGCTACAGAATTTTGCTTCATATCCTTGTGCATATAGGTTGATAGTGATAATATCTGAAGAAACAATTATAGCTTGCCTGATCTTTGAACAATCAAATTTGTAACAGTGCTGTGATATTTCTGTCAACTTCATGTAAGATCTCAAAATAATTTCTTCATGTTTAGAGGCTCATGCTGGCTGGCTACCACTATGCACTGCCTGAACCCCGCAAAACCCTCCTCTCCAAGTACTGCGCTCAGCTAGCTCAATTGAGCTGCTAATTCATCTGAGCCAGAGACCCAAAAGGACCTCCCCAACACAGGGTCCTGGCCAACTGCCAGATCATGGTGACTGGGCTTAGTCAATCATGTGTTTTTAGAAAGAGTGGCAAAACTATACCCTGCCAAAAAGAAGAGGTAAAATCTGGACTTCCTGAAATGTGTTACTGAAACATGCTGTTTTGGAATTCACTATTCCACTGAGAAATTCTCTCTCCTTCCCACAGAGAAAGACTCATGAGGGTGGAGAGACTAGGAGCCAGAATCCACCTGCTCCCCACTCATTTATTCAAACTGAAAATAGATCTTAAAGAGCTATATGATTTTTTCCCTGGGAAGGTATAAAAATATGTCTCTGTTAAAAGAATCATTTTAATACAGCCTTGGGAAGATCACATAGGTTTTTGAAAGTGAGTTCAATTCATCATCTTCATTAACAAGTATTTATCTTTCTTATCTTTCTTGGGCAGCCTCCGTTCCACTTTTTATGGCCTACAGGTTGAGCTCACCTGCTCCATCATCACACAGTATCAGGGGAAAATGCTTAAATACATTTCAGATGTAAATGAGCATCTTGGGAAGAAAGCATCATAAAAGCCATCCTCACATACCCGTTGCCTCCTGAGGGCAGTTGCTCCATGGAGTCTACTGTGACCTCGTTGGCAAGTATCCTGATAGAAGAGGACGCAGACTGATGCTAGCCCATCTCACCTGCATCATGCTATTGGCAGCCCAATTCCATACTCTATCCAGAACTACTTTACAGGCTAGTCTCTCCTTCTTAATTGTTTTATTACATACACAATGTAGTCAACATGAAAACCAAGAAATATGATAGATAAGGAATAAATGAGGCACAGGTGTTACCTGCAGGTCTCATCAGGGCACAAAAAACCAACCCATTAAAGAGGCTCAGCTGCATTACTTTCTCCTTGAGCAGACTTTTATGGCCCCTTACACCTACATGTACAAAACAGGAAGAACTGGGAAGTCAGATGTGCATTCCTAGTGCTACCTGGTTAGCAGGCCCTGGAGTAAGTAAAGCTTGTGTTTTTCCAGGGAAGTAGCCAAAGAGACACTTTCCTGTGCTTTTCCCGCTGAACCTACAGGCAGCAACCCCACATGTCAAAAGTGCAGACTGATGACATTGCCAAATGTTTCACACAAAGCCTGATGTGCTACCTCTTGTTTGTGTTATCATCCCTCTTCTGCAGTCAGAGCCTGTTCAGAGCTACATGAATCTTCCTTGGTTCCTTGAACCCCAGGCACAGGACAATCCCAATATGCAGCTTAATCCCAGTTTTGAAACACCAAGATCAGATTCCAAGATTCTCACGTAACATGCAGACATGCATGATTATGTGGGCACGTAGTAGGTGTATATATTTACGAGGTACAGGAGATGTTTTGATACAGGGATGCAATGCATAATAATCACATCATGGAGAACGGAGTATCCATCCCCTCAAGCATTTATCCTTTGTGTTACAAACAATCCAATTATACTTGTTTAGTTATTTTTAAATATACAATTACATTATTATTGACTACAGTCACCCTGTTGTGCTCTCTAATAGGTCTTATTCATTCTTTTTTTTTTTTGAGACGGAGTCTCACTCTGTCACCCAGGCTGGAGTGCAGTGGCGCGATCTCGGCTCACTGCAAGCTGTGCCTCCCGGGTTCACGCCATTCTCCTGCCTCAGCCTCTCCGAGTAGCTGGGACTACAGGTGCCCGCCACCACGCCCAGCTAACTTTTTTGTATTTTTAGTAGAGACGGGGTTTCACCGTGGTCTTGATCTCCTGACCTCGTGATCCGCCCGCCTCGGCCTCCCAAAGTGCTGGGATTACAAGCGTGAGCCACCGCGCCCGGCCCTTATTCATTCTTTCTAAACATTGTTTTTGTACCTATTAATCACTCCGAACTCTCCCCAGCCCCGCCCCTACCCCGCCCTGCCCCTACCCTTCCCAGCGTCTGGTAACCATCTGTATTAGTCCGTTCTCATGCTGCTAATGAAGATACCAAAACTGGGTAATTTATAAAGGAAAGAGGTTTAATTGACTCGCAGTTCAGCATGGCTGAAGAGGCCTCAGGAAACTTATAATCATGGCAGACAGGGAAGCAAACACATCCTTCTTCATGTGGTGGCAGCAAGGAGAAGTGCCGAGCAAAAGGAAGAAAAGCCCCGGGTAAAAACATCAGATCTTGTGAGAACTTACTATCACAAGAATAGCATGAAAGAAACCACCCCCAAGATTCAATTATCTCCCACTGGGCACTTCCCATGACACATGGGGATGATGGGAACTACAATTCAAGATGAGATTTGGGCGGGGACACAGCCAAGGGATATCACCATCCTTCTACTCTCTATCTCCATGAGTTCAATTGATTTGATTTTTAGATCCCACAAATAACTGAGAACATGTGATGTTTCAGAACATGCAATGTTTTTCTTTCTCTGCCTGGCTTTTTTTCACTTAACATAATGATCTCCAGTTCCTTCCAGTTGTTGCAAATGACTGGATCTCATTCTTTTTTGTGGCTGAACAGTACTCCATTGTGTATAAGTACCACATTTTCTTTCTCTATTCATCTGTCGATGGACACTTAGGTTGCTTCCAAATCTTGGCTACTGTGAACAGAGCTGCAAAAAACATGGGAGTGAAGATAAGTCTTTGATATACTGATTTCCTTCCTTCTGGGTATATACCCAGCAGTGGGATTACTGGATCATATGGTAGCTCAATTTTTAGTTTTTTGAGGAAACTCCAAACTGTTCTCCATAGTGATTGCACTAATTTACATTCCCACCAATAGCATATGAGGGTTCCCTATTCTCCATATCTTTGCCAGGATGTGTCATTGTCTGTCTTTTGAGGATAGAAGTCATTTTGTTATAACTGGTATGAGATGATATCTCATTGTATTTCATTGTAGTTTTGATTTTCACTTCTCTGATGTTCAGTGATTCTCTGATTGATGATGTTGAGCACTTTTTCATATGCCTATTTTCCATTTGTAGGTCTTCTTTTGAGAAATGTCTATTCAAATATTTTGCCCATTTTTTTAATCAGGTTATTAGATTTTTTCCTATAGAGTTGTTTGAGCTCCTTATATATTCTGGTTATTAATCCCTTGTCAGATAGGTATTTGCAAATATTTTCTGTCATTCTTTGCATAACGTCTCTTCACTTTGCATGATCATGCTTCACCTAGATAGTAATGTGCATGGCGGTTTCTACCATCCACTCTGCCAGCTGTGGCTAGTTAGAGTGCCAGGTTAATAAGACCAAAGTCTCTCAATTTCCACTTCCAAGGAGTTTCAAGAGAGGATGCTGATTCAGGTCTCTAAGATTTGTGAGAAATCTTCATACAGGTATTTAGCACAGATGCTTCAAGGAGAAATTTCACATGTTATGTGGAGGATGTAAATACTTTAGCCTCAATGTTCCTCCAATTGAGATGCTGTGGATCCACACGTCTACAATAAACATATTAATCCTCTCAAGGAATCTATTTCTCCATCTTGACTAAGGGGCTTGGATAGGGCAAATATAGCTAGGTCAAATTAAAGTGTAACTAGAATTCATGTAACTGGAGTGATTAATGGAAAGTTTTACCTCCTCTCTAGTCTTGGATGGTGAGACATGTTTTCACACAGAGCACAAGATAATAAGAATTTCTAATCTGGACTCTCCTCATTATTAAAGCACATCACTCAGAATTACCTCAGAAGGGAACCTTCCATGAATGAAGCCTTATGTCACTAAAGTCATTAATATTACTTGTTTCAGGCATGAATGAGACCACTACATAAATTTTGCTTTGAAAATAAGGAAGAAGGGAAAAACAAAAACTCAGTATGTTGTTCTTATGTTGGTTATTATGATCAGCAGCAGCACCAACTGGTGAGCTCTGAAATTAATAAACAGAAATGCAGAAAATATAAACAGCCAGAGCTATCTTCAGCCAAAGATCAATCAAGCAGCAATCTCCTGACATTGTGCAACTCTAGGGCTCAAGGTATGCCTCAGAGTGGATTGATTGCTTGCTTTTTGGAGGCATTCTTCCTGTTTGAGAAGGAACTATAGGATAATCATCAGACAGGTTTTTGCAGCCTGAAATGGGGTCTCTCTATAGCTTGGTTTTGTTTTGTTTGTACAGCTCCTCAGTAAAAGTTACCAAGAAGGCATAAAATGACACCGCACAGCTCTATTGCACCGTAGTATTCAGGAAATCAAAGTGCTGAATGTTATAAGACATAGAAAGGAAATGAGAGGCATTTGCAACAGTGTGGTTTCAAACCGCAGCATTGAGGCTCTGCTCTTACAAGCAATTTTTTTCAGGTCAAATTTTAATCAAAGAAAGTGGCTCACTTAAAGTTTGTTTAACAACACTAGGTGATCAGTATATCTAGAATGATCAGACAAAATGCCAGCACTCTGTCAAGCTACAGCTGCTTGCCATCTTTCCCCAGGTTGTCTTGAAAAAGAAATCAGGAAATCTAAGTTGAGGCTTCCTAGGAAGATAATTTGCATTGTGATATTTAATTGCCCAAAAACAGCTATTTCAGAAACCTATAGAGAGAATTTTAGATGTATAGTGAAAAAGGAAAATAAGCAGCCCAGGAACTTGTTTGTCGCAATTCCAACATTCAGGATAATATAGTTAATTTAGAAATGAAAGGACTGAGACCCAGAAAAGAGAAATTGTACTGAAAGATGAAGAACTAAAGCCGTTGGAAATTTAGAATATAAATTGAAAAGAAATGAATGAAGTTCATTTAAAAACTATCTATCAGAGTGGCTAAAATGAAAAAGACAATACTAAGTGAGTGTAGCAATGTGGAAAAACTGGAACTTTCATAGCATATGCTGCTCGTGGTAGTGTATATTGGTACAACCATTTTGGAAAACTGTTTCATGATATCTACTAAAGTTGAGCAAGTGCTTATTCTATGACCCAGCAATTCCACTCTTAGGAAAGTATACAGAAGAAATGTATAAACACGTTCACCAAAAGGCATGTACTAGACTGTTCAGAACATCATTATTTGTAACTGTCAAAAACTGAAAACCCTCCAAAGTCCATTAAAAAGAGGCTAATAAATTGTAATATGATAACACAATGGAATACTATGCAGTAATAATAATGAATAAGCAACTACACATAGCAACATGGATAAAACTTATTTATGTATCATTGAGTAAAATAAGTTTGAAACAAAAGATTACATAACATAATGCCATTTATACAAAGTTCAAAATCAAGCATAACTAATCTCCGGTGTTAAAAGACTGAATATTTATGGACACAAGAGAGACTTTTGGAAATCTAATAAGGTTGAATTTTTTAAACTGAGTATTGCTTACATGAATATGCTCAGTTGGTGATGAGTCATCAAGCTACACACTTAAAATTTGAGCACTTTTCTGTATGCATGTAGTACTTCAATAACATTTTGATTTTTGTAGCTGGTATAGAGATGGTGATGGATATAGAAGATAAGAGAAATTCATCCCACACAAAATTGTTCTTGATGAACTAACAAATGATACATAAATTCAATTATTAAAATACAGAAACTTTTTCAGACATAAAGAATTTGTAGATGAAAAGGGTAGTGACCTGCCCTTTCCTCAAGTAAAAAAAAAAAAAGGCAAACAACAATAAGCATTGTAATTATATCCTACCAAAGTCACTGAAATTCAGTGTTAACAAACCACCTTGGGAAGTTCAGCTTCTGGTAATGGTGAATTATATAATTCAGAACAACATTCCCACTGAAGATAGCTAGTAGAAAAGCTAGACAAAACCCTTTTTTTTTTTTTTTTTTTATACTTTAGGTTTTAGGGTACATGTGCACAATGTGCAGGTTTGTTACATATGTATCCATGTGCCATGTTGATTTCCTGCACCCATTAGCTTGTCATTTAGCATTAGGTATATCTCCTAATGCTGTCCCCGCCCCCCCCACCCCCCACCCTCCACCCCACAACAGTACCCGGAATGTGATGTTCCCCTTCCTGTGTCCATGAGTTTTCATTGTTCAATTCCCACCTATGAGTGAGAACATGCGGTGTTTGGTTTTTTGTCCTTGTGATAGTTTACTGAGAATCAGCAAAGGACATGAACAGACACTTCTCAAAAGAAGACATTTATGCAGCCAGAAAACACATGAAGAAATGCTCATCATCACTGGCCATCAGAGAAATGCAAATCAAAACCACAGTGAGATACCATCTCACACCAGTTAGAATGGCCATCATTAAAAAATCAGGAAACAACAGGTGCTGGAGAGGATGTGGAGAAATAGGAACACTTTTACACTGTTGGTGGGACTGTAAACTAGTTCAACCATTGTGGAAGTCAGTGTGGCGATTCCTCAGGGATCTAGAACTAGAAATACCATTTGACCCAGCCATCCCATTACTGGGTATATACCCAAAGGAGTATAAATCATGCTGCTATAAAGACACATGCACACGTATGTTTATTGCGGCACTATTCACAATAGCAAAGACTTGGAACCAACCCAAATGTCCAACAACAATAGACTGGATTAAGAAAATGTGGCACATATACACCATGGAATACTATGCAGCCATAAAAAATGATGAGTTCGTGTCCTTTGTAGGGACATGGATGAAACTGGACAAAACCCTTTTTAAAAAACATGCTGGAAGACACTGAAAAGCGAATAAGGTAGTAAAGAACTGCAATCACAAGAACTAGGAAAAGTCAAAGATGTAAGGTGAGCCCTCCATGAGAAGCCGCTTTTGGTGTGGGGATTTTGCAAGTCCTGAGAAGTCAGTGGAGAGTGCGGGCAATGTGCTGTTTCTTGACCTAGGTGAGGCATACATAGGTGCTTGTTTTGTTCTTTGTAAATTTTCTATATATGTGTGATAGTTTGCAATACAGAGTTTAAAAGGAAATATCAAGCCATCATTTAAATAGAAAAAAAAGAGTTAATTTTAGATTTATGCAAAGCAATACTATCAAAGCCAGAAAGCAGTAGACAACTGGTCCCAGTGATCTGAGGAAAAAATACCTGACAAGTAGTCCTTTAAGTATAAAGTGTAAAAGCAACAAACATACATTGTTTAGTATACAATAACTTAGTAAAGCCAGCATTTGCAGGCCTTGCTTGAGGAGAGTACTAGAGGATAAAATTCTGCTAGCAAATAGATATATCAAAATATAAACAACAGGAAAGAAGAAACATAAAATGAGGACTGGTGGATAACATTAAATTCATTTAAATCTAAAACTTAGTCTAAGCAACTGTGAGAATTATGAGATCACTGGTTATTTTAATTCCACCGCAAATTTATCTCTGCTAAATTAAAGAAGGATTATGTTTAATATGTTCAATAAAAATAGCATCTGCCTTATAATTCCAATCTTGATAATTATGTTTTCTCTCTCTCCCCCATCTATATGTACTCTATATGTATATTAATAAAGAAATATCTAGAGTTGTGTTTATAAATGTTAAAAACAGGGCAGTGGAATTTTAGGCAATTTTTTACTTTTTGAATGTCTCATTTTTGCATTTTCAAAATGAACATGTTTGTGAAAAATAATAGTTATCATTCTTTAAAAAATAAACCGGGAACAATATATACAATATACACAAAAATAAAATCTATACACAAAAGTCAGCTAAGAAAGTGTATTTCCCTTAGCAACACTGAAGGAGACATTTAAATATAATCAGCATTCAATGAACACATAATTTAGTAATCAAAAAAAAACTGACAGCGTGTAAATTATTCATATTTTAATTTTTCAATTGTTTACTCTTTTCAGATATTTATTTCTCCCTTTAAAGCAAACACATTTATTCAGGAGTATAAAATTTAAAAGGAAGAAACTTTTGTATCAAACTGAGTTTAAATTACATATTGGAAATTTAGGTTCCACAAACAAAAGAAACTTCCAATAGTAGAAAATAGTCAAAGCTATCTTAAATGTTTATAGTACTAAGTCCTTTGTTAAATTCAACTTTTATAGAATCACTGTTTCTACCTAAAATTATCCCCCTGCGCCTTGTATTTCTGCTCCTAGCACATCCAGTCTTCTGAACCAAGCCAACAGCTTCCACCACTTTTGATGTTCTCTTCTGCTTTACTCGTGACATCCAGTCAAGACCTACTTTTGTAACACATCCTCCAATCCATCCATTTTCATTGCCTCCAAAGTCAAGCCCTAATTATTTAGCAACCAGACTGCCTACCTATCCAGTGGCCTTACATCTAATCTTCCCACATTCATTCTTTCCTTAGATTACTTACGAAACCCACTTAAGACACTTAAACCCACTTGGGACGCTAAGCTCAGGAACCCACTTAAACCCACTTGAAACATTAGTCTCGGACTTTGGAGACCACGGAATGAATTTCTTTCCATCAATTGGATTAAAATCCCGCAAGGAGACAGGCAAGCAAGAAATGTGCATGATACAGCATGGTAAAGGGAAGCAACAGGCCCCAAGAATGAGGAATTATCCATACAGAAGTCCCAGAAATCTTTCCCAAGAAGTAACAGGTGAAACGAACCTGAAGCATATGAGAGCCAAGTACAGAAAAGGGTATTCCAGGTGGTGACAGCATGGGGATGTTCGGGGCAATGTCTAATTGTTCGTTAAATCTGACGTGTTCAAAAAGAGAAATCTAGAGAACAGCAAGGAGGCTATGGTGGCAGCCCACCGGCCAAAGCAAAACATATACCAGGTTGAAGAGGCACCAGCTGATGTAAGGGCTGGCACGATTCAAACTGAACAGCACTGTCGATAATCTTTCCAAAAAACATAACTGATTTTCTTCATTTGTGTGCTTAAAACTTGTCACCAGCTCCTCAATTAATTATAAGCACCTTTGGAATAAATGACAATCATTTTCTCATTTCCATGCAGGAAAAAAAAAGGCTTAAATGAGCCCCATTGCTTAAAGGAACTGCAATCCAGACAATTCATATAAATTATTACACATTCTGATTTACTTGAAGCAAAACAACCAAGCCGTAGTTCACTATTCAGCGATCTTTCCATTCATTCATGTGCTGAAGATACAATGATGAACAGGAGACAGTAGAGTCTCTTGGGGGACTCAAACATGAGCCAAAACAGAAATATGATTAGAACTTTAATAAAGATATGTACAAGGCACCTTGGGAGCCAAGCTGATGCATCTTAAGTCTGTCTGTAGATATTCTGAAAGACTTCCCCAAAAGGATGGAGACTGGGCTGAACCTTGAAGGATGAGTGTAGTTCTCAGCTGGCAAGGGCAGAAATGTTTAAAAGGTGAAAAACTCAGCGTGTCTTGGCCACAGAGTGAATGGAAATAAGAAACATGTAGAAAGACAAGTAGGATCAAATGATGAGCCTGAGAATATTTTTGGTTTTGTCTTTTTTTTTCTTGGAAAACTTTTTAATTGACAAATAATTGTATATATTGATGGGCTACATGTAATGTTTCAATATATGTATACATAGTGTAATGATCAAATCAGCTAATTGACATATTCGTCACCTCAAATATTTATCATTTCTTTGTGGTGAGAACATTTAGTATCCACTGTTTTAGCAATTTTGTAAAATATATTATTGTTAACTATAGCCATCATGCTGTGCAACAAATTACCAGAATTTATTTTTCCTAAGTGAAACTTTGAACTCTGTCCAGCGCCCCTCCTTTCCCTGTCCACCCTACCCGCTCAGCCTCTGTTAATCACCCTTCTACTCTCTACTTCTATGAGTTCAACTTTTTCAAATCCACATGTAAATGAAATTATGTAGTATTTGTCTTTCTGTGCCTGGCTTATTTCACTTAGCATAATGTCCTCTAGATTCTTCTACATTGTCACAAATTACAGAATTTCCTTCTTTTTTTAAGGCTGAATAGTATTCTATTGCATATTTAACACATTTTGATCCAGCCGTCTGTTGCTAGACACTTAGGCTGACTCAGTATCTTGGCTATTGTGAATAACACTGCAATAAAAGTGGGAGTGCAGATCTTCCTTTCACATACATATTTCCTCTCCTTTGGATATATAGTGGGATTGCTGAATCATATGGTAATTCAATTTTTAGTGTTTTGAGGAACCTCCATACTACTCTCCAATATGGCTCTACTAATTTACACTTTCACCAACAGTAGGCAAGGGTTCCCTTTCTCCACATCCCTGCGAACACTAATGTTTCATATTTTTGTCATAGTCATTCTAACAGGTGTGAGGTTATATCTCATTGAAGTTTTGATTTGCAATTTCCTGATGCTTTTAGTGATGTTGAGCATTTTTCCACATATCTGTTAGATATTTGCATGTCTTTTTTTTTTTTTTTTTTTTTTTTTTTTTTTTTGAGACGGAGTCTCGCTCTGTCGCCCAGGCTGGAGTGCAGTGGCGCAATCTCGGCTCACTGCAAGCTCCGCCTCCCGGGTTCACGCCATTCTCCTGCCTCAGCCTCTCCGAGTAGCTGGGACTACAGGCGCCCGCCACCACGCCCGGCTAATTTTTTTTGTATTTTTAGTAGAGACGGGGTTTCACCGTGGTCTCGATCTCCTGACCTCGTGATCCGCCCGCCTCGGCCTCCCAAAGTGCTGGGATTACAAGCGTGAGCCACCGCGCCCGGCCTTGCATGTCTTTTAGAGAAATATCTATTCAGGTCCTTTGCTCATTTTTAATTGGATTGTTTGTTTTCTTGTTATTGAGTAGTTTGACTTACTCACATATGTTGGTTTTGCTTTTTCAAAAGTTCACTCTGGCAAAAGTGAGGAGTCAGGACAGTAAGAGATAGAAGTGAAGGCAGAGAGACCAGTTAGAAAGTGTCAAGGTAAACCAGGTGAGAAATGATGAGGGCCTGGCCTAATGCATTTTTATGAAGTATTTGGCTTCATTCTCTCTCAGTAGGGCTTGTTGATATAAATAGCAAACATCAGAAATGATTAAAATCAGATAAACTGTGTTCTGATATTCAATTCTTTACTTTCTGGGTGAGACCTCTACTCAGACAATGAGCACTGGGAGGCAGGATAAATAGGTTCCGCTGGTATCTGTGGCTCTGGTAAACACCATAGAGATTACTAATCTGTTTTAAGTCAATGATCTCTAAAATCTGCTTTAAAAAAGCTATGAATCTTCCTCTCAAAAATCATATACACAAAATTTTTATGTGTCCCAGTGTGTCCAAAGGTAATGAAGACTCAGCTTCTATACTTACCTTGAATATTTGGTGGACTTTGCAGGAAACACTTCAAATTGATAACAGAGCAAAGGTCTCCTGCAGATGTTCATCTTGTAAATGTGGGCCTGACAGATGACAGTGTGGGATAGACAGATGTAAACTGTGGGGCTAGCTCCTAAAACCCAAAGTATCAAGTACATCAAATATTAACTTTGAAGGTAGTATTCCATAAAAGAAAGGATCTTACCATTAAGAAATAGTATTGGGTGAATGAGCTAAGTTTACATGATGCCTTTGAGAGAAAGGTGTTTCGGTACAAAATTGCCTCCACGTGACAACAAAATAATACGGGCTTAAACTAGGTAGAAGTTTATTTTACTTTTACATAAAAGTCAAAGCTGTTAAGAAATTTCTGTTTTTACAAATTTATCTGTGATCCAGGCTTCTACTGTCTCATTTCCTGCCATGGATGTTTTGTCCACATGATTTTTGGATGTTTTGTCCACATGATTTTTAAAATGCCTCATCATTATATCCACACTCTGAACAGCAGGGTAGAAGAAAAAGGAAAAGGGTGTGTACCCCTCACTTCCAAGACATAGCTCAGATATTTCACACAACTCTATGATTCCAGCATCTGGAAATTAATCACATGGGTAAACCTACAGGCAAGGAAAGTGGGGGAAATGTGCCTAATTAAAAATTATTGTAGCAGGGGAGAAATGCAGATGTTCACTTATGTTTTCTTTGAATCGGCTTCCACATTTGATGAGTTGAGAGCTATATTCAACAGCTTCCACATTTAGCGAGTGGGGAGCTATATTCAACTGCAAGATTAAGTGAGTAAAATTTAAACTTTCCAGAATTCAGGAGATTTATATCAGCAATATGATGGAATATGAGATATTAGCCTTCATCTGTCTACAAAAAAATTAGATAGAAGATAGATACCCACAAGCCAAAATAGCACAGAGAAGACTCAAGGACCCATTAAAAAATTTGCAGCAACACATTGGAGCAGAAACCCAAAAAAAGTATTTACACAGAATTATTGGTGAATTCAGCACACTTGAGATACTAGAACATGGTTAGGAACAAAGAAGAAAGGCAAAGGCTCTTGGCATCCGTCATATGGCAAGAGCCACCATGGTCCCCAGTGGCCTGCTCTTCAGTGAACACTGGCATCTTTTGCCCTTGAAGTAACAAACAGCCCTTCTCACTGGGGAACCCGAGAAAGGGAAACACATCTGCACTCCCATCCCCCACCCAAGAAGCAGCCTCTTTTGAGCCACATCAGGAACAGAGCTATCACCTCTCTCAATCCCAGAAATACCCTGACCATAAAGACAGAGCCACTCCATGAATGCCTCCTCCTACAGACCCGGGCTCTGTGGCAGCACTACCCCACCAACGTCTCAAACACTGGAGCCATTGTCATAACAAGCTACTTCACACTGCAAGGCCCACAGCCAGGTTCTTACTTTGTATGTCCATGGTCTGGGCACTGGCTCTGCCACCACAGAGGGCTAGGCCCCAGCTTAACCCCAGAGCACTCTGATTCTATGAAAGCCTATGCTCCCATTCTCAGCTCCCTGGCTGCTTCGCAAGTACCTGTGCCTCACATAATGTTACTAACAAAGTAGCTGGGTTTGGGGTTGCCTGAGCCCCAGGTACTAGATCACCTTTCATAGAGAGCTAGGCCCTGCCCTGACCCTGGAGCTGCTCTAAATCTGTGTAAGCCTGTGATCCTTTTATCAGGTCCCTGGATGCTTCATAAGTATCACTGCTTTGCATACTGTTACCACTACAGTAGTGGAAGTGCTTACACCCTTGGTTCCAGTACCATTACTGCCTCAGATCCAGAACCTATAATTTCTCCATGCATGCTTTGGATTCAAATCTCAGCAACATGGCTACCTTACGGATATCACTTATCAGACACCAGAGCCACTGCCACCATGAGTGGCTCTATAAGCCAGACAAAAGACTAAGAAAAATCTTAACCACAACTTTCCCAGTGGGAGAAAAAGAGATCAGGAAATCCTAAGCAGTCATCACCACCAAAGACCCCAAAAACCCTCATTGTCACTTTGAACACTTTGACCCCAAAGAAATGAAGATATAGAGACTGACTGACAAAGAATTCAAAATGATTGCTTGAAGAAAGTTCAGATAAATTCAAGAAAATACAGAGAAATCCTTGAGGAAGGTCTGAATTAAACTAATGATTTTCTCACTTAGTCAGAACATATACACCTGCTTTCCTCATGGAATTTTAGGGTTAAATGTTACCTTTATTCCAAAACACATACATTTTGTTTCTTAGTAGGTTGGTGTTATATGAAATTATGAAAACAGTCTGAGAGATTAGATTTCAGAGTCTGACTTCCCTTCTTGCTGGCACTGCAGCCTCAAGTAAGTTATTTACAATCTCTAAACTTCAGCTTTTTCCTTACATTAAATGTATAATCCACTTTGGTGAAAATTAATACCTTCACCGTGCTAAATCTTCTCATTCACTTTGTATCTCTTAGAAAAGTTTCCTTGTGCCACATTTCTTGTTGACTCTATTCCTGGATGTTATATAAATTTCTTGCTATGAAGACAGAGATCTTTTTCCTAATAATATCCACAAGTATGCAATAAACCTAATTGTGTTTTATATGCATACTTTTCTAACTAGCCACTGTAGGAAACTCTTTTATTAGTCCTGATACTTTTGCAGTTGATTTTTTTAGTTCTTTAGAAAAATAATAATAAAACAGCTTACTAGAGTCTAAGTTCTATGAACATGCAGATTCTTGATGGCTAATTTTCAAGCACCAGGCAGAGTAACTGGAATATCCTAGGAACTTTTATTAGTAGGTTTTTTCTTTGTTATACTGCTGAAACAGGTAACTCTAATTGCTCAGTTGATTTAATCAACAAGAGTTTATCTCAATCACATTATGTGTTGGCAGCAGGTAGGCTGAGACTCTGTTCTACAGCTGTAGGTCTCTTTATATCTTTTTTTAAATCTCAGAATCCATGCTGATAGAGCAGATCCTATCTAGGACATCTTTTCTCCTGGCAGAAAGGAAAGAACAATAGCAAAACCACAGGTAAAGCTCTTTCTTAAAACTTCTGCTCAGAGGTTGTACACAACACTCCTGCTCATAATCCATTGGCCAAAAGAAGTCATACGGCTAAGCCTAAGAACAACAGGGAGCCATATTTCTCCTACAGGGAAACACTGCAAGTCACAAAGCAACAAGCAGGGATGTATTAATCCTTTTTTGGGTAGGGCAGCAATTTGGGAACAACAACACAATTCATCACAGTACTCAGGAAATGCTTGCTGAATAAATAAATGATTGCTTACTTTTTATTTTACCTTTGTCCTGTATGGATATGTATTGGATTTGGATTTTGGTTTTTCTTTATTCCTAGAATTTCAAAATATTTTTAGCTATATTGGGGAATGAGTGTCTATTTATTCATCTTGTCTAGACCTTCGTGAATCTTTCATACCTCTAGATTTGATTTTGGTGGGATTTTGTTTTAATCTTAGAGAAATGTACTTTTATCACAGTTGTCTCTTATTTTCAGTTTTACAGTCTGCTCTTTCTCTAAGTTTTCTTATAAGTATAGTTGATATCCTGCATCTGTTCCCCACACATATTTTCTTACAAAGTTTTAATATCTTCATTTTTCTCTGAGCTCTGGGAGTATTTCTCTTGCAGTTACCAGGCTCCTAAATCTATTTCCTGTGATGGGCATCATTGTTCATTATTTCATATAACTGACTTATTTAAGTTTTCTTTATGACTGTCTTACTTTAGAAGGATCAGGGAAAAAAGAAAGCATGTGTCAGCCTCTATAGAGCATTTTTCCATAGATTAATACATGTTTTTCCCTCAAAAGAAAATTAAAATAAAAATCACATGACTAAGTTTGTGTTGGACACTGTGTTCTGGTCTGAAATGTGTGATAAATCAATGAAACCTGGGTAGACATAGGTTTTTATTTTTATTATAGGTAAGTGACTCATTAATCTCATTTTGCCCATTTTCCTAGCACAACTAATGGTTATTTTCACTCTTAGAAAGGGTCTGGTTTGGAAAATACATTATTACATGGTCACCCTAATCATTAGTCAACTTTTGTTTCCTTAAAAAACAAAGAAATTAAGAATAACTCAACCCCACTCCTCTGGATATTCTTAGGAGGATGTAAGTTGCTGAAAAACAATTTCTCACTTCTGATGTTACATCCTTGAGGAAGTGCAAATCTGAGCCTGTTTTGATAAGCAAGTACAGAGAAAAGAAATGCTATAAAAGGGCTGGTCTGTAGACAAATAATGGGATTACTGCATTTGATTAATATATCCACACTTCCCTGGTCTATGAAGATGATAAAAAGCAGAGTTCACAAAGAGCAGGTTCATGGCCACGCCATATCCATCATTAGGGAAAGTTATTAGCTTTCTCTGGTATTCACCTGGCCAGGGATCGAGGCAAACCTTCTTTCTGTGTTCACAACACCAAACAATTGAGACTCTTTTTCTTTTGTTAAATTTGTTTTATCTGAGTTCTAGCTACATAAACTTTTGGGAAGGCTAATGGAAAATGAAATAGGGAGCAGATAAATTATTCAAGTTAGTCCAGAAGTCCCACTGCAATAGACTTCTTTGAAGATCCTTTTTAAATTCCTATTAATTTTTTTGTCTCCAAGAACTTTTTCCTATTTCCATGAAAAGTAATTGTTCCATGATTCTCTACTTTTGTTTTATTGACTCAACCTTCTCTCTGATCTCATTGAATTTTTTTTATTCTTTTAATAGCAATAAGTTTTTTTAATGGACTATTTGTCCATATTGGTATCCTTGTTATTACTATTTTGATAGATAGATAGATAGATAGATAGATAGATAGATAGATAGATAGATGATAGATAGATAGATAGATAGATAGATAGATAGATAGATAGATAGATAGATAAACAGTTACAGATTCTATATATAGAAATATTGGTGAAGGTTTTTATGTTTATTCATTCTTATGTGACGGTAGGATATTTATGTTTGTTTAGTTTAAGGACCTATGCGCTATTGAAGGTTATATGGCACAAATATAATAGTGTACAAATCTTTAGGAAAAGACTGCGAGAAAAAGAAAAAATTTGAATTTATTGAGAAATAGTAATCTTTTGAGAGACAGTATGGGTATGGACGTATTTTGGTGAATAGAGGCAGAAGAAGCCAGATTTTGAACAGAAACATCCTTTGGGGCTAAACATTCTTTCCAACTCCTAAACCCTTTCTCCCTTCCCCAAACTTTCTACCTAACCAAACAGAAGGAAACCCACTGAGACAAGAACCCCCGCTCTAAACTAGCCTAGTATTCCCATGACCTTCAGTTCAACATACACATCTCAGGCCATTTGGGGTGCCACTGTAGGATTATTCCCACTCTGTGTAAATCCTTGCACATTGTATAGGGTTTGTTGGAAGCACTAACATGATTATAGTTTGCTTCTCACACATATTCATTGCCAGTAACTAATCCTCATTTCTAGGCCCTGTTTGTTCAGTCAGGAGGAATTTACCAAGCTTTTTGTTTGGTTAGTTTTGTTTTGTTTGCCAGGGGTCTTCTTAAATTCCTAGGAAGGCAATTCCTCTCTATGAGGATAATGGAAACTAATCCATTCTTTTTTTCTTCATTCTTATCTCTACTGTTTCTTCCCATAAATCTCTAAAGTTTTAGAATCATACCATTTGCTAATTCATAGCCATGATATAGGAATTTCTTTGTTAATAGATCACATTCATGAAGGAGTGAAAGAATGAAAGAATTAGTGCTGTGGGCTTAGATGGCTGTATAGAACAGAAGTTGGGAGAAGTCCATTACTCTGTTTCAATGTGCTTAAAATCATATGTCCAGTTCATTCCAGTATGCAGATATTTCTGTGGGTTTCAAAGTAACCCCATGAAACATTCTTCAGTCACATGAAATGGCACAGTGATCTTTCATCTGAGTCCTTCAGCAGACATCCCTTCCTTCTATAGCTTTGCCTGGTATCTCCAAGGCCACCAACAATTAAACAATATGGGATTAGCCAGTTTAGAACACCAAATAATTGAATTGATTTTCCCAAGGTGATAGTACTGGCTATTCGCCTCTCAGTCTTGCCCTGGTTCTGGAGCCAGGCTGCTCTCTTATTTAAGGTACTGAAGCTAAATAATGTATTTGTTGGAATTTATGCTCTAAGAAGCTCATTAGTGTTACACCCCTTTTCTCAGCACGTGATCCAACATTGGAATCATTGCCAATAAAGATTACATCATACTCTTGGTGCTTTATGTATATAGGTAATTATTATCACGTTGCTACTATGTGGTTTAGGGAGGTTGGTTTTAGGGTGAGGGGGTAGAGGCACAGTGTAGTTATTAGTGGCACCACTGTCTCTGTTTCTAGTTCTGTTTAACCACTCAGCAAAATGCTGGCTATTTAAGAGTTTCAACTGAACAGCAATTTGTGAAAAAAGATATGTGAATTTACTGGAGTTATTTTTAACTTTGAGCTCCACCTACACACACCTGCTAAAATTGTGGGCAAGATGGAGGACATGTGGTAACAGTCCTTGGGCTGAAAAAACTTAGAGGAATCTGAGAGAAGCTTAAGGGCTCTGGGATCCTCTTAAGGGAATTGCAGAGTCTGTGAAAATGTTTCATCCAGGTGTCTTCCCTCTATTTTGAAGATTCAAACAACCAGAAGAAGAACAAATTGCTGATTTGAATTCCCAATAGGAAGCATTAATGTGTAAACCTTCAGAACAGACTGTCTTCACCTGAAAAGATCAGCAAGTCATGCATATTAATAAAGATAAGATTAAGGCCTAAAGAGGTTAACAGTTTTATTTTCAGTTAGGTAAATAGTGGACTTGGGTGTTCCAATTCCTAGCCCAGAGTTCTCATCACCACCCCACACGCACTACGTTCAAAGGTGTGTGTCCATAATGGTCTTGGCAAGTAAGTGACACTTCATTCAATAAGACTGATCCTTGGCTGGGCATGGTGACTTATGCCTGTAATCCCAGCACTTTGGGAGGCCAAGGTAGGGGGATTGCTTGAGCTCAGGAGTTGAAGACCAGTCTGGCCAACATGGTGAAACCCATCTCTACAAAAAATGCATAAACTAGCCAGGTGTGGTGGTGGGTGCCTATAGTCTCAGCTACTTGGGAGGTGGGGGTGGGGGCTGAGGCAGGAGGATAGCTTGAGCCTGGGAGGTCAAGGCTACAGTGAGCCATGTTTGTGCCACTGCACTCCAGCCTGAGTGACGGAGTGAGATTCTGAAAAAAAAAAAAAAAGACTGATTCTTAATTTCCAAAAAAGACACCTATACTAAAAGTTTTCAGCTATCTCTGATTATCCTGTCTCTTACACTTCCGATCACTGAGAGGGGACTGTTCAAGCTTTCATATCCACATCCATCCTCTCTTTTCCTGCTCCACAGGTGCTGTTTTACCTAGGCCTTCAGCATTTGGGGCTCAGTTCTTGTGACGGCATCTTAATGTGCTCCTTTTCTTTTAGTCTCTCACTTTCCAGGGCTCCATACAACCAACAGGTGTATCTTCTTCCTGTGTGATTTGGACCACTTCCTTCCTGAACAACCTGTTCCAGATTCTCATTGTTTACACAATCCCATCAAAAAACCTTAGCACAGCTTCCCAGGGTCTGAACCTAAAAGGATTATCCTGCTTCATCTCTCACAATTTCTGTTTACCAACTCTATGCTCCTGACACAGGGGCCTGCCAGACTTTTCAAGGAAAAAAAAGCCATGGATATTGACTTCCTTTCAATGCCCCAGGTCTTGATACATACTATACTTCTATCTAGACTACTACGCTTTTCCTTGCAAATTGTCGCAATTTGAAACAATATATTTAATTGAATGTGAATGAACAAAATAATAGTTGAATTTAGTACTTATTCATTCCACTTTCTTTATATTCCATAATTTACTCCTCCAATTCCTCTAGGTTAATAGCTCATTGAGAATCAGAACCATAGTACCCTACTCCTATGTCAAGCACCATGTATTCTTCATGGAGAAGAACAGTTACCCTGTTATGCCCTTCTTCTGTGTTCCTGCTGCTGTGATGTCCCACAAGTAAGTCTGCTGCCAGGGCATTCAGACCTAATTGGTATGTGACCTCTATATCCCACTTTCCTATCATGGCATGCCCAGAAAATGGAATATAATCAAGGCTACTGTTACAATGAGGGTCTGGTCCATACCTAGCTGCTACCACTGATCTCCCCAAAGCCAGATGCACACCAAAATCAAAGAGAAGGCCCTTGGTCAAATGTGCACAATGCCAACACAGGCCATGCCTGGCCAAGGACTGAGGCCTAATGATCTGGCTGGCAGTTCTCAGGAAGGGAACTTGTCCAAAAATTAGATGCTAATTTCCCCACAGGGTCTCCTGAGGCCACTTTTCAGAGGAAGAATCCTTGAAAAGCAAGAGTTCTGATAGAGGAATAGTTCTCTTAAAGTTACTAAGGATTGACTGGGCACAGTGGCTCATGCCTGTAATCCCAACACTTTGGGAGGCTGAGGCGGCCAGACTGCCTGAGCTCCGGAGCTCACGACCAGCCTGGGCAATACAGTGAAACCTCATCTCTACTAAAATACAAAAAATGAGCCAGGCATGATGGTGCATGCCTGTAGTCCCAGCTACTCAGGAGGCTGAAGCAGGAGAATCACTTCAACCCGGGAGGCAGAGGTTGCAGTGAGCTGAGATGACAGCACTGCACTCCAGCCTGGGTGACAAAGTGAGACTCCATCTCAAAAAAAAAAAAAAAAAAAAAGTACTAAGTATCTTTATGCAGAAGGGAGACAAGACTTAATGGAGAAAATGTCCTCCTAGGGGATGAAGGACATTTTCCCTATTTCTCGTCAAGGGGATTAGTCTTCATGTGGGAAAGGACCTCACTGGAAAAGATCCTTATAGAAATAGGGTCCACATGGAAGACTTCTCATGGGTAGAGGAACCTCAGGAAGAAAGGGTTCCTAAAGGGAAAATGTCCTCATGAGGAAATGTCCTCGTAGGGAACAGTCCTCATGGGAAAGGTCCTTGTACAGGAAGAATCCTCTTGATTTTAGAAACCCTATAGGAAAATGCCTTTGTGGAGGAAGAGTTTCTGTCAGTAAATAATCTTTTTGAGAACTATTCCTCTACCAGGACACTTCTTCTTTCCAAGAAGAGTGGGAAATGTAAGGATGAGGCTACTAGCGTGCATGTTTGGGGTACTCCTCTGAGACAAAACTTCCAGAGGAACGATCAGACAGCTGAATTGGTGGTTCATGAAAATCCGCTGTTCTGCAGCCACCGCTGCTGACACTCAGCCAAACAGCCTCTGGAGTGGACCACTAGCAAACTGCAACAGACTTGCAGCTGAGGGTCCTGTCTGTTAGAAGGAAAACTAACAAACAGAAAGGACACCCACCCAAAAACCCATCAGTACATCACCATCAACAAAGACCAAAAGTAGAAAAAACTACAAAGATGGGGAGAAAACAGAGCAGAAAAACTGGAAACTCTAAAAAGCAGAGTGCCTCTCCTCCTCCAAAGGAACACAGTTCCTCACCAGCAACGGAACAAAGCTGGACGGAGAATGACTTTGACGAGTTGAGAGAAGGCTTCAGATGAT
This sequence comes from Hylobates moloch, assembly GCF_009828535.3. Taxonomy (NCBI): domain Eukaryota; kingdom Metazoa; phylum Chordata; class Mammalia; order Primates; family Hylobatidae; genus Hylobates; species Hylobates moloch. The sequence goes on from NW_026652283.1 coordinate 95,049,923, forward strand.
CAAACAACTCCGAGCTACAGGAGGAAATTCAAACCAATGGCAAAGAAGTTAAAAACTTTGAAAAACATTAGACGCATGTTTAACTAAAATAACCAATGCAGAGAAGTGCTTAAACGAGCTGATGGAGCTGAAAGCCAAGTTTCAAGAACTATGTGAAGACTGAAGAAGCTTCAGTAGCCGATGCGATCAACTGGAAGAAAGGGTATCAGTGATGGAAGATGAAATGAATGAAATGAAGTGAGAAGGGAAGTTTAGAGAAAAAAGCATAAAAAGAAACGAACAAAGCCTCCAAGAAATATGGGACTATGTGAAAAGACCAAACCTACGTCTGATTGGTGTACCTGAAAGTGATGGGGAGAATGGAACCAAATTGGAAAACACTCTGTAAGATATTATCCAGGAGAACTTCCCCAATCTAGCAAGGCAGGCCAACATTCAGATTCAGGAAAGGCAGAGAATGCCACAAAGATACTCCTTGAGAAGAGCAACTCCAAGACACATAATTGTCAGATTCACCAAAGTTGAAATGAATGAAAAAATGTTAAGGGCAGCCAGAGAGAAAGCTCGGGTTACCCACAAAGGGAAGCCCATCAGACTAACAGCTGATCTCTCGGCAGAAACTCTACAAGCCAGAAGAGAGTAGGGGCCAATATTCAACATTCTTAAATAAAAGAATTTTCAACCCAGAATTTCATATCCAGCCAAACTAAGCTTCATAAGTGAAGGAGAAATAAAATACTTTACAGACAAGCAAATGCTGAGTGATTTTGTCACCACCAGGCCTGCCCTAAAAGAGCTCCTGAAGGAAGCACTAAACATGGAAAGGAACAACCAGTACCAGACACTGCAAAAACATGCCAAATTGTAAAGACCATCGAGGCTAGGAAGAAACTGCATCAACTAACGAGCAAAATAAACAACAAACATCATAATGACAGGATCAGATTCACACATAAAAATATTAACTTTAAATGTAAATGGGCTAAATGCTCCAATTAAAAGACACAGACTGGCAAACTGGATAAGTAGTCAGGACCCATCAGTGTACTGTATTCAGGAAACCCATCTCACGTGCAGAGACACATATAGACTCAAAATAAAGGGATGGAGGAAGATCTATCAAGCAAATGGAAAACAAAAAAAGGCAGGGGTTGCAATCCTAGTCTCTGATAAAAATAGATTTAAACCAACAAAGATCAAAAGAGACAAAGAAGGCCATTACATAATGGTAAAGGGATCAATTCAACAAGAAGAGCTAACTATCCTAAATATATATGCACCCAACACAGGAGCACCCAGATTCATAAAGCAACTCCTGAGTGACCTACAAAGGGACTTAAACTCCCACACAATAATAATGGGAGATTTTAACACCCCACTGTCAACATTAGACAGATCAACGAGACAGAAAGTTAACAAGGATATCCAGGAATTGAACTCAGCTCTACACAAAGTGGACCTAACAGACAAGTACAGAACTCTCCACCCCAAATCAACAGAATATACATTTTTTTCAGCACCACACCACACCTATTCCAAAACTGACCACATAGTTGGAAGTAAAGCTCTCCTCAGCAAATGTAAAAGAACAGAAATTATAACAAACTGTCTCTCAGACCACAGTGCAATCAAACTAGAACTCAGGATTAAGAAACTCACTCAAAACCGCTCAACTACATGGAAACTGAACAACCTGCTCCTGAATGACTACTGGATACATAACGAAATGAAGGCAGAAATAAAGATGTTCTTTGAAACCAACGAGAACAAAGACACAACATACCAGAATCTCTGGGACACATTCAAAGCAGTGTGTAGAGGAAAATTTATAGCACTAAATGCCCACAAGAGAAAGCAGGAAAGATCCAAAGTTGACACCCTAACATCACAATTAAAAGAACTAGAAAAGCAAGAGCAAACACATTCAAAAGCTAGCAGAAGGCAAGAAATAACTAAAATCAGAGCAGAACTGAAGGAAATAGAGACACAAAAAACCCTTCAAAAATTAATGAATCCAGGAGCCGGTTTTTTGGAAAGATCAACAAAATTGATAGACTGCTAGCAAGACTAATAAAGAAGAAAAGAGAGAAGAATCAAATAGATGCAATAAAAAATGATAAAGGGGATATCACCACCGATCCCACAGAAATACAATCTACCATCAGAGAATACTACAAACACCTCTACGCAAATAAACTAGAAAATCTAGAAGAAATGGATAAATTCCTCGACAAATACACCCTCCAAAGACTAAACCAGGAAGAAGTTGAATCTCTGAATAGACCAATAACAGGCTCTGAAATTGTGGCAATAATCAATAGCTTACCAACCAAAAAGAGTCCAGGACCTGATGGATTCACAGCCGAATTCAATATCCTTGATGAACATTGATGCAAAAATCCTCAATAAAATACTGGCAAACCAAATCCAGCAGCACATCAAAAAGCTTATCCACCATGATCAAGTGGGCTTCATCCCTGGGATGCAAGGCTGGTTCAACATACGCAAATCAATAAATGTAATCCAGCATATAAACAGAACCAAAGACAAAAACCACATGATTATCTCAATAGATGCAGAAAAGGCCTTTGACAAAATTCAACAACCCTTCATGCTAAAAACTCTCAATAAATTAGGTATTGATGGGACGTATCTCAAAATAATAAGAGCTATCTATGAAAACCCACAGCCAATATCATACTGAATGGGCAAAAACTGGAAGCATTCCCTTTGAAAACTGGCACAAGACAGGGATGCCCTCTCTCACCACTCCTATTCAACATAGTGCTGGAAGTTCTGGCCAGGGCAATCAGGCAGGAGAAGGAAATAAAGGGTATTCAATTAGGAAAAGAGGAAGTCAAATTGTCCCTGTTTGCAGATGACATGATTGTATATCTAGAAAACCCCATTGTCTCAGCCCAAAATCTCCTTAAGCTGATTAGCTACTTCAGCAAAGTCTCAGGATACAAAATCAATGTACAAAAATCACAAGCATTCTTGTACACCAATCACAGACAAACAGAGAGCCAAATCATGAGTGAACTCCCATTCACAATTGCTTCAAAGAGAATAAAATACCTAGGAATCCAACTTACAAAGGATGCGAAGGACCTCTTCAAGGAGAACTACAAACCACTGTTCAATGAAATAAAAGAGGATACAAACAAATACAAGAACATTCCATGCTCATGGGTAGGAAGAATCAATATCGTGAAAATGGCCATACTGCCCAAGGTAATTTATAGATTCAATGCCATCCCCATCAAGCTACCAATGACTTTCTTCACAGAATTGGAAAAAACTATTTTAAAGTTCATATGGAACCAAAAAAGAGCCCGCATTGCCAAGTCAGTCCTAAGCCAAAAGAACAAAGCTGGAGGCATCATGCTACCTGACTTCAAACTATACTACAAGGCTACAGTAACCAAAACAGCATGATACTGGTACCAAAACAGAGACATAGATCAATGGAGGAGAACAGAGCTCTCAGAAATAATGCCACATATCTACAACTATCTGATCTTTGACAAACTTGACAAAAACAAGCAATGGAGAAAGGATTCCCTATTTAATAAATGGTGCTGGGAAAACTGGCTAGCCATATGTAGAAAGCTGCAACTGGATCCCTTCCTTACACCTTATACAAAAATTAATTCAAGATGGATTAAAGACTTACAGGTTAGACCTAAAACCATAAAAACCCTAGAAGAAAACCTAGGCAATACCATTCAGGACATAGGCATGGGCAAGGACTTCATGTCTAAAACACCAAAAGCAATGGCAACAAAAGCCAAAATTGACAAATGGGATCTCATTAAACTAAAGAGCTTCTGCACAGCAAAAGAAACTACCATCAGAGTGAACAGGCAACCTACAAAATGGGAGAAAATTTTCACAAACTACTCATCTGACAAAGGGCTAATATCCAGAATCTACAATGAACTGAAACAAGTTTATAAGAAAAAAACAAACAACTCCATCAAAAAGTGGGCAAAGGACATGAACAGACACTTCTCAAAAGAAGACATTTATGCAGCCAAAAAACACATGAAAAAATGCTCATCATCACTGGCCATCAGAGAAATGCAAATCAAAACCACAATGAGATACCATCTCACACCAGTTAGAATGGCAATCATTAAAAAGTCAGGAAACAACAGGTGCTGGAGAGGATGTGGAGAAATAGGAAGACTTTTACACTGGTGGTGGGACTGTAAACTAGTTCAACCATTGTGGAAGTCGGTGTGGCGATTCCTCAGGGATCTAGAACTAAAAATACCATTTGACTCAGCTATCCCATTACTGGGTATATACCCAAAGGACTATAAATCATGCTGCTATAAAGACACATGCACACGTATGTTTATTGTGGCACTATTCACAATAGCAAAGACTTGGAACCAACCCAAATGTCCAACAATGATAGACTGGATTAAGATAAATATGGCACATATACACCATGGAATACTATGCAGCCATTAAAAATGATGAGTTCATGTCCTTTGTAGGGACATGGATGAAACTGGAAACCATCATTCTCAGTAAACTATCGCAAGGACAAAAAACCAAACACCTCATGTTCTCACTCATAGGTGGGAATTGAACAATGAGAACACATGGACACAGGAAGGGGAACATCACACTCCGGGGACTGTTGTGGGGTGTGGGGAGGGGGGAGGAACAGTATTAGGAGATATACCTAATGCTAAATGACAAGTTAATGGGTACAGCACACCAACACGTCACATGGATACATAAGTAACAAACCTGCACATTGTGCACATGTACCCTAAAACTTAAAGTATAATAATAATAAAGAAAAAAAAAAGAAAATCAGGGGACCTAATAATAGCAAGGTTTCAATGAACTCATCATACCGTGTACCAGGCACAGCATGGTGCCCCTTACAGTAGTAACTCATTTAAACCTTAATAATACCAGGAGGTGGGTACTATTATCATATCCATTTAATGAGGATAAAACTGAAGAACAACATGGATAAGTAACTTTCCTAAATCATAAAATTGGAACACGGTAGAACCAGAGTTTGAAGCTAGAACACAGTTTCTAGCTCATTACACCATTCTACAATACAGCCAAAGACCTTACATTAATCTGCCATCATAAAGAAGTCAAAGATTCTATAATCCTGGATCAGGATTCCACATTTTATTAGACTTTATTGCTTTCCCATTTTGTTAACTCTGAAATAACTCCTTCCCAGAAGAATAAACAAAAAAGTTCTTAAAACACAAAGGTTTTAGTGTTTGTTTAAAAGAAGCTGAAGAGACTGAGTTTCTCTTACTACTAAGTTTTGAAAGAGGAAAATCCAGTGTTATAGTGCAAATTGGCTACTATTGAGAATAAAAAGCAAAGGAGAGTAGGTCCTTGGAGGATTGCTTCAAGGAAAAAGTCACCTCAAAGAGCTGGTTTGGAGCTGACTAGAGAGAGCTTCCCAAGGGTTCTTGACAATCATCAGCATATCTGATGACATGCAGAAGTCCAATATGAACCCAATCCTAAGACACTGTCTGAGGCCTCTCTGAAAGAACACCCATCACTTGCAGCAACAGGAAGCAAACATCTGCCTTTAGATTTGGACTGTGCTCCTGCCCAGGGGCTGCCTAAATTATAATTCCAGGTGTTGCAAGAAAGGTACAGCAATTTTTTTTTTCAAGTCTGGCCAATGTGCTTTCTGAGAACCCTAACCAAACAAGACTTCCAGAGGTGAAGCAAAAAGAAAACAAGTGGGAAGGACAAAAATGCCAGATAATAATCCAGAAAGCTAGTGAACTAAAGGGAATTTCTGTGGGCCACACTGAACATTAACTTTCAACAGCTAAGGGCAAAAATTAACCCCAGGGTAAAGCAGATTACAGATTAAATGACAGAGTGTTTAAGGCTACCATCTTGAATTCAAGTCATGGATAGCTTTGTGTCAACCCTTACACCAAGTTGCTCCACACACAATAACTAGTTGATCCCTAGTAAAGATAAGCTATAAATATAAATTGACCAGTTTCAAATCTACTCATTAAAAAATATAATAAAGAAGAAAAAAGGAAAATAACACAAGATAAAAGGCATCCATAAGGAAATAGAAGAAAGACTCATGCAAATAATTCTTCAAAGTCTCAAAGAATTACACAAAACTCTTTCTTTTAAAAAAGGACTTCAAGGCAGGGTGCAGTGACTCATGCCTGTAATCCCAGAACTTTGGGAGGCCGAGGCGGGCAGATCACTTGAGGTCATGAGTTCAAGATCAGCCTGGCCAACATGGCGAAACCCTGTCTCTACTAAAAATACAAAAATTAGCCAGACGTGGTGGCGGGTGCCTGTAATCCTACCTGCTCAGGAGACTGAGGCAGGAGAATCTCTTAAACCTGGAAGGCAGAGGCTACAGTGAGCCAAGATCACACCACTGCACTCCAGCCTGGGAAACAGAGCAAGACTCCGTTTCAATAAAATAAAGAAGTAAAATAAAATAATAAAATAAAAATAAAAAAGGACTTCAAAAAGAGAACTAAAGGTTCAAAAGCTTCAAAAGAGATTATAAGATAATAAAAGGAGTAATAAAGTGAGCTGATAAAGCTCAAGTAGAAATGTAAAAGAAAAATGAAAATATTGCAGAGATTAAAGCCATATTAAAAGTAGAACTGTATTGACTCTATCTATCTATATATATATAACTAAAACATAGCCAAGACCCTAACAGGGTTCAGGTAATTATTCAAATAGTCAGAAAAAGAACAAAGATATTCAAATTATTTTTAAGAGGACTGATAAACTAAAAAGCAAAGAAGAATAAACATATATATATGTACGTGTGTGTGTGTGTGTGTGGTATCCTGAGAAAGAACAAAAAAATTAACAATAATAGAAGTAAATTTGCCTAGAATAAAGAAATATTACATCCTGAGGGGGAGTGGTGGAGGTAATTGATTACAGAATATTCATCAGCAATTCTATCATAATAAAAGTACCAAACATCAAGAATAAAAATAAAATAAATTAGAGACTCAGGCTTCCACTTTTCATAATAACAAACTAGGTACCTCAGGCCAGTTCTCCAACTGACACTCAAGAATTAAAAGCAAACAGAAATAAGGAGGCAAGAAAATCTAAACTAAAACACAAACAAAGAAAAAACCAAGAGAAACAAGAAGCAATTAAAACAGCTTACAGAAGTTTAAGATAATGGAGTTCCCAAACAAACTTAGAATAACCATCCTTAATATATTCAAGGAGATAAAATACAAGATTGAAGATTTTGAAAGATAATTAAGAATTATGAAACTAAACCAAATCAAAATTCTTGAACTGAAAAATACAATTAGCTAAATCAAGAATATTATGTAAAGGTTTAGACACTGGTGAAAAAAGAATTATTGAACTGGAAGTAAGTTCAGAAGAAAATATCAAAAGTGAAACATGGAAAGATAAAAGGATGAGAAATACAGGAAAGGGGTTAGAAAAAAGTAAGAAAGACTGACATCATAAAATCTCAGAATGAAAGGATTGTACAGAAGCAGTATTTGAAGCAATTATGGGTAAGAACTTTTTTTTTTTTTTGAGACAGTCTCTTTCTGTTCCTAGGCTGGAGTAGTGCAGCGGTGAAATCTTGACTCACTGCAACATCAGCCTCCCAGGTTCAAGCAATTCTCCTGCCTCAGCCTCCCGAGCAGCTGGGATTACAGGCACGTGCCACCATGCCCACCTAATTTTTGTATTTTCAGTAGAGGCAGGGTTTCACTATGTTGGCCAGGATGGTCTCGATCTCCTGACCTTGTGATCCACCCACCTTGGCCTCCCAAAGTGCTAGGATTATAGGCGTGACCAACTGCGCCCAGTAGGGTAAGAGCTTTTTTAAACACTGATGAAAAACTTTAAGCTACAGGTTCAAGAAAACCTAAACGGAGTAATTAAAAAAAAAAAAAAAAAGTTAAGCTTCTCATAATAAAATTGATGAAACTAAATAAAAGAGAGTCTTTAGAAAAGTGTTATGGTCCCTTACAGAGGCAGATGGACTCCAACCCAAAATTTGGTTCACATGTCAAGACTGAAGGTGCTGCACACACATTAAAAGAGTATGAAGAGGTTTATTATTTACATAATTGAGGTCTCTGGAGAGAGCAGAGCAAGCCTCTCAAGCAGGTCTGAAATGGCTTGAGAGAGCAAGGAAGAAAAATACTGGCCTAGGTTTTTCCTGTGTGTAGAGGGTGGGCCAGGGTGAGAGTTTCCTCACATGGGCAGAGACTTACGTGGTTTGAGTGCCACTGGTGCCAAAGGAGGACGCACTCGAGCTTTCTTATCAACTTGTCCGAATGTGGGGCAGGAAGGAAAGAAGGAGTGAGTCCTAAAAATGGTTAGCAGTCAATTATTTTTTAATATGGCATCAGACTGCTCATTACAACGAATGACTATCAGGCTGATAGATGACTAACACCTCATTAAAAACAATAGAATGAGAAGACAACTGACACATAACTTCAAAGTGCTGAAAGACAACAATATCTGTTTAGAATTCAATACTCAGCAAACATATACCCAGAGAATGAAGGTGAAATAAAGACAAAAATTGAAAGAATTCATTAGCAACAGATCCAGACCACATTTAGGGAAATAGCAAAGGATGTTCTTCAGGCGGAAAGAAAATGATCTCATATGGAAGCTTGGAGATGAAGGAAGAAACAAAGAGCAAACAAAACGCTAAATATATGTCAACCTAAATGCATATTTTTGTGTTTTATATGGTTTAAAATACAGAGAATTAAAATGTACAACAAATACAACAACTCATATAAGTTGATAAGATGTTAAATAGAGTTAACATTTTTAACATTGTCTAGGAAGAAGACAAAATTTCCAAATACATTAGACTTTGATTAAGACAGATATATATGTTGTTATCTCTAGAGGAATCACTAAAATATATATATATATAAAAGGGGAAAGACTCAAAAGGACATCTAGACAGAAAGAGAAAGTTATATATAGAGTTATGGGGTGTGTGGGGGTAGGAGGAATGTGAGTGTGTGTGTGTGTGTGTGTGTGTGTGTGTTGGAGAGGGATTTGGTGAGGTTTTTATTGATCCCAGCTTTACCCAAAACAACATTTAATATCAGTAGAAAATGGTGCAATATGCATAAATTCTAAGTAAAAGAAGGTATGACAATAATTGTATACATAGCCAAGTCATTCAAATTCAAATGAAACTGAGATATATCCTGAAATATGCAAGAACTCAGGAAATCCAACACCTATGAGCCCTGCATGAAAAGATGTTATTAGAATAATAAAATATACATAAAAAGCAATAAATCAAAATAAAGAAAAAAGAATGGAAATGCCAAGGAGAAGCTGATGATCTGTTTAAAAATAGAAGAATTGACAATTGTGGGAGTTACAGTTAGAAAAAGGGCTTTAAATATTATACAACTTGACAATATTAAAATAACTAATAAAATCAGAAGTGCTGAGGAAAGACAGAAAAAAATATGTTTGCTAATTTTTTCATCTTTTTAGCAAAGATTTCCAAAGGTACACTCCAAAGTCAAATTATGTGGCTCAAATATTATTCCAAATTCATAAAAGTTTTCATAATTGTTTAGAAATATGTTTTATAATAAAGAAATATTTACCTTGAGTGCAGCCATTTTAATTACAACTTGCATTGTACTTTTTAAGTAAATTTCTAAACCTCTACCTACATACCTAGCTGGTTATCTGTGTATAAACATGGAGAGATATCTGAAGTAATTTTCATCAGAACTTTGTTGATTACTTCTAGGTTTTGTTTTTTGTTTTGTCTCTGAGAAATGGAATTTGGAAGAATTTTTACCTTTCTATGATCTTCTCTGTTGATTAAATGTTTTATGAAGGGCAAGTAGCATTTTTAAATAATAAAAGTCATTCTAATAAAATAAACAACAAAATTAGAGAACTATTTGCAACATATATGACAAGCAATAGTTAATATAGAGCAATCTAAATAGCAACAGGAAAAAGACAAATACCAGAGAACATGGGCAAAATACATGAAGACCCACAAGCACAGCCAACCAAAGCAAATATGGACAAATGGGATCACACCAAGTTAAAAAGCTTCTGCACAGCAAAGGATAAAATCAAGGAAGTGAAGAGATAACCCACACAATGAGGGAAAATATTTGCAAACTACCCACCTGACAAGGGCTTGATAACCAGAATGTATTAGCTTGGTGCAAAGTAATGGCAAAAACTGCAATTACTTTGTACCAACCTGATATAAGGAACTCAAACAACTCTGTAGGAAAAATACTTAATAATCCAATCCCAAAATGGGCAAAAGACTTAAATAGACATTTCTCAAAAGAAGACATACAAATGGAAACAGGCATATGAAAAGGTGTTCAATATCACTGATCATCAGAGAAATGCAAATCAAAACTACAATGAAATATCATCTCACACCGATTAAAATCACTTATATCCAAAAAAACAGGCAATAACAAATGCTGACAAGGATATGGAGAGGAGAGAACCCTTGGACACTGTTGGTGCGAATATAAAGGAGTACAATCACTATGGAGAACAGTTTGGAGGTTCCTCAAAACACTAAAAATTGAGCTACCGTATGATCCAGCAATCCCACTTCTGAGTATATACCCAAAAGAAAGGAAATCAGTATATCAAAGAGATATCTGCACTCCTATGTTTGTTGCAGCACTGTTTACATTGGCTAAGATTTGGAAGCAACCTGAGTGTCCATCAACAGATCAATGGATAAAGAAAATGTGGTACTTAGATACAATGGAGTACTATTCAGACAGAAAAAGAATGAGATCCTGTCATTTGCAACAACATGCATGCAACTGGAGATCATTATGTTAAGTGAAATAAGCCAGGCACAGAAAAAAAAATATCACATGTCCTCACTTCTAAAAATCAAGTCAATTGAACTAACGGAATAGAGAATAGAAAGATGTTTATCAGAGGCTAGGAAGGGTAGTAGGGGATTAGTGGGGAGGTGGGGATGGTTAATGAGCACAAAGAAAACAGAAGGAATGAATAAGACCTACTATTTAATAGCACAACAGGGTGAATATAGTCAATAACAACTTAATTGTATATTTTAATATAACTTAAAGAATGTAATTGAATTATTTGTAATTCAGAAAATAAATCCTTCCATGGATGCATACCCCATTCTCCATGATGTGATTATTACACGTTGCATGCCTGTATCAAAACATCCCATGTCCCACACAAATATATATACCTACTATGTACCCACATTTTTAAAATAATAAAAACAATAATAAAAAGACATGAAGAGTCAACACATGAAGAAAAAACAGCAAATATCTATAAATAAATAAACAATATGATCTACTCTATTAATCAAAGCACAAAAATAAAAACAGAAGATACAAATATTTGTGTATCAGTTTGGTAAAAAATTGAAACACTACCAGTCTACTTTTGGTGAAGGTATGTAAGTGACCTACTTGTGCATTATTGGCGTGTGACTCCTAGTTTGCTACTTTTACATCCTATAGGCATATAATTTAGAGAAGACAAAGTGTGTTGTGTACTTTTATATATAGTGAATTTTAGGCAAAATAGGACATTTAAGAGATATCATATGGCACAATAAATATTCATGCATAGGAACTCTATTCATGTTCCAGTTCCCTTCCAAAATATTCAATCTTGTCTTTTCTCTCATATTCCATGAATAAGTTTCTGTCACAGTGATTTCCAAACTAATTTTATTACCTTGAATCAACAAAAACAACCAGAATTTTCATACGCAACTAGTGGGAGTGTGAAATGGTATAATCACTTTAGAGCACTGTTTGGCCATTTCTAATAAAGTTAAAATACATGTTCACTACAACCCAGAAATTCCACACCTAGCTGGGTACTCAAGAGAAATGAATTTATATGTCCATAAAACCTTACACGAAAATATTTATAGCAGCTTTATTTATAATAAACAAAAACCCAATGTCCATCAACAGGAGAACAACTAAATTGTGGTTTATTCATACAATGAAATATTACTCAACAATTCAAAGGCATGAGCTACGAATATGTACAATAACATGCATGAATCTCATAAAACTTATTGAGCAAAAGAAGCCAGATGCAAAAGAGTACACATTATTTGCTTTAATGTACATGAAGTTCTAAAACAGGCACAATTTATCTATGGGGGAAAATGTCGGAACAGTGGTTATCTTTGGGGAATGGAGCATTGACTGGGAAGACATGAGATAATTTTCAAGGGTAAGAAAATTGTTCTATATCTTGATCTGGGTGCTGGTTACAGATATATGCAAAGGTTAAAATTCTTCTAGCTGTACACTTATAATTTTTGCATTTTATTTAAATAAATTAGGCCTCAATAAAGTACTGCTGGCTTGAAAGAAAGGTTATTTTCTCTACCTAAAAGGAACTGAACTCTAGTTGCTACTCCCATCCTCCAACCTTCCTAGTACCTTCTCTCCCAACACTTAGTAGATTCCCGCTTGCCTGGAAGTCACTATGGGCTGAAGAGGATCTGAAGAACTGTGTGGATTCAATCCAAGGAGAGAAAGGGGTGACTGACCTCATTTCATTACTTTGGATGAAGCTGTTATCTATGCTGTTTGGTAAAACAGCACAAATGTAAACGAGGTGTAAACTGCTTTCACATCTCATTTAGGGAACAGATGAGGCGTGAAATGCATTTCACAGGCACAAGTACTGGAGGGGTATGCTTAGCATGGTGCAATGTAGAACATTTGTTCCTCTTCCCTCAGGGATACTGGATTATTTCTGAACATGGCTACTGTAAGGGTAGGAGGAAAAGCAGGTGGGTGTAAGCGCAGGAGGAAAAAGATGGGATCTGCTCTCTTCTATCCTTATAATGTCCTCCTACACACCTGTTAAAGTCTAGCTCAAATATCACCTCTGTACTCACTACTCACTCTAGCTGATTCAGTGGTTCTATCTGGTCACTCACAGCACTTGGCTCAGCATTCAAATATGTTACTTACTTCCATCTATCCTGCCATCTATAATGGAACAGAATGCGTATTCTTTCTGTAATCAAGTGTTTAGACTCAGCAATTGCTCAATTAATTTTTTAGGAATTAATGTGAACTGAGGCAGGGGTGATAGGGAGGAAGAAAAATGTATCTAGGGATGGCATTTTAGCAGCAAAACCTTTTCCAGACACCCAAAAGAAATATAAAGTTCCAAAGGCTATTTAAGCTTTTAAGAGCTTAAAAGGTTTATATCATTGTATATTTCTCAAAGACACATGTGTACACAATCTTCAGGGCAAGGTTATTTGTAAAAATAAATGTGGGAATTATGTTTTTTGATCTTTGAAGCAATGTTTTGCCTCTTTTGTGAGAGGAAATTTGATATCCTAGGTTTATATTATTATGTTTCTATCACCTATTCCAAAATATTTGACTGGTTTTGTAGGCTTTTGCTCAATAATAAAGGCAGATGTGTTTGAAGAGAAGAGTTTGGGATTTTGTTCCCAATGTCATTGCCTGATAATAATTGCATACGTCTCCAAGTAAGTTGCAACTTATATATTAAATGTCAACTCTTTACTTAAGGTGACTAAAACAAGGATGATTCCAAGCTAGAACACAATGAAACTATCATACCAGAGACATTTTACTTAGAGAATTTCAGTGAAGTCAAGGAAATTGAGGTGGTAGCATATTGTGAAATAAACAGTACACCAAGATTCAGATCTGATATCAAGTCTAGTGACAAACTTGACCTTAAAACATTGCTTAACATCTCCAGACCTCCATTTTCTCCTATGTAAAATATGATCAGTTCTGGAATGTAATTTGTACTTGTTCTGTGATTTAATGATTGCTTTCCTAGAAAGATATTGCAGACAGGTACCTAAATGCAGATGCACCAAGATATTCATCCTCACATTGCTTATAAAAGCAAAGAATTAGAAACAAGCTGGATGCTTATCAATGTGGGCATGGATAAATAACATTTGCATATTAAATAGACTCACATATCCTAATTAAATTGGTCTCAAAAACAAAAGATTCGTGAAAATAAAAGATGCAATCTGGGATTTATAGCACAAAAGCATTTAGGCAATCCCACTCAACAAAGAGGGGAATGAGAATGATTATTAGAGATAAAGGAGACAAAGATAATATAAAATATTGAATAAAATAAAAAGGAACTATATATGAAGTAATGATAAACTAGATATTAAATCTTGGTTTACCAAAGCAGACACAGACAAAGATAAGCAACTATTTTTAAGTGGGCAAAGTTTTATTTTCCCTGCTTATCTCATGTCAGAGCCCCAAAACCCAAGATTTTCAATAGCTTTAAACATGGCTTCACATTCTGATTCTGTCATCCACTGCATTTGCAAAGAGGTTAGGCCCCCTCATGTTTAAATAACATATGCTGTACATTGTAAGTGGTAGATTGTCACAGATTTTGCTCAATATTAGCAATCAAGGCATCTTTTATTGTTAGTGCGATGTTAATTGGGACCATGCTAACATTTAATTAATTTTAAGCACAATAGATCATTTGTCAACAAAGGGGGGTAAAAATATTAATTGAAACATATGTGAATGGTTATTTGCTGGGTGTAGGGAACATCCCACAATTAAAGTTAATCACAGTGTGATTAATTGATTTTAATTGATTCAAGATGTGTTCCTGTCCATAACATAAGTCTGTCACTAAAACTTATAATTAAGCCTCATTATGAAAAAGCAAAGTTATTGAGTCAAGCAGTGAAGGGGTAAAGCAGAGGCAGGCTCTTTCTTTACAATGCAGAAGGAAAGAAAGACCAGCCCAGGGAGGACAATAGTGGCACAGAGACTGGGTGTTCTGGGAAGGTAGAAGAGACTCAGAATAGTCTTCAGCCAAATATGGGCGCCTACTTAGGCCTGGGAAATGGAAAGTGATTTATCAAAGCTTTGAAGATGAAAGGGTTGGGCAAAATGCTGAGTCCACAGGCGGATGGGGAAGGTCAGTAAGACCAGCAGCTCTATCCATCAAATATAGTAATAAACATGGCTCATGTACCCCATGGGGTGTACAGATGCATGGAGCCAGGGTGTACTAGAGGCTCTGAAATGCACTGGAATGGGCAGGACCTCTCACTCCTAGGAGACAAGAGTGGACTTTCTCTACAAATAAAGATTATGTTGGATCCTTTGCTGGTTAACACTGGCAGGGCTCCCAGAGCCTCCTGGAACCTGGATGTCAGTCTTGACTGTTGTTCATAACTACAGATGCCCATATGGCATCTAGGAAGTCTTATTCAGGATTCTTACTTCAGCATTTGCTGATAGGTATTCAACGACAATACTTTCATTCAATTATGCCAAACTTAGAAAATCAAAGTAATTATCACTTGTTTTCACTGTACACATGACATCTAAGGCCTTCCATGATGGAGTCCCATCAACTTCTATGACTTCTTCTCCCTCAATTCATGAGGAAAGCTTGGAACCTGCCAACTAAATGCTTTTTTATAGGTGTTGGGTGTGGGTGTAAAAACTTCGTGTTTTAGTTTGAATTCCACCCAAAGAAAACTGTGGTATAATACATAAATCTAATTTTTGTCCTCAGTTCCTGGTATAGAATTTCAAAAACCCTTGGAACTTCCTGAGTGATAGGGGTATCTTGTTATTCCAATGAGATGGCCTATGGCAGGGTCCCTACATAGGTTCAGGATGTGGGCCAGTCACTAGGAAGACTGTTCACATGATTAGAGGGTTAGAACTTTGACTCAGCCTAATCTCCAGGGAAAGGAGGGGAAGCTGGAGATTGAGTTCAATCATGTGGCAATTAGTTTATCAATTACAACTGTGTAATAAAACGCCAATAAAAATTATGGAAGCTGAAACTCAGTGGAGCATTCTGGCTGATAAAAACATGAATGTGCAGGGAGAGTGGTACACCCAGACACCACCAGGAAAGGGCATAGAAGCTTAGTGTCTCCTCTTCCTAGATCTTGTTTGATATGGTTTGGCTGTGTCCTTACCCAAATCTCATCTTGAATTATAGCTCCTATAATTTCCACATGTTGTAGGAGGGCTCCAGTGAGATAACTGAATCATGGGGGCAGTTTTCCCCATACTGTTCTCGTGGTAGTGAGTAAGTCTCACGAGATCTGATGGTTTTATAAGGGGAAACCCCTTTTTCTTGGCTTTTCTCTCTTGTCTGCCACCATGTAAGATGTGCCTTTCACCTTCCACTATGATTGTGAGGCCTCCCCAGCCACATGGAACTGTGAGTCTATTAAACCTCTATTTCTTTGTAAATTACCCAGTCTCAGATATGTCTTTACCTGCAGTATGCGAACAGACTAATAACATTGTCCTATGCATCTTTTCTATTTGGCTATTCCTTAGTGGTATCCTTCATAATAAAACTGTAGTCATAAATATAGCACATTCAGTGAATTCTGTGGAATTTGTTCTAGCCAATTATTAAACATGAGGGGATCGCAGAACTCTCTGAATTTATAGCCAGTAAATTAGAAATATAGGTGATCCCTGCAACTCATGATTGCCATCTGAAGTGAAGGCAGACTTGTGAAGGACTTTGGCCCTTCATATGGGGTCTGTGCTAATACCAGCTAGTTAGTGTCAAAATTGAACTGAATTGTAGGACGCCCAGTTGGTGTCAGAAAATTGACATAAGAACATGAAATCTCGAGACAAGAACTTGGGTGCAGTTCTTAAGACACAGTCCCAAGAAGCAAAAGTAAAGAAGTGGGAAAAGTGAGACAGAGAAGAGAGAAAAACCAATATAGAGTACATTAATCACTGGTTACCTCTGTGGGCAACTAAGACTCAGTGCTGTTGGAGATGATTTAAGGAACTAGGAAGAACGCATGCCCAAGGACAGAGAAGCCAAGACACTCCTCCACTGATTCTCTTCTCTAGTTAGTTAAGAGTTGCTCTAGGAAGGTGGATTGTGATTGTTATTTTCTCTACTGCTCTGGTTTTATCTAGCGAAGCTAAATGGTTTTCTTGGCTTCAGAGAAATTCCTGAGTAAAGCATATATATAGATATATGTGTATATATATATATATATATATACATATATCTATATATATGGTGTAGATGCCAGAAACATACAAAAATCAGGGGGCTCGAGAGAAAGTGGCTTGGTGCATGACAAGTACCTGCTGCACTCGTGAATCTCAATATCCTCCCTAAAGTACTCAAGTTGCTTTTTCAGACTAGATAATAAACAAATTATTTGTATGGCAACACTGAAGCTTTAGAGTGTCTCTCCCTCTCAGTTTCACCTATAGTCCCTACAGAGGAAACAACACTAGCACTTACTTGAAAATAAGTCACCATGCTCATGCTATGTGACAATTGTCCTTTTGCAAAAACTGATTGGATTAGGAATGATACAAGTGCTCAGTAAGGTAATCTGTGGGCCACCCAGTGGTCCAGGAACGTAACGAAGGAGAGGATCATGCTGTCGGTGTTGGAGCTAGAGTAGAAACAAAGGGTTGCTAACTGAGTCCTGATAATGAAAGAGTCCTGATACTGTAAGGATATGCCAAGATGGTCTGAGGCAAGAGCTACCTTGGATAGAGCAAATTCCCAAATTACATTCCAGTATCCACAGAGTCCCATGCTATGGCTGTACTCCTGCAAGAGGTCTGGGTTTTTCACTGACAATATTGCCATAGTTGTATCATAGAAGCTAGCCCAAATGATTGTTCTATTCCTAGCCAGGACAAGAACCATACGCAACAGACTTCTTCCAGTGGGGGCTCCCAGATTCCCAGATTGAAACCTGCTGTGGCCACCAGAATCAGCATTGTCCACATTGAAAGCTACTCTTCTCCATCCAACATCGCTCTTCTATCCTTAAGCCAACAATTATTCCAACAAACAATATCCCAGAGACACTTATTGAGACAGGATGGATGGAGAAACCACAGGGGAAAAAGACTCCATTCAAATGTGAGTAAGCTAAGATGCATGGGGACTTGTCAAGGGCAAAGGAAAAAGCATTGAGCAGACATACACTTAGATAAGTTCTGGAATATTTTTTGAGGTACATACATCTACTCGGGCATTGGGGATGACATCTAAAATAAAATCCCCTTCCTAAGACAAGTCACCAATTTCAACTTGCCTTTTGTGGCTAAAGCAATAGGACTTGCTCATAAAAGCGTCAATGTTAATAACATGTGGGAAAATTGAATCATACATCCTTACTTTTCTTTTCTCTGCACATTGGCATCATTCTTTTATATTTTAGTCAGATTTTCACCATATATTGGGGCACCTGAGCAAACTCACATTCTTCCAACTTTGGGACCAATTATCATGGTCAGGAGGATATAATAATAATATTATATTATTATATACTATCTGAGCCTGAGTCACTTGCCCAACCCTTTGGCTGGAGTAAAGGATATGGACCCAAAACAAGGTGTGTGGGGAAAGGAGGGGAGTAGATGTTCAGGTCAAACAAACAATATTCACTACACATATGCGTCATTTTATCCCCACGTATTCATTCCATCAATATATTTAACACCTACTATGGACCAGACACTACACCAGGTACTAAGATAAGGTAAGCAAAACAATATAGTCCCTAGTCATGGAACTTACAATTCAGCATCTCTAGCTAAGTTTGGGGACAAACTATCTAATCACTCTGAACTTCAGTTACAAATATCATCTGTAAAATTAAGATGATATTTCCCAGAAAACCAAATACTGCATGTTCTCACTTATAAGTGGGAGCTAAATCATGAGAACACATAGACGCATAAAGGGAAACAACAGGCCGGGCGCGGTGGCTCACGCTTGTAATCCCAGCACTTTGGGAGGCCGAGGCGGGCGGATCACGAGGTCAGGAGATCGAGACCACGGTGAAACCCCGTCTCTACCAAAAATACAAAAAATTAGCCGGGCGTGGTGGCGGGCGCCTGTAGTCCCAGCTACTCGGAGAGGCTGAGGCAGGAGAATGGCGTGAACCCGGGAGGCGGAGCTTGCAGTGAGCCGAGATCGCGCCACTGCACTCCAGCCTGGGCGACAGAGCAAGACTCCGTCTCAAAAAAAAAAAAAAAAAAAAAGGGAAACAACAGACACTGGGGTCTACTTGAGGGTGAAGGGTAGGAGGAGGGAGAGGATAAGGAAAAATAACTAATGGGTGCTAGGCTTAAAACCTGGGTGACAGAATAATCTGTACAAGAAAGCCCCATGACACCAGTTTACCTATGTAACAAACCTGCACATGTACCCCTGAACTTAAAAGTTAAAAAAAAAATAAAAAGAAGATAATAATATTTGCCTTTCATTGCTGTTGCAGAAAAAATTAGACAAGGCATCCAGTGCTCAGCATTAGCAGTTTAAGCTGTGTTCCCAGGGCAGCAGCTGTGGTGTTCCCATTGCTTCCAATTCTGCAGTGAGATTTTAGGAATTGTTTCTGGCTGCACAGCTTCCAAATCCTGTTCATTAGCTTTGCTGTAGATTCCATGCACAATCTAATATTCCTTAATAAATTGTCCTTCTGCTCAAACCAGTTTTGATTGTGTGCTACTAAAAACCTTAACTGATAAAAAAAAAGTGCTTAATAAATTGTAACTATAGTTACTAATCCCTTAGCTTGTCCCTTTATTAAGAAAAGTATAGCTGAGACCCATGCAAGGTGGAACACTGAAGAAGCATCCCTAAGAATTAAATCTGACCCTAACCCTGGCCATAGCAGGAGTTGAAAGTAGCTCCCAATTCTAATGGACAAGCAAGGTGAGGAGTCCTTTGTCATTTTCCAGAGACTAGAAGAAGGAAGGAGGCAATTCTGCCTTCCACATATAGAGGTAAAATCATGATTTCTCTACAGGGGTTTTCATGCATTGCACTGATTAAAAGTAATAACATGTGCTGCTTCAACTCCAGATTTAATTTCAGACATTTAAATATGTTATGGCCTTTCAATTGAGTTCTGTATGTTCAGTGGAGCAGAAAAGTAGGGAATCTTAGATTTTCCTTGTCATCTGGCAGACATTAAGGGGAGCCACGTCCATATTCCTGACCTTCAGAGAATGGATGCAGGACATGATTATCCCATTGACCCACAACCTTGACGGTGGTGGGGAACAGGTGGTATCTATGTGAGAAAACATTTTAGAGTTTGTCAAACAGAGCCAGGGGTGATCAGACAGCCCTTGAAGGGCAGCTGGGCCACTACTCAGAAGTCTAGGTGAGTCACTGTCTGAGCACCTGAGAGAAAATGCCTGTCTTCCCAGAAATACATATGGATAGCAGTCTAATTGCGTCTGGAATTTATTCCTTCCGGTGGGTTCTTGGTCTCTCTGACTTCAAGAATGAAGCCACAGACTCTCACAGTGAGTGTTACAGTTCTTAAAGGTGGCGTGTCCAGAGTTGCTTGTTCCTCTGGGTGGGTTCATGGTCTTGCTGGCTTCAGGAGTGAAGCTGCAGACCTTTGCAGTGAGTGTTACAGCTCATAAAGGTAGTGTGGACCCAAAGAGTGAGCAGCAGCAAGATTTATTGTGAAGAGCAAAAGAACAAAGCTTCCACAGCCTGGAAGGGAACCCTGGGGGGTTGCCGCTGCTGGCTCAGGCGGCCAGCTTTTATTCCCTTATTTGCCAGCCCCACTGCACCAACATCCTGCTGATTGGTCCCTTTTACAGACTGCTGATTGGTCCGTTTCTACAGAGTGCTGATTGGTGTGTTTACAAACCTTTAGCTAGACACAGAGCACTGATTGGCGCATTTACAATCCTTTAGCTAGACAGAAAAGCTCTCCACATCCCCACCCCACCCAGAAGCCCAGCCGGCTTCACCTCTCATAATGACTTTGGGATTTACGAGGTCTCATTTCTCCTGCTCCACCCTCATCCAGCTTGTGATTCATATTACCCCAGGAGCTGCCACTTACATCCTGTGATACTTTGAAGTTAACCTTCCTGAGGCTCAGTTTCCTCACTCTTAAAATACAATCATTTTATCTAACATATTGTATTTAAAACACAGATTATTGAATGGAACATCTACAAAATGCTTAGATTGTATAAATTGGTTAGCCATAATCTCATATTAAAAGATCAATAATTGCAACTAATTGCATACTTACCCTCACCTTACCAGAAAGCAGGGCAGAAAGATCTGGGGTGTCAAGTATAGCTCTTTCTGATGACTTGGCCCCATGTCTCTGTCTCATCTCTTTGCTGCCGTATCTTCCAACAGAGAGATGAGAGAAGACCAGCAACAATGACTATGCTGCCACAGCTCACAGCCTCAGGTAGTTTGCCAAGAGATGCTGGAACCCCTTGTCCTGTCCCCAGTCCCAGAAATGGAACCCATTGATATTCCTCCTCTGGGCTCCCAGTGGCTGGTCCAGTAATGCAGAGAGAGATATATCTTATCAGCACACAGAGCTGTGACCATCCTCATGGTGACACCACCCTCCAGTATGTCAGAAAAAAGACTCAGGGAGTCTGAAATAAGAGCATGAAGACTTCCTCAATACATTTCTGAGTTTAGAACTCATTTGGTGGTTCGTATGGAAGCATGAAAGATTTTGGAACAGAGAAATGGAATGGAAAAACCAAGTTTAAGAGAATGAGATGAGAATGATCAATATTACCTTAACATTCTCCTCAGCTTGACTAAACTTTAGACAGGCTTCTTCCTGTCTATAAGCCTCTGACCCTGCTTTTCTTAGAGCATTCGCTTTAGAAAACTTTCAATTGTAAATTTTTTCTCTGACCCTTTGAGATGTAAATCTTTTCTCAATTTTTGCTTGTTAGTTTTATAACCCAGGAATATCTTTGTCAAGGACCTAGGAGCCATTCCTTTGAAATTTAATCATCAAGAAAGATAGGGTCCCATCTCCTTTGAGAAGGTAGAAGCTTTCACAAGTGCCAAAAAGCAAACACAGATCACATCAACCAACCTCCCTCCTAATGTCCTCCAACACTTTTCCTCTAGCTTGCCTCAATGCTTAAAAGCCCCCCCAACCCTTTTGTTTCAGCGGAGTTTAATCTCTCTCCCCTATTGCAATCCTGTTGAATAAAGTCTTCCTTGCCTTTATAACTCCATCCTGTGCAACTTTTCTTTGGCAAACATGGTTAAGAGAACCATTTAGAAGCTGTTATAACTTTCCAAGAGAAAGAGGCAAAGATAGCAGCGCTAGAAAGCTTGTTTTGGATTTGGAAGAAGGGAGTAACAGACAATTTAAAAGTCAGAGTGACTTCCTGCTACTTTTAGCTTCTGGGCAATAGGACTGCTACCCCATATGTGCCAAAGGTCAGGAAGGAAACTGGGCTGATATAGAAAGACAAAATGAGAAGTTCTTTTTTAACATGCTGAATTGAAAGTTCCTCTGGAAAAGACAGAGATACAGCACAGAGGGCTGCAAATGAGGCAGGGGCCAAGGTACAATATTATCTATATTTCTTTTCTCCAAAGTAAGATGTATTTTTAAAAAATCGTTCAGAGGTACTGCACAGACATAGTAGAAAGCTGGGGCACAGATAATTACAACGTAACAAAGCAAAACAAAACCCCAACCAGAACCTCCACAAAAATAGCAGCCACTCTTTCCATTTAGAGGTTGTCTGCGCCTAAGGCACTGATGGGCTGAAACAAGAGAGGTAAGAAAAGGGATCATTGTAACTAAGGCAATTATCGCTATGAATGAGTATTAGGCAGAAGCTATGGGAGGATAGGAGGGTGGGCAATAACCTGAAAGGAAGGGGATGAGGGAAAAGTCATCAAATGGGTGACATTTGAACTATACTTTTAAGTATGATGATTGTAAAGTAAGGAGCTTGATTTAAAAAGTAGAAAGACAAGCTATTGCCTGGGAGAAGATACTTGCTCTAGAGCACCTATCAACTAATATCCACAATTTTAAAGAACTTCTACAAAGCAATGTTTTAAAAATACAGACAACCTAATTTTTTTAAATGGCTGAAACACTAAACAGGTACTTCACCAAAAAGGCATTTAGGTGGCCAGTAACCGTATTAAAAAGGTGCTCAACTTTATTGGCTACTGAAGAACTGTAAATTAAATCCATAATCTTCTATTAACACACACTCTCCAGAATAACAAAAATTAAAAATGCCAAGTGTGGGTGGGGCTGTGGAGCAATTAGACCTCAAACTTTTTAAGTAGGAGTATAAATTGATAAAGCATATAAATTGATAAAGCAACTTTTCCTTTTTTTTTTTTTTTTTTTTGAAACGGTCTCATTCTGTCACCCAGGCTGGAGTGCAGTGGTGTGATCTCAGCTCACTGCAATCTCTGCCTCCTAGGTTCAAGCAATTCTCCCACCTCAGCCTCCAGAGTAGCTATGATTACAGATGTGCACCACCATGCCCGGCTAATTTTTGTATTTTTAGTAGAGATGGGGTTTCACCATGTTGGCCAGGCTGGTCTCAACCTCCTGGCTTCAAGTGATCCATCCACCTCAGCCTCCCAAAGTGCTGGGATTACAAGCGTGAGCCACCACACTCAGCCTGATAAAGTAACATTAAAAATAGTTTAGTAGTGTCTACTAAGGCTGAATCTATGTCCATCTATGAAAGAGCAATTCCACTCCGATGTGTAAATCTAACAGAAAGAGGATGTATATTTACCAAAAAGCATATAAAAGAATGTTAATAGTGGCAAAATGTATAATACTGTCAAACTGGAGAAACCCAAATGTCCATCAGCAGTAAAATGAATAAAATGTGGTATGTTCATTATACAGAGAAGAAAACAAGGCAAGTGACCAACTACATGTAACAATATGAGTAAATTTCACTAACATAACATTGAGAAAAAGTAGCCACAAATCGTATGTACTGAATAATTCCATTTCTATCGAGTTTTTTAAAAGTCAAAAATAATTGATAATATTAGAAGTTAGGATAATGGTAACTCCTGAGGGTGGGAAATTACTGAAAGGGGGCACTAGGAGGTTTGGGGTGCTGTTCGTGCTCTGTTTCTTGAGCTGGTGCTGGCCACTCCGTTTGTTCAGTCTGTGAAATCTCCTCAAGCTGAAAATATACAGTTTGTGCACTTTTCTGCATGTATGTTACACATCAGTAACATTTACATTAAGCAAAATAGAAGTGAAAGGGGCTTATTTTGTCTGAAATGCAGATTGCCTGGGAGAGGAGTAGCTCTAGGAACTAGACCCTGTGTTTGATGACTGCCTGCACAGTCTCCTCTTAAAAGCCAGGCTGGAAAGAAAGGAGATGTATGGAGAAGCAGAAATCTGCATTCCTCAGAGAGGAACAAAGAACAGGGGGCCAGAGAAGTAACAGGAAAGGAAAAAGAAGCCGTTGAAACAAAGAAACGAATGCTTACAAAGGCTGCAGACTAGAAATTGACACAGGGAAGCAGGAAATGACTTGAAAAATAACAGTTGGAAAATGTGTATCTAAAATATAATACAAGCAAGAATATTTAGAATGAGTAATTCTGCAAAAAGCCTAATTGCTCTCACCACTGTCCACCTAAAAGAAAGAAACTGAGGCAAGATTAATATAAGTAGGGGGTTTATTTGGGCCAGTCTTGAGGATTGCAACTTCAAAGCACAGATTAAAGTTATCCTGAATATATAGTCCGGTCCCATCAGCAACAGTTACAAGTGGATTTTTAAAGGAAAAGAAAGGAAAGAAAAGAAAAGGCAGTTCCTAAGTTGTTTAGCAATAATTTACATATGAAAATAACATAAGCTATTGATCTGGCTATATGTTGTTCTTTATTTCCTAAATTACAAGAAAGGGAAGATAATAGGTGAGGCAGCTAGTTAGGAACTAAATGCTTTTAAACAATTCCCCCCGCCCCCCACAGTGCTGTGGGGGAGAAGGAGCATGACTGAAGTCCCACACTCACGCTGGCCCTGATCAAGTTTTCATACCTCACATAGCTCAGCCTGCTCCGAGTTGTTTCTTTTTTGATTGCTTTGATTCATGTGGAGTTGACACTGCATTCTGAAGCCAAGTGGAGTTTCTCATTACTTTTGCCCAACAAAGCAGGAGAGACTTCAAATAAGGGTCCAGAATTCTTATACTGAAGAAGAAAATTTTTCCATTGTTCTCTAACCTTCCCTCCTCTCCCACTCATAATCTTACCCTCATCTCTGCTTCTCTCTGCTAAATATGGAAGCTACCACACCCATCCTGATGCCTCTGTCCTTCCTCCTCACTGCCTCTCAAATGTCTCCCTGTTACTCCAATGCTTTGACAGGAAGGGCCAGAGGACACCGGGTTCAGGGACCAGAGTCTTCACCCTGCAGGCTTTGATGGAATTTGAGCAGAATCCAGCATCGTTCATCACTGTCAGGTCTGTATGGCACTGAGTTATCACTACAGCAAATGCAAATCCAGCCATTCAGATGTCAGAAAGGCCTTCACAAATTCGCCTTTCTATTTCAGATTCCCAGGAAGGTGACTGTTCTCTTCTCAAGTTAGAAGATTTCAGGTCAGAGGCCAGAATACGGGAGGAATGCCTGTGTCTTTGCAAACCCACATGGCTCTGGATTAGCTGGGACGGGACCCCAAGGTCATGGTGAGGAACAAACCATACTCTTCAGCCGAAGTGTGGCGCTCACTCTGCAGAGGTCCCTATGAAATAATAAGCTTCCTTTTGGCATGTGGATATTTTCTGCCCCTGCTTGAGCCCATGGATTTCAAAAAGACCCAACTGTTGGCTTACAACAGTCCAGCATCTGGGTCAAGAAAGGGGAACTCTAGGCTAGCGGTCCTCAATGTATGGTCTGCAGGACAAGTTGCATCAGCATCATATGGGAACTGGTTAGAAACTCAAATTACTGAGCTCTGCCTTAGAACTACAGAACCAAAAACTATCAGGGTAGAGTTCAGCAATCAGTGTTTTAACATGATGCCTTAGGTGAGTCTGATGCAAGCTCAAGTTCCAGAAACACCACTCAAGTCTAAGAAGATGAAGGTTCTAGGACTTCAAAGTCCTCTAATGCTTTTCCTATGGTAGAGCTAGCAGGAGTTCATTTATTATTTGTCCAGATGCTGATTATGCAGTTCCAGGAATTTGAGTCAATGCCAGAGCAGTTGAGGTAGAGCAAGGAGGAATAACAAAAATGCTAGGATATCCTGGTGTTCATAGATAGACGAGCTTTTCTGAGCCTCCCAACTTGTCCCCTAGTGCTTAAAATTTGGCACAGATGCTACCATCAGCCATGACATGGATAGAGGAGACTCTCCCCTTTATGCTGATATATACCCCAAAACAAGTCACAGAAAAAGCAGGCTTCCAAGATTTCTCAGCTCCTGTTGTTCCAATCATCTTCTATGATTCTGTCTCCTAGACCTGTAGCCTTAAAGCCAGCTTATTTAAAATAAATCTTCCAGTCTGTTTCAAAGAGATTTGTTCTCCTAAATTTGTCCCAGACTGAAAACTGCACACGTCCAAGGTTTAAGAGGTTATGTTAGGAGAAATTGAACATTATCTCAGGATAATGTTTTCCTACTGCTACTTAAATTTCCAGAGGCATTTACAAAAATTAAACATCAATGGGAAGCCAAGTCCTTTATGAAGCCAGCAATAGACATTGATCCTGTGATAATGTTATTATTTTTCTTATTGCTCTTGTCAGTATGCATTTCATCATCGCTAGGTTGGATGAGTATAGGGCAGCATGGGAAAACAATGTTTATTGACTTGCAGTTTCTAGGTGCTTTAAAAAAAGTTATGCACAGGTACATATGAGCATATTAAAGCTCTTAATTTGTGTTTCTAGTAATTTCTTCTTGAATCTCTAAAAATATGACACTATGATTAGCATTTTATTAGCACATGTACAATCTAGCCAGTCACCTTGAAGTTAGATTAGATGGCACTCAAGTCACTTAGCACAGGTGAGTCAGACAGACTTTCAACCTCTCTGTAAAATAGGAAAATTAAGACAGTGATTTTATTTATAAGAAAAATGAACTTGGCCAACAACATTAGAGAATGCTTACTCATTCTGTACCTAGACACAGAGGAGCTTGGAACAGACCAGGAGAAATGAGACCATTATATACCCTATAATTACAACTTGTCTAATTGATCCAAGGGGAAACAGAGAAAGTTAACTGTAGGGCAGCAAGATGTAAACTTGGGAAGTCAGATAAGAATGGACCTTGAAAGGGACCTTGAAAGGTATGCAGGGGGCCTGGGCACAACTGCCAAGCATAATCAGACACTGTGTGAGAAGAGGAAGTCTGGTCCCAATCACTTAATAAGTACTGATCTCTTAGGAAGAGGCTCTGGTACAGTATCCTTCCCCCGTCTTAAAGGGACATGGAGTCTCAGCCTCCCAGCAGGAATGTCTAGAGAAGAAGTATCTAGCTAATTTTGTGGGCAGGGGTGAGGGAAGGAGAAATATTGTTTGGCTTAGTAAGAGTGTGGTCTCCACAGTAACACAGATCCCTGATGTGACATTTGAGACAGCATCCCTTCTCTGTCAAGACTGATTCCTCCTCCTGCATTCTGGATCTCTTCCCCGGTGTCTTTTCAGGGCATCAGTTACCCCATCTCTCTCTTATCTAGTCAACCCTTTCCTCACAATCTTCCCCAAAACACTTAAACAGGCTCAAGCTTTCCCCACCTTAAAAATATCTTCCCTCCACCCCACACTTCCTGCAGCTACAGCACTCTCTCCTCCTCCTCACACCCAAAGTTTTCCAGAAAGTTATCCATCCTTACCATCTCCATATGCTCCCCTCCCACTCCTCAATTCACCTCGCTCTGTCTTCCACTCCTATCACAGGCTTTAAAAAGCCACTGCCATCATTAGGTGACCTGTCTATTGCCAAAGTCTCAGGACATTTTCAATCCTACCTTACTTGAAACCTCTGCAAGGTGAAGGTCACTCCTTCCATCTATGCTCCTTCCTGGGTTCTTGGGGCTCCACGATCTCCTGGGCTTCCTCCTACCCACCTGCCTGCTTATTCATTTATTCTGCAGGCTCCTTCTCCCTACCCAACACGCCAGAGTTCCTACAAGCTCCAGGAGTTGTCCTTGACCTCTCCCTCTTCCTCACCACTCTCCAATCCAAAACATCACCAAATCTTGTTAATTTGGGCCCTTTGGTATTTGTTTATTCTGTCGGTTTTTGTCTGTCTTCACTCCTCTCATTCTCTAAAACCTGCTATAGCCTCCTTCACAACAAAGAGAGGGAGTTGCCTAAAGTCACCCAGCTAATGAATGATGACTAGGAGTGGTTCCCAGATATTTTATCCCTTACTGCTGTGGAGTTTCCTCATCACCCTAATAGAATCACTCTTTATTCACAAAAGTAGAAAATTAATTTTGGATACATCATTTATTATCAAGATGTTGTTGAGGAAAAATAGGATCATGTAAGGTACCTCTCAGCATCTTCCTTCAAGTTGCCAGGATTAGAAAAACAGACAAGATTCTATGTGCGTCCTCAGAAGACCTTCCTGAGGACCATTCCCCTAGGAACTTAAAAAAATTAAGCCTCCAACTCTTTCCATCTTAACTGTGTAACAGAGGAAGGTGATGACAACTGAGGAAGGAAGGAGACAAGCAAGACTCAGACTTCAAAGGCTTGGCAGCCACCGTCAGCAAGAGGTGAGAACAGCAGACAAGACAGCAACACTCCTGAAATAATCAATCCATACGGACTGCCATGTGAAATGTAGAGCAGACTCGTTCTAAGTGGCTCCAGGAGGCAAAATAAGACTCAAGAGAAGTTACTGGTAGGTTTCAACCCAATGTGAGAGAGAAAAATCTGTTGGAACTGTCCAAGGTGCCAAGAGGAGGAATGAGCCAGGAGGGACATTTACGTCTTAGGCTGCATACAACTTTCTTATGGGTTTTGTCAAAGAGACTCTTGCACTTATGATGCATTTATGATGAATAAGATAAAATAAGATCTTGTTTTCATACCAGACCTCACAGGTAAGATAGTGTTCTGTGGCTTGACCTTCTCAACAACATTAAGAGACCAGTGGGCAGACACTATTCCCTACTTAGATAAAAGTTAGGTAAATGATCTTGATCACACAGCACACTAATAGAGGATCCAAGATTCATCCACCCCACACTATCTTATGGAATGCTATTACGTTATACAGACTCTGGTAGGAACTGTAGATGAAATTGGAAAAGTAATCTCATACCACCAAGGAGATGATTAATAAAGATGATACTCATGCAGGTCCATTAACATACAGGGAGATAAGATAGAGGTTAGAAAGCCCAGGAGGCTTACAGGACATGGAGGAGGTACACTTAGCAGGCTAAAAAGGAACGAAGTAGTCAGAGAATGTGTGGCCAGGGCCAAGTCTTGAAGAATCAGTGAATAGAAGTTAACGAAGCAAATTTCTTCAGGTGGCTGGTATGCTGCTGCTACTCCCTGCAGATGTCCTTTACCAGGGCAGTAGTCCCACTGTCAGGAGCTTCAAGTGTTGGCTCCTATGGCTCACATCTGCCTCCCTTCTCAAGACAATTGCTCCTGGCAAACTGATGGCACCTCACCTTGGAGGTTACAACCCTCACCTACAGAAACATACTACTTCCAACAGCTGACCCACATGGGGGTACTGGGGCCCCGGCTTCAAAGTGAGATGATCTTTATGGTGCAATTCACACTCCAGAACTCCCTGAGGGATCAATTAATATCTCATTCTCCTGTAACTCCTGCCCTTACCCTATCCTGGCTCCTTCCCTCCCATTCTCCTGAGACTGCTCCCTTGATAAATCATATAAATCTCTGTCTTCATCACTGCTTCTAGGGAACCCAACCTAAGTCAAGGGGGAAGGATGTTCAAGGCAGAGAGGAAATGGAGGTGAGAAAGCACAGTGCAATAAAAAACAGCAGTAGGTTGGAGCAGAGAGGTGACCTGCAGTGTGTCATGGAATAAACTAGGGCAGATGAACAGGGGGCACAGTCCTACCTCCAGACATCTAGCTCAGTTACATTCAACCTCTCCAAACTGACCTCTGATATTCTACATGGCTCCAAGCTGACCTCTGATATTCTACATGACTGCTTTAGATGCGATATTTCAGAGCACATCTAGGCCATGAAGTGAGTTTATAGAGGAAACGAGTGACAAATAAATTCCTTGATTTATTCAGTGGCATTTCACAGAGCAGGAACAAAGATGAGCCCCCTGGAATTTCCTGATTCTCAGACCTTATTACAGCTAGGGAACTTGCCACAGAATCCTTTTGAGGGAGAGCAAATTATCTCAGTAGGCTATTTTGTCCTCCCTTGCCTCTCCAGAAATGGCAACCTCCCCCTGCCCCTTTCATTGGCTCCGTCTGCTTTTCCTGCTTTCCTTTCTGGCCTCTATTCATAAGGTCTTGCCCCTGGGTCTCCATTAGTATTGGATTTTAATTCTAAATGTTTCCAAAGCCAGTGAAGCTCTTTAATCACAAAGTTGGGCTGCCAAGGAAAGAATGCTAATTGGAAACTTTTATTTCTAGAAGTCCTGGGAAGTTTAGACATGGATATTTTTCTTTTGTCTATCATGCCCCTAGCACAGAATAGACTCACGGAAGCAAAAAATAAAATGTGGCTCCAAATATGAGAAATTAACCTGAGAAATATACAAACTCCTAAGAAAATGAGAGACCTCTGGATTTCAAATACTAAGGATAGTGACCCAATTGGAGGCACCTGAAACCTAGTTATATTTCCTTAGGAAGCAGAGGACTGGGCAAAGGTAGACAGAAAAAGACCCCAAGAACCCAATGAGAGCTCATAATTAGGGTCAGGCCCCAAGAAATGCCCAGCACCTGCAGCACTGCTCAGGTCCAGAGTATAATCTTCCTCTTTCACAATCACACAGGTAACCTGCTATGTTCCAAGCCCCTTGCTGGTCCCTGAGCCATAGACAAGAATAAGACACAGTTCTTGTCCTCAGAGCCTAGAAGGAAAAAGAGAAATACATGCAAATATTCACAGCAGCATTGCCTGAGGAGACAGAATACATTACTCCCTCTGGGGGTGGAGGCAGAGGGCAGGGTAGACTTTCCTTTAATGGACTATGCAGAAGAAAGACTCACTCCCTTCCCAGATATGATATTCCCACAAAGCCAGAACACCATCCACCATTCACGTACCAAGATTTCATGCTCCTCACTGGTTCTTTGCTTATATCAACAGAATGACCCTGGCTGACATAGGCCAAATAATAATATGTTTGAAGACTTTGAGATGGTTCGCAGAATACAAGAAGTGGTTAAGGGACTAACCTTGGACAAAGCTGGGGCCAGAGCAGCTTTGGGGATTTAGGTAGCAGATGTTAATACCAGCTGGAAGTGAGATGATTTTGCCAGAGGAATGAAGGGCAGATGACCTTAGGATCCAATATGGGGCACAGAGCCTCCATGGGCCTATCTGAGATTTTCAGCCAATAACTGCTAAGTTTTCAAAAGCCATTTGTGGATCTACTGCATCACAGAAGTCCTTATTTAAAAGGTAGAAATTCAGCTGCTTCACTGAATACAGTGACTAAATTCCTAAATATGGCCCAAGAATCAGTCTCTTAATAAGCAACTAAGTGGCTCTACCAACATAAGATCACTGAAGCCAGACCATCTCCTGACACACCCACTAATGAGTGAGTCTTCCCTGAGACTCTTCAGGTGTTGCTGGTTATGGCTAGAACTCTTCAGAGTGATCTTGCTCCCAAACCTACTGGACTCCCTGCTTCATGTCCATCACCTAGAACAGTGGCTGTTCCATATTAGGATCTCTGTGTATTTAGTGAAGGAAAAGAAGGGAGGAAGGACAGGAAGGGGGAAAGAAATTTCTGAGTTATCCACTACAATTCAACTAGAGAATTAATCTCCTGAGTACCTTTTCATTCAGTAGATTAATTCCTTAGGAAGTAGTTATTTCCTAAGTAGGGACTCAGGAAAAGCAGACCAAGGGAACCAATACATCTGACCAAAGCAGCTCCTGAATTCAGAAACATTATAGTATTTTAACCTGTGGATGTTAGAGAGGTTCTATTACTCTTTATTAATACAAACAAACAAACAAACAAATGCTTTTTTCCTAAAATGCTTTACAAATGGGCTGGACCTTTAAAACAATTTCAAAACCAATCAGTGCTAGATTATTTATTGGTCATTACCCCATAGGGAGGGGGTTGGTGGTTAAGAAACAGCTCTTCCCCGTGGTCCTCTCTTCTGAGTTAAGCCACAATGTAGACTGGGGAAAGGGGGAGGTGAAATTTCAAGATTTAACAATGGTATCCAACTGATCTTTGCAGGATTGCAAGTAAAAGAAGTTGTATCCTCAGGAGTGCTATTAACACTAAGGTCTCTCAGCTCCTATTGTTAAAGAACATTCATTACCAGGCTCTCATATAAAATCCTGAGAAGGAAGCAAATATGAGTCTGCGATGTTCTCAGTAGTTCTTATGCAATTGCCTCTTGGGCCTAATTAGAGCTGCTTTTGTAATTCACCAGCTATAAATTCCTTCCAATGCTCTCATAGCACTGAGAGATTGGCCACCCCAAGTCAGGGTTTTGTGCTGATACTGCAAGTCTACCTAGTGACCTGAAGCTGATGGTGATCCCTTCAGTGGCCATCTTGTGGCCAGTGGCCCTCAGACACCTGGAATAGCTATCCAATTTGCTAATTGTTTTTCTGTTCTCTGCTGATTGGGTGAAAAGACAACTTTGCATATTGTGTTAGGCAGCACCTGCTTTTTCTCAGCTAATTTATTTTAAATTGGTTTAGTACAGACTTTTTACCCCATGTCTACAGAGCTATGAATTCATTTCCTCATCTACCCTCTTGAATTTGATTAAGGAATGCAAATAGCTATATAGCTTTATGGTGAGACTAAAAGAACAGACACAGAGAACCCAAGCCAAGCTAATTCTGAAACTGGAAAACAAATATTTCAAAAGGTTTTTATCTGTAGTAGGAAATAGCAGGACAGTAGTTACACAAAATCTAACATCTGATAATGTGGAAGAATATATTGTACTAATCTATTGAACTTCTGTAAAATATCTAGCCCTTTACATAATTTTTCCCTTTTCATGTAAGCCAATGGGGACAGGTATCTATTAATCCTATTACAACAACAACAAAAAAGAAACTAAGGTAAATAACTTGCCCAAGATTACTTACCCGGTAAGATTTGAACCTAGGTCAGTTCAACTCCAAAGCCAGAGACCTTTCTACATTATCCATATTTTCAAATCCCTTTGCTTTGACCTTCCAAACAGCTAAACTAGGAGGTGATTTCAGGTGTTACAAAAGGATTCTTTACTTTCCAAAAGGATTTGCAACAGGGTTCCTTGAAATAGCCAACCCCCCTATTGTGCTGAAAATATAATTCAAGCTACAAAATTTCTATTTACAAGAAACATTTTTGCACCACATCTGCTGTGTAAAGCAGAGTAGGGTTTAACATAGGCACTTTCCTTTTTTAATGGAAGTACCAAAGATGTAGGGCCTATAAGGGCAAGTATCATGAGAATGTAAATTTTGTGATGACCATAATGTGTGGCACATACTAAACACTCAAAAATGTTATCTGCCATTGCAATACATTTTTCAGATGTCTCAAAATGCAGTCTGTGATAAATTGCAAAAATGGCCATAAATTCCTTTCCTCCCATAAAGAAATGAAATCTATTTCTTCACCCTTTGAATCTCCATGTACGGTGTGATTTGCTTTGGCCAACTGGACATTAGCAAACTTGATGTGATCAGAGGCTTGAAAAGTGCTGGAGCATTCTGACTTGCCAACCTGCTGAGCTTGGAACCCTGAGTCCACCATGTGATTCAGTCCAAGCTAGCCTGCTAAAGGAGAACCGAGGCACCCCAGCCAACAGGCATCCAGACCCTGGCTGCCAGCCTACCAACCACTAGACATGCAAGGGAGGCCATTCTAGATCAGCCAGCAGATCTGCCAGCTGATGGCAGCAGCATAAGAGAGCTAGCCATGATCAAGCTGAGCCAGCCCAAGACAGAAGAACTGAATGATCCACAGAATTGTAAACTAAAGAGAATGGCTTTTGTTTTAAGCCACAAAGCTAAGGGATGCTATCTTACACAATAGAAATTAACCACCACATAGTCTCGATGCATTTTTTAATCTGTTCTATACCTAAGCCATACAAAAAGACAAGAAAACCATAGAATGGCAAGAAGTAAAAGCTAGCAAAGAGAGAGAACAAGGTGTCCAAAGTATGAAAGAAGTCACTGGAAAGTTAAGGGACTCAGAAAATCACATTTATGGTTAGCATTCAGCTCTTTTCTCTCCCAGTTCACTGATCTTTCCACTACACCAATCTCTTTCTCTGAATTTTTGAGCCTAACTGGACCAATTCCATGTCCCATTGTAGTCTCCAGCCCTGGGGGAAGCAAGTCAATTGGAGTTTTAAGTTAATAATAAATGAAGAATTTTTCCAGTGTGCTTCTTCATTTCTCCTTCTCTCTTCAGATCTCTTTTGCAGGTTACTCAAGTCAGCGAGCAAACTTATGGGGGAAATGGATAAAAGGACAGACAGGAGCTACAGTAATGTTGTATGACTAGAGGGTGTTTTTCACCTTCAAAGCGCATTGACCATAAATTCCAGGATATACTTTCACGGTTCATAATCCTATATAACGTCTACTTTTGAGTTCCTTAGCAGGGAATAATGTTAGTTTTGTTTTTTAAAAAATAAAAATAAAAAAAGGTATAACACAAGAATAATGAATGATGTGTTCCCCTCGGTGTAAGGGGAAGGAAGTAGGACATTCGGAAGCTATCAGTTATGCTTGTCAGTGGTCTAGCTAAGCATTCCACCTTTCACATTGAAAAGAGTGGGGAGTCTACTCTGACAAAAAGTGAGAAGGTGGCCTATCCCCTCCCTCAACCATAGAAACCCGCACAGTTACCCCGCAAAAATTAATTGGTAATTCAGGGTTAAGCAATAAAATTCAGCACCCACCTCCAGAAGCCACTGTTTAGAAGTGAGACATGTAACCACAACTAATATTCAGCAGGTACACACTATTATAAGCTATTCAAATATGTAAATATCTCTATATTGGCCAGTAAATAGTAAAACTGCCATAAATAGTAGAATTAATTAATAATGTAAATTCTAGCACATGCAGTTTATCTCAGAAACCACACACTGCAATGTCAAGAGACTCTTCTGTTTTGGGTACTGGATCTGCTGCAGTTCATTGTTATTTTTTTTTAAAATGAGCTGGCAATTTGCCTCCTGGTTCAAAAGGTTTTAGATGGGAGAGGGACGCTAATGGGACAAGGTGAGGAGGGTCTATACCCACCCATTAGAAACATCTAACCCTGCCAGGCCTAGGTGGTGGCTGAAGAGATGGTCAGGGTCTATGGGCTGAGACAGATGTCAGTACAGGACTCCCAGGTGAACTTGGGGAGCCCTACTTCATTTGACAATCCATCCCCCATGGGGAGTGGCCATCCCTGACATTGTGAACAGTCTTGGAGGAGAATTCTGCCCTGGACATCCCAGCCAGTGACCAAGGGAGCCTCACTGCCTCTTGAGTAATCTCTGGGCAGAGAAGCCTTATGCCACCCAGTGCTTCCCACCACACCCCACCCTTCCCACAGCCAGTTGAGCCAACCCAAATAGGCCATCAATATCCATGAGGGCCTCTTTCTTTTATGTCCACATTTCTTATTGCCTCTCCCACTCTGCCTTTTTTTCACTTCATAGAGAGCACTCCAACCAGCTCCCTCCTGGTCAATGGTGCCCACTCTCCTGTGACTGGCCAAGGCAGGGCACACAGTCATTCACAGTCCTCTCCATCAGAAAGGCAAACCAAAATGCCAGATCCTGGCTCCTGCAACAACCAGGAGAAGCCAATTTGCCCCTCCATTGCTATTCCTTTCCCTGCCTCCTTCCCTCTGTGTATGGCAATTCCTTTTGATCTCTGCTCTCAAAGAAGCACCTGATACGAGGCCAGAACCTGGATGGTACCAATCTGACCAACCGTAGGGGGAAGAGAAGATAGAAAGAATGGAGGCCTAGAGATCATCAGAAAGCTCAATTTTAAGATGGGGGCAAAGGCACAAACCCCATTCAGGTTCTGTCAAGAATCTCAGTCTTCTAATGACAATCAAGGGTGGGAAGGGGAAGTGTGTCAGAAGCATTTGATGCAACTGGCAAGCCGTGGTTCTGACAGGGTGCCATTTAGCTAGTGAATGCTGCATCAACCAAAAAAGCATACTGGCAATTTCCAAAAACCAACAAGCAACTAGGAAATTATATTGATGTGACAAAGGATTTCTGTTACAACATATGGCACTTTGAAATAAGTTTTTAAAACATATAATGTTTAGTTTATATATAGTATAACCACAATATAAACATAATATAGCATAATATATAACACAATAGTAATATAAAATATATGCAGTATATGTAGATATAATTTAATTTAGATGTCGTATATATAGTTTAATTATAGAAGAGGAATATATTTATTTTCAACTCTTATATTACATACCAGTTTTTAAATACTTTAAATATCTAGACAAAATTAAACTACCTAATTGATAATATATAAGAGATAGTAAGATAAGAAATAACGATCTTGTACCATCACAGATATGGAAACTTTAGTATCATGATGACTGATTCTCCAATATTCAATTTGCTCCAAATAATTAGTGTAAGACTATCACGGTAATTCCATCCCTTACTAGTCAGTGATTAAAGAATGGCATATAACCTAATTCTAGCCAACGAGAAATAATGAAAATCTCCTGGGACTCAAAGAAAAGTCTTCTCCATGTAAAGAGGAAGCCACAAGACAGACAGTCCTTCTCTCTGGTGCTGTGGTGGCAAGATAACCTGGAACTACTGAGGTCACCAAGCTACCGGCCTGATGACAAAGCCCACGCATTGAGGAAGGCATAAACTGAAATTCTGAGGAAACCAGAGCCATCACAAATGCATCACAGACTGCGTCTGTGGGAAATAATGCCTCCTTCTCCCTTAACTGTTTGTGTCAAGTGTTTCTATTCCTTGGTGCAAAAGCATCTCCTCGACACAGGACCTCATGCCTAACTCCCATGGAGGCCGAGGTAGCCATCACCTCAGGAGAGAGAGAGAGAGTACCTCCCAGACCCTCACCTTCACTCTTTTTTTCTCTCTTTCTGTGCTTTAAGCCTCCTTTCTCTTCCCACCTGGGTGCCACTTCTCTTGTGGCCTCCGGCAGGGATGGACAGTCCCTGTTTTCACTGTTGTCGCTGACTTAAAAGAGGAGATGTTCCATACTGTGAGGTAGAGGAGGAGGGAAGAGGCTATTATTCGTGTGAGATTTGAGTGCAGAATGTCTAAAGCACACTCAGACAACGTCATGCTGTAGGGAGTGACTATTTCCTTGCTAGCACGCCTCCCCTACTTGATTATGCTGAAGGCAATGTCTGTCTGTTTCTTAGGCCTGAGTTACCTTGTAAAAAGCTCTCCTTAGCTCCCAAAGAAGGGCGGGCTAGTGGCAGGGGTGCGAAGGGGTGGGTACCATCCAGCCACATAAAAAATGAAAGAAAACATATCTCCTCGTGGCAATCTCTGACAAATATGATGAAACAAACCTAATCTCAAGAAGAAAACCAACATAATTTTTCCAGCTAGAAATTATCAAGATGAAATTAAAGACATTTAATATTGGTCTGTTATCAAGTTCTCTGTCTCCATTATTCCCTGAGTTATGTGTTCTAGTAAGAGATTCTTGTTCTCTCCAAATTCTCCAGAGACTTAGAAAAAAAACAGTCACTGAAACAATGTGTTCAGGGGCAACTGAAACTTTTTAATAGCATGTATAACAGATGTTTGGGTCCCCGGCACCATTTGAATTTTAACAGCTTTGGAGATTTGTTCTAATATAACTATAGCAGTCACTAATGAAGGTGAGACCATTCGAGATGATTTACATGAGAGGGCCATTAGTAGGGGACCCACCCAGTTTCCCCTGGGAGAGTTTGTGAATGCGGATAAGCAATTTGAAAAGTTCAAAGAGGGGCTAGAAAGTTGGAATTATTTAGACACGATTTTTTAAAAAGATAACATAGCTATGACCTCCTCTAAGTTATGTAACTGTTATTGATGTCAGGGAGCATTATGGTTAAAAGGAGACAAATGCTCAGATGGCTTTCCAAATAATAATAAACAATATATTTCAATTTTGTTTTTAACTTTAAGTTCAGGGGTACGTGTGCAGGTTTATTACAGAGGTAAACTTGTGTCATGGGGATTTGTTGTACAGATTATTTCATTACCCTGGTATCGAGCCTAGTTATTTTTCCTGATCCTCTCCCTCCTCCCATCCTCCACCCTCAGGTAAGCCGTAGTGTCTGTTGTTCCCTTCTATGTGATCCACTGTTGTCATGATTTAGCTCCCACTTAGAAGTGAGAACATGCAGTATTTGGTTTTCTGCTCCTATGCTAGTTTGCTAAGGATAATGGCCTCCAGCTCCATCCATGTCCCTGCAAAGGACATGATCTCGCTGTTTTTTATGGCTGCATAGTATTCCATGGTGTATCTGTACCACATTTCCTTTATTCAGTCTGTCATTCATAGGCATTTAGGTCCATTCCATGTTTTTGCTATTGTGACTAGTGTTGCAATGAACATACATGTGCATATGTCTTTATAGAATTATTTCTATTTCTTTGGGTATAAACTCAGTAATTAGGTTGCTGGGTCAAATGATATTTCTGTCTTCAGGTCTTTGAGCAATCGTCACACTGTCTTAATTCAACAGTATGTTAATGATAAATATTTGGAGAGTCATGAGATGTTGTTATAAACACCTAAGGAAACCCATCAATAGTAAAAGGAGATGCCTCTGTCTACAGAAATAAATAGAATTCAATTCAGTTCAGTCTGAATGGTGACATGCTAAGTTTAAGATGCTGAGAATTATGGGTGTAAAAGTGATAATCCATAACATCTAACATACTCATTTTCAAAATCCTCAACTGCTGAGTTGTCTTATTCCTACCCACTTCCAACATGTTGCCAGTCTCCAGAAATAGGAAAGGGGCATATCTTAAAGAAACCATTTGTGGGCCACTGCGTAGTACACAGGTGTCCTTGTTTCAACCTTCTCTCATCTGGAGGAATAGGAAAAAAATAGAAACGCAGAGTCGCAGAGAAGGCAAACATTTAACCTAGTTCTCAGACCCTGACATCTGTAGTAACAGGGTTATGGACAGTCTGCCCACTCCTTGTCAGGTCTTCCTCTGAGATATTTTAATAAAGTGAGGCTTGGATTTACCCAGCAAGATAAGTTTCCTCATTTATTACTTGAACATAGCTAGTTGTAGCAGCAGCAGCAGCAGGAGTGGAAGGAGTCTAGTTTCCCAAAATCAGTCCAGGAAAATTGTCCCCAACCCTCAGATTTAGAATGACCTTTAGAAACACTGACAATGTGCACACGTTTCAACACTAAGTTAGTGTTAAAAAAGTATTTCACTGACACCATGTCCCTGCCTGTACCTACTGCTGATAAACATGAGTAAGAGAAGGAATTGTTGTGCTCTCTCCCCAAACGTAGCTTTCACCCAGCAGCTCTGACATCAGAGAGCTGGGAGCTCCTCACAGGTCTCATGTGAGTAAAATTTTGAAAACAGTCAAAGGTGATGATGCCACTATAATGGCTCTCTTTAAGCAAAGAAGGGTGAAAATAAGGACTGAAATATGGCAGCCCTGGTGGTCATAAATCTCATCAGAAACCTAGCAGCAGGAACAAACTACATTGATCAATCAATCAAGAGAAAAGACACTGCTAGGCCACAGTCAGAACATTTCCCTCTTGCTTGAGAAGCCCTCAGGGGACAAGACACTCAAAGCAGAGACAGGCTGAGATCAGGACTGATGAATGTAACCTGTGTGTTTTACTTTTCATTTAAAGCCTCACAAAGTCTTCAGACCTCAGAACCCTGCAGAGTTCTCTGCAGTGGAAACTGCAAGACTCAGGGTACGAATACTAAGTAAGCTTGTAACAATAAAATCTCTAGGGATGACGGCCTGTATCGTTTAGGGTAACACCAGCTGCTATAAGCTGAAAAACAAACATTAGAAGCACAATAGAAGGTTATTCCTTATTCACATAACAGTGCTTGGTAGAAAACCAATTGTTCTTTCCATGGTCATTTGGGGACCCAGTTGATCACAGATCTCTGACACACAGCTTCCAAGATCGCCTTGGAAGTCATCTTCATTCTAGCAGTGAGAAAGGTAAAGAGCATGAAGGAATGTGCTTGGGGTTCTATGAGCCAAACTTGGAAGTGGTACAAATCATTAACTCCTCAATCCATTGGCTAGAATTCAGTCACGTGCCCATACTAAACTGCAGGGAAGGCTGGGAAATGTAGTCTAGCTCTGTACTGAAGAAAAAACATTTTCATACATAGTCAGTGGTCTCTGCCTCAGGACTAGTCTAGGGATAATGATCAGCTCAAAACATCTTAATATTATTCTTTCAATTTGGTGCACCCATAAGAGGAAAGAAAGCCCTAGACAAGAATCCAGTTTTCATATGTCGTCATGTCTCCGTAAGAGGGAGAGACTATAGTGGTTCAGATCTTGCTAACTTGGCATCACCCTGTCCAGTGTTTCTTAAAGTTCATTAGCAAGTGGCTCAGGGGTCCAAGTCGTGTGTGTGTGTGTGTGTGTGTGTGTGTGTGTGTGTGTGTGTGTGTTTTCACAGAAAAATAATATAGACACATTGAAATATTTTTTCATAAGAAATGGAAAGGTACTATAAAACATACATTTCAAAGTCTGACAATACT
Organism: Hylobates moloch; assembly: GCF_009828535.3. Taxonomy (NCBI): domain Eukaryota; kingdom Metazoa; phylum Chordata; class Mammalia; order Primates; family Hylobatidae; genus Hylobates; species Hylobates moloch. The sequence continues at coordinate 95,090,723 of NW_026652283.1, forward strand.
GAATGGTAAAAAGCAAATGCAAGAAATGGCATTGTCCAAATAGAAATACAATGATACTTATCTTTCAGGCAAACGTTATAAACCTGCTATAGATTTGTCATGATAGCAAGTGGAAAGGCCAGGTGGAACATTCTTTCCACTGGAACCATCTAGAGTTTTTATTTAAATTTGCAGCATGCTATAGTAAGAATTTAGATTTTGAAAAAAAGACTAGACTGTCTTAGTTACCAACTGTGACCTCAGCCTTCCTATCCGTAAATATGGGAGTAAAATTATAATCAATAATAGGTTACAAAACACCCAAGTCAGTATCAACTCCACTGTAGTTGCTTGATAGATGCTAGAATTAGTGGTGGACATAGGGAAGTAGAAATCGCCATTAGAAGGCCCCTTCTCTTGAATTTGCAAGGTGTGAATGTGTTAGGTAAAACAATTTTACCTAAATTTGAAGGCAGGGAGCAGACTATGTGTTAACAACGGAAATCTCTTTCCTGGCCCCTTTTTCAAACGACAAATTCTTATTTGTCCTTGAAATTCAGGCATTACCTCCTCCAGAAAGCTTCCGTGACCCCACTAAGACTGGGTGGGTGCTTCTGAGCTATGATTCCACAGCCCACCCTCTAACCTGTGTCTTGTCACTGTCATTACCTCATCAAGAGGGAACCCATAATCATGTATTCATCTCTACAGTGAGGTCATTTTAGGGCAAGATTGTGTCTTATTTATTATATCCCTGTCACCTCACGAAACACATGGCACTTAGTAGATCATACATGAATAAACAAATAAATGTCCAAGCCCAGTGACGCCCGAGGGATGTGTAGGCAGTTGCCACGAGAAGGATGTTTATGCTCTGTGTAGCACTGCAGATCTTGGGGGGAAGAAAGCAGTGTTCATGCCCATAACGCTGGTTCTTTCCAGACTAATCATTAAAGTTCCCATCAGAAAGCTTTTAACTAAGATGTCTGACAGCTTCCTCCAGGATACTATGGTATAAGACTGGGGGCTGGATTGAGAAAAGCAGGGAGGATAAGAAAGCTGCCATTCCTTTTCATTGATGTTATTGAGAAAGACTCTGGTTCAATGAAAAATATATATATATGTACGTATCTTGAATGGAGTTAATTTGTTTTTCCTTTTCACACAAAACTGCAATAGGGTTATTTTCTTAATAGCTTGTGGCAGCTTTTTTTCTATAGCAGCTCTTTAAATTGAGCTCATATGGTAATAATTTACTCCAAAGCAACTGAAGCAGTTGGAAAAAATACTGGATGAGGAAAATGAAGAGTTAGGCACTGTTCAGATTCCATTAAAGAGAGCTCTTGTCTTCAACCTGTTTGCATCCTGGAATGACAAGAGAAAGAAACACACGGAGTGAAATATAGGATTCTAGGATTCTTGACATGGCTTGCATGCTTGGTTGAGCATGGCAACTTCCATCAGGAGAGAAATTTCTCTCCCAAAATACAGGTCACCCCAATATTCAAGCCATCTTCCAAGCAAGTATGAGAGGCCAGGCAGGTACTGCATTCTTACTCCCAGAGGTATTACAAGTTAGCAATAGTGTGGGACCTTGCGTCACTTTAATTTGTAAAGGACAACTTGTTACCTTTTTCCTTTGCTTATGGCAGAAAAAATGACCCCTTAGACTTAGCATTTTGTCAATAGAGATAGCTAAATAAGGCAATCTAATGATAAACAAGACAGTGGCTAGATAGAATGCCAAACCAAGCAGAGGAGGAGAGCCTTGGTTACTTACCACGGGGTCACATATCAATTTAATGACAAAGACTATCCAGGTCTAGAATTCATAAACAGCTATTCCTCTAACTTCCAACCATCAGCCCTCCACTGATGACGCCTACCAACACACACACTCTAAATAAAAAAGAAACAACATGAAGATTAGAAAAGGAGTTAGAGGAAGTAGCAATTTGGAAGACTTCATCCATATGTTTGCATTTCTTGTCTGTGTATTTGGTCTCTGAACAGCTTGGGAAAAAATGAATTTAGTCCATCCTCTGTTAGCCTTACCTCATTAAGATCCCAAAGTGGTCTAGAACAGGTGTCTCTGGGTCTTGTTTCATCTCATTAAAATTCCAAAATGATGCAGAAAAGTTATATACATCTCTAGACTTTATCTCATTAAAATCCCAGGGTAATCCAGAACAGAGTGGCTCCAGAAGAAAAGGATTTTCTGAAGTCTCAGAAGAGATAGTTTGTCCCATTGAGGTATGTATGACCACTCTAAAAAAATGAAAAACAGTGAGTGGAGCCACAGGGGCAAAGTTGGAGAGAGGAAGGCAGTGGGCTCCTTTCTTGTTACATAAAGTTCTGTAACACAACCCTCAATTTGGGAAGATATCTCCAGTTCTAGGGTTTGTCCTTCCTTTTGGTACGTACACATTAGCTGAGGTCACTTTGGTTTTGAAAATCAAATAAAATTGTCTTGATCTCATCTGACATGCTGTGGGAAACCCATGCCCTGCTCAAGGTCTCACTGAATTCTCTTGCATCTTTATTGTTCTCAAAGTCACATGAACCATGATGGCTAGCAGCTCTCCACCTAACTCTCACCACACTCTCTATGCTTTCTACTTTGACCCAGGGGTGAACACTTTGACTTCTCCAAAGCACCATTCCTAAAACGTTGTGCACTGTACGCTTTTACTGATTCTTCAGAGTAAAAGCAGGTGAGTATTACATTGCATCTAAGTACTGACTAGCAGACAAACCTGGTTGTTAGACAGCTTAAACAGTGCCTTGGCAACACCAGCTACATGCCCAAGACCCACATACCTGTCACAGGGGGTTTTCTCCTCAAGCCCATTGGAATCTTGTTGGGCTGCTCTTTCATTTTCCAAATTATTTTTGCATCTATCTATTAACAAGGCTACTTCCAGCTCTCCAAACGGATTTTTTCTTTTTTAAAAGTTTTATTGGCCAGGCACGGTGGCTCATGCCTGTAATCCCAGCACTTTGGGAGACCAAGGCAGGTGGGCCACCTGAAGTCTGGAGTTCGAGACCAGCCTGACCAACATGGAGAAACCCCATCTCTACTAAAAATACAAAAAAATTCACTGCGTGTGGTGGTGTGTGCCTGTAGTCCCAGATACTTGGGAGGCTGAGGCAAGAGAATCACTTGAACCTGGGAGGCGGAGGTTGCAGTGAGCCGAGATTGTGCCATTGCACTCCAGCCCGGGCAACAAGAGCGAAATTCTGTCTCAAAAAAAAAAATATATTGAGGTCTACTTGATACACAAAATAACGTACATATTAAATATTTATGTTTTGATGCATTTAGACATATACCTACACCCATTATTGTAATAAAAGTACTAAACATAGCTATCCCCTCCAAAAATTTCCTTCTTTTGTGGTGTGTGTGTGTGTGTTAAAAACTCTGAATATGAGATCTATACTCTCGACAGTTTAACATGCACAATACTATGTTGTTACCCACAGGCACTACATTGTACAATAGATCTCTAGAATTTATTCATCTTTCATAACCAAAACTTTACACTGAATTATTTCTTTTCATTTTTAACACAGGGCAGTTAAGCTGCCTACAGCTTTCCCCTGCCACACCAGAGGGCCCATTAGGGCATTATCATTAACAGTTCTGAAGCAATACGTTTTTCTCTCAACCATACAATCTCCATTTCCCAATCACTACCCTAGCTCACATTTTCATTATTTCATGCCTAAGCAGGATTCTTCCCTGCTTCCAGTCTTTTCCTCTTTTAATTTAATCTGATGCTAGCAGATGCATTTTCTGAAAACCTGTTTTCATGCGGTCAACACTCCCCCTCTTTCAGACACCTTCAGTCACTCCTCACTGCCACTCTCATTTTCAAAACTTGATTTTCTAAAGGGAAATCTTGAAAGGCATGAAAATATGCCTCAATATATCACCACCAAAAGAGAATCGATGCTGATGAAAAAAATAAAGCTACAATTAATGCACCATTAAACAGGAGCTGTTAAGTGCACAGAGGTCAAAAAAATCCAGTTATGTTTCCCATGCATAATAATAATTAATAACACAAGATATCTGTGGCACTTCACATGCTTGGAACACTTTATAGACACAGGCTAATTAATTACACAGATAAAGATATTGCAGGTCTTTCTTTTGATATCAGTGGGTTCATTAAATTTGACATTTGGTTAACAAAGTAGTTTTTTATACTTCTGCACTCCTGAGTCACAGAAATGTCAAACAAGAGTTAGCCTTCATCCTTCCTCCACTTTCTAGGAACCTGTAGGAAAAAAGTCTGTGAGGGACACTCAGACACTCATGAGTCATTGCTCTTAGAAAAGAGAATTTAGGAAGGGCTGCCCCAGTTTCAGCCAACCTCTACCTTAGAGCTCATAGCTGCCACCCTGACATCAAGCCCCTGGATGTAGACACCACAGCTACCCCTGCCCAGGATACCACAAGATGGGGTAGAGGTCTTCCCATAGAGGTAATGATCCAGGGGGGCGTTGAGACCCCTCTATGTGCCCTGGTTATCAAATAACTCCCCAAAAGAAAAAATGCCAGAACCTACATGACAGGCCCAGATCTCATTCTATTCATTGTGTCTGACACACTGTCATCCCTGCCCAGCACAAAAACCTGTGCTAGGATTTGAACTTTCTTCTGTGAATTCACTCAGGAACCTTGGGCCTGGATGTATCACTTTGGAAATCTAGCTCTATGATGACCCATGAGACAGGGGTCTCTGGTCCACCTTGGGTGCTAGGCCCATGGAAGCCTAATTTACCTATTAGACTAGACCTGAAATCTTATGCATTCCTAATGAAAACTGTTGGAGACAGTCTCCTACCACCTTTACCTAATTACCAAGCAGTGCAACAAGGCTTATGCAATTTCAGTGCAGTGTAACAAAAGCACCACAAGGGCCGGGTGTGGTGGCTCTTTCCTGTAATCCCAGCACTTTGGGAGACCGAGGTGGGCAAATCACTTGAGGTCAGGCGTTCCAGACCAGCCTGGCCAACATGGTGAAACCCGTCTCTACTAAAAACACAAAAATTAGCTCGGTGTGGTGGCGGGTGCCTGTAATCCCAGCTATTCAGGAGGCAGGAGAATGCTTGAACTTGGGAGGCAGAGGTTGCAGTGAACTGAGATCAAACCACTATACTCCAGCCTAGGTGATGGAGTGAGACCTTGGAAAAAAGAAAAAGAAAAAGAAGGAAAGAAAGAGAAAGTAGGAAGGAAGGAAGGAAGGAAGGAAGGAAGGAAGGAAGGAAGGAAGAGTCAGCAATGTGGTGCAGGTTGGATCATCCCGTGAACTTGGTCAATTTTTTTTTTTTTTTTTTTTTTGAGGAATTTTTTTGTATTTTTTTTAGTAGAGACGGGGTTTCACCGTGGTCTCAATCTCCTGACCTCGTGATCCGCACACCTCGGCCTCCCAAGTGCTGGGATTACAAGCATGAGCCACCGCACCCGGCCTGAACTTGGTCAAATTTTAACAACAACTTCTGTCAACTCTAAGAGCCAACATCATGTTGTGGAAAAGCTTGAACCCTGTAGCCAGTTGACACTGGGTTCAAATCGCAAGTCTGCCAAGATGAAAGGAATAAATGAGTTTGAAAGTGCCTGGCGTATAGTAACTAGTAGGTAGGGGTATTTGTTTAGTGTTATAACGTCAGTTGCCCTTACTGTTACACTAATCAGGACTGTAATCATGGTACCTGCTGTCCTAAGATAGTACTAAAACAGAGACTTTGGCAGAGCATATTAAGAATTAGTTTTATTTTATTTCCAGGGGAAATGAAGGAAAAATTTTGACAAGGTATTCTCCAATTTTTTTTTAATTTAACCCTAATTGCTCCTGCAATTCTACTGCTTCCCAGTACAGCTCCACAGTCACCCATGTGGTCCTTTAATGTTCTAAGAATGACAAAATCAGATTCTTGGACACCCTTTTCCAGACTTAGTTTTTGTTACAGAGAGGGTGAAAGTAGTATTTTTCTTTTTAAGAAAACATAAGTCATGGTGTAATTGGCAGTTTTTCTCCCATAGTTCTGTTCTTTAATTTTTAATTTTTGTTGGTACTTAGTAGGTGTATATATTTATGGGGTGTATGAGATATTTTGATACAGGCATGCAATGCATAGCAATCACATCAGGGTAAATGGAGTATCCATCACCTCAAGCATTTATCATTTCTTTGTGTTCAAACATTCCAATTATACCCTGTTATTTTTAAATGTACAATATATTATTGTTGACTGTAATAACCCTGCAGTACTATTAAATACTAGCTCTTGTTCATTTTATCTAATTATATTTTTGTACACAGTCACCATCCCCCCTCACTACCCATCCCAGCCCGTGGTAAACATCATTCTACTCTCTATCTTCATGAGTTCAATTGTTTCAATTTTTAGCTCCCACAAATGAGTGAGAATATGCAAAGTTTGTACTTCTGTGCCTGACTTATTCCACATATCAGAATGTTCTCCAGTTGTGAAATGGACAATCTTGATCACTCCCCTGTACTTTTGCCTACAAGAGGCCATAATTAGATTCAATACCAATCAGCAGGAAAGGGATGGCATGGAGGAACTTCATTCTTCTATTAAAGTAACAACTCCTGAAGAGTTACTAGGGGTGGAAGCAAAGATTGAAAGTTTTCTACCTGTTCTAAATACACTGAAAGTGATAGATTAATATAATACTGGACCCGTATACTATGACAAACACTACTGCTCAACAGCACAGCATCCTCATAAGATGAGGTTTTCAATTCTTGTTTTACAATTGGGAAAATTTGGGCCCAGGACAAGGATTCAAAAGAGATCTAAAGAGTTTGAAGCCCAGTACTTAAACACTAGATTATAGGGAAATAGTTACTTGTCTCATCATTTCTCCTTTAGAGAAAGCCAGGTATGATCAAAGAGCGTTTCCTAGTCTGGAGCAGCTGTGGTCTGGGTGCAGGGGATTAACTGCATTCAGAGAGGAAAGGATGAAGCAAGAGCCATGAGTAAGGCCAGGTGCTGCTGAGAAAAGTTCTTTCCCCATGCCCCAGCTTTGAGCTCCATGACAGAGGTCACCTAGCACAGACAGAGGAGCTAGTGGCAAAAACAATGCTGTTTTTCACCCACTCCTCTTCTTTTCTTCTCAGAAATGCAGCTAGATATTTCCAGGCATCCCCTGCAGCTAGGTGGAGTCATGTGATTGAGTTCTGTGTGGGCAGAATTTATATAAACCACCTCTACGTGGGATCCATAAGGCCACCTTCACAATCCTCTACACACCTCTCTTTGTCTCCAAGCCAGAGGATCCAGTGGAGGTCTGAGGATAGAAGAATCCTGTGTTCCTGAATGACTGCATGGAGCAGAGCATTACCATCCTGGCACCTGCACTGGACTATGACATGAATGAGGATAAGCCTATACTTTGTTAAGCCAGGGATATTTGAGAGTTGTATATTATAGCACCTAGCACACCCAAAGGCTGACCTTCACTCTTTATAATTTCACCACTTAGACAGGGATTTTGGCCTCTTTCTTTTCACCCCTCTGATGAGCCCTTGTTGTCTTTCCATTGCTCATTAGCACTTCTACCACAGCCTGTGCTGAGAAAATGAAAGAAGATGAAATTTAAATCAGTCAATTTTTTCCTTGTTAGCAGCTCTGGTCCTAAGAGAAAACAAAGAAAAAAAATATTAAAAGTTCAATGGAATCAGAGAGGAGGTTGAAACTGTTGCTAAAGATGAGGCTTGAAAATTATCTGTAGATTTCAGTTTTCTGTTTCTCTTCCCTTAATTAATCAACAGCTGATTATGTTACCAGGGAGCACAGTGTGGAGGGTCACTGCTTTCTGAACATTTGTCTATGCTCCTTCTGGGCAGTCTGAGTCTTCATCCCCCATGAAACCTCTCCAAGATGAATGTTGACAGCCACCAATCATGGGAAGATGTCTCCACGTGTCACTTCTGCCTCAGCTTCAAAGCAGAGTATCATATGATGCCATCAATGACAGAGTGCTGGAAATCATCTGGTCTTACTCAGTCATTTTGCATAGAAGTAAACCAGAAACCCAGAGAGGAAAATTGATTTTCTCACAGTCATACAGCAATGTCTAAGACCAGGTCTCCTGCTTCCCAAGTTAAATGTTGAAAATATAGTTCCACTTCTGGGTATATGGCCAAAAACATTGAAAGCAATGTCTTGAAGTGACACTTGTACACCTATGTTCATAGTAGCGCTATTCACAATAACCAAAAAGTGGAAGTAACACAACTGATCATCGATGGATGAATAGATGAACAAAATATGATATATAGAAACTATGAATTATGATTCATCCTTAAAAAGGAAGGACATTCTAACACATGCTACAACATGGATGAACCTTGAGAACATTATACTAAGTAAAATAAACCAGTCACAAAAAAGATGAATACTTTATGATTCTATTTAAATGAAGTGTCTAGAATAGTCAAATTCACAGCAAGAGAAATAAAGTAGAATGATGGCTGCCAAGGGGTACGGATAGGTGAAAATGGGGAGTTGTTTAATAGGCATAGAGTTTCAGTTTTGTAAGAGGAAAAATTTCTGAAGACTGATTGCACAAAAATATGAATGTACTTAACACTACTGAACTATACACTTAAAAATGGCTGACATGGTAAATTTAACGTTCTGTGTAATTTACTACAATGGGAAATTGTATAAAGCAACTGGTGACAGCAAAAACAGATTGGCTGTAGAATGATTTTCTATGATTGGTTAAATTAAATGATTTTTATTTTCTTCTTTATCTTCATGGATTATCCAAAATTACTGCAATGGGATGTGTACCTTTTGTAGTTAAAATAGAAGTTATTCCAATGAACTAGTTCACACTACCCATTATACGCAAATTGATTTACATCTCCAATGTGCTTTCAGAGCAACTGCATTATTCTATTATATTCTGTGTCACGAGTCTGCTGTTGGCACACAATGATGTCTATTAAGATGCACATCAATTACTATAACCTGCAATTAATAATGCATAGTTTAAATATTACTGGTGAATAGTCTTCATTGTTAAATCTAGATGTCTATTTCCTTCATGTTTCTAAGATACTTCTACTTCAAGATTAATTCATTTAATTTAACTGAACATCAACTACACGTAGGGCACTGTGTTAGTCCCTCCAGTGGCTACAGGGCTAAATGAGGTATGGTTTTTGATCTTAAGAAATACGTTCTAATGGTGTATTGTATTGTTCTCCAAAATATTCTCTGCCCTTCCTTATGGAAAGAATATATGTCCCCATAGCATGTTGGCCCATAACAAATTGTGTGAAAAAAAAACGATGTATTCCTCCCCCTTTTTTCTTAATTAATAAACCTTATGTTTTTATAGCAAAGAAAAGAAAATATAATTTCAACTGTTTATTCAAAATGTTTAACTTCAAATTTTGAAAATAAAATTTCAAAACCTGTGGAAAAGATAAGAAAATTAATTTACTGTGTATTAAATGGCAAACAAAGAATACACTAAAATATCAGAGAAGGTCTGGAAAAGGGCCAGGCATCTCTGCAAATAGCATTGCTCAGATATCCAGAAAGGAAGGAAGGAAGGAAGGAAGGAAGGAAGGAAGGAAGGAAGGAAGGAAGGAAGGAAGGAAGGGAGGAAGGAAGGAAGGAAGGAAGGGAGGGAGGGAGGGAGGGAGGGAGGGAGGAAAAAGAAGGGCAAGAACATTCTGTTTCCCAGAACAACTACCCGTTGTAAAGTCCCGGCCCCTGTATTGGCTCCCCTGTGGCCTTCGACAGCAGTACCATGAGGAGGTCCTCCTCCTGTGGACTTCGTGCTGGATCTAGAGCATGAGAGCAGGGCCAGGTTATGCTGTGTGGGTTTGACTGTCCCCAATATTATTATCCACATGGAAATTGACATCAAGTGCATCTTGAGCCAGAAATGACACTCCAGAAGCAGCATCTACAGGATACATATGGACAGAGGACCCCACACTTCACTCTCAAGTGAGGAGTTTAAATTATTTAAATTTAAATTTAATCATTTAAATTAAATCCACCCTAAAGACAGCCCTGATTAGGAATCATATCTGAGGGTGTCAATAGGTTCACTTTAACTGACCAAATCTAAGAGTCAAATCCTCTAATATTTAGAACCTTTTGCATAGGACCAGATAATATCACTCAACTCTATCCCACTCATCCTCAAATCCAACAGTGCTGGGCATAAATATTGGAATATTGGGGAAATGACACTCCCAGGCCTCCTTTCACTCCTGGGTTCCATATTTTTTTCCAAGAGAAATGTCACTTATCCAATTTTTAGAAAAGGGTAAGGAAGGAGGATGACTCTTAGTATAGGGCTAAACTAAACAAATTCTACCTCCTTCAGGGTCCCTCTAGTATCTCCCTGAATCACCAAAATTCTCATTCGCCATCTAGATTCCCAAAGACCCTGGATCAGCCAGAGTTCCATCAGGGTTCAGAATTCATTTTAGATGGATGGTGCAGATCAAGAGACTTTATGAAGGGACCACTTACAGAGGTGTGGGAAAGGCTAAAGAAATCAACAAGAAGTGTTGTAACATTCAGAGACTAGCAAAGCAGAACACCACTACAAACCCCTAGGCCTGTCAAGGCAAGGGATGAAAATAGTATTACTGGAGCTCAGTGAGAGCTGGGTTGGGGAATGGCCACACAACAGGAGGTATGGCCATGGAGTGCACAGCTACATCCAGATGCTTGACAGTGGAGGCAAGAAGGAGGCAGAAAAAAATAATCTGGCCTTTCCCTCCTCCTGTTCTCCAGGACAGGGCTTACCATTGTCCCCACCTAACTGGAAGCCAAAGAGCATGGGAGCCCACTGAGACAGTTTATGTAGATCAGCATCCCACGGCAGAGAGCAATACAGAGAATAGGGGACAATGTGGGAGGGCAAAAAGAACCATCTGAGATCCCTACCTCATTGTGCCTCCCAGGCTCATCTTTGCTTCTCTTTCCAAAGTCTTCCAGATCCAAAATTACCTGTTTCTACTTCTCCTATTTAAAACTCACTTTCCCCTTAAAGTGGAGGACCCCGGCTATCTTGAAGAAGAAAGTAACTAATTCAGGCTAAGATATGAGAATGCTTTGATGCATATTTCAAATACAATTCAGTTTACCATGTTTTCAAAAACTGTAAATGGAAACCATGGTGCTTTACTGCCATTACTTCAATCTCCAATTCTCGTTATGGACACCAATAATCAATTACAGTTTCCTCTCATACTGAGTCTGAATACAGTATGAGAATCCTTCCCAACACAGTACTCCAAGCAGTCACTACTAATCGACTGCAGTTTGTATTTGAGTTTTTAAGTTTAGACCTACTAGACTTTCTTGCTATAAATACTTCTCTGATAGAATTTTAGGTCCTCTGTCAGTAAATAATTTAAGATTTTGAATGAGACTTATTTTTTGGATGTACAACTGCTTGAAAAGAGAAGCCCAGTTTCCTAGGACTCCTTGGACAATGACGAATGGGTCATCAGATGAAATTCATGGAGGACATCTTATTAAGTGTCCTCCTCCCACCATCGGTATTTAATCTTAGAAATGTTTCCTTCACTCACAGCCCCTTAGGTCCTCTTTTCCCTCCCTAAACTGGTCTCCTCCTCTCCTCAGGGATTGGCCTACAGAAAACTGTGAGGCATTGATCCAAAATCTCTACATTCCTTTGTCGCTGTCCAAGAAAGCCATCTTCACAACCAGCCTTGCTCTGAGAGACCTAAGTGCTGCTATCTTAGCATCCCCCACTCCTAACAGGATATGAGCAAATAACAAGATGGGTAAAACCTCAGGACCAGAGACTGCTTAGCCTCTCCCCAAACTCAGATCTTCCTCCTAGGCCCACAGGTAGACTTCATCCCCAGCATCTCCTGTCCTGGCATATGACTGAGTGATACCCAACAGAATAGGAGTCAAAGATGTATCCCACATAAAATCATCCAAAGCATAACTCTTTGTCTCACTTTCACATTCATCTTGGCAGAAGTGTTGAAGACAGCAGAGCCAAGAGAGGAAAGGAACCTGGGCCCCTGAATTCTTACTTAGAGGAGAGTAACCCACCAATGAGGAACATCCATTTGGACTTCACACTTATGAAAAATAATCTTCTGTCTTATTAAGCCTGAGACTAGAGGATCTCTCTGTTATCGCCACTAATGTATCTTAACTAAAACACACTACTTTCTCAGATACGTACATGTCAACCAATTGAGTTCTGGCCCTGTATACTCTAATTTCATTACATGCTGACTGGGAAGCACAGTCCACTTATCAGAAATTAAATATTTGAGTAGTTTTAGAGGGGCATTATTTTCTGCCCATAATTCTTAAGTATCAGACGGCCAACCCAACTGAAAATACACAGATTTTTAAGAGAAGAAAACCTTTTATCCCTGGGATTTTTGTTGCCATGGCCATTTTGTACAGCGTTCTAATGTTGGTTTCCTCTTCCTTCAGGAAGAGCCTCATTGGTGTGTACCAGTGGCAGGAATGGCAGTAGCAGGAGAAGGAAAATCCATCCTCATCAATTTCAATTTGCATGACCTAGAGGATCCATCCTTAACTCCTAGAGGGGCTGTGTAACCAAGGCCTATTCACTGGACACACTAAGTGCTTCAGTAGGGAAGCTATAAGCTAAGCTGGTTCAATCAGATTGAATCTCAAGACTTGTTGGAAATGCTAAGAGAAACCGTTCCATTTTTTCCCACTGGACTGCACCTTAGGATGTTGTGGTCTATGGGCCTCTGTATAGAAGTTAAGAATTGAACCAACCCAGATGAAGCAGCACAGATGAAGAATGGTCCTGGTAATATTAGTTACTCTAACCCCTGAATCAAGATGAACCTGAAGACTGTTCAGTTATATGCATCAGAACTTCCTTTCTTTGTATCACCAGTTGAAGTTGGGAGTTTTGCTGCCTGCAGCACTGCAACAGAATGACACTAGCTGGCTCAGGTGCCTTCTCCTCTTGACGAAAAACCATCCTTTACTCAGCAAGAAGGATGAAGCTGAATGGCTCTTATTCTAATTAGGGTAGCTGAGCAATCTTTAAATTTGACACCTGGAATCTGCATTTGTTATTGTTGCAGAAACATCGTAATATTGGCCTTCAGAAGCCAATTGCTTCTTTATTATAACTGTAATTGACAATAGAGAGGAGTTGATTTACAGCAAAGAAATTGACAAATATCATGAGTCTACTCTCTGTCCTGTGTTGAGAGATTTACCTTAACATAATCCTCACAAAAATCTAGACAGGCAGTTTTTATTATCCCCGTTATATGGATGAGCAAACTGAGTTCATGACAGATCCTCCAGCTAAAGTATTCATTTTATAAATGAATAGATACTACCAGAGACTCAATACTCAGAGTGGAAGGAGACCTGAACAGAAACCACTAGAACAGATTTAATTCCAGCTCTGCTATTTTTATTGTTTCAACACTAAAGTGGTCACAGGAGCACTGCCCTGCTACCTCAGGTGGCTCTTCGGAAAACTGAATATTTTGATGGTACCAATATGGCAGAGCCAGGATATGGGCACCACCCATATGGGCTCCTTCACCCCCACTGCTAGTGAGATACTATTTTGAAAACGGCTTTACAAATACTGGCAAAGGAGGGTAAAGTAGGTCCTATCTCCTGCCTCAGGCTATGCCTTACCATAAGGCACACATGTACAAGTGGTTCCCACCTCCTGGCTTGTCTGTACTTCTGTACAGAGAAATTGCAATGGTGCAGGAAGGCCAGATCTCCATGGGCTTGAAATCTCTCCTCAGAGTACTTCACAGATTTGTTTTGAGCCATTTTTCTCAAAGAGTGCAGAATACAGTGGAAGCCATGCAATAAGCAAATAGTTACACACAAAAAAAATGACGATGATTGCCATGCCCTGGGTGGGTGTCTATCTAGGAGACCTGAAATGATTCGGTGGACTTAAGAAAATGTTAGCCACCCTTAGATTAGTGGAAGCTTATGACTTATCACACTAGGGAAGAAGAGAGTGGATAGTGGATAGCAGATACAGTACCTGAGTCAATAGTCTGTCCCTTTTAAAATAGGACTTTCAAGTTCCTATCAAGGCAATTGTCATATTGACAGGAGACACATTTTCTATATTTCTTGACCCCCAAGGGCTAGGAGCTGAATTTTACCATAAGCCAAAGGAAAGAGAATAATTCAAGATATAATAAATCCCTGCCACATGAGAAGTACCAACCTTTCTGGTTTTATGCTGAGCGTGGAGAAGAGAAAGAGATGGAGAAGAAAACAGTCAGAAATATGTACCCTGGCTTCCCTCCAGCCTGACATCCCAGAAAGTTTGTGCATGGTAATAATCTTCTAGTTAGAGACCATCAGGCTAGCACCTTCCCATAGTTTGAGCAGGGAGTCCTCCACTCAGCATGTCACAAAGTCCAACATGGCAAGGGAGTGATGGTGTAACATGGATGGAGGGAGTTATCTAAATACATGGCCTGAGGTGGCAGCTTTGACTCTTTGAGGTTGGTGTGTGGTAAGCAGGGGACACAAAAGACTTTGTATGTCCTGATAAGAAGATATGGAGACACCAAGAACACTTGTGAACCAATTGAGCTTGGTAAAAACAAATGGTTATGGAGAACCAGTACTTTGCAGTAAGACTTCAGCTTCAGGGAACAGCATGCACCCTGAAAAGTCAGATGAGGTCACCCATAAACAAGTAGACATCTCCCAGTAGCTCAAGAATTAGCCAGATTATCCTAGTTTCATGGCAAAGGCCACGAAGAACCCAGGAAAAGTACAATGCATTGGAGGGTCTCTTTTCCAACACTATGAGGACACACAAACTATGCCCCCTCAAAATACCTAAATACCATCTTTGGAAAGACAAAGAGAAAGGGGAAGTTAATAGGAGCTGGCCTATTCCTAGAAATTACTGAGTTACCTCAATAATATAGTTTAAACAGACTGACAAGGATCTCTGACACGTGTATTTTGCATCTCTAGCAATGGATAGGGAGAGGGGACAAGGGCGCATGATTACCATGAGGTCAGTTACAGAAAAATAAAGATGATGCAACCTCCGCATATTTGAATAGAACTGTGTGCCTGCACTAACCCATGACCAATGTCATCATACCCCTCCTTTCCAGCATCATGGAGGTCTTGTTGATTCTTTTCATTGTGTTCTAATTTCACACGTTCTACCATATTCAGCTGTTATTTCATGTACCTCAAGTCATTTTCTTATATTCTTTTTTGTTTTTTTTATTTTATTATTATTATACTTTAAGTTTTAGGGGTACATGTGCATAACGTGCAGGCTTGTTTGAGGAAAACATCTGAAGTAATTATGTTCAAATTTGTTACATGGGTGGTAAATATTTCGAGTCCTTGATTTCTCAAAAATATCTTTAATTGAAAGTTTGGATGGAGACATATTCATAACATGAGATTTGTCATCTTATTCCAACAAAAAAAGATATTTATTTACTCTTGCCGGTGAACAGTCTGATGTCAAGCTGATTCTCACCGCATCACAGGTAACCTGCTTCATATTTACAGAAACTTTTGGGACATTCTTTTTATTCTAAGAATGTTCCAGTTAGCAACTATTTTGCTTCTAAGTGTGGATCCCTTTGCTCAGCATCCTGCTCAGTGTGATTTAGGGCATTACACACAATACTCTCTTACTTCACTTCTGGGGAACTTGCCTCTATTTGCCTTTTTTTTCTCCTCACTCCATTATCTCTGTCCTCTTTCTGAAACTCTTAATGGATGAATGTTAAACTCCTCATTCCTCAATTGTCTATACACTTTGTTTTTACTTTCCTAATAGTGAAAACTGGATATGACCTATACTTTTAACAATAAAGGATCGATTAAATCCATCATTACACATTTGTCAGTGAGACATGCAGTTTTCAAAACGATAATTTATAAAATGACATCTACATGGATACACAATTTAAACAAAAGATAGTAAACCACAAATGTGCTTTTTAAAACAGCATCAGGAAAAAGAAAATTGTAATCTCAGACTAGGAAAGGACTTTCTGAATATGATAAAAATCCAGACCATTAAGGATAAATTGGTTAATTTGAACACATGAAGGTTTATATTTGTTTTACTTTTTGAAGGTTAAAACTTATAAAAGCATACATTAAAAATGTACACAACTATACACATTGCTGAATTTTTACAAAGGAAACCACCTGCGTAGCCAGCACTTGAAGAAAGAGAATGTCACCAACACAGAAGGACCCTCATGCTGCTTCCTGTTACCACCACCCCAAGGGTACCTTTTGACTTTCTTGGCTTTTAATGCCATAGGTTAGTGCTGCCTGTTTTTGAACTTTATGTATATGAAATAACACAGCATGTGCTCTTTATGGCTGGCTTCTTAAGTTCCCTAACTTCATGCTCATGAGATTCATCCATGTTGTTGTGTATAGTTCTAATGTGCTCGTTCTCATTGCTGTATAATATTCCACACATACACACATTCCAATTTATGTCCATTCTACTGTTGATAGGATGCTCTCTTTAACTTTTGTTTTTCATTATGGGAGATGTCCTTGATTTATCTTCCAACTTTGGTCTTTAACCTTGGCTTTTCCATTTCTTTGTTAGTCCTTTGATATCTTTTTTCCATTGTATGAACACATTTTTAGTTTCTAGAGATTCCTGTTTTTACTAATGTTTATTCTTTTTTTCTTTTCTTGTACTTTGTAAAAATAAAAACAATATCCACCTGCTTCTCTTTCTAAGGGTATTAGAACTTTTAAGTTCTTTTATTATTTCTCAATGATTTCTGTTTTTTCAGAAGATTGCTCTCATTTTGTTGTTGTTGTTGTTTGTTTGTTTTACAGAGTGATCTTATTTAGCTATCACAGCTCACTGCACCGTCCAACATCTCAGGCTCACAGGATCCTCCCACCTCAGCCTCCTGAGTAGGTGGGTCTACAGGTGCACACTACCATGCCCAGCTAATTAATTTTTAAATCTTATGTAGAGACGAGGTCTCACTATATTGTCCAGGCTAGTAGCGAACTCCTATGCTCAAGCGATCCTCCCGCCTCAGCCTCCCAAAGGGCTGGGATTACAGGCAAGAGCCACCATGCCCAGCTGTTTTTTTAATCTTGATCTTTCTCTTTTGTGTTCTTGGTTTTCCTTAAATGTCTAGTGATTCTTGGTTGAGAGTTCATATTCATAAGAGCTAAATTTCCTTTTCAGTCAGACAGTTCTGTTTCCTCAGCAGGCTTCTCTGTAAGTGGGACAAGTGAAGGCAGGCTTCTCATGGGGGCAGGGCAGGGGGAATGTGGATGGAGATGGTTGCTGGTGACAAGCAGCCTTCCCTGTGGGGTGCATGCATAGGGAGCTGTCTGCAGGCTGAGTCTTCATGTAAAGAGAGCTTGGATTTTACAACAGAATGCTTTCCTGGGTGAAATTGCTTCTTGGTGTCCTTGTTTCTCTCTTTCTAATGTTAATTTTGCTGAGTTCATTTCTGATCTGCTCAACTTTTCTTCAGATCCCACAAACTGCAGAAGGATACCTTCCTAGAAAGATCATACACATTTTCTTTAGACATCAGTTCCTGGATTTTGTGCTGCTCTTACCCTCACTCATATGCTCTGTGCATAAGGAAACATGAGATAAAGAGGGACACCCCCAGGAGACTCAGCTGTTCTAATTTCAGTTTTTTAAAAGTTAAGAACCCTGGTGATCACCCTACGGCCAGCATTGTTTATTGGTTGGCTTTGACCTCAGAGCCTTTTCTGCTCCCTCATCTCTGGTGTTTCGGGCTGAAATTTCTCCCATTCCGTCAACTCTGTTAAATTGATCATACCTGTCTTTTATCATCCAGGATTTTCTTAAAGTTACTCTTTTACTATTGGCTTCTGTCTTTGTCTTCCAGCACTATTGTGCTTAAATTATTGTTCTAAAAATCTCCCCTTGTCCTTTTAGGGAGCTTTTGGGAGACAGGAAAACTAGCTGTATCAGTCTGCCCTCTTAAATCTGAAACCAACTCTGCATTGTTATAGGTCACTCCAGTGGAGGTGAGTAGAATAAGTTGGAGAGGGACAAGAACAGCTTCAAGAAGGCACGATTATAATAATCCAGGCATGATAAGTCAGGTCCTTAGGTTAGAATGAGGGCAGTACCAATTTAGAAGAGTGGAAAGATTTAATAAAAATTATGGGACTGAAATCAACAGGATTTGGTGAGGGATTACACATGGGAATTGAGAGTAAAGCTTCAAAATGACCCCTGAAGTCTGGAGAACCAGCAGAGAGAGACACGACATTAACTGAGAGGCACTTAAAAGGGAATTCAGTAGTTACTGTTGTGGCTGTTACTTTGTTATTATGAAGAGGTGACATTTTAATATGTCAAAACATTCCTGATTATAACTTAAATATTCCATAAACTGAAAGGCACAAAATATTCAAGTCGAACCCAGTAGAATAGTCTTTGCATTTCCAGAGTCATCCTTGCTGATGAGATGCAACCAGGACTCACTAGAGATTTTACCAGTCAGGCTCAGAAAACAGGCAGCAATAAATACCAGAAGGCTTAGACTCTGAATTGTGTCTTGGGCTACTAGACTGTTTAGACTACATCTCCTGAACAAGTTTTAGGGTAACTTGTGTAAATTTTGAGAAATGGAGCATCTTGGGTAAAAGTTTAATCTTTTTATTTCCTCTGGTGTATTCCAATATAATTAACTTCATGTCAATAAATGCTATATTTTTATAGCATACAAAATCTGGACTGTTACATTTTGATGCTATTGGCACTCCATATGGAGGCGGTCTTCAGAGAAGATGCTAACATCTGATTTCAAGTGGGAAGGAAGAAATTAATAGTATATTTCCAGAAGCAAGAAAAAGTGAAAACGGAACTCAGAGGAGGTAGTCTCCAAGCCTAGAAGTCTTGGCCTCATCACCACATGCTCCATATCCCCTTCCTTGAATGCCTACAAGCTCCTTAGCTGCTGTGTGATCACAGCAGACTGAAAGGCGACCTGAGGAAGAGTGATTCTACAGTAGCAAATGCCTTATGAAAGAAATGCTGAGCACACACGGACTATTTGTAGAAAAATACCGGGGTTTATAGCAGCATGATTTATACTCCTTTGGGTATATACCCAGTAATGGGATGGCTGGGTCAAATGGTATTTCTAGTTCTAGATCCCTGAGGAATCGCCACACTGACTTCCACAATGGTTGAACTAGTTTACAGTCCCACCAACAGTGTAAAAGTGTTCCTATTTCTCCACATCCTCTCCAGCACCTGTTGTTTCCTGATTTTTTAATGATGGCCATTCTAACTGGTGTGAGATGGTATCTCACTGTGGTTTTGATTTGCATTTCTCTGATGGCCAGTGATGATGAGCATTTCTTCATGTGTTTTCTGGCTGCATAAATGTCTTCTTTTGAGAAGTGTCTGTTCATGTCCTTTGCCCACTTTTTGATGGGGTTGTTTGTTTTTTTCTTGTAAATTTGTTTGAGTTCATTGTAGATTCTGGATATTAGCCCTTTGTCAGATAAGTAGGTTGCAAACATTTTCTCCCATTCTGTAGGTTGCCTGTTCACTCTGATGGTAGTTTCTTTTGCTGTGCAGAAGCTCTTTAGTTTAATGAGATCCCATTTGTCAATTTTGGCTTTTGTTGCCATTGCTTTTGGTGTTTTATAAAGACACATGCACACGTATGTTTATTGCGGCACTATTCACAATAGCAAAGACTTGGAACCAACCCAAATGTCCAACAACAATAGACTGGATTAAGAAAATGTGGCACATATACACCATGGAATACTATGCAGCCATAAAAAATGATGAGTTCGTGTCCTTTGTAGGGACATGGATGAAACTGGAAAACATCATTCTCAGTAAACTATCGCAAGGACAAAAAACCAAACACCGCATGTTCTCACTCATAGGTGGGAATTGAACAATGAGAACTCATGGACACAGGAAGGGGAACATCACATTCCGGGTACTGTTGTGGGGTGGGGGGTGGGGGGGGCGGGGACAGCATTAGGAGATATACCTAATGCTAAATGACGAGCTAATGGGTGCAGGAAATCAACATGGCACATGGATACATATGTAACAAACCTGCACATTGTGCACATGTACCCTAAAACCTAAAGTATAATAAAAAAAAAAAAATACCGGGGTTTATTTACAGTATCTTGGTTGTAACAACACAAAATCGTATTGTAGAATAAGCCAAATCAAAAGACTGGACACATTTTGTTTTCTGTATTTGAATCTAGATTTTGAGCATCTAGGATGATTAAAGTACCTATAAAATTCCAGCCATATTACAGCATTGTTAGATCATATTTATGTCTTCTTCTTGGTCAGATTCATGAGGAAAATGAATCCCAAGAGAGTCGGAGTACCTCAAAGCAGACATAGAAAACAGATGAGGCTTTACTGGCAGGAGGAAAAGAAGCATGAAGTGCTTGGTTGGGAGAAAGGAGGGAAGAAGGGAGGAAGTTTAATAAATGGAGAAAGAAGTGCTCAAGACCAGGGCTGAGGCCCTGGAAAATGATACCCACCTTTCTCTCAGTACTTTACAAGCTTATAAAGCACTTTCACTGCAATAATTTTATCGTTGTTTTCCGGGACACACAAGAGAGGGTATATTATCTCCATTTTATGGGAAAATAAGACAGATTTTAAAGAAACATGCCAAGGGTTTCATAGCTAGCAGTTGAGGGAAGTCCCAGGACTCCAAAATTCCAGCTTTGTGTTCAGTTTTGTGCTATTGAAAGACTGCAGTCCTTCATAATTTTGTACAGGCTACAATCATTCAAGCAGGCCAATCAGCCTTCAGCCTTATTGATGTTATTCTCTGCTAAAGGATAAACCAATGATCCGTTCAATTCAATCCATCTAATTGAAAGTTGACTTTGCATAAATGGGGAGGCAGGGAGAGAGTAATTTGGACTTCCAGCTAAAATGTTATGCTACATTTAAAATTGCTTTCTAATCACACTGTATTGATTACCTCAAAGTAATGTCTACAAAGTAATGAGACTCAGTGTAACATGAAATTCATAACCATTGATGTGGTAGTCAATGCGTCATTTGTATATGCACATAATAGAGGGATACCTCGATTACCTTACCACCATCTGCCACACTGCTTTGGTTACGGTCTGTGTGAGAATGTGCGACAATGAAGGTGTACAGGTGAGAATGTGTTTGTGTATCTGTATAGATCTGTGTGAGTGTGTGAAGGGTATTTCAATGTGCTACAAGGAAATCAATTTTGAATCTAGGACTGCCCTTCTCTAAAATGAAAAGGCGATACAAGAAAACAAAATAAGCATATAGCTTTGCTGGAATTTCCTGGAAGCAGAGTCTGACACAGGGATGCAGACGCATGAGATTTATGGAGGGGGTAATCTCAAGATGGGTGTGGGAAGGAGCTGAGCAAGGCTGTGGTCTCAGCTGGAGATGAGCTTCAGGCTTATCCTACTAGGAGCTCTGGAGCATGAATTGCTTCGGTGTCCCACCTTGAAGCAAGAGGACAAGTTTTCTTTACCCCCATATCAGTCAGTCATTGGCTGTGGACTCTGGAAGGTAGGAAGAGGGCATAACATCTTGGGCCAGGCACAGACAGCTCGTGCTTGACTGAGGGCCAATTTTCTGGAGAAGAGGCAGCCATAAGCCAGTAGCAGCCAACACTCACAGCAGGTGAGAAAAGACCCCAGTTCTCCCAAATTCCAGCTCTGTGCTCAGTTTTGTGCTCTTGAAAGACTGCAGTCCTTTTTACTGGGCACTGGCCCAGTAAAGGTGATCTGGCCAGACCATCAATAGCATCCACTAGATATTGCATGTGTTTTTATTTTTTGAAAAGCAAACTCATCCAGAGAACAGTTTGTGTGTTCTGCATTTTTTGATCAGCAGCTATTACCCCAGGGGTTAGAAACCATTTTGATTATGAACTAGTATCAAGGCTACACAGGTTATATAGGTCCACTGGTGGCTTCATGCTTTAGTAAAAATGGTCTGGGACAAAAGCTGGTGAAATCTGAGTATGGTCTGTAGTCTAGTTAATTATATTGCGCCACTGTCTCTTTCTTGGTTTGATAGTTTTGTAAGATGTTTCCACAGGGAGAAGCTGGGTGATGCAAAGACAGGAAGTCTTTGCACTATTTTTACAACTTCTTGTGAGTCTATAATTATTTCAAAATAAAAAGTTTTTTAAAAGTATAAAATCTTTTGAGTCTCGCTTTCAGCAGCAATGAGCTGAGCAATCCATTAGAGTTTAGATAGAATACTTTGAGGAGAGCTATCATGATTTACTGTTCTCCATATTTCCTGTTCTATCACAGGGCCTGGGCCATAAAAATATATATATGATGAAAGAATAAATCACTCAATGATTCAATTAATAAGTGAGTGAATAAATAGTTGACCTTGAATAGGTTACTTAAGCTCCCTGAGCTTCAGCTTCTCTATCTGTCTACGGGGTAATTGCAAGGATCAGATGTATTCACATACAAACAATGCTCTGTGTGATACAAAGTTGTTTTTGGTCAGGCACAGTGGCTCACACTTGTAATTCCAGCACTTCAGGGGGCTGAGGTGGGAGGATCACTTGAGGCTAGGAGTTGAAAACCAGTCTGGGCAACAAGCAAGACTCCGTCTCTATCAAAAATTTTAAAAATTAGCCATGTATGGTGGCACACAGCTGTAGCCCCAGCTACTCAAGGGGCTGAGGTGAAAGGATCACATAAGCCCAAGAGTTTGAGGCTGCAGTGAGCTGCGATCATGCCACTGCCCTCCAGTCTGGGCAACAGAGTGACACCCTATCTCAAAAATAAATAAATAAATAAGTAATTTGTTCTTTTTTGAGATGGAATCTCGCTGTGTTGCCCAGGCTGAAGTGCAGTGGCATGATCTTAGCTCACTGCAACCTCTGCCTCCCCAGTTCAAGCGATTCTCCTGCCTCAGCCTCCTGAATAGCTGGGATTACAGACACGCACTACCATGCCCGGCTGATTTTTGTATTTTTAGTAGAGATGTCGTTTCACCATGTTGGCTAGGCTAGTCTCGAACTCCTGACCTCAAGTGATCTGCCCACCTTGGCCTCCCAAAGTGCTGGGATTATAGGCATGAGCCACCGCACCCAGCCAATAAGTTGTTCTTTATATGATCATCAGGACTCAGGACAGGCTGGCAGGCTTAGAACCACCTGGGAAGAAGCTTAGAAATCCAGACTCACGGGTCTTATTCAGAACACCTGGGATGAGCCTCCTGAATCTATAGTTTTAATTAGCTTATCCAAGTGACTGGTGATGCAGCCAAGCTTGGGATCTATTTATGGAGAAGAACCTAGTATGGTATTAAACTGCTAAGCTAGAGGGAAGCAAAGGAAAAAGGAGGAGAAAGAGAGAAGAAAAGAACTAGGAGGTGATGAGAGATGAGGTGACAGCTGCCAGCATCCTCTCCAGCCTTCCTGGTACAGATTGCTGCCAGGTCTGTAGCAGGCAGGGGAATTCACAAGGAGAACTGGTGAAGCAATGTGCAGCCCAGTTGTCTAGGAGCCCAGTGATTAGAGGATGTTGTGGACCCCTTTCACCGACCCCCGAACTTACCCAATATAAAATGACTTAGATTTTGACTCCAGAAGAAGTTTTAAAAATATCAGGCAGTGTTGTTTCTATATATAAAAAGTCTGTTGTTAAGGAAACGTGTCTCAAATAAAGCTCCTTTTAACAAAATAAAAGTCCTCTGCATTCACCAGCAACATTTCATAAAAAGAGAAGGAAACAAGCTGTGAGAAAGATGATAGCTCTGGGGGAAAAATAAAATGTGCAGGACCTTTGTACCCAGATTAGCATGCCACTGCCACATTTCTAGAATCACCAAGCAAGTTTTTCCCTCCTTCTACCAGGCTCAAAATCAGAATTTCTCGTTTGCATCATAAAAAAGCGGGGATTAGCCTTTGAAAATGACATTTTCCTTATTTTATGTATTATAGGCACTTGGCAAATGGTCTTCACTAGCTGTCAGGGTCTTCTGGAATATGTATGTGTATATCTGTGTCTCTGTGTGTGTGTGTGTGTGTGTGCGCGCCAATGAATGGTTCTTTGACTACTCATACAATGAGAAATATGGCAGTCCTCTCTCTCTCTGAGAAACTGATTTCTCTGCCCCAGAACTAAGATGACCCTGGTTCCTTCCTTTTACACCCTGGGATGCCTATTGGTACCTGCAAGGATGTAGCAGAATAGCATTGGGCTTGGAATCAAAAGATCTGGATTTCAGACTGTGTTTGGCAGTGGACAAATCACTCAGCCTTCTCATCCCTGCTTTGGGAAAATTTTACTTTTCTTGATCTCGCAAGGAAGTCATGAGGACACCATGAATGTATAACTGTGTGCTTTGTAAACTCCAAAGCAGGATGCAAGTGTGTTATATTTATTGCTGGATAAATTGTGTTTTACTGTCTCAAACACTTTTACCCTGAAGGGTTCTTATCCCCTGTGACAATTTGGGGAAACCTTCCCTGGGTGTCCCTAGGCATCATTAGCCATAGGATAACACGTATGGAAAATGTGCCAGGCACTATGCTGAGTGCTATGTTCATTTACCTCATTTACTTAAAACAGCCCCCTGAGGTAGGTCTTGTGGTCTCATCTTTCAGAGAGGAAACAGACTCAAGAAGGCTGGGTAACTGTTCCCAGGGTCATGTAGGCAGTAGGCAGATGACAGAATAGTGATTCTTGTTGCTGTGATTCCACAGCTGGTGCTGTCCCACAGCTGGTGCTGTCCCCATGAGGCATCATGGTCTGTGCTCAATGTCACCACTTTTTAGGGTACTTTCCTGAGGGCTTGTCTGCCTTTCCATGGCTCCTGCCTGGTTATTCTTAACCTTTGAAGGCTGAATCAACGTATGTGCTCAATTAATTGTATTATCTCATTCAATGTGTGAGGAAGAGTGGATTTGTGGGCTGCCACGATGAGTCACTTTTCATTACCATTTTCCACACACTAGAATGCCCATAATGTGATGCAGAATGTTTTTCCCAATGCAGTCAAAATTCTCAAGAGTGTGTGTGTGTGTGTGTGTGTGTCTGTGTGTGTGTGTGTGTGTGTGCGCGCGCGCTATCAGACTGATTGCTATGTTCATCAAGGTCATTGATTCTCTCATCTATCCAATAATTGATGTAAGATTCTAAAGAAGCACCCCTTTGTTCTAGAAATACAATTTTAAAAGTCTGAAAAAGCCAGCATTTGCATGGTGTTAAACTTAAAAATCTCTGTAATCAATGCTAATTTGACATGATGACATGCAACACTTTCCATCTCAAAGCTCTTTGCAAAAATTAATTACCAATTAATCTAAAACTTCAGAGCATTATTTATTATCTGTACACTGAACTTGAAAATGTTTATATTTAAAAGCATGACATGTAAAACTATTCTATTATGTTTTAAAGTGGAAAAAAAAAAGTTCAAATTCTCAGAAAAGGACAAATCACAAGTACATCAGTGAAATGAAACTGCCAGATTATTCTGAGAACTGTTAATATCTCCCTGGAAAATGCTATACAAATATCCAGTTGGAATCTTGCTGAAGGCATTTCTCTGAAGTAATAATGCTAATCAGTCTAGAGCAGTGAACTCTAACATGAGACAGTGAGCTGCTCTGCCCTTTCTTTCAGAATCCAAGGAGTTTTATTCATAGCTACTCCCTGAAATAGTGCTTGGTGGAAAGCAGGCAAATTGGATTGTCTCAACAGATAAATGAATCATTAAATCAAAATGAGGGGGCGGTAGGGCAGGAGGAAAAAGAGAAATGGAAGGATGGGAGGGAAGGAGCAAGGAAAGGGAAGAAAAGAAAGAAGTAAGAAAAGAAGGGAGAAAAAGAGGAAAGAAAAGAAGGAAGAAGGGAAGAAGGGGGGACAAAGGGAGAGAAGGAAGGCAGGAAGGAAGGAAGGCAGGCAGGAAGCAGGAAGGCAGGTTGCATGCAGTTGGTTTGAGATTAAAGGTACAATGCTTAATATTGCTAAAAGCAGGGACAATTTCTGTAGAAGAAATATGAACTACAAAGACTTACTAGGTCTTAACTTTCATTTTAAGATATAAAAAGTAAACTCTTTTCCAAGACAACAAAATAAGTCAGTCGACTTCTGCCTCATCCAAAACAAGCTTCTCTTTAGCCCCACCTGGTGGCCCTTCTCCCTTCAAACTATAAGTTAGGCTATGAGCTATAAAAATTTGCAGAAAATCCATATACAACAACCCAAGGCTTGGGGCACACAATTACCTGGGAAGATTTTTCTAGAAACTGATCACAAAGCATATTTGTCTGCAATTCAGCTATCTCTCTGATGCCCCCTCCCTTCCTCCCTCACCACCTCCCTGTGCTACAAATTGTGGTTACAATTTATTTCGAAGCTGACAACAGAGCTAAAAGCCCAGATGACACCCCTAACACCTCCTTGTGGGAAGGTGGTGCAGTCTGAGCAGGCATGAATTCATAGCACAGTGGGAACAAGTCTGTCATACCCAGGCTGTGAAAAATCCTCTGAATTTCCACAATGGAGGAAAGCAAACTGGCTGAAGAGAGGCATAAAATGGACTTTGAAACAAGAAGGTGCATCCTAGCTGAGATGGAGTACTGGGACAGCTTTCAGGCAGGATGTGTCTTAGCAATAGTAGCTCATGCATTATTAGGGGCTTTCTTAGGTAGACATATTGATTGATTAATATTTACCCACAGGATCTGTACTGCTGTTAGGAGAAAGAATGGAGAAATCCACAGTTTCAAAGGTGCCATTCCTTCCAGAAACATCAATACCTTAAACTGTGTAACCCTGGACCTCTGGAGGGTCCCAGGTCTCGGAGGACAAGGTGAGGGTATGACTACTGGCTATAAAAAGCTTGCCAGCTTCACCTTGAACTTCCACACTGTTGCCCAGCCTCTATGTCCCTGGCCAGCTGACCCTGCAGGCCTGCTTCTCTTTGTACTAAAGCTCTGTCAGCAACACTTCCGTGCAGAGGGAGCTGGCACAGCAGCGAGCTGACAAATATCATTTTTAATTAAATAGTATATTTTAAAATGTGTTTCACATGTTAAAGGCACAGATGGTGAGGCGTCCATGCCTTAGGAGACAGCTGTGCTGAGGAGAAAACAGGTGTGGATTGTGGTTCATCCTCACACCAGCTTCCTGGCATGGTTTCCTCTGAGCAGCCGAGCTACCTGATCCACCTCCATGCCCTTGGGCTGGGGATCTTGCTGGCAAAGATCTGGCCCACCTGGACCATACCAGAGGAGTTTCTGGTCTTGAGCTGGGGTTACTTCCAACTAAGAATACGGTGCAAAACCATTTTACAACACTAAGGATACAGCTTTTTTCTTACTTATCTTTTTGTGATGCTTGATATTATTGTTTAGGATCATTTTGTTGCTGTGAATTTTCTTATTGCTTTGGTTAGTTTTGCAAGAAGGATACAAGTGAAAAAAGAGCAGGAGCAATGTGATATATATTCACCTGATCAAATGTCCAGATTTTTCAGAGATCCCAGCCTGTGGGGATCACTGAAGCCATGTTCCCCTCCTTATGTAATCCCCATATTAACCTAAAGTAGGTTAATACTTTAGGTTAATACTCCACTCAAAGTGGAGGTCCCTGGATCTATGGCATTAGATGTTGAAAATGCAAATTCTCAGGCCCCATCCCAGGCCTACTGAATCAGAAGAAACTCAGGAGTGGGGCCCACCCATCTGTGGTCTAACAAACCCTCCAGGTGATTCTGATTCTCTTCAAGACTGAGAACCACTGGCCTATGCTATCTACTGCAGGTTTGTTCACAGGGATACAGGGAGATAATGTTCTGGCCTGACCTATTCCAACACCCTGAGTTTAAAGGGATCTATTTCCTATAGTGAAACTAACTTACTGATTCAGTTCCTTTGTCTCCTGGGAGCTCCTGGGCATATTTGCATCCCTGGAACTCTGGTTCATGGCTGGGTCTGTATTTCTGCATTTGTAGGGGGAGGGCCAGATCTGAAATTGTGATGAGGGTACCAAGGTAATGCCATCTTCTAATTCAGTCCTCAATGCCTTCTTCCCAACTTATCCCACAGCAGGTTCTGTGCTCATAGAGAACAATGAGTCAGGTTTGGCCCATGGCTCAGTGGGAGTTCACAGTACAGTGGTGGAGACAGCCTTGGAAACAGACTCTTGTCATGCAAACTGATTAGTGCTGTAGAGAGGCCTGAGCCAAGTGCCCGGGCACATAAAATAGCCCTAGGGAATACAAGAACACAATTCTCCCTTAATTTCTCCAGCCCTGGCAGAGACCCAGCAGCCTAGACAGGCAAAAGTTACAGAAAATAAATATCTTCCTACATAATACTGTTTTGTTTCTTCTTTGTGAAAGGACAGCTACAATGCCTAGTGTGGGGCATGCCACCTGGACCCCTGGAAGCAGTTAAGAAAAGGAGGCAAGGCAGCCTCCTTAGCTATCCCAGCAGTGCAATCTAGCTCTCTCTGAAGCTCCAGGGGGGTACATTTGCAAGGAAAGTGAAAGCTTATCTATTCCTTTTTTACCCTTAAGAAGCAACAGTTGAAACTAAATTTCTAGAATTCTATGACCAAAGTCACCTCAGCCTGAGGTCTTACCACTCCCCTCTTTTGGCATGTTTCTTAAAATTCATCACCACTACTGTATAGTAATGACAAAGCCAGGATCCCTACCCATGCTAACCTCAGCAGAGGGGCCCATTGCCACCACTCGGACCTCTGCCAAAGGCCAGGGAGCTTTTTCTATCATCCACATTGACTCACCTGAAAGTGTCCAATACCCAGAATTAATTCCACAGGACTCTGCCTGGGAGCTCTGGGTCTGTGACTCTGGAGGACTTGTATCTTCCCCGTTCTGGTTCCACCATTTATGAGCAAGGTCCTTCACCTCTCTGAGCCTCCCTGTATCTGCACTGAAAATGGAGCAGTCCATTCCTGCCAACCTAAGGGCAATGCGGTAAGGATATAATGAGAAATCTATAGTATGGAGCCTGGCCCTGGTGTGGTTTGGTAAATGATAGTATTAGAAAAGCAATTTACAATGAGGATGTTGGTCTAGAGACTCTCCTTTAACCAACTGAAAAGATTACATGGGATCCTGGCACTGTGTTCTCTGTCTGGCAGTGCAAATTCTGTTCTCTGCCTGATGATCACCCAAGACACACTGCTTCATGACCATAAGAAGCTTCAACTCAGGGCAAAAACAAACAAACAACTAGAACTAAGGAATGGTGAGCCAAAAAGGCAATTAAGTCCAAAGTGTAGAAGAAGAAACCAGCTCTGATTGTGGCATGGGGAAGTCATCTACTTCACTGATTTCATCTCACCATCAGTGAACAAGAGCACAGGCTGCACTTCCTCTTGCGCTGGCCGAGCAGAGGGTGGAATCTAGCTGCCCAGCTTCATTCTCACAACCAAGGCTCTTTAGCACGTCCAGCGCCTACAAAATAGTAGTATAGAGGACAACGAAGGGCCAAGAGGGGACTGGAGTTGCTGTGGCATCAACTTCTGGGCATGAAACCCCATCACAATCCCTGACCCCTCTAAAATGGCTAAACCAAGATTGACTAAAGCTTCATAGTCACCAAAGAGACAGTGTCATGTCACTGGGGCCCAGCTGGAGGTACCAACCCAGTGCTGGAAAGAGACCTTATTCCTGGAAGCCTAGAGAATCAGGCTGTGTAGGAAAGAAACCATAGACTCCACAGTCACCCAGGGAACTCCACTGGAAAGTTACAAGAAAAAGCAGGAGAAAACAATGCACTAAGGACTCTCCTATGCTGAACAATATTGTCCAATTAGTACTACTACTATCCCTAGTTTACACCTGAGGGAGCTGAGGCTTAGAAAGGTCAGGGAATTGCCCAAAGCAACATAGCTGGCAAGCGACAGAGGCAGAGCCCTGTGTCCTAAGTTTCCGTAGAGACCATCAAACTATCCCCTTTCCTGCTGCACTCACCAGAGTCAGTAGAAAAGTCGTGATCCCATGCCCTTTTAAGGGAAAGCAGCCCCTAGGAATACTCTGGTGCCCGAATGGGTGAGAATGTGCTTGAAAAATGGATTAAGAAGCCAGGACATTCTGGGCTTAAAACTCAGCTCTGCCACTTACATTCCTCATTTCTTTCTATCCTGGGTCTGCCAAAATGTAAGAAAAGTTTTCACATTTTTTTACCAGTTTTTCTCACCCATGACCACCCTTTCTCAAAATGATTATGCAACAGCCCAGGGTCCCCCATTCCAAAATTCTTTGCAAAGAGCAAGATTTCCCTCACTATTTCTGAATTCATCCACACCTCTCTTTCTCTCTCTTTCTCTAATTCTCTCTTCTCCCTACTTCTTTTCTCCCTTTCCTCCCTCAGTGGTTTTCTTTATTCTTCTTGCCACCATCTCCATCATCTCCACCCCCATTAGCTCCCTTTCCTCTGCTTCTCTCTTTTGCCACTCTCTCCCCGCACTTCCTCTCCCTTACTCCCTCCCCATGTTCACTCGTAAGACCAAGAGCTAAAATAAAGAGTCAAAACAACCCACAGTGTCTCAAATGACCTGGAGCACCTCATCCTTACACATAAGCCCGCACCGTAAACCTGGACCTGGTTCCTTACAGCTGCCCAATTAAAGCACCAAGGGAGGTTTTGTCTGGAGATGGTTTTGTAGTGTTTGCTAAAGGGGGTAGTTGTGTTTTGTCTCTATGCCAAAATGAAGCAAACCTTTTTGGAACAGTAAGTCCAAAATAAAAATCCCAGCCAGCCCCTCTTAGTATTGTTCTGCATACTAGCAATCTGATGCTTTTTCAGTGTGGGAGGAGAGAAACTACAAATGCCACCCTCCATACTGGCGCAGGCTTCCTCCTGGCCAGCGCACTCAGCAAGGTAAGGGCAGCTTTGAACAGGAGACAGCAAAACAATAGGAAAACTAGGCTTGGAGACTTCGACCCAGACATAGAGGCTAAAAATGACTTCTACCCACACAGGTAGTGTTATTCAACATAAAGGGGACGGGAGGGAGCTGAAGGCTTTGTAAAGAGATGGCTTAGAAAAGGGGGAGGAGTGAGCTAGGGAAAATTTTTATCTATTTCTGCAGCCCACAGCCTTAGGAGCCACCTAGGCAAAAAAAAAAAAAAACAAGAGAGAGAGAGAGAAAGATGTTCTTAGCATTTGCAATTTCATTTCAGAAAACAGAATTAAATCCCAGGTCTGGGAGAGGATAAAATTAGCTAGTCCCACCCGTTATCTTTTCAGATGAGGTGACTGAGATCCAACAACTGCAGGTTCAATGCCCAGGTCGCCTCTATTGAAAGAAGAGGAGAATAGCACACTTCAAATCCACTCTCAGCCTTCTACAACCTCCCACATCTGCTTTGCAAACAGATGAGCAATGTCGCCTGGTCCTTGGAATTTTCATCAAAAAGGACTTGAAACTCAGCCCCACAGATGTTTGGGGCCCCAAGTGGCAGTAGCAGTCCATGCCACTAAGGGCAGAGCACACACATGCATGCTTTGAAGAATCTGAATTCTCTTTCATAAACTTGGCAAGAGGATAAGGATATCTGTCCCTCCATTTCATTGCATCATTTACCTCCAAATATTATACTCTCAGACTATGTTCTCTAATTCTCATCCTCATATGGGTAGCTGTTGGGAGATTTTTTCCTCCCAATATTTTATTAACTTCCATCTCCATCATTTCCTGGTGTCTTGGGTTTCCTCTGAGTGGAAGCACAGGCTGAAACAAGGTTTCTGGTGCACATAATACAATATGGGAGACCTCTCAGGGAAAGGGAGGAGGGAGTAGGATAAGGCAAAGGAAGGAGCTAAGCAAAGCTATGGTCTCAGAGTCTAGCCTTGACTCAATCCACAGAGGGCTCTGAAGATAAATTACAATGCAAAGTATTCCTCACCTTTAGGTGCAACCTTTGTGCCCCCATAGGAGTTCATTATTGACTGTAGGCTTCCCTAGAGCGGGGCATGTGCAACTTCCAGGACCAAGCAGCTGAGGACAGTTCTCTGGAGAATGGATGCATCTGTGAGCCTTCAGCAGCCCACACTTGCAGCAGCTGGGGGATGGGTACTTCAGCATAATAAATGGTACTGAACAAGGTACCAACCACATCCACTACAGCTACCAGACTGGACTTAGAAATCTTCATATGGTTTTTGATGGATCCTCCCTCACGATACCTTCTCCTGGACCCTAAGCCAAGCAGGATCAGAAGTGACAGGGTGCCATTCCTTTCTCTCTACTACCCAATGCCAGACTCAGCAGGTCTTGTCTTTATCTCTAGGGTCCGCTTCCTAGTGTAGATTTCATCACCTCTTACCTGGACAGCTCATCAGCTTCTTCACAAGCCTCTCTGCTTCTAGTCTCAACATCTCTAACCCATTCTCCTGCCAGCTACCAGAGAAAACTGGGTAATTAAATCTAAACTTCCTGCATTAAACCTTTCAATGGCATCCCATTGTCCTCAGAATAAAGCCCAAATTCCTTAACATAGCAAACAAGATTCCCCAAGACTTGGCCCTTGCCTACCACTCTGGCCAAATCACATGCTTCACCCCCTCATACTTTATTCTCCAGCTTGCTTGCTTTTTTTCTTTTTCTTCATTTCTTTCTTCTTTCTCCTTCCTTCCTTCCTTTCTTCTCCAATCCAAGCATGCTCTACCGTTTTACATCTCTGTGCCTTTATACAGTGCTTTCACTACCTGGAATACTTTTTTTTTTTTTTTTTTGACGGAGTTTTGCTCTTGTTGCCCAGGCTGGTGCAATGGTGCAATCTCGGTTCACCGCAACCGCCGCTTCCTGGGTTCAAGCGATTCTCCTGCATCAGCCTCCCGAGTAACTGGGATTACAGGCATGCACCACCAGGCCCGGCTAATTTTGTATTTTTAGTAGAGACGGGGTTCCTCCATGTTAGTCAGGCTGGTCTCAAACTCCCGACCTCAGGTGATCTGCCCACCTTGGCCTCCCAAAGTGCTGGGATTACAGGCGTGAGCCACCATGCCTGGCCTGGAATACTCTTATCCCCGTATCTACCTGATTATCATGTGTTCATTTTTCTAGATTGAGTTTAAAGGTTTCCTCTGGACTTGAAAATGGCTAAGAGAGTAGATTTTTAAGAGTTCTCACCATACACACAAAAAAGACAAGTATGTGAGGCAATGCATATGTTAATTAGCTTAATTTATCCATTCCACAATATATACTATATCAAAGCCTCACATTGTATACTATACATATATACAACTTTTATTTGTCAATAAAAAATAAATGCCTGATGCCTTTTCTGACCTCACAGCTATCACTTCCCTTGTACAAGTCTCTACATTACAATTTCCACATTTTGTATAAGTTTTATTTTTTAAGTTAGTATCTCCCACTGGATCATGAGTTTTCTAAGGGTTTGACCCATGCCTTATCTATATTAATATCCCCATCTACTTTAATGCCTAACCTATAGTAGGCATCCACAGACCTTCCTTGAAAAAATGGACAACTCTTCAAGGACCTGAGTGTCATTTCATCACCAATCCTAAAGAGTCAGGAAATAAGTTTCCCAGGTGGTTAGCATCCCTTTCAAAGATACTCACGACTGAGCAGTTTTCTTATTTCATGCTAATCATGCTATCTATAAGCATTTCTATCTCTAAGTCATTGCTTAAATGGCCCCAGGCCTTGAAACATTATTTTTTCCCCCTCTATGACATTATTGGGTCATAGTCTAACCATTATCCTACCAGAAGGGTCTTCTACCAAATATTATATTGGCAATTTTATTTTCCTTCATTAGACAGAGAAAATTCAAGTTGTACCACAAGCTTGGTACAGAAAGCAAATCTCTTTTTAATCACTGGAATAATGCCTCTTTGAATGGTAAGTGCAAAGTGAATAGTCTTGGTTTTTCCATGAGAAGAAGAACCACCAAGCTGTTTTCTTTTGGTAGTTGTGGTAAATATTATCGGTGTTCCCCAAAACCCACTTTTCCTCCACTTCCTGAGGACCTGAAAGATCATGCTTCACAGGCCCTTCTAGTTTTCTGGGCCATATGACTAGATCTGGCCAGTGAAAGGAAAGCAGAGATGAAGCGCGTCACTTCAGAGCTGAAGCAGGAGAAGGCCTGTGTAAAACTGTTACTTCTCTCTCT
Organism: Hylobates moloch; assembly: GCF_009828535.3. NCBI lineage: Eukaryota > Metazoa > Chordata > Mammalia > Primates > Hylobatidae > Hylobates > Hylobates moloch. Next base: position 95,124,939 of record NW_026652283.1, read on the forward strand.
TCTGCTCCAACAATCCTGGAGACTGTTGAAAACAGTCTGACGTTCTCAGTGGCTGCTAGCAGGACAGCTGCCCTAGGGAATCACCTGGACCTGCAGAAGGCTTTGCAAGGAAGGTAAGTAAAGTTCTCTTGTATTAAGTCACTGAGACTTTGGGATTGTGTTTGTTCCTGTAGCCTGTCCCTTCCTGACAAACGAGAGATTTGAAAAAGAAACCACCCCACTACCTGTGTAGACAAGGGAAACTTTGAGTCATAAAGAGGTTAACCCCAGCAGTGGTCTTGATCCAGTGCTCCCAAGCTGACTGTGTCCTGATGAATATATCTGTGTATAAGATAAAGAAGCCCAATCCAGAGAGTCACAGATTTGGGCATCTAAGCCTGTTTTACACTCTTACTCAAGCTTGGCATAGAAGACATGAGGTTTTTTGTTTTTTTTTGTTTTTTTTTTACATGAAGGATCATTGGTATCTGTGCTGAAAGCTGAACTAGCCAAAACTCACAGCAGGAGTGACCAGTCATCTACTGGAGTATGGGGGATGAGTATGAGTAGTATAGCCAATTCACATCAACATTCTTGAGTTTACATGAGGACAGCCAAGCTTCCCCAATATAAAGCTATGTTCCTTATTTTGTTTCAATCCTCGAAAGACTAAAAAATCCAAATCATTTCCATCCTTGGCGGGCTGGCAACAACTGTCTTCACCATGTTCCTGCTGACCCCTTGCACATTGTTGTCAGGCTTTTGAAGGTCCTGGAATGAACCAGACTCCAAAGTCCACCAAAGGGCATCCCGGGCTCTAAAGAATTGCAGGAGAAAAGCTAGTCTTCAAGGGGTCGGAAAGTCCCAGATCATGCCCTGCCTCTCCACAATGTGGGAGAATAATAGCTCTTAGTCTGTTCAGGAGTAGATTAACTCTGGAACCTGTGATTTAGTCAAAAAAACATTTACTGAATGCCTATTGTGATGTAGACAGTATTCTCGATATTGAGAATTTAGCATTGACCAAAGACATAATCCCTGACATCTTGAAACTTATTTTCTAGGGTTAGGGAGACACATAAAATAAACAAATGAACAAATTGTGCATATCAGTTAATGTCAGACTGTGCCAAGTGTCATAAAGACCGTAAAATGATGGTGTCATAAACAGGTAGTTGAGTTAGGCATGACTGCTTGCATTGAGTGGTCAGGAAAGGCCTCTCAGAGTAACTTTGGAACTGAGCCTAAATTATAATAGTAATAGCTAACACTGATTGAGGCCTTTCTTCTTGCCAAGAAATGTTCAAAGCATTTTACATGTATGGATATTCTTAATCCTCTCAACAACTCCATGAAATCAGTACTATAATCTCCATTTTACTGATGAAGAAACTGAGGCAGAGAAGGGCTTGGTTACAAACCTAACCTCACACAGCTAGGAAAAGGGGGAGGCAGCCTTCTAACCCAAGCAGCCGGGCTCCAGCACCTGCTCTTAACTATTATACTACACTGTCTCTTAACAAACGCCATAAAAAAATAGAAGTATGTTCTGGCCAGGCATGGTGGTTCACACCTGTAATCCCAGCACTTTGGGAGGTTGAGGTGGGCAGATCACCTGAGCTCAGGAGTTCAAGACCAGCCTGGGCAACATGGCAAAACCCTGTCTCTACAGAAAATTAGCCAGGCATGGTGGTGTGCACCTGTGGGTCCCAGCTACTTGGGAGGCTGAGGTGCGAGGATCACTTGAGCTCAGGAGGTCAAGTGTGCAGTGAGCCGAGATTGTGCCACTGCACTTTAGGTAGGTGACAGAGGGAGCTCCTGTCTCAAATACATATATATATAAACATATTACATATATATATAAACATATTATATATAAACATATTATATATACATATTATATACACATATATACATATTTTATATATACATATATATATACATATATATATATGTATATATATATGTCCATGTTGGTCAGACTGGTCTCAAACTCCCGACCTCAGGTGATCTGCCTGCCTTGGCCTCCCAAAGTGCTGGGATTACAGGCATGAGTCACCGCACCCAGCCTGGAATATACATATATTCTGAGATTTCAGCAAAAACTCCAGGGCCAAGGTTAGAGCAAGTAAAAAGTTCCTGTTTGGAAAGCAGACTTCTGGCCCCCAGTAGTCTCTACTGGGACCACTCAGTTATTTCTAATTCTGGTCTAACCCAAAACAACTGCTAAAATCAGGATAATTTCCAAATCTGCTCCCTATGTTGCCCAATAACCTCCAACAAAATATTGCACAAAGAAGATGTTGCATATTTTACGTGATCTTGATATCAAGCCCAACATAATTGCTCCCTGAAATACTAAAACTCTGCTATGGCTCCCACAACCATCCGGGACCTTATAAAATCTAATTTCATCAAGGCAAAGCTTCTTGCAAGATAAACACAAGCCTATTCAAGGAAGTCTTAATTCAATGGCATTTAAAATATGCCAGCAGCTGATCAAGACAGACCTACAGGTTTGATAGAGGCTTGATGTTTTGAGCCATGTCCATTCAACAGATAATTTATTAAGTAATCCTCAGTGTGCAAAAACTCTGTTGGACAAAGTAGAGGTACAGAAATCAAAATATTAATGATAATATTTAGGATCTCTACTTTAAATATTACAACTGTAGCAATTTTTGGTGCCCTTCTTGGCATAGTACTTTTCCCCAAATTCTAAAGAGGTGATAGAATTTTGGAGCTGGAAAATAAAGGAAAGGCTGGCATATGCCCTGAATCTTTGATCAGGGAAAAAGCTCAAGACTATTAAAGTGTTCAGCAGTAGTGAAAAAGTATTTTTCTCTCCATTTTGGCAAAACGCAATCATTTCAAGGACTGACAGGATATAAAATGCAAAGTAAAAGGAAAGCTACAATGAAGTTTATGCCCATTATCCAAATGCAGGGCTGTAGGAGGGCTGAAAGCAAGGCTTCCTCCTCTGTGGGCTGAGGCCAAGTGCTGAACACCACAGGTGTGCCTGGGCATGCACAGGTGAGAAGAATAAAACACTATCACCGGGACATGATAAAGGTTCCAATACAGGGTGGGCATCTGTTGGGGATGTGGGTAGAGATTTCGAGTGATTTCTCAGTCTCAAAGCAGGTGGGCCACATCCAGAAAGCAGGCCAAATGTGAAAGCAGGTCATATCAATGAGAGTCCAGATTCTTTTGACCTGTGGTTCTCAAACTCACATCTGCATCAGAATCACATGGAGGGCTTGTTCAAACACAGATTTCTCTCCATCTCCAAAGTTTTTGACTAAGTCGATCTGGTGACGCCTAAGAATTTGGATCTCTAATATATCCCAGACGATGCCAACGCTCCTGGTTCAGGAACCACACTCTGAGAGCCACTACTTAGTGAAACAGGACGAGAAGGCAGAGGAAAGGGGATTTGCAGAGGTACATCAACTTTTGGAGTCAGAGAGAAGCAGCAGGGAGCAAAGAACTGGGAGCTCCATCCTTGATGAGTTGTCCAGAATGGCCTCTGCGTGGGACTTCCCACCAAAGGCACCTCTCTCTTGGGGAAGGAAGGAAGTAGTGCTTAGAGTATAGGCTGTGTGCAGGCACTGTTGCCAAGAACCTCCATAAGAGTCATTTTACTTAATCCTACAACAACCCTATGAGCTGAGTATCATGTTCCCATTCCAGATGTGGAAAATAAAGCCCTGAGAGGTAGACAGATAAATCAGAATTCAAATGCAGAAAGACAGGCTCTTTTCCGCAGCACATTTAGCATTCAGGCACTGTCTTTTGTGACATTTCAAACAGATACATTAATAAAGTACTAAGGAACATTACCAAGGTAGTCACCATACTCCGTAAACAAGGCCCTATCTGGTAGGCGGGCTTGTTTGTTCAGAGATTTAAGAGGCTGCTGATGTCTTGAGGACTACCAAAGTGTTGCTTTACTGGGTCCCTGAGAGGCTGCTGTCAAAAAGCCTAAGGATGGAGATACCCAAAAATCTTTAGCTCACCCATGAAGATGCTGCCACCACAATCATCACCACATTCACCTTTACTTTCATTTTCAGTGTCACCTCCAGGACCACTACAGCGTGCACCATCCATTAAAGTTAATAAGTAACAACTGGTAGCTGTTACTTCTACAACACTAAACCAACACACACACACACACACACACACACACACACACACACACACACACAACACACACACACACACACACACACACACACACACACACACACACACATCCCTCATATAATAAAGCCCTGGCCTAAGTTTTTGTGACACAGCGCCACCCCCCACCCCCCGCTTTCTATCTATTTATGAATCCTGGGAAAGTTCCACTCAAGTGATTCCTCCCCTGACCACTGCAGGATGATAAAGGATGTGGTCCATTTGAGTACCTACAACCCATTTTCTTCCTTTCAAGCTGTTCAAATATGTACTGCCTTACAAGTTTCCTTAAAGCCAAACAACGTGTGTGGCAGAAGATACATTATTGAGTGAAATGACCAAGACACATCACAAATTCTCCATGGGACAAGGGGAGATAGGCTCCAGAGACCATTGGGGTTCCATTGAGCTCCTCTCTCTTGTCCCCGATATACCATTTTCAGGGGCCTTGGCCCCACCTATGGAGTGCAACAAAGACAAGAAGCCCTGAGGATGGAATTCTGATGCTGAAGAGGTTTGTGGAGTCCCATTTCAGTTAGAAACATTTCGCAGTTTTGCTAAAACTGGGAGCTGTCACTGAGAATTATCCATACCCTTGTGTTCTTTCAGCAATCTAAGCTTGTGGTAAGTATTCCTCTAATCATGATTGGCAGGACCCCAGGTAGCAGAAAAATCCTGAGACTGGCTCTGTCATAATGACCCAAATGAGGTGGCATTATAAGTGGGCAAAGGAGGAAAGGCCAGGATTTTGGGGAGTGTTTATATCTCACTCCACCCTTTTCCAAGGATATATATGAACATATTTTGACCCATTGTCTTTTGTTAAACAAATACGTCATAACTTTTGGAAGGCAAATTGACAGTGAGAATCTAAAATCTTAAAAATGTTTATAGCTTGGGATCCAGTAATTCCACTCCTGGGAATTTAGCCTGAAGAAATAATTATAGTGCATGAAAAAGCTTTATGTACAAAGATATTTATCATAACAATGAATCAGTTGAAACAAAATATATGTCCAACCCTTGTAAAAAGTAAAAGTCTGATACTCCGAGTTTTCAGTTGATCTTTGTTGGGAAGGAATCCCTGAACCTGTATATCTGAAATACAAATATGGAAATCAAGGCACATCTATGCTTTGAAGTGTGTAGCCAGTAAAAGTGTCTTCAAAGTGTAATAACATATAACATGCTTAACTTTACATATGTTGAGAAGCAGGTCATTTTCCTGGAATGTTTAGAAGCTGCCATATTCTCAAACGGTAATTATTTTGAAATCTCCTAGTGTTGTGAATCTCAGAAAAAATGGTAGAAACTGTATATAAAGCTATGAAGACAGCTGTGCATAAAGATAATAGATTGAAAACATCTGATTTTTCTTCTTTTCCAAAACTCTATTAAAGCTATAGTGGGTTTTTTAAAAAATATAATTCCACTAAGATAAAAAGAACAGGGGAGAAAATTGTAAAGCTAGTGGAAGATGGACAAGGGGTAATTGATCTTACAAACTAGAAATCTGAATTTTAAAATGGCAGTAGAGAATCCAAGGCCAACCAAAGTAAAACCGCAGAATCCTCAAAAAGCTTAGGTACTGTGAGCGGTAAGAACAGGTTAAGAATCCCTAATCCAAAATTTCAAATGCCCCAAAATCCGAAACTTTTTAAGCACCGACTCCAAGTTAACCTGGACACATTATTTTTTTCACTATATTAATGGTATGTCACATTTTTATTAATTATTTCTGTGTGAATAAGTATAAGAAAATAATTCCTGATAAGCAGCACACAAATATAGAGTCAGGAGTGATGGTGATGCCAAACAACCACAGATTATCCCCATGAGTGGCTGACATGACGTCTTTCCTTTCTGATCCTTCAATTTATACAAACTTTGTTTCATGCACTAAATTATTTAAAATAGTGTATACAATTACCTTTGAGCTATGTGTATGAGGTGTATATGAAACATAAATGAATTTTGTGTTTAGACTTGAGTCCCATCCCCAATATATCTCATTATGTAATATGTAAATATTCCAAAATCTGAAAAATTCCAAAATCAACACTTCTGTTCCCAATAATTTTGGATAAGGGATATTCAACATGTATCTCTGGAAATGGGGTGAGAGAAAGAGGAGCCAAATTTAAAAGGTTGGATGAAAACTATTCAAGAAGCAGGTAGATCTCCAGGTCCCGTCCTCATTCCACACTGAGGAATGACTTCCCATCTGGAAAGTCTAGAAGTTTCTTTCTGAGAAGCTTAGGCAGAAAGTCCCTGGCCTGACACAGATGAGGGTGAGGAGTCATCCAAAAGCAGTGGAATTAGATAAAGCTATACATGCTGAATGCAGAGGCTAGCCCCCTCCCCTCTCTCAGCTCTCAGCCATGCCTTTACCCTTGGCCCAGCCAGGGAGGCAGGACCTGAAGGTACTGACATTAGGGGTCCCACACTCAGACTACCCTACAGTGATGCTCACCACCTTCCAGCCAACTCATTTGCTCGGGGTTTCCAAGATTTTAGTCCACATACCTTATACATGAGTACAAACCAAGGATCACCAGCCTTCTAAAGAAACAATCCCTAACACAAAAGTATGAGAATCAAAACAAATTTTCTTAAAAAGGCAACTCAGAGCAAACAAAATCTCTGCAAGAATGAAAACTTCCAGGAGATATGCATTGTACATCACCTCAAAGAAATAAAATGCATATATAAAACAAGAACAGGATACTAAAGATAAGGAACATCTGAGAACAAACAAGAGACCATATACATAAAAACGCACAAGCAAAAATTTAAAACACCACTGAAGAGTTGAAATATAAAGTTGAGCAAACATCCCCCAAAATAGATCAAAAGTAGAAGAGAGAGAAAATTAGAAAGAAACTACAGGAAAATTAGAGAATGAGTCCAGGAAAACCAATAACCAAATGGAAAGGAGAAAGGGAGGGAGAAAAAAACAATGAAGAAAGGAGAGAGAAGAAGAAAGAAAAAAATTAGATAAAGAATTATTAATAAAATTATTTAAGGGCCGGGCGCGGTGGCTCACGCTTGTAATCCCAGCACTTTGGGAGGCTGAGGCGGGTGGATCACGAGGTCAGGAGATCGAGACCACGGTGAAACCCCGTCTCTACTAAAAATACAAAAAATTAGCCGGGCGTGGTGGCGGGCACCTGTAGTCCCAGCTACTCGGGAGGCTGAGGCAGGAGAATGGCGTGAACCTGGGAGGCGGAGCTTGCAGTGAGCCAAGATTGCACCACTGCACTCCAGCCTGGGCAACAGAGTGAGACTCTGTCTCAAAAAAAAAAAAAAAAAAGAATTATTTAAGAAAAAATTCCATAAATAAGGGATATCATTTTCCAAATTTTAAGGGACTACAAAGTGCCCTGCATTTCACTGTGAAAGTTCAGAAGACTCAACAGAGAGAAGGTTTCATGGGCTGCCAGAGAGAAGGCAAAAACAAGTCACATGCAAAGGATCAGAAATAAGGATGGCTTTAAATTTCCCAACAGTGTAATGGAAGCAGAAAAACCACAGACCAATGCCTTCAAAACTCAGAGGGAAAGTTATTTGAAATTTCTAGTTCCAACCACATTTTCAATCAAATAGGAAGGTAGAATGAAGACTTTTTCCCCTTGGGAAAAAAAAAAAATGGCCACAAATGACCAGTGGTTGCTTGCCGGCATAGACAGCTTATTTGAGCCCTTGATTTCAGTAGGCTTTGCAAAGCTTGTAAAGGGATTGCCTGAACCATAAAAAAAGGGCACCACAAAAAGAGATGAAAAATCCAGAAACATAAAAGAGGAGCAGCAAATAGCAAACTCGGCAGGGTTCATCCTTTTCCCCAGGACTTCCTTGCTTTTTTTAACCCATGATTCTGGTTTGGGCCCTACTCTAAATTCCAGAAGCTTAATAAATACACCCTTCCTATTTGATGTAGAGGTCACAGTCCATACACACCTACAAAGCCCAACATTCTATCGTTATAAACATCATAATCCGCTCTAGCCAGTTTAGGCATAAACTATTTTATCAAAAGATATCATGTAGACACAGATGTAGAGCAACCAGAACATTCATTCAAATCTATCGTACAGTTTCTAGCTAGCAAGGCATGACCTAGTGTTTCAGGTTGTGTTCTCCAGAAGCAGATGCTGAAATGGAGTTTGGTATACAAGATATTCATTAAATGTCACACTGTGGAAGGCGAGGGTTGTGGGGCATAAAGGACTGAGCTGAGGGAGAAGGTGGGATATGGTACAGACCCAAGAAGGCCTTGGCCAGCCCCACAGTTACTCTGGAGTAACTGTGGTGTGCTGCAGTTGTTCCCCCACTACATTGGCCTGTAAAGGCTAGGTCTTAATACCCCCACCTCAGTCAGTCACTGATGTGGGCTACCCCAGAGAGGGCATTCCCGCAGGTGAGGCAGCTCTCTGCAGCTGAGGCAGACCCCGAAGGACCTGAAAGCTGGGGCAACAAGTCCTTCCTTGAAGGGGATTCTGGATGGTTCCTGTCTGTGTTCACCACACCTAGAAATTCCACCCCCACCAATAAACCCAACAGAAATGTGTATGTGCATTTTCTAAAAGAAATGTATGCAATGTTCAGAGCAGCACTATCAACAGTTACTCCAAGTCAACTACCAGATGCCCATCAACACTAGAACAGATAAATAATTTGTGATATACCCATACGATGGAGTGCTATACAGCAATGAGAACAAACAAATTAGAACTACGTGCAACAATATGGATGAATCTTACAAAGATCATTAAGCAAAAGGAGCCAGGCCAGAAAGAACATATATAGTTCCCTCTATACGTAGTTCAAAAATAGTCAAAACCAATCTAGGCTGTTAGATGGTGGAATAGTGATTCCCCTTGCGCAAGTAGTGACCAGAATGAAACACAACTCAAGAGCCTCCTAGGTTTCCCTTTCTTAATCTGGACACTGGTTACACGGTGTGTTCTCTTTGAGAAAAATCATTGAGCTCCACATTTATGACAGCTGAAACTATAAATATCAGTAAAAAGTTTTAAACATTGAGTGGCTCACATAAAAATAAGATACTAAGTTCACAAAATCTCTGGGCCAGGAACAAAGTGACCAGCGCTATTGTAGTCGGTGAAAATATCCAAGCAGACCACAGAATCATTTAATGAAAATCTGTCTACAGCTGAGTGCTCCTCCACACCCAGGACAGTGGAGACTGGATACCAGTTTCTCCACCAAAGCTGGCCCAAAAGAATCGGCAGCCTCTGCCACAGGGTTTACCAGATCAAATCTACCTGGCATGAGTAGTGCCTCACATTGTTCTTATCTGCCTCCAAGCTCACTGCAGGCCCAAGAGCCTGGCTGAATTCCAGTCACATGAACATCGTAGAAGAAAGGGAGTTGGGAAAATGTAGTTTTTAGTCTTCAAAAGCCGGGGAATGGGTGCTGATGAGCTAGTCTACATTACTAGCTACAAATAGTGCCTTTACTACAATGATAATATCATATCTTTTGAACTAGACCCCACATGTAATAATAATTTTTTAATCTCTATTGCCTGTGTATTACCAGGCAAAATTCAACTTCAAATTCCACCTCTCTCAAAGAAAATATGATTGACTTTCAGCAAAGTCAATCATGGACATGAAAGATTTCTGAGTACACTTAAAATTCCCAGGAAGTTTTCTCTGATTTCTACCCACTAAGAAAATTAGCACCCATTGGTAAAATAGGGATAGGCTTTTCTGACTCCTCATACTTTTTCCCACTGCCTTTGCATTTCCCCCACATTGAAGAGTCCCAGAAAATGCAAAAATATTCCTAGCTGAAAGGAAATATGTCAGTTCCTGCAAATTTAGAGGACTTAGCTGATATGACTGTGGAATACAAGTGCTGTATAGATGGAGTATCAGATGTTTACTTCAACAGGTGACAAATGATCCTTGTAGAATCAGTAAATCTAGGAGAAGTGGAGTTTGGCTATGGCAGAGAACAACCAGTAACTGCAAGTTCATGACAGACTTCAGCTGCTTTCTTTTCCAGCCCTGCTCAGCCCCAAGACACCCAACCTGTTCCTGCCTAAATCACAGCCCATCGGTACAAGGCCACAAGGTGCATGAGCAGCCCCAGCCACACCATTCAGTGGGGATCTGTATTTAATCACATTGCCAAAGGCCTAAAATCTGATGAGCCAGGGCCAAGCCAAGGATATTCAAATCATCACAGAGCCATATTTTCCTCTGCCTGTGCCATTCTTGCCCTAAAGACAGGCATGGATGTCTGATTCCATTTGGCCACTCCCACTAGAGCCCCAACTCTTTTGGCTTAGCTACATCCCAGCCCCTGCCCACCCTCAGCTACTTTCCAGGGTTTTCTCATAACTGCTCGTTAGTGATGCCATATTAGTTCCTAGCCACATCTTAAATATCATCTGCCTGTTATTGTGGCTTACTGACAAACTGAATCAGCCAGGCCAATGCCACTGCTTTGAAAACACACTGAGATCCAATCCTTTAGCCTGATCAGACAAACCTGTGATTTGTCTTCCTTCTTTTTCCCCATGAACCCATGAAACAGAGGTCTCAGCAGTCATCTTGAGCACTCCACTTGACTATGACAATAGAGTCATTCAGCCTCTCATTGGCCTTGCAGGGTCACATCTGACAGGAATGGATGAGATACGGAGTTAGCACATGACAGACCTTCACATAGCTTCTTTCCTCATGTTGAATAGCAGTAGCAGTAATAGCTCCTATTTATACATAGTTCTGTGTAAGGCATTGGGCTATATGCTTCACAGAAATCCACCCACCCATCCTCACGACAACCCTTGCTTGGTCAATATGATTACCTCCATTTCATAGATGAAGAAACATGATCAGAGAGGCCAAATCACATGCACAAAGTCACAGGGGAAGTTGGAAGCATTTTTGTGAAAACAATATCCTGCACCCTATGTTTACATCCCTTGGATGAATATATATCATCCCAGGAGATATGTATTCTATAGGAAGTTGACAGGATTTCCACACTAAGGCCTGCAAAGTCACTGGGTTAGGGATGCTCCCCAGGAAGAAGGGTCATTTCTCCCCATACCCATTTCTTAAGAAATAGGTGGGTCCACACATAGGAAATAGAAACCCCAGAGACAAGCTACAGACAAACAGAGGCTCTCATTCTCTAGCTGTTTTCTCTTGGACCTAGATTGGATCATTCAGTAGAGTGCGGATGAAACAGGCCGGCTTCTTCACCACTCCTCTACATGGGAGCACTGCCTTCCTTCCCACCCCATTGTGCCTTTTTGCCTGCAACAATCTCTATTTCATCCACCTATGGAAAATTACTTCTTTTGAGAAGCCTGATCTTCCATCTCCCTTGGCCCAGTAAGAATTAATCATTTTTTTTTCTTTGTGCTCTCTCAACACAATGCTGTATTATAAGCAAGTGTTTACAAAGAGGTAGTATCATATTGTGGGAAAAGCTTTGAAACAGGAGTTCTATGACCTGGATTCTGGGGTTGTCATTTACTAGCTCTATGATCTTAAACAAGGCTCTTGTTCTCATCTGTAAAATGCAGATAACACTGCTTCATCTGCTTTGCAAACAGGGCTAAATGAGATGTTTGTGAAAGTGCTTGTAAATTCTCAAGCCTAGTGCCTGGGTTGGTGATTTTTCTTTTTGTTTGGGTTTTGTTTTGGTTTAGTCTGACTTTTGCTTCTTCCCCTAGACTGTGAGGGTAGAGACTTGTCTTAAAGAACTTTGTATTCCACTTGGAGCCCACAGAGAGCCTGCCTGCTATAGTGCTCAATGGGAGTGGGTTCTCAATAAATGTTTATTGAAATTAAAATAATACAACTGTGAAAGATGGACTCTCTCATTCTCCATACAGATTTAATCACCACACCTCTCTCTTTCCCTCCCTGCATGTATACATGTGCCATTCTTGATATCATCCTTTTTTCTGAGCTGTGGCATCCCAGCCCTGCAGAGAAATTCTGAGGCTGATTGACAGAGCCAGACAATGACTGTGAAAAGAAGTCTTTTCTCCAGATTCACACTGCCAGCAGGATTTTTTTTTTTATTTGAACCCACTGTCGCCAGCCCTGCACCTTTCAAATTGGGGCAGATCCAGCTTGGTGTGCAGGCTCTGGAGAGCAGCACCAGCAAGACCTGATGGAGACTGATACCCTAGCTAGATGGGTCAGCTCAAAACCAGACTCCATGAACCTCAGCAGAGCCTACATGCAAGGCTTCTGTGCCTAAGAGGGGACAGAGTTCACAAAGACTCAGTCATTCTTTTCCAATGCTCTCTTTGGAGTGATTTGGAGAAATAGCAGGCACTATGCAACACGGAATGTGGCCCTTACAATTCAGGACCACATCACAAAGTACAATAACTCCAAAGTCAGCAGATGTATAAGTGGGTAATCTGCAAGATACAATATACAATTTTCAATGTTGATGACTTCAGGACATTGATAATAATTCTTCTCCTTCCCACTGATACAAATTCATGGTGAGGCAAAAAAAAAAAAAAAAGCAGTTACTGAGACAGACCTGGATTCTAGTATGAGCTCCACATACATGTTCTTAAGTGAGTTGTTTAAGCTGTCTCCTCTTCCTTCTCATTTCATAAGTACCTTCTACAAACTAAGTAATTACTGCACTAAACACTACAAATAGACTGGAACAAGACGCGGTTCTAAGGTGAAGATGCCTCAGCCTAGTGAATGACTCTGTGTAGAAGTGTCTAGCTACACATGTAGCAGTGCTTGCGCTATAAAAGGTTTGTTGTCTTTCTGTTCATCCCTGTCTCCTTTATCATAATCCCAAGCAGTTATCTGATACTTTGCTATTAAATCTTTATTTTTTAATTTAGGAATTCAAACTTTTCATCATTCACACTCATTTTTAATCTTCCTCATGAATCACATCTCTGATGGGTTTTTGAATAACAGATGTTTGGTATTTATAAATTATTCTTTAGCACATGTTAACTCAAATCGTCATGCCGGGTTGATAGAATTAAAGTTCAAACCAAGAAACTTGATTTATCTGCTAAATGGCTGTTTCATGAGGTGTTTTTTAAACTTAAAAACAGCTTAAGGATCTCCTTTACTATCTACACAAAATCTTGGGGTCCAAGTTCCCTACATTGGAAACCATCACCATCTGTGGCTCTGTTTCCTGGTAATATACATTCATCCCTATAAAAAGCATTCCTTCCTCATATTCGTTGCCTACACCTTGGTGTACATTGGTTTATGATTCTCACCTTCATAAGGCAAGAGAGATCATATCAGGTTAGGAGGGGTGGTTAGAGCTCTCAGAGCAGGCAATGGGACAAAGATGTGGCAGTGTAACCCTACCTAGCAAATTTTACAGATATTGCCCATGGCCAGCTCTGAGAACTTACTGAAAAGTTTCCGATATTGCTACTTAGATGAGTTGTTTATGCTTATCCAAAAGGTAACCACGATCTTACTTACCACTCTAAGGTACTGCCCAATACAAAAAATCCTTCAAGAGAAAAGCTTACGTGTACACAACAGAAAATGTATATGGATCTGTACTCATTCATGTATATTTCTAAGGCTTATCAGAGTGCATATAATGTTAAGATTGAGAGTCTTTCTGCCTAAAACATCATTACCTCATCATGCCACCAATGGAATGACAAACACAGATAGGCATTAGATGAATTTTCCTTGAATATTAATGGTCTGGAGAACACAATTTGAAGAGAAGATGTGCAGAGCCCCCTGATGACTTCAACTTCTTCCAAGATAATTTTATTTAGAGACTTATTTCCCAAGTCATACTCCAGTACAGATTACCCTCTCCAGTGAAAGTTCTAGAGTTCCATCCATCCCCCAGGCAGGAAAGAAAGTTAGGGTTTGTTGTTAACCGTGGAGTTGATTTCCCCATCTTTAATGCTTTTACAATGTCTTCTGGTTGGGACAGTAAGAAAGCCTCGGTCAGGTACCCATATGTGCCAATTTGCCCCTGGTTGTCTCTGCTTCTGCCCAGTAGGAAAAAGTGGTAAAACTGATCCTTTTTCAAGGACAATATGACCAACTCCACATAACTGTACAGTCCAGTTATAACTAATGAGAAGGTCAAGTGAAATTGCAAGACGACAATAGGAGAGAGATAAAAGAAACTTTCATTTTCATTTCTGTTGAAAAACTACAAATAATCTGTATCTATCAGACTTCTTTCTTTGTTCTCCTTTATTCAAACAATAACTGAGAAAGGGGTGTAGAGATTGGGCTGGGACACAGTATATTCTTATTATTTTTAACTTTATTTTCGTTGGAGGCATTTTCAGTGAAACCACATTCTACTAATCTTTTTTTCTAATTTCTTTTCTCTTATGAAAAGTTTTCTTTTATATTTAAGCCAAAATGTTGGTGAAGGTCCTTTTAAATTAAAAGAAAATGAAGTCTGGCATTTTTGGTGCAGAGAGCAATTCCAGACTCAGTAGGGAAGTGCTTATAACTGAACAAAAAGTCTTCTTTCACACAAAATGTGAGCTCCCTGCCTGGGGTTCACACATTAATGACTATATGACTCATTATTATATATGCCTCCAAAGCTGAGGTTCTCTCCTCTGCTAACCCACTCTGTACAACAGATGTTGAAATGTTAACTGAGGGACAGGTGTGGTTGGAGTTGTTTTTCTTGAGGTCTTTTCTCCATCACTCTTCCAAGCCCTTGTGATATAGCCAACACCAAGTTACAAGGTTACCCAGAGGCTTTCATTGATACCTGGCACAAACTCCACTGTCATTAACAAAGTCACAAGTCTTCCCAGAGGTGCCTCTTTCACTTCCTTCTGTCTTAGGGAGTAGCTGATAGTAGGTTTCCAAATGTCAGATGGCTTATAACTTCTGGTTCTGTCTCTGATTTTCTTCTATGAGCACTATGTGTTTCCCAGGGGCTGAACACTCATGGGGTTTAGAGGAAAATTTTAATTTGGAAGAGTAGAGTTGGAAAAGCATAGACTTGCTGGATGAAAAGACCTAGTTTCAAATCCCAGTTAAATCTTTAAAAGATGTTTGATGGTAGGCAAGTCACTGAAAAATCCCTCAACATCAGTTTTCACATTATGAAGTAGAAGGAAATTTATTTTGTAGAAGTGTTGGGGAAAGTGGGAGATATGAACAATTGGTGGAAAAGGCTTGGCATAGTAACTGCACACAAGCAAGTAACTCCATACTTTGCATAGTAACTGCATGCTTTGGATAAATTGATATTTTGGTTACAATTTTTTGCTCTCCACCCCCCGCCCACCCCCAATTCCATACTCTTTGTCATGTGATTTTGCAGTACTTTCCACTTGAGACAGAACAGAAATCTTTGTTCCTTGATTTGGCTAAGTCACGTGACTTGTTTTAGCTAATAAAACCTGGATCTAGGTGTGCCAATTCCAAACCTAGGCATTAAGAAGAAAAATGTGTTTCTATTATCTCTCTTACATGTCTTTTATTGCCATGAATAGAGCTTCCCCAGATACTCAGCTTGGGCTCTAGAATAAAACGTAGACAGCAGACCTGAGTCCAATCTATAGTAAGGAACTAAGCCTGGTCGGACTGACAAGGAAAGAAAGGCTGCCTGGCCAAACCCAGCTAGGGTAGTTAATGCTTAGAAAACCACAAATGAGCCAGAATTATTATTATTTTATTATTATTATTAGTAGTAGTAGTAGTAGTATTAAGTCATCAAATTTGGAGATGTCTTGTTACACAGGAATAGCTGAGTGTTATAATACTCACAAAAATGAGTTTTCTGGTTTGAAGTGACTTTTGGCTAGCAGCCCCAATACATGCCTTTTCCGTCTATCTTCTCACTGAAATATCAGTGAAAATACAGCAAAGGATGAAGAAACTTCCCACTATCACATAAATTTAGGCTAAAAGGCAATCCATGAATCTGCAAAGAATAGGTATGATCCCAAGAAAACTACATGTAAAAATTAATAACAGAACTAAAAATTGAAGAGCAACCCCTCTCTACTTCCTATATCCACTCCCAACTACTCTATAATGAAGATAGAATATTAAATCCCTCCCCAATGAATGCAGAATATTAGCCCCCTCCCCTACTTATTCACCAAATGTTTCATAACCAAGTATCATTTCTCTACATGTAAGATGAGATTGTAATACTCAGAAATTACCTGAACAGGAGTTCAGGCAATATGTGTTTGGGTAAATTTCTTGTCTGGGGCCACATGAGCTCTGTAAGAAAATTATCTTAGGTAGGAACAAAAGCAAGGAGTCCACTGGCAATAATGCATTCTAGGAATTAAAGATTTTCACGTACAGCATTCAGGGCCCAACAGTGTGGGTAAGAGAGAAAGCCACCACCAAAATAGAGAAAGTAAAATCCTGCAAAGAATAAGAATGTGAACTATTAACTATGCATACTTATTTTCCTTTTAACTGAACAGCTGTGATAAATTGCACCAGTGGACAGAGAACATAACCAAAAGATTGGCTGTTGAAAAAGGCTGACTCTGACCTGATAGAAAATACAACAGAAAAAATAGATTTCATGACAGCAATATCTAACAAAATTACACAAGCAGTTTCCCTTTGATTCACCAATCCCATATCTCAGAATCTACCCTGACGATACTCCTCCAAAATACTAGACAATATGTATTCAAGTTTGTTCAGAGGACTATTAAATAAATAAGGCTATCTCCATTCAGATAGCTTCACTCTGCTGTCATACAGAAAGAATGAAAAGTCTATGTACTGATGTAAAGTGATCTCCAAGATATATTGTTAAGTGACAGATGCAGGATTCACAACAATATCTAGAGTATGATAGCTTTTGTGTTAAAAAAAAACAAAAAAAAAACAGGACATATCACCACACACACACACACACACACACAATTATTTTGCCAAAAGACATATTGGAAGGATAAGCCACAACTAGGAAAAATAGTTACCTATAAAAGTCAGAGATAATGAGACAAGTAATGGAATGAAAGGGAGGAGGGTGGTAACAAGAATTTTCCGAGTATTAGTTCGTATATACTTTGTACTCATGAACCACATTAATGTTTTACACATTCAAAAATAAGTTAATCATGAAAGGAAAAAAGCAAACATTAAAATTAAAAAGAGACAATAAACACTTCAACTGACATTTGAAAACAGTATTTGGATTGTATAACCTATAGAATAATACAACACCAAAAGGCAATATGTAAGCCTTTTTTAGGATCCTGATCAGGCAACCCAACTTCAAAAGAAAATTTGAGACAATCAGGTAAATCTAAATATGAAATAGAAACAAGGTAATACTCGGAACTTGTTATTTTTGTTAACTGTTGTAATGGTATGGTGGTTACATGGGAAAAGTTCTTACAGATGCATGATGAATTATTTAAGGATGAATTGATGTGATGTCTGGGAATTCCTTTGAAAGCTGTCAACAGGGAAAAAACTGTGGTTGGGATATGGGGAAAGATGAGTAGAGCAAACAGATTGGCAAAATACTGATAACTGTTAAAACTTGGTAGTGGGTACATGCGGGTTCACTTATTAATCCATGTACTTTTATGTATATATGAAAATGTAATAAAATATCTTACAAAAAAAGTCATTAAACATGGGAGAGTATAATTCTTGAAAAAGAAGATTAAAAAGACATAACAAAATGCCATGTGCAATGTATGAATCTTGATTCAATTCTGCTTTGGAGAAAACTATAAAAGACCTTTTGAGGATAAATATGAATGTGCACTAGCTCATAGTAGAGAATTATTCTTAATTCTTTTAAGCAAGATAGTAATATTGAGCTTATGTATGTATTCTTAAGAGAATTAGGCCAAAGCATTTGGGGATGAAGGGTCATGAGGTATACAGCTTAATTTCAAATAGTTCGGCAAACATATTATAACATGCATGAAACTTTTCTATTTGGCTTATAGTGCTCAAAATATAAACTTATGGAAAATATTCATAAGTCTAACAAGAAATTGAAAACAACTTTAAAACTCTCAGAACATAAATGCAGTATTAAATAAATGGAAAGATACCCATTGTGCTGAGATAAAAAGATGCAAAACTGTAAAGATGCCAATTATCCCTAAACTACTTTTTAATATGGTTCTAAATCAAATAGCATTAGTAGTGCTTGTTGTTGCTATAGAGATGGACATTTGGAGGGTGAGGCAAGAGGGAACTTGGAAGAAGTGATTCTCTCTTATAACCTTCTGAATGGGGTATAAATTAGTTCAACCATTAAAGACAGCTCTTTGGTGACACCTAGAAAGGTTGGAGGTGTACATGCCTAATGCCCAGCAAATTCACTCCTTGAGAAATCTTTACATACATGCACCATAAATACTCAAGAACATTCACAACAATCATATGGGTAATAAAACATTTTTTTAAAAACATGATCTGGAAACCATCCAAATGCCCATAAACAAAAGATACCAATAAATTGTGATGTATTTATATAATGGAATACGAACAGCAGTACAAAATTAACATAGATGAATACCATGAACATAATATTGAGCAAAACACCAAATCAAGAGGAATTTGTCAAATGTAATGTAGTTTATACACAGTTCAAAAACAGTACAACTAAACAATCCCTTGTCATATATGTAGATATGTAAACACATCTGGAGATGAGATAGGAAAAGGGCATACAGAACCTTCTACCTGCTACTTCTAGGAAATGTTCCATCCCTCAGGCAAGTGGGATCACTGGTGTTTAGCATTATTTACTACTTACATTTATGATAAAATATTAATTTATATCATTCAGTCTTTAATTAAAATACTTTAAATTACATTAAAATTCACTAATAAGTAAATGTGCATATTTAAGCTGGAAAATAATGAAACGTATATGTAATGAAAGGGAATAGACATACCATATTAGTGAAAATAATTATAAGCTATAACAATTAAAAGTAATTGGTGGCCGGGCACGGTGGCTCACACCTGTAATCCCAGCACTTTGGGAGGCAGAGGCGGGCAAATCACAAGGTCAAGAGTTCGAGACCAGCCTGTCCAACATGGTGAAACCCGTCTCTACTAAAAATAGAAAAAAAAATTAGCCAGGTGTGGTGGTGCGTGCCTATAATCCCAGCTACTCCAGAGGCTGAGGCAAGAGAATCGCTTGAACCCGGGAGGCAGAGGTTGCAGTGAGCTGACATCATGCCGATGCACTCCAGACTGGGTGACAGAGTGAGACTCTGTCTCAAAAAAAAAAAAAAAAAAAGTAATTGGTGCAGGCAAAGGAATACACGCAAAAAAATGAAAGAATCTAGAGTCCATAAATGACATTAAGATTATTTTTGAATTTAGAATATGAAAAGATGGCATATTTTACCAGAGATGAAAATAGTATTGGGACAACTGGCTTACCATTTGAAAATAAAACGAAAATCGATTAATACTCCAAACCTTACACCAAAATACATTTCAGAAACATTGACCATTTAAAAGTAAAAAATACAGGAGGCTCATTTTTCCCTGCTTTTCTATTTTACGCAGTCATCCCAGTGTGCATATAATTTTATGTTCTATATTTCATATATATTGTACATATCTTGTATACTCTTATGGTATTCATATTTGTAATACAATACATATCCAGAAGGTTTACCCTAACTTCCTTAACATTTCCCCAACTTCGTAATTTGAGGTTACTGTAAATTTACAATATACTTTGAAAATAAACTGTTTTCTACAGAAAAAATAAACTAAAAGTAAAAAATAAAGCCTAGACTGGGAGTGGTGGCTTACACCTATAATCCCAACACTTTGGGAGGCTGAAGCGGGCAGATCACCTGAGGCTAGGAGTTCAAGACCAGCCTGGTCAATGTGGTGAAACCCCATCTCTACTAAAAATACAAAAAATTGGCTGGGCATGGTGGCGCACGCCTGTAGTCCCAGCTACTCGGGAGGCTGAGGCGGGAGAATCACTTGAACCTGGGAGGCAGAGGTTGAAGTGAGCCAAGATCGAGCCACTGCACTCCATCCAGCCTGGGCGACAGAACAAGACTCTGTCTCAAAATAAATAAATAAAGCTCAAAAATTACTTTAAAAAGTAAGTCATCACTGATTTTTTAAATAATCTTGAATGAAAAGGCCTTCGAAATTGAAGACAAATTAGAAAGCTGGAAAATTACTTTTACAATGCATATAAAAGACAATGGGCTGGTATTTTAAATATTACTTCATTATTAATATTACTAAGGACTATTTAGCACTAACTATGAATCAAGTACTATGGCAAGTGCTTTACATGAATTACCTATTTTAAGTCTCACAAGAAACCTAAATGATAGATATTCTTATTATTTGCATTTTACAGATAATGGAACCAAAATATAGAAAGATTAAGTAGCTCATACCAGGTCAAACAGCTGATAAGTGTTCAGTCAGGATATGAAACCATGCAGACTAGCACCAGAGGCCCTGCTTTTAAACACCACTTCATGCTGCTTTGAGCAAGTTATTTAAAATCAATAAGATAAGCATCCCCACTTAAATAAAAATAAAGGATATACATAAGCAATTCACAAAGCAATAAATATAAATAACCAATAATCATATAAAGATGCCAAGCAAACAACACTGAGACAGTAATGCCTATCAGATTGACAATTTTAAACAAATGATAAAACCAAAGTTTTTTTAAACCAAGTCAGGAAAGAGGCATGGCCATTTTGTTTTGGTTAGATTGTGAATTATTAAAACTTTTTCAAAGACAATTTGCCACTACCTACACCAAAATGTAAAATACACATGATCTTTCCTAAAAACTTCATTCCTAGAAATATACAACATGTTCAGAAAGTCACGATGGTATGCATTGCGAAATTTATGTTATAGAAAAATATTATACTAACAACACCTCAAAATATTGAAATATTTGACCGTAGGGAAATTAGTAAATCAATTTTGGTTGATCCGTATAATCAAATTCTATGGCGTTCTTACAAAAAAAGGTAACAATTCTATGTATACTGACCAGGGAACATCTTCAAAATATAAGTGAAAAACAAAAATATGTGAACAACGTTAATAGCATTATCTTATTTATGTAAAATATGTGCTTGTATGCATACAGAAAAATTATTTCTGGTGCATACAATGAAACTTTGAGTAGTGACCACCAGAGAGCAGTTAGGTCGTACGAGAGGAGATTTACTTTCTGTGTTTGTTTGTTTGTTTTTTGTGAGATGGAGTCTTGCTCTGTCGCCCAGGCTGGAGTGCAGTGGTGCTATCTCAGCTCACTGCAACCTCCACCTCCCGGGTTCCAGTGATTCTCCTGCCTCAGCCTCCTGGGTAGCTGGGATGACAGGCACCCACCACCACACCCGGCTAATTTTTGTATTTTTAGTAGAGAAGGGGTTTCACCATGCTGGCCAGGCTGGTCTCGAATTCCTGACCTCAGGTAATCCACCTGTCTCAGTCTCTGGGTGTTGAGATTACAGTCGTGAGCCATCACGACATTACAGTCGTCAGCCATCACGCCCGGCCGAGATTTACTTTCTTATTTACATTTTTCTATACTGCTTGATGTTTTAGTTTGCGAATATATCATTTTACCAATATAATTTATTTATTTGAGACACAGTCTCACTCTGTCGCCCAGGCCAGAGTGCAGTGGCATGATCTCAGCTCACTGCAACCTCTGCCTCCCAAGTTCAAGTGATTCTCCTGCCTCAGCCTCCCCAGTAGCTGGGACTACAGGTGCACGCCACCATACCCGGCTAATTTTTGTATTTTTAGTAGAGACGAGGTTTCACAATGTTGGCCAGGATGGCCTCGATCTCCTGACCTCGTGACCCACCCACCTTGGCTTTTCTGATTATAAAGTGAAAAATACATATGATACTATTATTTTTAAGATCTATTACATATACAACAATAGTATCATATGTAATATGATACTATTTATAGATTTATAGATTTATTTTTTAAATCTATAAAACAAAGAAGAGAGAACACTCAAAGTTTGCACAACGTCTTTGGAGATAATCAGTCAGTCCAGAATCAAATTTCCTAAAAGTATTAGGTGATCATAAAAGGAGAGAGGGGAAGCATGGCCTTATCACGAATGGGAAAAAGTTGCAATCAAAATTAGCAGCTGATAAGGGGACAGAAAGGATGTTAGGAGAAGAGTTCATTACAAGATAATTTAATAAAATTCAATAAAATATATCGAAGGCAGCAAGAAAGAAATCCAATGTTACATAAATTTCATCTGTCTACAAAGGACATGACCTGAAAAGCTGAGGAACAATTCTGAAATATAAAGAAAAAACAGAAAATGTGAATAAATATCAAATATATATAAGTAAAATAGGACAACTCACTAAATACCAGGAGATAAATAATATCTTCAGTTTTTAAGGGATCATGTCGGAAATTCTGTATACTATAGTAGACTGATTTGCTAAAATGGCAACGAGCATCTCCTTTTATGAGTCCCCTTTTGCAATGTGACTTTGCGGCATCTCCCATTAGGAGGTGGAGTCTATTTTCCTGCTCCTTCAACCTGAGCTGGTGGTCTCAGTTCCTCGCTTTGGACAACAGAACATGTTAGACATGCTGCTGTGCCAGTGACAAGCCTAGGCCTTGTAGCTGCATGTAATTTGCATGTTCTGTGCTTTCTCTTGGAAGTCTGCCAAGCTGCCATATGAACAAGGCTGGCCTCGCCTGCTGTAGAATGAGTCCACAGAAGACAGAGCCATTCCAGATGAGGCCAGGCCCTAGCCAACCCGGCAGCTACCATAGATACATGAGTGGGACCATCCTAGACCCGAAGTTCCCAGCAGAGCTCAGCCCAAAATGGAAACCTGCAGAATTCTGAGCTAAATAAAAGATTATTGTCTTAAGTCTCTGACTTTTAAAAAATCTTTTTAATTAACAAGGAAAAATTATATTTATGGTGTACAACATTATATATATGTACATATATATATATACCTTTTTACACATACCTTTATATACCTTTATATATATAATATATATATATTCGTGCTAAGAACACATATAGGCTATTCTCTTAGCAATATTCAAGTATACAATATATTGTTCTTAACCGCAATCACCATGGTGTAAGATAGATCTCTTTAACTTATTCCTCCTGTCTAACTGAAATTTTGTGTCCTTTGACCAACGTCTCCCCAATCCCTCCATCCCTCAGCCTCTGTTAAGTCGTTAACTTTCGATGTGGCTTTTAAGACAGCAATTGCTAATTAATACATTCACATTGACCCTAGCTGTCATTTATGTGGGAAGGCAAAGAAAGATAATCTCAAGAATAAAAGGGACTTGAAAATACATTATCTTTTAAAAATTACTTAAAGATGGACATGAAACAATGAAAAAAGATAAAGCAAAATTAAGATACCAAGACAGGAGAAATCATAATATAAAATTATTGGTAGAGACTAGTGATAGCAACTAGTACAAAATGACTAAATTATTATAAATATGACTTAAAATAATACAAATGATGACAATATGCTAATGAAGTACATAATACAAAACTAATTATGAAATTGTAAAAAACTAAATTAAAATGTAAGTCTGTATAAGTAGAAAAGAAAAAGAGTAAGTGAAGGTACATACAAATTCTTAAATTATAAAGAGGACTTAAAGGAAACCAATTTTTATATCAAATAGATATATGTTACAACATGTTTGAAAAAAATTCAAAGGATCAAAAATGTGGTGTTAAAATAGACTGCAATTAAAATGCACAAACCACTGGAGAAAAGAAAAACAATGAATGCAAATCCATGTAGCATACAGTGAAAGACAGAAACAACAAAAAAAGCAAAGCATGAATATCAACAACCAAATAAAAACAAAATGACAGAAGTAGGGGCAAATATATCATTTATTGCAATGAACATAGAAAGATTAAAATTCCATATTAAACATAATTGATATAAAAAGAATCCAACTAAGCAAAAAGCCCAAAGTAGAAAAAATACGTCAGACAAACACAAATAAACTGAAAGCTACCGTTGAGTAATAAAATCAGACACTGCTGAATTCAGGGCAAATATATTAAAAGGGATTCTTAATGGTTTTATAATTAACATTTTATAATGATAAAGAATAAAATCTACAGTTACATTGGAAATATCCACAAACATGCATCAGTCAACATTGTTTCAATATATAAAATGAAAAGAAATACAAAAACAAGACAAAATTGTTAAAAGCACAGTTATAATGCTATTGACAGATCAAACAGATACAAACAAACAAACATAAAACAAAAATTAATCCTGCAGTTGTTCATCTTTTTAGACTCTTGGACCCCTGTGAGAATCTCATGAAAGATCTCTCCTCACTCAGAAGCCTGTGCATATTGCCTGTATGTCAGGGAATTTATAGATACCCTGAAGCCCATTCATGAACTTCTTTGTGGCCCCATATGGTTTACTAACACTAGATAAAAGGATTTGAGTTAAATAATTAATAAAGGTTGGTTTGATAATTACCAAACTTTAACTCTATGGAGAATAGATTTCCAGTGCCCATGGCTCATTCACATAAATCTATCATATATTAGACCACAAAGACGATCTATAATTCTAAAAAGTATATATTATGCAGACCACATCTCTAATCAAAGTGCAGTAAAACTAGAGACTAATAAGAACATATTAACCCTAAAAATAGAGCCACTTTGAGTTGTTAAAAGTCACTCTCTAAAATAACTCTTTGGTAAAAGAGGAAAAGAAAATAATGACTAGAAAACAAATTAGCAAAACTAAGAACACTATATACTATATCTTAGAAATGTAGATGAGTGATTAAGTTAGCACTACATTAGTTATTAAAAGCTAACTCTTCCAATAAATTGTGTTGGGACAACAGGCTAATAAATTGGCACTGAGGATACAAAGGAAGAATAGAATTCATGAAGGGCTAAGTCAGTTTTGAAATAAAAGAGGAAAGATGAGGTGGCGAGAGCATGTTATTCTACATGATATTAAGATGTAGGAAAGGCCACTGTGATATAAACAGTATGGACTAATATGGAAAAAGATAAATAGAACAAACGTGGAACAGAATAGAGACCTCAGAAATAGATTTGTTTGTAAGTGACTTTGATTCACAATAGATGTGACTCTTTAAAGCAATAGGGAAGGGATGACTTGGTTAGCCTATCGTGTTGAGAAAATTGATTTCCTAGCACACGAGGAGATGATGCAAAGAAGGGATTCCTGAATGGCCAACATGCATATAAAGAGACTCTTACACACACAAGTATATAGAGAAATAAAAACTAAAATGACAATAAGATACCATTGTATATCCATTATAATACAAAAATTAGAAAGATGGTGAAGATGTCAGAAAACAGGCTCATCATGCAGTACTGACAGTCGTATAAACTGGTACTGCCCTCCTACAAAGGCATCTGGTTGTGTCCTCATTAAAAAAAGTATGCACACATCTGTGATCCATAAGTCCCTCTCTTGGGCATACGTCCTAGAGAAATTTTACAGCAGGTGGGTAAAAATGCATTTTAGAAGATATTTTAACGTATATTTTTGGTATTGGAGATAACCTGGTTATCCAACAATTGGGGAATGGGTAAGTTAAAAGTAGAAAATATAACACAACATTATTTAGCCTTAAAAGTAATGAATGAGACAGCATTCAGCACCATAGACAATAATTTAAAACATGTTGTTGGGTGAAAAGTTTTTAAAAAGACAGAAATTTATAGTATAATGCCATTTGCATAAACTTTTAAAATTTTTTTAAATTTTTGTGGGTACATAGTAGTTATACATATTAAGGGGGTACATGAGATGTTTTTATACAGGCATGCAATGTAAAATAGGCACCTCATGAGGAATGGGGTATCTGTTCCCTCAAGCATTTATCCTGTGAGTTACAAACAATCCAACTTTACATACAACAAACTACTTTTCAAAGATAAATGAATTTAAGATTATATATAAACTGTATGTAACAGATACCTATGGGAGAAGATAAATGAGACAGTGAAACAGGGATAAAGGAGAAATTAAATAAATGGATTCATAAAAGAGAGGGGCCTTACATGGATGTATGATTACAATGCACTATGATTAACTCAACATTCTGATCTATTTCCACTTCTTAAAGTATGTTTTAAAACACTAGCTTCCTCCTCCTCTAATTTAGATTCAGTTCGCATTTGCAGAGCATCTACGAGTGCCAAGTACTTTCACATTCTTTTTCATGTAATGCTCACAAGAAACTGGGATGTTTGCTGTGATTGTATACATTTTGCTAAGGGGAAACAGGCACCTGCATTTAAAGAATTTACCCAAGGTCACAGAGTTAGTAAGTAGAAAAGAAAGGATTGAGACCTGGGTCTGTCTGATGCATTATACTCCCTCTAACATAATCTACAGTGTCTGTGTGTGGTGTTACAGTGTTGAGATATCATTTAAACTCATGAATCATAAATCGTGCTACTAGAACTATAGAACATGAGTTTATAGACTGGATACTGACTCCTAAGAGCAATGAACAAAGATATTGATGCTGCTGTGATGATATCAATCACAACACAACAACACAAGAATGCATAAATCCTGCCGTGACCTCTCTTCCCAGTGGGATTCCTCACCACAGGAAATACACACAAGAAACTAGAAGGGCTTGAAAAGTGCATTTGAAGGTTATGGCTCAGGCCTGTAGGCCTACACTGACTCCCTCCTTTCTGTCCTTGAACTAAAGATAACCAGACCCTGAGTCTACTTAAACAGAATCTTACCCTCTTTGGAGAGTCATCAGAACATAAGATAGTGATCTTCTCTATCACAAGGCACAACGAGACTTTACATAATAATTCTGTCTTTGAACAGGAGCTTCAGCTGAGACTCCAAGATTTGTAAGAAGTCAACAGAAAGTGTGCCCACTGCCTCAGAAAAATGAGTAAGTGCTTATGACAGGGATCCACTGATATCCATGTCCTCTGCCTCTTCTGGATACACTACTGGACTACACTTTATAATCTTCTCTTCTATATAAGGGAGGCCCGATAACTAGCTTTCAGCAATGGAATATAAGTGAAAGGAACTAGTTCACCAACCAGCCATGTCGATTAAAAGAAAAGTTGTCATCTTTGTATCAGTGAGTTATTTCTATGAAACAAATCACCCCAAACTTAGTGGCTTAAAATAACAATCATTTATTTATACCACAATTCAGCAGGTCAGCAACTTAGGTCAAGCTTGTTGGGTGATTGCTGTAGTCTTGTCATGGCTCGCTTTTGTGTCTGCAGTCAGAGGCAGGTCAGCAACCTTCTCTGCTTCTGGAGTTTGGCTAGCTATAGGCTGGGGTGACCGCACAGCTGACCACGTGTCTCTCATTTTCCAGCAGAGGAATCCAGGCTTGTTTATTTGGAAGTGGCACGATTTCAAGAAAAAGAGCAGAAGTGTGTAAAGTTGCCTGAGGCCCAGGCTCAGAACCAACACAGTATCATTTTTAACCAAACTTTGTTGGTTTTAACAGACTACCAAAGGAAGCCATGGTATAAAATAAGATGCTTCACATAGAATACAGCAAAGACACTAGTGAAAAAAGCCTAGATACTGAGCAACTACACAGAGCAGAGCTCCCCTACAACCACCAACCTATTGACCACTTTGGTCAATGACATGACATTTAAAGCCACTGGGGTGTTTGTTACAGCATTTAGCCTATGCTGACTTGGCTCACTAAGCCACCAAACTCATTCAGCCCATCTTTAACATCCAGCTTACACGAAAGAAGACTTGGGTTAATTAAAGGGGGAACCATTAGAGAAGATTCTTGCCCCTCACCTACCCCAAAACAACTGAAGGAGTTCCCAAAAACTCGTTTTTGGAGATTGGCATTGTCAGATAGGAGGAACAAGTAGAAACTTCCCCCCTGGCTGAAGGTTTATGCAACCAGAGAATCTTGTGATGAGGTTGGAATGTGAGAGAGCTGTTGGGAGAAATGGACATGGTTTCCCTAGAACCTGGGAAGATACGAACATGAAGGGCTGGCTGTAGCACCACTTGAGGGCAGAATAGAAATGGACTGTACCTTGATAATTTGGTGGATCAATGAAGCCAATTTTTCATGTGGACCCTGCGAAGTTTAGTCCACGCTTAAGCTATCTTGAGAGGACCTCATTGAAGAGCACTGACCGCCTGCTGGAGCAAAGCATTCCTGATGATGTGCCATGGCAAGCTAGATATGGGGAGGATTTGTAAGAAGTCAGCAAAGAGTGTGTGCATTGCCCCAGAAAATAGTAAGGCATAGAGACCCTACTGGAGGTCTCTGAGAATGCACAAAAGAGGCTGGGCGTAGTGACTCAGGCCTGTAATCCCAGCACTTTGGGAGGCCAAGGCAGGTGGATCACTTGAGGTCAGGAGTTTGAGACCAGCCTGGCCAACATGGTGAAACCCCAACTATACTAAAAATACACAAATTAGCCAGGCATGGCATGCACCTGTAATCCTGGCTACTTGGGAGTCTGAGGCAGGAGAATTGCTTGAACCCAGGGGGCAGAGGTTATGGTGAGCGGAGATCGTACCACTGTGCTCCAGCCTGAGTGATAGAGCAAGACCCTGTCTCAAAAAAAAAAAAAAAAAAAAATATATATATATATATATATATAATAAAAAAGAGAATACACAAAAGAACAAGCAACTGGACACCTGCCTTTACAGAGGGCTTTTAACAAACACAACAGTAAGGTTAAAAAGTGACAAACAAAAAACAATGCCTCCTCCTGTAAACCCACCGCTCCATATTCTCTAGATCTTGAAAAGCCAAAATCAGCAGTGTTAGCTGGGAAGTAGAAGGGACACAGAGAAAGACAGACCAGACCACAATCTTCCCCTCTCATCTACCTATCCTCAAACCACCAGTTTGGTCTGACTTTGGAAGAGGGGGAAATCTGAATTGGAGAGTCTGAAGTTTTGGTGTTAGATTAGACTGGACTTTTTAGTTTTACCAATGAAACTATTTTAATTTACCAAGATGACTGGAAAAGTAATGAAATCTGCCTGCAACAGCATGCAAGGGGTGGGAAAGAAAAATTCTACAAAAATGTTTGTGGGAGAAAGAATGATTCCTATTTATACCCCACTAAACCCAGTGACAAGAGCAACCCAAGCCAAATAACAAAATCCACCAGAAGGTTGATTCCACATCCAAAGCCCAAAGTTTCCTCCATGCAGTTGAGCTGGCTAGAAGGAGCTGGAAGGCAGTAGGGTTTCATATGGACGTGGCAGATGTACCTTGGCTGTGACCACACCATTGGGAAGAAGATTGGGCCTGTGCCACTCCCAAGATGTTCTGAAGCTTGCAAGATCAATGCATACCTTTCACCCTAACT
This sequence comes from Hylobates moloch, assembly GCF_009828535.3. NCBI lineage: Eukaryota > Metazoa > Chordata > Mammalia > Primates > Hylobatidae > Hylobates > Hylobates moloch. The sequence goes on from NW_026652283.1 coordinate 95,154,486, forward strand.
CAACTCTTCTCAATCTCAGACATTGTCTGCTACCAAAACCTATCTCATAGTTAACAAAAATGTAAAAACTCTGCAGTTTTTTCCTCTGAAACATGTCTGTCGCTCCAAATTTCTTGTTGCTCAAGGCATGCTACTTCCTAAACAATACATTTGTCCACTGTGTTCTATTTATACCAACAAAATGTATCATACATACAAAATAGCCCCAAATACCAGATACATGATTACATGCAGAAGGCACACTTTCCACGTTACTTCAGCTAATAACTTTAACCGTTTTTATGTGATTAATTATTCTTCTATCAGCCTTACCCACATTAGCCACATTGATTGCCAAGATTTGCCACAGGAAAAGGGACCAGAGAAAGATCTGAATTTGTTTGTTGATCTTCAAACCACATGTAACAGACCCTGTAGATGTCCCATCCATAATCCTCAGATCTTGCCATCTTGCTGCATGCAGACGGACTTCTAACTGCCAGTATCTGCGTCTGTTTGCCTGAGATCTTTCTCTAAAACTTCCAACAGGTTTTTGAGTCTTGGAAATATTAGGGAATTAACATTTCCCAGAGCGCCCCTCAACTGATGATTGATGGGATTTGGTGTATAAACACCTCAGCTCCCTCACCACAGGAGAGGGATAAGTTTGAGTTCTATCTTCCATTCTGTTTCCCAGAGCTCCCCTATGTGATTGAGCTCCAGTTGCCCACAGTGGTAACTGGCTTGTTAACACGTCCTTTATTGACTGACTTCTCCCTGTCTCACTTCTTCTTCCAATTCTTGAGTTCCCTTCAAGTCCCAAATAAAGTGTAATTTATACTCAAAATCTTGTCTTGAGATCTGTTTCCCAAAAACTAAAACAGCACAGTAGCCCTGTCTGCTAGTTAAATGTGGCCCAAAGAATACTCTTGCCCTGAAACAGTCTGATTAGCTTTTCCTCCTGAGAAAGTGGTAAGTGGAGACACAGATATGTGAGAGGAGACAGCAGATAGCATTCCACAGCCCACCGAATGCAGTGAGAGCCCAAACCTCCACTTTGCTTATTCTACATGGAGATGTGTCTGAAACTGCCTGCAATCAAGCTTTCTCTGCCTGTGTCCCCAGCCATGGAACTCTTCATGCTTTGTTTTAATGACAGTAGACATATCTGAGGACAAGAGATCTTCTGAAACCAGATGAGTTTGGCCACGCATTCTCTGCATTTTGCATCTTTCTGAAAGCATTCCTTTGAAATTTTTTGGTATTGGTTAATAGGGTGATCATCATTCTGGAGGAAAATGTTCAGAGGGGGAGAACAGATGCAAGCATGTGACTCTCATCTGGAACATAATGCCCCATGAAGCCAAAGGCATGCAAAACACCCAGACTCAGAATTGACTGTGACAGATGGTGCCTAAACATCTGCCTCTGGTAGCAACCAGACTACTGCTCCACCTGCTCACAAGAGAGCTTGCAATCACCTTCCCCAACACCCTTCCCCCCAAGGAAGGCTTCTCATCCGCCAAACTCTTCTCCACTTGCCTTCTTCACTGTTTTTTCCTCTTTTGAAATCATAATCCCATAATCACACCTGTCCTCTGGGGCTTCCACTCCCCTGTAGGGCCATATGACTTTCCATATGTGTGCTTCATCTCCTTTCTGAAAAATGTGGCTTAGTATTTCAACCTCTCCTCAACATGGCACCAAGAGCATGTCTACTTTGTTCTATAGTTCTTGAAGAGCCTTAAATCTAAACCATGACATCAGCCAGAGATTATAGGATTATACTGTATCTTCAGTCATTTAAAAAGCAGCTTCAACTTGGTAGTTTGCAACAAAAGTCATACTCATTGACAATATTAATAACAACAAACATACATACCAATTGCTATGTGCTGGGCCTACAAGGTAGTATTTTCTCTACTTTAATGATGCAGAAACTGAGGCAGCAGAACTGTAAAAGGACTTGTAAGAGTTCATACAGTAAGCATATGGCAGAGCCAAGATTCAGGGCTGCCATGTACGGCTGTGCAGGTTGTGCTTTGCACTATATCAGGAGGTACCATTTGCCTCAGCTGATATACAGCATGCACAACACTACACACCAGAATCTGAATGTAGGCAGACTGGCTCCAAAGTTCTTATGGACTCTCTAACAAAGGGAGTTAAAGCATAGCAAAGATTTATGTATGAAGACCTTCATCACAGAATTGTTTATCCTAGCAAAAAAAAAAAAAAATTATTGAAGCAACAATAGAGGAATGACTAAGCTAATTACATTTAGGCCACTTCAAAAATTATTTTAAAACTATTAAAAAGAATGTGTACAAAGATGATGTAATATTGAAAGATGCCTTAAATTATAGTAAAAGATGAAAAGAATCAGCATATGAAAGTTGAAAACAGAAACACATCACCCACCTTGATCTCCTGAGATGATACTATACCTTCTGGGGCCAACCAGATACCTTCTGACAAGTCAATTATATTTTACTCCTGTCATCATGTGCAGGAAAGCGACTAGTCCTCAATGGAATAAAATTGTTTCTAGCTGAAGTTTTCTTTTCCTGACATCATGCTTGTTCCTGCACATCATGATGTCCAATCAGGATATCTCAAACGACACTGCGCCTGGCAGTGGAACTCACTTCAGAGTAAAAGAAAGCAGGTAATGACTAATACAAATGGAATTTACCAGGCTTACCATTACTTCATTACCCAGAAGTAATTCGCCTTATAGACCATGAAAATATTTGCTTTCTCAGATCATAAAAGTATTAGACTAAATATTATTTCTAAAATTTAACTCCTCCATTTCTGACCTGGATAAGATGGCAGATTCTTGCCCCCTCTAGTCCTCTCCACAATGCACAATAATAAACATTGCAAAAATAACTCAAGAGACAATGAAAGGGGAACTCTGAGAGGTAGAAGACGACAGTGCATCGGTTTGAGAACCCAGGACTGGAGAAGCGACGCAGTGTCAGGGTATCCTATGTCCTTCCAACCTACAAAAGAGGCGATCCAGGTCCAGCATTTTCTGATCTGAGCCTAGCAACAGAAGGCAGCCCAGATAGGCTAAGGTCTCCCCTACATTGAACAGGAGTTCGCCAATACCACCACGTGAGCCCAGCAAATAGAGTGGATCAGAAGTCCAGTTATATACTAGGGGGCAAGGGAAGTTTTCTCCTTCCCTGATGGGCCTGAGACTCCCCTCCTCCTCCACCCAGAGACACCATGCAGCTGGAAGGCACCAGAAAGGGAAATACACAAAATAAGAGAGCATTGTGACTAACTGAATTCATTTTGCAGACAATAATGAAAAAGAAAATCCAAAAAGAAGTAATTTTTTTGAAAACATTCACTTTGCCATCAGACATAAGAAGGTCCTGTTAGGCATGGACCAAGTCTACACAGCCATAACTTATGGCCTAGAGAGCCCCTGGAATATACAGCTGCAGACAGCTGCAGACACCCCATATCGTTGCCCCTAGGGACATCAGGAAAATGGGTTTGATCTGCCAGACTATGTGTGACCATGACTCAGGATTACTTCCCCTCAATCCCCTCAGAGACAAAATGAAATGAGGGTAAAGTCATCCCTGACTTTGTTTAAAACACAGCGTCCTAAATAGGTTTTATAATCATCTTATTTTTTACAGCCTTTTTCTGTTATTTTTAAGAAACCCATCACTCACCTATTCATCCCCTGACAGAAACTTCTTTTAAGCTGATGAGAAAGCAGAGAAATATTTCACAACATTGAAGCAAAATAATCTGGCTGAACCAAGCTTCATAGGGGAACTGGGGAAAGAGTGAAGAACCACGCAAAATAGACAAGTCAGGAGACTAATGTTGTAAAATAGCTTGGTTTTGAATTCTTATTTCTAGGTTTTGCAAAGTAGCATCATAACTAAGAGATTTTCCTCTAAGTTGCTACAAAAAGCAAAAGTGGGCCCAGATGTCACCAGGGAGCTATCAAGGCTCTCCTGCCTCAAGAAACACCCTTCCCAGAGAATGACTTTGGAAAGAAGTCATTCTCAGAATGTTTACCAAAAGAAAGAAGGAAGTCAGTACCCCACATTTTTCCTGGATTTGTAATCCCTTGCTCTTCTGCTGGTTTTTAATTTCTATCTGGATATCTGGATGGCCTACTATAGGGCTGCCCTGACCAGATTCTTCCCCAGAACAAGCAGCTTTCAGTAAGTGAGAAGAGAGGAATAACGAATCACACTCCACTTTCAGAGTGTCTTGTTATGGAAAATTTCCTCACATCGCATCCCAGAGCATTAACATAAAATAACTACACTAATGTTAGAAAGGACTTACGAGAACATTGTAAAAGCATCAGTAGAGCACACATTCATTCATTTCTTTAACAAATAAGTATTGAGCAACTTCTACAGGCCAGATATTGTCCTAGCCACAGGAAACACAGCAATAAAAGAAAAAAAAAAAATCCTGCTTTAGAAAGCTTACGTTGGAGTGGAAGAAACAGACAAATAGTTATCGGCATATGACCATAAGGTAGGTTAAGGAAGAATAAAGTAGATTGAGGAAGGCAGAATTAGGAACATAGGGAATGAGAATACTGTTTTAAATTCTGAAAGATAATCTTTCTGAGGAGGTGACCTTGAGTAGAGACAGAATGAAATGAGGGGAAAGTATGCACAGATGTGGAAGAAAAGCATTTCAGACAGAGAAAAAAAGCAAATGAGAATATGCACATTCATGGAGAGTGAAGAGAGGAGGGTAGATGAAGAGTCCTGTGCTGACGGTGAGAGCAGGGGAGGTGGGAGCAGCCCACAGAGCACCTATGGCCAATGGAAGGATCAGACTTTCACTGTGTGCAATATGAGAAGCCACTGGAGGGTTTTGAACAGAAGAGCAACATCATCTGGTCAATGTTTCTAAAGGGTCATGTGGACTGCTGTTGCAAGATAGGTGGTAGAAAGGGCAAAACCAGTTAGGAGGCTATTGCTGCAGGCAAGAGAAAAGGTGGGGGTGGCTTGAATCAGGATGGGAGCAGTGGAGGTGATGAGACATGGTCAGATTTTGAACAAATTTTGAAGGTAGAGCTGACAGAATTTGTTGATAAATTGGGTATATGGACTGTGAGTGGGAAATAGGAATCAAGCCTGACCCCAAGACTGTTGACCCAAAAAGCTGATAGAATTTACTGAAAAGCAGAATACTGCAACAGAGGTAAATCAGAAGTAGGTATGAACAGAATTAAGAGTCTGATTGGAGACGTATTCCATTTGAGATGCATGTTACACGCCTAAGTGGAGCTGGCAAGTAGGCAGCTGGACTTAAAAGTCGGACCTTTATGGGAAACTGCGATTGCTGAAGTTACTTTTGGAAGTTATTACCCAGATAGCTGGTACTAAAGCCATGGAAGTGAAGTTTACAAAGACAGAAACCTTCTTGTTCAGGCTCCTTGGATTTCAATAATTGACCAGATTTGTGCAATAGTCGACCAAATCAAAAATAAATAGAACAATAAAAATCTCTGTCTCTAGAGCCTATATAGTCAAAGTAGAAACGCCTCTGGACCTTTAAGATTTGCAGTTTACTAACTCTGTTCAAGGAATCCAATGACCATAAAATATGTGTGAGCATATAACATGAGGATGACCAAAGAAGGGAATTTAGACCAAGATCATCAAAAAGTTGTCATAGAATACATCAAAAAGACATCTGATACACACACAAACACATACACACTAAATGCAAGGTAGAGATAGATTTACCATGGACATTTATACTTAATTATCCATAAAGGATAGAATCAAGTTCCATTAATTTTTTTTAATTCTTTCTCTAACTCAAGACTTTCAAACCTCCTCTCTCTTTTGTTGTCCCTTCCTAGCTCGTCTCAAATCAAAATCACAATTTATAAGATCACGCTTACCAAACCAAAGAGACTTGGGGGCAACAGTCATTTTTATGAGCTAACTTGGGATCTGTTATCATTTTTAACAGATGACACTTGATTTCTCACCTGATGTACTAAAGAATGGCAGAACGAAAGCCTCTAGGGAGAAAATGAGATTTTCATAGCTTAAACACTAAAAATAACAGCCCCATAACACTGAATCTCATTACCAAGCCGCAAACACTCTCGCCTCTCTCGTCAACTGTGGTGTGCACGAGATGCCTTTCAGAAGCCCACACACTCATTTACACTCATCCTTACCAACCACGCCACCCCCATCACAGACAGACACACATACACACCCCACCAGCAATGATGCTGTTACCTCTGGTAAACTTGGAAAACGTGTCAGAGCTAGAACCTTCTCTTGTCACATTATCATAATTTACTGCCCAGGATATGAGTCTGTGGTTGCAGACCATTTTGTTCCTTATGTGGCAGATTTGGCCAGAGCTGGTGAGAATAATGAATGCAGCTGCACGTACAATGTACAAGGAGGATAGATATTCAGACCCAGGGTGAATTAGAGAAAGAAAAAACCCCAGCAAGAGGCACGACCCAGCTCACTCAAGCTTTGTCAGTCACTGTTTACATCATGTTCACCCATAAAATAGACAATGACAATATTTTCCCATATATTTCTAAGCTTCTGGTCTCTGGGGAAGTCTGAAAGTTCATAGTGGCCTTAAAAATATGTACCAAATCTTTAGCAGACAATAAAAGAGATGTGAAATCAGTATTTTATCAACCACTGGACTAGACTTCCCCATGCCCCAGGCAAGGGACTATTTGCAAGGCTTCCAAAAAGCAATGAGCCTTGTCCTGCTCCACTGTTTTGCCCTTAAATTCTGTTGTAAGTCTTTTGGGGAAAGCTTTACCTCTGGAATCTTGTCTTAGAGTGTTCTAGAGGGGGAAAAGCCAGCATAGCACACCACACCACACCACACAAACTCACCTCTCTCTCTTTCTACCCTGCCAGGCCCCTTCTTCAGTGCCTTCAGGAGGGCTGCCTTTCTTATCCTAGCATGGCTTGGAATTAGAAGAATACAGGATTAACACTTTATGTGCTAGGCTTCAAGAACAGTTTCAACATCCATGGGGCATGTTAGAGTTTGAAAATGCCTTCATGCCCTTTACCACAGTGAATGCCTCCAACAAGACGCTGGGAGAAGCAAAGTGGGCATTACTCTCCCATTTCACAATTGAGAAGGGAAGGCTCAGAGTTAAGGCAGCACAGAGGCCAAGATAGGAAAAGGCTTGCAGCAGGATATGACCTGGGGGCCCATGAATTAAGGTCCACCTGCAGGAACTATATTCACTCGTCTTTCTTTATAGGAAAAGATTCTGGTCTCAGGCAAACCCGACTGCCACTCGGGCAAACTTATTAATTCCTCTAAGCCAATTCACTCATCTCTAAAGTTGATTTATTATACCTGCAAATGCAATTATGATTAAGGAAAATGGAGAATAGAAAGCACCAGGACCAGGACCTAGCGTGTGTTCTAGGGATGTTAGTTTCCTGTGTGTCTCTTCCCCACTCCTCATGCTCCAGCTTCGATACTCACAAAACTATCATCATCACTATAATTGTGACTCTGATGTGATTACACCTAACCTGTTCTCTGTGCTTACTACCTACCAGCCACCCCTATACTTAATTCTTGCCACAATGCTATGAAGTACCACTATTACCCACCTTATTTGAAAGCCTGAAAAAAAAAAAAACTGATTGTCAGGACAGTTGTGCAGAGTTGAGAATCCTTCTTTGGTCTGTCTGAGTCCCATATCACAATCTCAGCCACTTTGGAATACCACCTGGATGTTCAGGCCTCCTGCTCAGCCCACCTGTTGTCACTGGCTTTGAAACTCTGCCCTCTTTCTCTACATTCTCATGCCCTGGTCCTCACTTGACCTAAACAACCTTGTGACTAGATCAATAAACAGCTTGTGGGACCTGGCCCCTGGTGCTATTCACAAGTCTCTCATCTAGGTTTGCCAGATATAGTAAACAAAAATATAGAACTCCCGATTAAATTTGAATTTCAGATAAATAACCATGTTTAAGTATAACTAAGTCCGAAATATTACATGCTATGCAGACTTGCCTGAGACATATTTGTACTAAAAATTATTTGTTATTCATCTGAAATTCAAATTTAACTTAGTACCCTATATTTTCTCTTGATAACCCTAGGCACTTCCCAATCCCCAGTAAACTCTGCTATTCTGTGTTTCCCATGTCTATAAACTCTGCTGTAGTGGTTATTACATCAGTGGATTTTGAAAAATCACACCTCCATTATTCACATCTTACAGAGTTCCCTCCCTTTGAATCTCAACTGATCTATGACTTGAGTCAGTAAAACTGCAGTGGCAATGTCTCTTCTAAGCCTAGGTTTTAAGAAGCCGTAGAAAATAGTGCCAGGGCATGTATATCAGTTATCTATTGCTGCATAACAATTTCTGATTTTACACTCTTGTAATCTCTGAGCTCTCAAGTAAGAAGTCTGACTACTCTGCTGGAAAGACTATATGTACTACTTTACTTCACAAGGTTTTTATGAAATGCAAATGAGAACAGGACGATTTAGATCAGCTTCCTCAGAAGTAGAACTCAAGACCAGGACATGCACATACACACACACACACACACACACACACACACGGACATATACACATAGAGATATATGTAGACATATACATATATACGTGTGTGTGTGTGTGTGTGTACATATATATGAGAGAGAGAGTGAGAGAGAGAGAGAGAGAGAGACCCTGAAACTACATGAAGGAAAACCAAAGAAAGCAGTCAACAGCAAGGCCAAACTTCTGATCCTAGTTAAGCTATTTCAGCCACCCCCAGCCATTTGAACCATGGTATCAAGCATGAATGAAGAAATTGATTTGGGCATTCCAGCCCCAACAGGCACCAAGTGAAACAGAGATATTCTATCCCAACTGTGCCCTGTACAAATTTCAGACCCTCAGAATCATGAGAAAGTAACAATACTTTTTTTTTTTTTTTTTTTTTGAGACAGAGTCTCACTGTGTTACCCAGGCTGGAGTGCAGTGGTGCGATCCCAGCTCACTGAAACTTCCGCCAACCGGGTTCAAGCAATTCTCCTGCCTCAGCCTTCCCAGTAGCTGGGATTACAGTTGTGTGCCACCACGCCCAGCTAACTTTTGTATTTTTAGTAGATAACAGTGTTTCACCATGTTGGCCAGGCTAGTCTCGAACTCCTGACCTCGTGATCTGCCCACCTTGGCCTCCCAAAGTGCTGGGATTACAAGTTTTGAGGTAGTTTGTTATGCAGCAATAGATAACTGATACACATGCCCCAGCACTATTTTCTATAAAGCTTTGGGGTTATTATGTTAACATCATAAGCATCTAGCTCAATCCATTTATTACCATGGAAGTCTCACAGACCAAACTTGCAAGCTCTGATTCTAGATACGAGCTGCCTCTGTAGTTATGACTTTAAAAGCTGCTAGAGTCCAAGTCAGTCCCCATATTTCTCAGTTACAGTTGGAAACTAAGACATGACAGGGCACAGCAGGCAGTTATCTTGTTGTGCTGCATAACAGAAGCAGCACGAGGCCAGCCTACACCCAGGGAGACATTAGCAGAGCAAGGCTGAGAGAAGATTGTCCAGCACCTGCCTGCTCTCACCTGGGGCTCCCGCCAATCCTGTTAGCTTTATGCTTATATAATCACAAAGTCCACCTACATAGCTTTCAAAAGAAAAAATTCCAGGAACTGTGGGCCATAATATCTGTCTGAATTATTATCTGGGTCGGTACACTGAAGGGAGAGTTGATAAAAGCACAGCAAGGAAAATATGCTAGCAGCATCAACGGAAAAATACAAGAGGTTATAATATTGATCCACAGTTTAAACAATAATAATGCCATCATTTGACCCCAAAAGTGGTTAAATCATATCCTGAGCATTACTCATGTTTGATGTCCAATATAATGATCAGGCTTGATTTTAGTGGAAGACTTCTGCATAGAAAATTAGGAAGAGGAATTCATAATTCCCCAGAATTAGAGTTGATGTCACTAGGGCCTTAAAATATGCATATCATCTGAAAATGAATCAAGGGTAAAAACCTTTTGACAGAATTAGTTAATGTTGCTGGAAAGGATAAATCAGAGGATAGACACTAAATAGAACATAGGCTTGGAGTCTTTGCATTAAGCTGTAATATAGGTACTAGACTAACTCAAGGTATGGCAATTCTTTTTAAGGACTTAGAAAATCCCTTAATTTTGACTTAATTTATTTATCCAGAGTGGACTTTTTGTGAAGGAAACTGCCCTGTGGCTGGTCGTTTAATTGAAAGTATATTTGTTTGAGAGCCTATTTGTGGCAAGTACCACGACAGGCTCTGGAGATTTTGCAATTAGTTGCACATGGCTTGGGTCCTTGAAGAGCTTACTGACTTGTACAGAGCCACAGGTGGAAACAGACTCTTGAAGTAGAGCCCTGATACATGTAGCAGGTAGTTAGGTCTGAGAGTCCAGACTTTCTTAATTCCTGCGATTCAGTTCAGGAGACAACTGTCTACATAACCTTGAAAAAGAAGCTGAAATTCTGAAACCACTGGCTAACTTCATGTAAATGCTGATTGTTTTTCATGGAATTCAGTGCATTGGAGTCAGACACAGCTGGATTTAAGTCACAAGCTACAGATACATTATTACCATTTGAGCCTCAGTTTCTTCATCTGCTAAAGGGGGATAATAACACTTCACAAGGTTTATATGAAATGCAAATGAGAGTGGGACAATTTAGATCAGCTTCCTCAGAAGTAGAACTCAAGACCAGGACTCATGATTCATATACAAGTAATTTATTTTAAAATATGCTTCCAGGGGGACCAGTAGGGGTGTGTGGGAAGCAGGAGAGGGAAGAGGAGGAAGCCAACACAGGAAGGCTGTGATCTCAGGGAAAGTCCCACGAAGAGTGGCCTCAGCCTGACCTGGGAGGGCAGCTCTGGAGTTTAAGTCAAGCCTCAGAGTTTTCTACTGGAGGCAAAAAAGCTGGGCATTCATATTCTTGCATCTATCAGTCACTAGCTAAAAGCTTCCAGGGGCATCTAGAAGGGAAAACTAAACTTGTAAACACTTTAAATTCTCTGCATATGTGGGTAAAGCAACTCCAAAAGCCAGAGCACAGGCCTCCAAAGAACAGTTTCACGGGGCTATTTGGGAGCAAATGCTCATTGAAGCTGGGGGAGGTGGGAATAGGCATGGTCAAAGATCTGAGGATATCTGGGTGGAATACCAATGGCATCCACTCCAGTTTATAGTTCTAAGCACATAGTAGTTAATAAATTTATGGGCCTTTTCCCTTTTACTTAGAATGTGGGGCAGCGGGAATCATCCCAGCCTTTCACACACTGCAGTCAAGACATGTCTTTCAGCTTTCTCTCACTTGCAGCTCAGAATTGTGTTCTATAGCAGTAGACTGAAATTCCCACGTGTGCAGGGAAATCCACCCAGGACCCAGGAAGAAAAGGGGATATGAATCGCTAACACTCTCTAGTGGGCTATGGCCCACCAATCCCTCAGTTTCTTCTCCAGCAGCTCCTTATTAGACCAGGAGAGTCTCTCTCACCCCTATCTTACTTGCAAGACAGGAAGTAACTAAACAAGGGATAAGGGGACAAGGTGGGAAGTCTTGGTCACATCCATCCTAGGCACTCAGCAGTTTCTTGCCCCACTGAGAGGTGCTGGTGTCGTGTACTACAGTGGCTGAGTTTTTGTACCGAGAGGTGCTCTGAACTCCCACTCTGTACAGGGACAGTGGCTGAGCCTAGACATTTCTCTCAGGGGCAACCTCCCTCCCAAAAGCTGGACCAGACCTCTCATATCTTGGGAAGAGTTGGTGCCCAATAAGAACCACCTGGCCTAAGCTACCACATAGTTCAAAGGAACTCTCTGCCCTCCACAAGGAGGAAGGAGGGGGTCAACACAAATCTGGGGCCAAGGGGCCTGAGTAAATCTATTGTCTATTGAGAATCTGATATAGGCCATGATCCCCATTATTCAAGATTTTACAAACTCATTTTAATAGCTGGAACCAAATATCTTCTTATAAGAAAATAATTTTTGCTTAAGGAAAATACTTTGCCAGACTGCACTGACTGGAGAAATTGAAACCCCAAAAGTTTGGTGCACAAGAAGACAAGGAAATTAAGATAACTCAATTGTTCTACCTAATAAATCAAGTTTTTGGAGATTGGAGTGAGAACAGAAAAGATGGGACAAATCTGAAATAGGGAGAGAGAGAAGATACAAGTCTAGGAGTCTACTCCTCACTAGGACTAACATTAATTTATTAGTCTCTTTATCTTTAGTCTCTTCTCACAGGGATGGCTTCTACCCCTAAAGCTGTAAAAATGACCATCCGCCTCCCAAGAAATTCCTGCCCAGCCCTGCTTCCACTTTAAGTCGTAGCCTTATGTTTCCTATTCACTCCCCACTGGAGCTCCTTGAGTCACCCCTGAGGCAGCCCAGGCCCTGGGCTTCATTATATCTGGCCAGGATGCCTAAGCTGCCCATCACTCCTAAGCACTGTCAGGAACCCCACGGTACAAGGCTCTTCAGAGTCAAGTGGCCTTCCAGTTATCCAAGTCCTCATCTGTCACTCTTGACATCTGATGAACTTCCAAAGATGCCCCAGTCATCAATGAACAGGGCAACTGCCTCCCACCTCTAACATCACACCAGGCTGAAGTATCCATAAAGGCCTGTCTTATCTCCTTTCAATAGCACCGTGAGAAATGACCCATGTCCAAGGCCTCCTGCAGACAAGCAGCCTGTGCCTATCTTCCTGCTGTCTAGTATTGAGGGTTTTTTTATTCTTCTTTGCTTTAAAATGAAGTGTTTATAAAATGTTGCTAAACCCAGGACTCTAAGCTATTTGAGAAGATGAAATATGTTGTTTCCATCTCTCCCTGGCTACAGCCTTCATGCTGTCAGCAAGTGACGCTGCTTCCAGGGCAAGCCACAGTTCTTGCCCTGTTCTAAGTAAGTGGAGTCACTGATCAAATTCACGTCTTCTAAATTATAGTTCCATCTAATGGTGAGAATGTGGGGAAACAGGCATGACCAAACAGAACTGGTGTCAAGTGAATTGATTTACCCTCTGTAGAGGTACTAGCAATAATAATCAAGAGCCCTGGTGTCCGTGCCTTTTAATCACGTAATTTCACTTTGTACCTAGAGGAAAGCACAAAGTTTCATGTGTAAGAAAATTATCATAAGAAAATATTTGTAATATTTGGAAATAGCCTATATGTCCAAGATTTTAATATATATGATGAAATATTGTGTAGTCATAAAGTATTTCATAGGTATTGAAAAACAGGATTTGAAGAGTGATTACTGATATGGGAAAATGTTCATTTTATATATATAAGTATATGTGTTTGTATGATAATTTTATCCCTCCAAAAGGATAAATGCACTAAAACACAAATTTATGAATCTTTTTAAATTTTCCTTATTTCTTACAACTATAGTTCGCATATTACTTCATAATTAGAAAACATAAATATGTCAAGTTTTTAATCAAAAAAGCAAGTGTTTGGGTCAGAGTTATTAAAAGGCATGACTATTATGCTATATTTATTCCATAGCCAATTATCAAGCAGCTCCTACATAACCAGGCACTGTGGTTGAAGCTGGAAATTCTAAGATTATTAGAACTCACTTTCTATTTTTAAAACCTCAATCAGTGTAGTGGGGGTTTATCTGTCATCTGCCAATGACCATAAAATGTGGTTAGTGTAACGGGAGCACAAAGGAGGGAATTCTGGCTTTGTTGGAAGAAGGATTTTAAAAGTTTCGTAGAGGAAGTGATACTACTTCAAGTATCCTCATTCACTCATTCATTTATTCATTCTGTCAACAACCATGTTTCAAACACCTACCATGTCCCAGGCACTGTGCTAGATGCTGGATGATGAACAAACTCAGCACTCCTCCCCTCAAGGACAGCTCTATGTAGTGTATGATTCAATGCCTTGAAGGGTGAATGGTCTTTTTTTTTTTTTTTTTTTTTTTAGCATTTTTTTTATTATACTTTTAAGTTTTAGGGTACATGTGCACAACGTGCAGGTTACATATGTATACATGTGCCATGTTGGTGTACTGTACCCATTAACTCATCATTTAGCATTAGGTATATCTCCTAATGCTATCCCTTCCCCCTCCCCCCACCCCACAACAGTCCCTGGTGTGTGATGTTCCCCCTTCCTGTGTCCATGTGTTCTCGTTGTTCAATTCCCACCTATGAGTGAGAACATGCGGTGTTTGGTTTTTTGTCCTTGTGATAGTTTGCAGAGAATGATGATTTCCAGTTTCATCCATGTCCCTACAAAGGACATGAACTCATCATTTTTATGGCTGCATAGTATTCCATGATCTTTTGCCTGATTCCAAGTCCCTGTTTAGTGTCACCTGCCTCAGTTCTTCCCATCATATCTGCTTTTGTATACAGGCTTCCTTCTTGCTATCTGAACTTGCCCTCCTCCATGTCCTGTTTGTCTAACAGCTCTTGTCAACAACAGCTCCATTCCCTCAGGTCTGATTTAGAATCCTTGTCCCTAGCTCTAGGAAGCACTTTAGGTCTACATTAGAGATACAGTTATGCTGTCTTTCTAACCCTATTCAACCTCCTGAGAGAGTCACCTCCCACACACCTGCTGAATGGGCAAAGGGCACAGGATTCCACCACCTTGTTATATCATATTGAATGTAAGGGGACCCCAAATAAGAGCTGGGCCAATCAGGTTCTTTCTTCCAAGAGTTTGGGATAGAACACATAGGGTGGTCTTTGAATACAGATCCTTGAGCATGCTATCCAGCGAGATCTGAAAGGGCCTTTTAAGGCTTGAAACACTGAGTGTTGGAGAAACCAGGTCCAAGGAAAGAAAGAAGACACTGAGGTAGATGTCAAGGGAGCACAGCACCTGGTAGAAAAACATATACTGAACTGCTATTTTTGCACCTCCTGCCTTTGTATTTTGGAAAATTTCCCCCATTTCCTTTCTTTTAATGAAATTTGCTTGGATGAGTTTCTCCTTCCTGCAAATAATGCTACTTGATTAACATAATCTTCAAGAGAAGTCTTCCTGGACCTTAGGTGAGTCCATAAATTTACTAGAGATACCCTCTGTTTAGATCAAAACTGTGTCATTCTCTAAGCCTTGCACAAGTCAGATGCTGAATGAATAATTATTGTTTAAATGAATGCAGAAATAAAAAGCTGCCCCAAAGGATCTTTCCTGGCTGCCAGAGAGTCATCATTTACCTGTCTGATACCCACAGTCACAACAAGGAAAGTGGTCACATGGGCCCATGCACAGCTTGGATTTTCTGTCTCAAACTTGTTCCAGTAGTCATTGAACACCTGTTTTCTTTGGCAGTCCTAGTTCCACTGAGCCATTGCAGTGGATATTAGAGTTCTTCCCTGTGCCCAGACTATAATGAATGATGGCTTTTGTGACAAGGAAAATACTGAGTGTTTCTCTTGAGTCCCATCAGTAGTCAGGGTTGTAAGGATAGAAACACCGAATCAAGCACAGACAGGCCACTAGTGAAGATTTAGTTCATGGGTAGCAGAAACAGATCTTCCCAAGCAGTTCTGGAAATGAGGTCAAACCCATTTGTTTCCACATGGTCCTAGACAACCAAAAAAGGAGAAAAATTTCAAAGGGTAATGGAAAAATTTCCAGGCATCATATGGCCATTCATCACATCTAACTGGCACCTTCATTCCTGAAATGCTGGATAAATCTCCCTTGGAAGTCAGCCATGTAACTATCCTATATATGTGGGCTTTATTTTTCAAAGTAAAAACTTTTTATTCAAGGATTCCTAAGCCATGTCCCCTAACCAAATTAAATATTCTTTCTCCACTGCAAGTCATTTATGTTATTAGTGGTATTATTTTTCTTTCTTGTATTATTCATTTAACAATATTTGTAGAGCACCTACTATTCACTGAGCTTTTTTTCTGGACACAGGAATAGAGCACTGAGCAAAACAGTCCCTGACTTTCATGGAATATATATTCTAGTTGGGATTTGGGTGAGACAAATAATAAACAAAAAAAGAAGTAAATATATACAACATATATTACAGTATATGTATAAAAATACACACACTGAATATATAATATATAATGGTGATTAGGGAGAAAAATAATTGAAAATTGTGGCGACACAGAGTTCCAGTGATGAGAGGAGTTTGCTATCATACATAGAATAATCAAAGAAGGCCTCACTGAGCTTGTGACATTTGAGCAGAGAGCTGAAGGAATTGTGGAAGTTAACTGCCCATATCTGGGAAAATAACATTCTGGGCAGAGAGAATGCAAGTACAATGGCTCTGAGGCAAGAAATGCTTGGTATGTCTTAGGAAAAGGAAGGAAAACAATGTCTCTAGATTGGAATGAGTGAAGGGATGAGTATAGGACACGAGGTCAGAGAGGTGAACATAAATACTTGCAACTAGACCTCAAGTTCTAAAAAGTGAGGACCACATATTACTCATCTTTATACCCTCCCTAGCTCTTACTAAAGCAACTGGCACATAGAATCCTTTAATATAATGTTCGTTGTAGTTATAATGAATGCATAGTTTATTTATGTTTTATGTCATTTCTAGTGCATTCCTTTTATTACTATAGAGTAAATAAATTGGCCGGGCACAGTGGCTCACACCTGTAATCCCAGCACTTTGGGAGGTCGAGGCGGGCAGATCACCTGAGGTCAGGAGTTTAAGACCAGCCTGGCCAACATGTCGAAATCCCATCTCTATTAAAAATATAAAAATTAGCCGGGTGTGGTGGCGCACGCCTGTAATCCCAGCTACCTGGGAGGCTGAGGCAGGAGAATTGCTTGAACCTGGGAGTCAGAGTTTGCAGTGAGCCAAGATCACGCCACTGCACTCCAGCCTGGGTGACAAAAGCCAAACTCCTCAAAAAAATAAATAAATTTAGTTTTCCTTTCTATGACTATTGAACCAGGTTTAATTTGGGAGTCAGTAGATGTAATTCTGTTAGATGGATGGGTAGGTGGGTGGGTGGGTGGATGGATGGATGCATGAATGGACCAACAGACTTAGCTATACAGATGTCAGATTTGAGCAAAACCCTAGATCCTGGCCACGATTATACATCTGTATCCATGGCCAGGATCTAATGGGCCTCTCAATTTATCCTTAACTTGCTTATTTGCAGTTTTATCCATCAAGTGATGCCACATGAGGAATTTTAAATATCCAGACTAAGTGAGAGAGATCATAGTTTGCTAAAGCGCCACTGTCCCAAGCTCAAGAATGTTATGCTGTCATAAGCCCAGTGCTAGGCATCATCTCAGTGGCCTTGAGACGTTACCAGTCTATCTCAGAGATTCAGACTTGTCTCCTGATTGTATCTCTATCTTTTTCTCACTTCCTGGATGACTTACAATTACTTTCTGTCTGTTCCAGCACAACACTAACAAGTAAGGGCTCAGTTGACTTAGTAGTACATGAAGTCCATGACAGCACTGCAAGCCACTGATATCCACTGGGTTCTGGATCAAGCTTTTGTTCCTTTCTTCCTTTACCTAGTGCTAGTCAAGCCTGAGGCCACCCTTAACTAATATGGGACCAAATTAAATGCTAAATGAATAAATTAATGAGCAATGCTTAGACCTCAGTCAGATCTTGCAAGAAGGAAAGAGAGACCATCCATTAAGTTGAAGTTGAACAAATTTTAAGTTTGTTGTAAAATTTTTACTCTAGTATTTCAAGAAGTAAGCAATTGGTTCTTGGCACACTTACGCAGATTTTTTTTTTTTTTTTTTTGAGGCGGAGTCTCGCTCTGTCACCCAGGCTAGAGTACAGTGGCGCAATCTCGGCTCACTGCCCGCTCCGCCTCCGGGGTTCACGCCATTCTCCTGCCTCAGCCTCTTGAGCAGTTGGGACTACAGGTGCCCGCCACCACGCCCAGCTAACTTTTTGTATTTTTGGTAGAGACGGGGTTTCACTGTGTTAGCCAGGGTGGTCTCGTTCTCCTGACCTCGTGATCCGCCCACCTCGGCCTCCCAAAGTGCTGAGATTACAGGCGTGAGTCACCGTGCCCAGCCAGGTGTTTCTTTCTATGAGGTTGGTAAGCCCATTGTCCCATGTTATTATAACAGATCCGATGAAATTAATTGATATGTTTCACTGGAATATGAGTTCTGATAAGGATGTCAGAGATGAATACAACACATTCTCCTTCAAATACACTTTGGAAATGCCTTGTCTGTCTCACATATGATATAAATTCTAATTGGTATCTTTCACCAAGTATTCATTTACACCATGCTGTTTATGGCAGAAATTCCCTATATACTGTAACTGCTGTCCAAATATAAGACTTCTCATGATAAATTTCTCTTGGCTTTGAATGCTAGAGAAAGTTTGTGTCTTCTGTATAACTGGTCTACATATTTTCATCTGACAATAATAACTAGACAAACCACTGGATTTCCTTTTTTCTGTCTTGTCTTCTAAGAATTTCAAAGTTTGAGCATTAAGCTCCATTTCATTACCCCTCAACTCCAGATTCCTAGTATATATTCCAACTGCTGACACTGCATGATTTCTGATCTTCATTTAGCTTTATTTCAGCTCTTCCATTGTTATGAGTTTACACTGAAGTTTGGAGAAATTTGAGGGATCCCTCCATGAGAAACAGAAAGAATATATATTAGCAAAGAGATATGTGACTTATTGCTTTAAGAGATTTTAAAGTCGTGTAGACTTGAACTAAAATATCAGCTTCAGTACTTGTTAAAAGTGTGAACCTGATTGAGCAATTTGCTTAAATTATCTGAACTTCAGTTTCTAAGAATAAAATTTTGTGAGAATTAAATAAGATAATGCATAGAGAATGCTTAGAACCCCATCCAGCTCTTTGTATTTGCTTAATAAATGATATTTCTATGTGAACAAATAAAAGCCATTGAGAGACAACTTTATACAAATGATTAAACAAGGAGTGTTTCTTGAATATAATAGAGTAGCTAAAGGTTCAGACTTAGGAATAACGTTATGTGGGTTCAAACCCCCACTCCATTATTTGCTATCTATAACCTTAGGCAAGTTTCATTATGCTTCATTTCCTCATATTAAATGACAATAAAAATAAAATCTACCTCACAGGGTTATTTTAAGGAAGCAACACAGTATAGGTACTTTAAAAAGTTTCCAGCACACATAAGCACATAATAAATGCTATTACCGCTGTAACTAGTATTATTAGTTGATTCTAGATTCAAACTAAATTTTTAGAGATTTCTACTCCATTTTGGCCTCAAGAAAAACTGCAAATAATAATGAAAACTGAATAGGCCTGGGAAACAAAGATATTTTTCCTGGTTTTCACTTCCACATTGAAAGCTATATTGATAATAACTTTAGAGATAAACATTTGTATGGAAGTAAATATGCAACATAAGCCCAGGAAGGTACACACTGTAACTTTTCTATAACAGAAAGGAATTGTTGGGGATAGTGTATTTCTCTTGTACTTCTATGAGTTAAAAACCAAGTAAACTGAAATAGCCCAACACCATCATTATTGATTCCTTGTTTTTATTTCATTTTACTCTTTGCAGTATGTTTTCATATTTAGCCATATATTTTTGATCCTCAGAGTGAGCCAAATAAGAGAGCAAGATAAGTATAGTTATTGTCAATGATAAAGTGAAGAGTCGAGTGAAGTGACCACTCAGGGCCACCCAGCTAGCAAGTGACTGAGCTGGATTCAAAACCAGCTATCACCTTCTTTCCTCACACTACACATATTGCCCTAAGTCAGACTTCCACATTGGAACTGTTTCATCTGTTAAAAGAAGAGAAAAAACTGATTCTGCAGTGACCACTGGGACATCTAAACTGAAACCTCACCTTATCCCCCTCAGGAGACATGGCCATTGGAAGGTCGGAGTGCCCCTTTCCTGTTGTTTCTCCTGCATCTGGATTCAGCACACAGCTCTGTCATCCCCAAGCTGTCCACTAAACACCGCCATCAGCAATAAAGGAGTTACCACTTAATCTCTGGTACTTAAAATGGAAAATTGAAGCATATAATCACAGGATTAGAAACAGCTGAATCTAGGGACTCTGAAAAACCCTTTAGAACAAGTTGCCAAATAGTTTTGCTCTTCGCCAAAATATCTTTTCTCTTTATTTAAACCTTTCTGAGTTGTAAGAGAAATGTAATTAAAACCATGATATTCTCTACTAAAATGAACAGCTTCTGCTGTCTAAGAAAAAAAGGAAAGACTCAAAAATATACCTGTGACTACTGTAGCTCCTGAGAGGAGGAAAAGCCCTCTTGAGTCATCCAGAGTCAGGCCACTTGGAAATTGACCATACACGTAGGTTGGGAACTAGGCTGGTTATTAAGCTACTGTATCTTAGCACCACCCACCCTCCTGTTCTCTGTTATATGATTTTGAGGCTGGACTCTACAAATAAAATCTCTCCTTTGTCATCTGGTTTCCTGTTAGGCTCTGCCAATAAAGGGTATTAGAGGAAGACTGCAAACCTAGAGGATGGCAAAGGGATTTGCCCCTTGCTGTTTGCTTTCTGTGTCTGTCAATATCCCCTCAGCAATGGTTCTTCACCCTAGCAGCAGCATTTGGGTCTAGGTCTTTTTTTCTCTGTATTTCCAGAATCAGCCTCATTGGAGTCGCTGCAGAGACACCAACACCAGCCAGGTGGCACCTACTGCTCCATGGTCTTGTTCTCAACTTTATGGAGCCCTTTATCCAAGCTTCTAGGTTCTACTCATCCACTCTACCCTTCGCTCCGCTGCTCTAATGGTGAAAGATATTTCCTGTAGTTTCTATATCTTTCTGCAGTTACAGTTTTCCAAATACCTGTTTAGCAATTCAATTCCCTATATTAAGTTATTTCTGTTAAAATAACTGGTATGGTTTCTGTTTTCCTGAGTGGACCTTGAGGGATTCAGGATCTAACTTTATTTGTATTTCAGATATAGGTTGGAATGGTCACTTTCCCAAAACTTTTATTGATTTATTAATCCAAGAGAACATATTATATGTCTGACATTCTGCTAAGGACTGGGAAAAGAAATATAAGTATCTTCCATTAACTCAGTCCAACAAACCATAGGCATACCCAAATAAATACAATGCAATCTGATGTGCTAAAAGAGAGATATATAGAAATTGCTGTGGATTTTTTTAAAAAGGAATATGCTATAACAAAAGCATCTTAGAAAAAAAAATTTTTTAACAAAAAAGGAACAATTAATTTTGTTAAGGAGGATTCAAAGACATAAAAGAACCATACTGAAAAGATTGAAAATGAAGGTTTTTAACACAGACACAGGGAGGGGAACAACACACACTGGGGCCTGTAGAGGAGAGGCGAGGGGGAAAGACAGCATTATGAAAAATAGCTAATATATGTTGGGTTTAATACCTAGGTGATGTGTTGATAGGTGCAGCAAACCACCATGGCACACGTTTACCTATGTAATAAACCTGCACATCCTGCACATGTACCCTGGAACTTAAAATTTTTAAAAAAGAGACAGAACAAAAGAAAAATAAAAGAAAATGAAGGTTTTAAAGGGCCATGTGAATTTACTGTAGCAAAAATAGTTTTAAAACAACTATTAGCACTCTCAATTTTCATTAATTATATCTATAATTTAAAAACTATTAAATCAATCTGGCCTGTTCAATCACTGCATAATTCTTCCAGGCGTTAAGATTAATTTGTAATACACCACCTTCCGCAGGAGTTGTATTTCATATTTTGTAACCTCCCCAAAACACACACACACACACACACACACACAAATGCTAAATTTGTTAACTCTCTTTTCAAGGAATGCACACACTTACAACACGGATTACACAACTATCGAGCAAGCCCATGGAACCTAAAGTACATTCCATGATACATTACTTCACTGGGGGCATTAGTAGGTAGTCCATGAATAAAGGGCACAATATATAAATAACTTTGCGAAATGCTGGACTGAGCAGATAGTTTTACTTACTGCAGGATTTTTCAAAGCTTTTAGCATCCTAATATGTTTGTGAATCCCAAATTGCAGCCAGCCCTCCAGATCACATTTGCTTCATCTTTCATTTATCCATCATATCTAATCAGATACTTAAGTTCCCTCTAGCTTCTTCCTCTTGCTTCGAAGAATTCCTCCTCACTGTGACCAGCCAAGTCTTAGTCGTGGTCTTTTTTATCTACCAGCCTCCTACCTGACCACCTTGCCTTACTTCTCATCCCCAAGTCAGTCTTCCATAACAGGGGTCAGAAAACCGCAACCCACAGACCAGTGCCAAACAGTTCCCTGTTTATTCATAGTTGATAAGCTAAGAATATTTTTATATGGTTACATTCTAAACAGTTACATAAGCACCTAAATAGTATCCTCATTTTGTGTCTTTTTGCAAAGCCTAAAGTATGTACTATCTGGCTGTTTAAAAGAAAGTTTGCTGACTCCTGCTTGACACCCCTGTCAGATGCATTTATCCTAAATCGCCTGTACTTTTTGTGGTTTCTTCTCACAAGTTATAATGGCTTCTGCTTGTTTAGCCTCAATGACAGAAAACCATGAACAAGGAAAATCCTCTCACTCACCAAGCAGGGAAGTGAGGTCCTTCTTTCAGGTTTTGGTAAAGAGAAAAATTGTTGTCATCTGCTGACTCCAGTGCAAAATTAAGGTACACTGAAAGTATAGAAAGTCCCTTTCTGGGGATACAAAAATGTGCACCAGAGAGTGGTAAACAAAGAATGACCAATTTTGTCAAAGCAGAATTCCCAAACAGGAAGCAGAAGGTACAGGCAGTGATGCACTGACAAATGACTCACAACTGGCTTTCCACTGAGACGCAGGAAAGATTTTAATATCCTAATTAGAGGTGAGAAGCCTTGATGTGTATCATTTGCCAATTTCCATGGTATAAATGCTCCCACGTGCTGGTTTCAAGTTACAAATAAGACACCATGGAACAGAGTTGGGAAGAGATACACTTAATGGGCTTTTACCCTAGTACAGCGGGAACAGAGCAGGAACCAAAGCAGGACCAAAAGAAGCAGGGTCCCATTTCTCTGGGCTTCTGCACCCTGATCACTCAGGAGAAAGGCCAAGCCACCTAGGATAGTGGTTAGAAATCAAGTCGACAGCCAATCCTTCACACCAGCCTGAAGTTTGGGAAACTATTTCATCTGTTCTCTTTGTGATATGATTTTTTCCTGGGGGCTGGGGAGGTCCACTTTTTTCCTATGCTGAAATTCCTTCAGTTTTTTCCACAATGAAGAAAGTTCTCGAAAAGGAAAGCAAGGAAATACACTTATCCACCCCACAGGCCAAATGCCTGATGTCAGACCCTTTCCTTGGATCTGAATTGGAGAACAGTATTTAAGAGAAGGCATCAGAAAGAGAAAATTAGAAGAAAGGGAATGAGCTACTATCAAGTGTTTTTCATTAGACAAGAGGTTCAGGGTTCCATAAACTTGGAAGGAATAAAATTCATCTTTATTTTCACTCTTCTTTAACAAGTATTCGGCATTTTCTTCATTTACAAACGTAGGTTATAAACCCACAATGTGATTTTGTCAATAGAAATGACAAATATTTTCATGTACAGTATTACAGTTTGGCAGGTAAATCAAAATATCATGTATGTGCTTCTTTACCTCAAAATTATAGAAGTTATCAGACCCTCAGCTTGATCTCTTAATTTTTAATACATGAAAAAAGAAACATATTCTAACACATTTACTTTACCAAAACATTTTGATAAACGTATCATAGTGTTGCTTTTGTAATTCCACATATTCTGTTTTATAAGTTTAAAAGTAATTGTTCTAGGAGTCCATAGGCTTCACTAGACTGCCAAAAATATACATGGCCAATAAAAGATTGAAATCTCCATGGAAGACATTCTAAATATGTTAGTTTATCTAACCATCAAAATGATGCTATGATAAGTTTTCTCGTCCTCCTTTCACTGGTGCAACAAAAATTGAGTGTTAAAGAAGTTAAATGATGACCCCAAGCTTATTCTGTCATTACACGGCAGGGCCAGTAATTGAACTTCAAGTGGCTTGATGCTCTATTGCTCTTCCAGGCCCCTTCACTCTTCTGCTTGCTCCACTGGTAAAGGGAAGGAGGATTTGCTCAGTGGTCTTGATCAGGCCCCAAGTCTCTGAAAAGGTCTCTTGGCTGCTACCAAGTCAAGAGCCCTCCTTGGGCTCTTGGGATAATGCTATCATTATCCCTCCTGGAGTGGCTCAGCTAAATTAAGCCAGGCCTCAGGGACCCCATCCTCCAGACGCGCTGCAGGGACCTAGCCTGACTATGTGCAGAGGCCTGAAGGGTGTATGCATCTCCATTATAGAGACAGGTTCCACGGGTTTCGTTGCATGCCTCAGCTCAGTGCCAGGGAGCAGGAACAGTGTGAGAAGGAGGACTTCCAGGAGAAAAGGTGGGGAGGAAATAAATTGTATCTGGGCTTGTGCCTCTGTCCTGCAGAGTGACTTGACTTCTGTTCAACCATCATCTGTTGGGTCTTCTATGCCAATACTGTGTGAACTACTGAGATTCAAAAACAAGTTGTAGTTTCTACCAACAGGAGCTCATGGCTTAGGGGCAGTTACATGTCCTGCTAGCTAATTCCAGGGTCCTTTGATGCCAATTCAGAAATCCCAGGGGGATGCAGAGATGAGAACAATCTCAAGACAGTGAGATAAGAGGAGCAATACAGGGAGGTACAACAGGATGACAAAGAGGAGCTTATACTGGTTACTTAGGTAAACAACAGAAGTTTTCATCAAGGGCCTGAAAAGATGAATAGGAGTGTTCCCTACAGGGTGGAGGATGGAATGGTGAACAGGTGGAGATAAGACTGGACTAAAGCACAGCTCACCTTCAGCAAGAGTGCTGAGTTCAGATTCCCCCAAAGGCAGAGCTGAGGCAAAGACTTGAGTGCAGGTGGTTTATTTGAGAGGATATGAAATTGAGGGAGTAGTGAAAGTAAGACAGAGAAGGAAGAAAAGCCAGTATAGAGGACATTTCTAAGTTGTTTACCACTGTAGGCAACAAGGGCTCAATGTACTAGGGGCCTGCTATAAAACCACATGGAACTCATCTCAGCACTGTTCCACTGGGGAATTGGGAGGCCTGAGTGGTTGAGATGAGGTTTGCTCTCCGGGAAATCAACTCCATCATACTTTTCACGTTCTGCCTGCATGCAGCTGAGTAGCCTTTGGTGGTTTTGGAGACAGTAGAGAGCCACCCCTCTCTGCACTTGTGTGATGTTGTCTAGTTCATGGAGGGGTTCACCAAGGTGTGCTGAATCCAATAGGCTGAGAGGATGGGAGACATCACAAGAATCTACTACTACCAACATACGGCTTCTCCTCCCTGGACCAGAGGGAAGGAAAAGAGTAAAAATAGAGGCTGAGAATCACACAGGAACCAAATGCTGCTCAGTCGCTTCCTGAGATTTGGACTGGGAGTTTATAAAACAAAACCAGTCCCTTTTGAGCCTCGTAAGATGGAAGAAGCTGTTTCAGAGAGTCCTAATATTTTAGATAGAGCAGGCCTTACCCGGATTTGAAAGTCTGAATGAAAGCCCCCTCCCCACTCCCAAATATTTTCCCCCAACTAAGCCCAAATTTTTCACTTCAGTTCCTGCCAGAAATCCTATCAATTAGATATTTATTTTCATATATTCTTTTTTGATATCAAGCAAATTATCACAATTTCACGTGGTTTCAGAAAATAAGTGCAAAAGGCTCAGGAATTATCCTAAGGAAAGGAATAAAAATTTTTTAAAGCATAAAGATGTTCATTATAGCATTTTTTATTTTTATGTTTATGTGTTCAATATTCATTTTTAATGAGACAGAGTTAACACACAATAAAATGCACTGATTTTAAGCACTTTGATGACTTTTGGCAAATTAACACATCTTGCTCTCATAATCACACCACAATCAAGATGTAGAACATTCCATTACCCGCAAAGTGTTCCCTATATTCCGTTTGAAGATGATCCTCCTAACTCTGATGCCGGGCAACACTCGTGTGCCTTTTATAACTATAGATTAGTTTTGCTGCTGTAGAATGTCACATAAATGAAATCACACAGTATGTACTGTTTTAGGTCTGGCCTCTTTTATTCAGTATAATGTGTGAAGTTTATCCATGCTGTGGCATGCTTCAGTAGTCCTCTCCTTTTTGTTGCTTAACATTATTTCACTGAATTAATACACCAGAAATATTTATCCATTCAGCTATTGATAGGCATTTAGGTTGTATCCAGTTTTGGGCTATTATGAATCAAATTGCTATGAACATTCTCAAACAAATCTTTTTGTAGAGATGTATTTCTCTTGGGTAAATACATAAGGGTGGCATTACTTGGTCATGGGATAGGTGAATGTTTACCTTTACAAGGAACTGCCAAAACCTTTCCAAAGTGGTTTTACCAGTTTTATACCCCCAGCAGCAATGTATGAGAGTCTCAGTGTTTCTGCATCTTTAACCACACTTGATATTGCACGTCTTTTTTTTTTTTTTTTTTTTTTTTTTTTTTGACAGAGTCTTGCTCTTGTCGACCAGGCTGGAGTACAGTAGAGTGATTTCAGCTCACTGCAACCTCAACCTCCGGGGTTCGAGCGATTCTCCTGCCTCAGCCCCCCAAGTAGCCGGGATTACAGGCACCCACCACCACACCTGGCCAATTTTTTGGTATTTTTAGTAGAGACGAGGTTTCACCATGTTGGCCAGGCTGGTCTCGAACTCCTGACCTCAGGTGATCTGCCCACCTCGGCCTCCCAAAGTGCTGAGATTACAGGCATGAGCCACCACGTCTGACCAAGTGTTTTTAATTCTAGCCATTCTAGTGAATATGATTTAGGATCTCTTTGTGGTTTTAATTTGCATTTCTTGAATGACTTCTTATGAACAGTTTTTGAGTGCTCATTAGCTTTTTTTTTTTTTTTTTTTTTTT